>NC_089990.1:14644113-15269113 GCF_036417845.1 Apteryx mantelli | reverse complement strand
ATATTGGGAGCGGGACTGCACAGCTGGCACCTGTCATGCAGTGTTTATCAGGAAGAAATATGTACTTCATTTCTGTCAGCTTTTGGCAGTACAGGTTCCAAACATCTTTTTCTCTAGGGGCCACTACCGTTTTTATCATTAAAGGAAACAACTCTTATGTCATAACCATGGAAAGCCAAGAGCTACGGGAGTTTCACTGTGAATATTAATCCTCTCCTGACACTAGCTCCCACCCAGCAACGAAGATGAACAAGTAAATACTGAAGTGCTCACAAGTCAGCTGCGTGCTGTGCAAGTCCTCAGTTTACTTCTTTTTCCTAATGTTTATATTTATAAATGTTTGGAGAGCAACAATCAGGGAAAGAAAAGTCTGTTTAACGGTGGAATTCTTATTGTGAAGTATCTTCACCCCAACATGAAGGACTGGAAAGCTAGTATCTTTCTTTGGGGAACAAAGTGGCATTTTCATTTCTTTGCAACAGCCCTACCTTTAGACTCTTCTGAGCAAACCACATGTGGTACTAAAATCTGTATTCAAACAATTCACTAATCCACCAAGATCTGATCCTGAATTGAATTGTTATTGAAATGACTGTTTATTAAGAAAATAAATAATTGAGTTATATAAAGACTGCTGTTGGGCAATAGAAAATGCGTGTTCCCTCTCATTTTCTTGAATGCAGACTGATTTTGAAAAATCTTAAAAATACAGAATTTGAAATTGCTAAAAGCTTAGAATGTTGATTTTCTAATGATTTATTAGACACACAGCTGGCTAGGATGTTGCAACTATGATCTAATATGTTGCAAGTTTGTAAACTACCTTTTTGTAACCAAAACCTTTTAGGAAAATGATCCAGACCTTATAAGCTAATTAGCTTGATCTAAAATGACTTACTCCTTATGCTGTATCCTCAAAACTTAAATATATGATCCTTTATATGCTTTATGCATGTTTAAATGGACAGTACTTACATGGGTTTTCTTGTAATTAAAGGCTAGATGGCTTACTCCTGGAAGTTAAATTTAGAAAGTCTCTCAGAAGGCAATTTAAGTATGCATTAAAATATCACAAGGCAAAAAAGAAATGATAAATGTAGATCTGAGACAATATTAGATTTTATACAGGAAAATTTCATCTTGCAGTCCTTTTTTGGTTCCTTCTTTTGTGGCACGTATCATAAATCAATTCTGGTTTGAACAGTTTTAATTTGGGAATTCTCCACATTTTGCTTTGATGTCTTGAAGCTGTAGTATAAATATACACTAGCCCATCCGTTCCTCCTCTCATGTGCAGTCTGAGCTCACATAAACTGGTGTAAACACAGAGTAATTACATGAGCCAACAAGCCTACTGTAGTTTGAGGATATTAAAGTAGAGGTTAGAATCTGGCCATAAGTATAAAAAGGATGTAATCTACTTCCCTGAGGTCTGCAGATTCAGTGACTTTTGATATTTATGAATTCAAAACCTAGCAATTGTAGGCTTATTTGCAGCTTCTTGATGCAGATTAAAATTGGGTGAAAGAATATTTATGATGGGAAATCATGTCCCACTTAAGAGAGAATCTGTAGGTGGTTACTAGGTAGGGCAGTGAAACTGAATCCTTTATTCTAAATGTGCTCTATCCCATCCCTATCATACACACTTCTGTTCCTGTTTTGTGTGCATATAGTCTAGATATCTTTTATGTACATTTTGGCTAGAAACTGTGAAAATGTACTTGTTAAAGAACGCTTTTGCCTTTTGAAGAAATCATCAAAAAAAGCTTAAGTTCATCATTTTTTTCAAAATGCAATACCCGCCAATGTCGTCCTCTTAGGTTTTTTTATAGACCTCTATTGGGGTGTGTTGCAAGAATGACTTCTAGGCTGATTGCAGAATTGCACGTTCTGAGATAAATGTTTTTGCTTTCCTCAAGTTCCTCACTGCTAGAGTGATCGCAAGGACATTTCTATTGGTAAAAGCAGAAATGGTCAGGTAGAACAAGTGACCAAAATTCTCATCTTCTTGTCCTTAGATCTGATGACTGGATGCCTGGGTCATATAAACAACAGGAGTCCCAGGGAACTATCTAGGCTAGTCTTCTCGTCATGACAGACATCAGTGGAGCTGCACTAATGTAATAGTGAGACAGTGGAAGAAAAATAATGGAGACTGTAGCTTAGACTTCAGACTGTGAAATAGAAAATATCTCATCTCCCAGTCAAAGTAGTCCTTCCATCAGTTCACTGACAGCCTACAATGTCTTTAAGTGACCAAGAACTTAGCAGATATTTCTGTTTGTTGAATCAACCATGCAGAGTAAAAAAATTCATCTCTTATGGAAACTAAATTACAGGCAACTCTCAAACGTGTGTGTTGTGAGTTAATGACAGTGGTTTAAAAATTAACCTTTTTCATTATATTTATGTTTGCATTTTACATCTTAATTTAATTTTCAGAGGAAAATACTCTGAAGTTTTTAGTCTAATTTATATATGTATTTCTGTAAGCTTGTGCTGTAGTTTGTGTACAATCATCAATTTTGTTATTGTAGAGCTACGTTGTTGTAGTTCTCATTCAAAAAGAAAGGGACATAAATTGCTGACTTGAACAATGTAGTGTTTCTGAAGTTTGAAGTAAATCCTACATGTATAATTATTTTTTACTGTAGTAGGACCAACTAAATCATGACTCTGCTGTACTAGGCATGATAGCTTTCATTTTGACTGATGCTGCTGCAAGTCTAAAAGTTTCTACCACTTGCACAGTGGAGCCAGGACCTCTATCCAGGAGCTATAACTCACATCCTTTAAGTTCGGAGACAGAAAGAGATACATACATATACTCTCCAAATTTTTTTGTAATACCTCTCTGCAGAGGACATATAACAAAAGTTTTTTAGTCTGTAGCAGTTCAAACAACAAACGAACCCCATCTGGTAACAGATGCCAGCCTGGATGAAATAGCACACATGGAACTGAGGACCTCTGGAGCTAAACTTATTGGTTTCCAAAGAGCCAACTAAAATAGAGTAGAAGAGACAGTCGTTATTTTTGGATTAAGTCTATGGATTAGCATATGTGGGTGGGTTAAATATGCACATACTAGAAGGAGACTGTGTATGTAAAAAAGAACTGTCATTTTTGGGAGACAAGACAGACATATAAATTATGAGAAGTGAAGAAATGTCGTTAACGTTTGCAGGTGAGAAATAAGATACGGAGAATACCTTGCAAGCAAAAATAATATCATCCTGAGTTTGCAGACAGCCAGTAACAATAGTTCTGAGAGGTGTGATCTGCCATGCTTCTTGCAATGAATCTGCATCTAGCTTTATTCCAAACATCACTGTTCATTAAAGTACTTAAGTGAATAAAAGAATTATTCTGCTTTGAAAACACCCTAGACTGATGCTTTTCAGGTTTTAGTGTGATTCATTTTTAAGTAAATTGAGTAGCTGTGGTCTCCTAGACTTTGCATAAAAGTGAAATGCTTGAGAGAAATCTTGATTCAGTAGAGATATGTCTTTTTTGTAAAACTCCACTACTATATAGGGCAAATAAAATTGTGGATTCGTAAATTCTCTTGCTTTGAATTATAAACATTCCAGCAGCTGAAGATGTTGGCGGGGTGGGGGACAAAAACAGTGAGACAGTGAATTCATTTGAATAGGAGGTAGTGGTGAACCAACTTGCTTGTTTTCTTTATTGGCTTTCTTGGTAGCATTGTTAATACTTGAATTTGCCAAGGGCACATGATAAAAAAATGTTACTGTGTCTGTTATGATATTGCTTTGGCCTGTGATCCAGCTTATTGGAACAACCTACCTTTCTGTTTGAATAAGTGGAATATGAAGAGCTCCTGTGAATGGAATAGTGTGATCTGAGTAACTGCTGCTCAGTTTGAAGTTGGATTTCAATTTTCATTTAAAGGCAGTCGTTGGAGAGTGAAAGTTAACAACAGATGGTGTTGAGATGTCCTGCAACTGAGGCACTAAAGGCCTCTGGGGTTTCTGTGTTCACTGAAAGAGGTTAGAAGAGTACCAGGGTAAGGGCTCAGGCTAGGATGTTCAAGTGTATTTAGGTGAGCTTTGGGTTCCTTAGACAATTGTCTAAAGTAATTACAGATAATTTATAATGAAAAAACAGTTGAAGTCCAGTACCTAAAAGTGAGTGAACATAGTGCCATTTTTTTAAAGAGTAATGGAGCTGGGGAATTTTCTTTCAGTCAGCTTCACTTCAGGTCCCTGAAAAACATAGGAATAAAGAAAGGTAGTTGTACAGCTTATTCTGCCTATTTAATTCTGTATAGTTGCCAGAGAAGAGTTTTGTCAAAGAGGGATTCAGAGCATTGAAGCTAGGGCTTCTGCTCTGAATCACTCTCTGAAAGAGACTCTGTCTTTGCTTGACATCAAGAGAGTCTATGGTGACTGGCCTTTTAAACAGGGAATGTGAATTTATGCAATATGGATAAGGACCATAGTTATGATCCTTTAATCTTACTAAGTACCTTTAGATTTCTTTATCAGTGGTGAGAGATAGATACTGGTGGGGACAATGTTAGACCTCAAATGGGTCACAGTATTCAAATGTAATAGGGAAATTTCAGATCAGCTATGTGGAATTTTTTTAACTGTGAGGATAGTTAAGTATTAGAATAGTTGGACTGTTTCACTGGTAGTTCTAAAGAATGCATTAAATAAACAGTTGTTAGGAATGGTTTAGTAAAAGATGATCACATGGGATTACAACAGGAATATACCAACTTCTTGCAGTACTACCTCACCCTGTTTCTGTGATTATTGTTTGATAATTGTACCTTCCATTTGAATGTGTAGAGACAAGTTGTGACTGAGCCTAAATGTTTTCCACAATAGAAGCAAGTACATCATTAATGGGTTCCCAGTTTGCCCGACGAGTCTGTTTTTCCTTTCACTTTTGTTTAACTATTGATGTCAGTGCTTATCTTTGCTTTGGAAGGATATAAATAATGATAGAGGCAATCCTGTAATAAGCAGGAGAGAATTGTAAAGCTGCAGAGTTAAAGTTTACATCCTTTAGTATCTTTTGGAAGAATTGCTTACTTTACAGAAGGTTACTATAAGGCGTAATTCATCTTATGAGTGACACAATTGCCATTAATGGTGTCATCAGAAATGATACAAGGGTTTCGAGTACATATTTTCTGTATTTAAGATATCTATTTACTTTCTGCTGGAAGTACTGAAGGTGGTTGAAATAAAAGATGCTATTCTCTCTTTCTGATTTCATAACCAAAGCTGAAGTTTTAGATGTAGAACAAATCATATTAAGTGTCAGGCACTTGGGATTCAGAGGTAGCAATGTCTCTCTGACTGGTCCCCATGGGGAAAATAGTAGTTAATAGTATGAAAAGAGATGAAATGTAGGACTGAAATAGACACTTGGCTAAATTTCTTTCATCTCCTAGCCATAGGAGATAGATAGATAGTATTTTATTTCATTCCTTTAAATGCAGAACAATTTTAATTTTAATTAGATGACACAGTAGAGCAGCTCTTCTCAGTCAAGTTTGTGAGTATCTGAGACATGTTCTGTGTGACTAGGGGACAAAATCTGAAGTATCTAAGATTTGAAAATAGCTGCCATGCCTTAAATTAAGGTCAAAGTTAGGATTGGGGTGGGCGTGCTCTTCTGCAGGCATTTAATAATACATAGAGCTGAGTGTTAGATCTATGACTGTCACTAGCCTAGCGATAAAGCTACAGTTTGGGTCTCTTTAGAAGTTAAATATGGCATTGATGCAGGGATGAATCAGAAGTCAGATCTGAATGTGCCAAACTTCTATGAACTATCATTATGCTTTTATGGCTTTTTTTTTTTTCAAAAGTTTTCCAGGTTTTGTTCATATTTATTCAGCAAAAGAACAATGAACCCTTAAGAGCATATGTTTGGCACATTTCTGCTCAGTTATCAGCTTCCTGAGCAGCCTTTTATATGCTGTGACACAATTGTTAATTATGAGTATTGCTGTGCTCATGCTTTAGAATGCTAGTGGGAGATTAAGTGATTCACAGAGACATAAAATTGGCCCACCTTGCGTCAAAGTGGCATGAAATAGATCTGATTTGGAGAGTCAAACTCTTCAATTCAATGATAGTTGGAGGAGTCCAAGTTTTTATTTTTGGCCCATGCATAATGGAGTGGCACAGACAGACTTGATTTTACAAGACACTCTCTGGTATCCTGAACTTCTCTACAGGTGGAATTTTCCTTCCGCAGGTATACCTCTCTTGTGTCTGGGGAACCCTACTGCTTCTGCACCTCTGTGCACAGATACTGTGGGAAGAGTTTAGTGAGACTGTTCCCAAACTCCTCCCTGGAGATGGGGAACACTCGTAGGTGTAATGTCGAAGACACATGGACAGAGTGGCTGGGAATAAGTGGGGCTTCTGGGAGAATGGTGGGAGGAGGCCGGGAGCAGGGCCGGCCAGGGGAGGCCGGCTCCGTGGAGCTGGCCCTGGTGCTGAGCGAGCTCCGCTCCGGCTCCCTGTGGAAACTGTGCCGTGGGGAGAAGTGCCATCATTTATTCCTTCCTGACGCAGCTGCCAGACCCGTGGGCCTCTCAAGCCACATCAGTTGCCTTGCCATTGTTCTCTGTGACAGCTAGTAGTCAGTGCATAATAAACATAAACAAATAAACACATTATTTGCTGTGTGCAGCATAAGGAAAACAATCAGCACACTATTTTAGTCAATTCTCTGTCTTGAATTTCAGCACTTAGATAAACACGGCTTTCCTTTCAGAGATGGTATTTAGCAAAGCTTGAAAGCTTGTTTATTCTTAGTGCTTGGAAGGATCTGCTCCCAGACAATTCATTTTCGTGTTAAACCAACTCATAAATTATTAGGGTGCTATTTCAGTCACATCCCAAATATGCCAAATAAGTGAAGGTCACATAGTGTAAATTGAAGATGTCTAAGCTCATCTGCTGGTTTTTGTGTTTGTATTTATTGGAAGGAATAGATCCTTTTTTTCTTTTCCTTTTTTTTCCCTCTTCTTTTGAGCTGCTCTTCTACTCCATCTGCAACCCCTGAACAGCTGTGGGAATACAGTTTCCTTAGAACAATGGATAACCATTGTTGATGAGTAATACCAATTCAGTCTGAACCATGCAGGGGAGTCAGACTAGACCAGTTCTTCCCATATAATAACTTTGCTTGAAATGCGATTTGCGTGGATCGTAATCATTCAAAAACGTGGCCTTCAGTTGTTTTATTTGTGTTGGGAAATTTAGGGAGGAAAAAAAAAAATCCCAACCCAGCAATTGAAAATCCACAATAGTTTTGGAAAAATGACAATGTACCTTTTCTTTTTCTGCCAACGATGAATTTGTGTCAGTAATGCCAAGCACCATGTCAGCTACTAATGACAACCTTGGACAGCCTACTCAAATTCCTAAACCCACTAAATGATAAGAATGTCCTGTATTGTCTTTTTAAATCATGCAGTAACAGATAAAACAATCGATTACATCAGAAATTTCTTGCAATTAATTGACACACAAGTGATACCTTGCAAATTCCAAGCTTCCTAAATAGACACTTACCAAGCAGCCAAGCTCTATACAGAATTCACTAGATAATTTTTAAAATTTAAAAGACCTATTTTCTTTCTTTGAAAACATGTAACAAACTTACAGTGAGAAAAATCACAAGAAAGAATACAAGAAAAACTAAACTATTTATTCAAAGACCTTTTTTACTTTGTAGTGAAACTGCATGTTGAGGAACAGATTTTCTAAATAGGGCTGTTAAGTTACACAGTCAAGGCCAGCAATTAGTCACCATTACAAGATGTCATACCTCCTATTCTTCTCAATGCAAGGGAGAGGTAAACAAATTTCCTTAAACCTGTTAAATTGTTATGGCATGCTTTGTGTCTCCACATGCACAGTGCTTAGGAGGAACAGCTATCTCCTCACTTCAAGCTTGCTAATTCAAGGTCTTCCTTTGATGGAGTGTTTTGGCAGCAAGGTTCATACTCTGTTATGTGCAAGGTCTGAGATTCTGGCCAGCCATTATGTGGGCTTTCAAAAGTAGGTAACAGAAACAAGGACTGTAGACAGGCTACCATTTTATAGTCATCTTCATTCTACCCACAGTCTAATATTACATGAATTCTTTCCCATTTTTACAAGCCTTCCCTTTGGTCTATGGGAATTCCTGGATTAGCATCTGAGCTACATTTGCAGGCACGTGTAGGATAGTTAAATACTGAATTTTGCCACCTTTACTTGTATTACACGTGTATTAGTTCTATTGTTTTGCTCTGTCTGTAGTCCTAAATGAGTACTTTTCAATAGGTGTGAGAGTATCAAGAAATTCCTCTTTGTAATTACACCATTTGTATGTACATATCTGAAAAATGTAAGAACAAAAGATTGATTATAGAAAATGGTCACCCAAGCTCTAGTGTTCACAGAGCTGGAGCTTGAGTGAGACTTTTCAGCTTGGGAAGCAATGCATATTTTAGACAAGAGTATTTCTTTTTATTTTTTTAAGAATTTCTTAGCCTCTGAAATGATACCTTGATTTATCCCCCACTACGTTCTGGTGGCTTACTGCAAAATATTTATCAAATTATTTGTGAGACTTTCACAGAGGAAAGTCAAATGCATATTGTAATGCAAATTGGTATACACTGAAAGCTATAGTGTTTGTGTGTCTCCTACAGCATTCTATCCCCTTTTGTGTTACTAACATCTGATGCTGCTAATATTTAACTCCATACTCAGCTCAGTTACTGAGGACTTGCTATTGCGCATGAATAGCATTGGGCCAAATTCTAATAGGTTGCTCCAGGTACTTGCTGGACCCAGGGGGCTGAAGTTTAATCTAAAACTGATCTTAATACAATTGAAAATATGGATATTTTACTCTCCAAAATATTTTTTGCTATTTTAAAAGATAAGAGCCTGTATTTGTTCGTGTAAGGCAGCTCCAAGTATGACTTTCCAATAATTAGGCTCTTACAAATAGAGACAGTTGTGATTATTTCCCTATTACTTTAGTGTAGTAGTCTTTCTCTCTTTGTGAGTGCTAGCTGTCATGGTTTTCTGTTAACCATAGCTATAAGTGATCAGAATCCAGCTCTGAAAATGTCTGTCTAAGAAAGTGTGTCCTCCTCTGCACCAGCCATTCTTTTCCAGTTCACAAAACTTTCAGCGTCATGAGGCAAGATTAGCCCTTTTCACAGTCCCTGGGTCTGAGGATAACTGAAGGAATTCAGACATATTTTTACACCCTTGATAAGGCTAAACTGGACTTGAGTGTAGCTCAGAAAGTGAGGCTGTGTAGTACACCAAAATATTTGGAGTTGCCTTAAAAATGTTGTTTATACATTTTCTCTGTGATATTTCACAGACTCTTTTTGTTAGGCACTGGGGAAAAAAATCTGGCCTTCGCTATGGCAACACAGAGGACTTAGAAAATGATCTCTCAGCATGGAAGAATGATGGCTCCTAAAAATAGTGTAGAAACACTGAAAAAGACTGAGATTCTCTCTTGTGCCAAGGTCTTTTCAGCTCAGGAATGGGGGTTCTCCCAAAGAATTGGCTGTCATTCTTTCATCATTAAACTTCTTTAAACCTACGATAATTTAGAGTAACCTATACACTGGTCTAATTTATGATTGTCTGACTGTTGTTTACAAGGACCCATGTATATATTGTGAACTGTCAGAGTGCAAGAACACTTTGCCCGATTTTAATGCATCCCCTGTCTTGAAGTGAGGGGGAGGACTAAATAGCCAAGGATGTGGATCCTCTAATTTTACACTGCTGGTTGACTGTCTGGGAGAACTCATAAGCTAATTAATATTTATAACCAGATTGAGGTCCTTTGTACAGTTCAAATAAGTTTCTACCCAGGTAGAAAATTGATTGCAAACTCCTTCAGAAGCAGGCTGTTTTGCTTCATTAATCCAAGCAGCAAATAATTTATGAACAAAACAGTGTCACAAATCTGTAAGGTGATGTTTGGTAATATAACATTGTAGTTGACACCTTTGAATAAGTTTAGAGAAAAGAAGAGCCTGCTGCAAAGTTCTGCAGAGTTCAAGATAATTACTTCAGTGATTTTAGAAATGGTTCTGAAACAACATACAGTGATATTTCCAGTTAATGAGAATGAATAAAAATAACCCATATGCCGTATTTTTTCTTTTTTCTTTTTTTTTTTTTTGCTAAGAAGACATGTGCATGCCTTAACTACCACCACCGCCACACACACGCACAGACACACACAGACGCAAACCCCAAACATTATATTTTTGCAAAAGAGAAAAATATCAAGAAGCTTTTCATAAAGTTTGGTATCCTCTGCCACATCCCATGAGGATCACATAAGATATTCACCATTTGAATCCGAAATCTTGCAAAAACACTTGCAGGTTTTCTGCATCATCCAGTCTAATCCCTAGCCTAGTTCTTTCCTTCTTTCATCTGCACTGCAAATATTATGCTTTAAGATAGTTTGAAATCTACGGTATCATTATGAATATTTAAAAGATGTCACTGATACATGAATAGTCTCACAGATGTCACTCACTGATTAATCAGTGGGACTATGGAGAAGCATCGGAATCTTACACAATAAAATAGACACATTGTAGAGATAATGAAAGACATAGTATACAGAGACAATAAGATCTATTTCATATGTCCCTCGAGTTCACTGGTTTTAATTTTCCCCCTTTGTGATTGTGTATTGTGCAGTATTATCTCACTGCTTCCTCAGATGTAATAGTTTGGTCTATGTGCTAACTGGAGAGTTTTCTTCAGCTAAATTTGCATAGTTGTCTGATAAGTGTTTAATGGGACGTACTTTCCACTGCCATTCATGACATACTTGATTCTAGCCCAACATATCTAGGCAAAGAATGATGCCGCATTCAAACTAGTAGCATTGTGAGAGTTGCTTGCTGGAGTATCTAGTGTCATTTACTCCAGAGGTCGAAGAGATGTCGCCTGTCTCCCTGGAATTCTGTAGTTTGCTGGAAGTGAAAACATTTACGTATCTATTTCTCAGGAGCTGCTTATCAGCCTCATAGGCAAATAGAGCCATTCACAGGAGTCCACTGACCTGTGCATAGATGTGATACACTGAGCTTTTTGTGTTCACAGCAGTGTTACTTTAAAGTACGTTGGTATACATCCTATGCCTATGAGGAGGGTTACTCTGCCTGAAAGGTTTTTGGAACTGTTGGATCTTGTTCCATCTTTAATATTCTAGTGAATGATTGCAATGAGCTGCTCTCTGGGCCTGCGCCCATAGGAAGTTGTTCAGACTTAGGCCTGTTCTTCACCTATCCAACCTATCCTATCTATCACCACCTTATCGTTCACCTGCCAGTTGACATAACCCACAGACCAGGGTCTGGACCCAGGGATTTCAATCAGGGGCCTGCTAGTCTGGCTTCTTAAATGAGTGATCATTTGGGGGCAGAAGCCTTTCTCTGCACACACATATCCCATGCGGAGACTGCCAACCCTTATGCTCTTCCACAGCTCAGCTATAGGAGCTTTCTGTGTTATGCAAACAATGTGCTTAAGAGGCTTAGGACTGGTCTACACACCAGTTTTGTACTTTGATGAGAGTTGTGGTTTGTTTGTTTGTTTTTTCTTTACTGCTGTAGTTGTGCTAGTACTATCTCCTGAGCGGTTGCGCTTACTTTGCCATCAAGGTGCCAGGGTATTTTATTCACCTTTTAATAAAGGGATAATCTGTACACATATAAACTCCTTTATGCCAGTATCACGAAAATGCTGACAGCAGGGGAGTTATATTGCTCCCACTATTGCAGTGCAGTTAAAAAGATAACAGTTTTCATGTGTAGGCAAGGTTGTGGATACCAATAAAAGTTGGCGTTATTAAAAACTGTGTGCTAGAAATGGCTTAGAATTAGGGAGGTGTGTTTTTTGTGTGTTTTCTCTTTCTTGCTCTCTGTAATTGAACTATCTTTATTTTATAGCATATGAGCATGAAAGGCCTCCATTGCTATCAAGTTCTGCTTTCATCACAGGGCCAATTCTACCTGTGAACTCTCTCCTAAACCAGAGTGTATTAATCCACTAATCTGTTGTCTTCAGTGTGTTTCTCAGACTATCAGCCGAAGTTGATGCATTAGTCTACCTACTGTAGGACTCTTTTAATACATATTTTTTCCCAGCTGAAGGGACTCATTCTCTTCCAGGTTCTTTTCCTGTAAATGGGACACTTATGATATTATACCCTTTGAAACTGGGATTAAATCTCCTTTCTTTATGATGCCAAAGCTGCCTTTCCTTGTTGCTTATCATCATCCACGCTGTATTCTTGTACTGACATTGCTTATCCAAGGAGAGGTAATTCCTGGCATGCAGAGTGCATTGCAGTGATAACTTTCATTGGTACTAGCTGTAGGTAACTCAAAGCACATTAAAAAGAGCTGTCTTCACATTAAAAAGGCTGATTTTGTAGTCATGAGAACATTTGCACTCTTGACACTGCAAGATGGAAGTCTCTTATCTAGATGCCTCACATGCTGTATCCAGAATGTATGAGCTTTTGAACAAGAAACATAACCCAAATCTGAGTTTGTAACTAATTTGTTAAACTGAATGCCATAAAAAACATAACTGAAACTGACCTCAAAACAACTTTGGTAATACAAAGAAATGCCTAAGCAGTCTAGAAAGTTCATTAAGCATACTCAATAGGACTGGCTAGTCATGATTCTGTCACATCAGGTGTTAAAGGAGAACAATCTTTGACAGATATGAATATCCCAAGAAGCAATTCTTTGAGCACTGAGGCTATGGAAGGTCCTTGTGGAGGCTGGCCTGGGAGGAAAGCCTCTCTTGTTTTGTCAAAACATGGACAATGAGAGAAGGGTAAAGGGAGAAGAGTATGTCAATGTCCTGGTTATTTGAATCTCTGAGGGACAGCTGTGGAGAGGGCCCCTTGCAGCCCTTCCTCAACCACTCTGCCACATCTGGGGCTGGTACACTTTCCTCCTGGTGTCAGATCTGGAAGCACCTGCCTTCCCATTGTGTGGGAGGGAGGATCAAGGTCTTAGTTTGCCACCCTTCTCCTTATGCTGATGATGGAGTTTCCTGAGAACCTTTGGTTGTCTCCCAGTTGCCATCATCATTAGGAATAAATCCCTTCATAAGCAAAGGGAACCTGAACCATGCATGTCTAGAGTTTTGCTGGGACCCTGTGGTCATGGAGTAGAGGTAGTAAGGCCACAACAGGAAGCATTCCTATGGCCTCCTTGTATATTTAGGTCCTGCCTTCCCTCCTGCCAGTGGGTCTCACAGGGTAATAGAATATGGTCATTTGTTTTGAATGTCATGCTGGCTTAGGGCACTGTTGTGAATTTTGGCTTCTAATACTGATTGTTTACAGTGCTTTTGCTTTACATTTATTAAAGATCTTTTTCCACATGTAAAATGTATAGCTGCTTTAAAGGAGAACTTCTCATTCTCACACACAGCTCTTTGGCATTTTATGTAGGAATTTTGTCTGATTTACTGTTTAGCTCTGCTTGCTCACATGAAGCACAGTATCAGCCTCTTAAGGAATCAGTGTCATTGCAGATTCCCACACTATAGAAGCTAACTGAAAGTACAGAAAAAGCAAGTGAGCTTTCTTAGTTTTGAATCAGCTCTACAACCAGAGAAATAAGGCTGGTTTAAATCTGGAGAGACCCAAATGTTGTACTTCTGTGCTGGAGTATGAGGAGTATGTACAAATGGGAATAGGAATTATGTACAGAAATATATAGAAATTATGTATAGAAATAGAATATGTATTTCTATTCATACAAATATGTCCAATTATGAATTAGAATATGAACATTAGAAATATGTCTCCCATACTGGCAGAAAGGTCTGGTGGAAGTCAGGGACATGGAGGTGAAATGAGGACTAAATGACTGTCTGACAGCCATGTGTGTTGACTTCTTGCATTTTTATTCTCAGAGATATGAAGATCTTTGCAATTGTAAAAATGAAGGAATCCCTAAAACAGATACGCACATAACCTCCCCAAAGTGCTGTCTCCACATGTAAGACTTCTGGGATCATGTATGAAATGCTTTTGTAGTTAGAGGTCCATCAAGGCTTTCTCGAAGCATGAGTATTGCATATAATGTAGTAGTATTTGTGAAGAAATAGTCAAAATGCATCTTTCTAGATGTTCAGACAGCTGTTTTGAGTCATTCCTCGTGTTGCTGTCAAACAGATACTCTTAAGACTGAAGCATAAAATACTGTAATTGAAAACACAATAGACTCTGAGAGGATTCTTACAAGGGTTGGTGTCTCTCCCTGAGGTCAGAAGAAAATTAAACTTCAGATTTTTAGGTTGCTACAAGTGTTTTGTTTTTCTCCAGAAATGGAAATCAATCCATCAAAATAGACAGGAAACATGGAAAGCTTTTGTTGGTGTTTATTTTTGGTTGTGCCATTACCCAGCTGTTAAGCTCTTTCTTTCTGGTTAATGGTGGTCATTGGCCAGCAGCTTTACATGCTGTCTCTTCTTCAGAAGTACTATACTGCTATTGAAAATGCTGTAATATAACGTGGGGTGAGAGGACATGTTTGTTGTGTTATATGCCCATTAGGGAAGTTAGAATCTGAGAAAAGGGTCAGTAGTTAGCATTGTTCTTTGCAACTAGTGTGAAGGATTGCGTAGGACAAATACAGAATAGTATGATCATATAAATGCTATTTTATTAGAAAATCAGTCTCATGATCTGTGCTTTTAGAAGGGACTGGTATTTGATTCTTTTATAAGTAGCCTCTCTGTCATAGACTTTGTGCCTTCTGACTAGATTAAGCACATCAGAAAACTGTTGCTTATTTTTTTTAAAAAGTACTTTAAAACATTGAGGGCTTACCATTCTTGGTGATTATGTCCAGTTTATATAATCAAGGATACATTACGATATGCAGATTGCTGACTCTTTTGCGTAACTCTGCTTTCCTTCACTTAGTGTTTTCATGCTGTGTGTGGTTACATTTTCCTAATTCTATGGCATGTAGGTACTTAAAAACCCAGATTTTCTGTGGCATTCTGTGCTACAGCTAATTACTGGCACTGAGATACTGGAAATCCAGTCATTTGATTTCTAATGGCTCAGGTCTATTAGATCAGGTCTATGGCCAGGCCTTTAAAGATTAGGCAGTGAAATGAAAGCAATTACTGTCTTTCTCTGTTTTTGAAGATGATATCTTTTGGGTCCTCATCCCAGCTCTGAGAATAGATTTTTTTTTTTTAAACTACTGACATTTTATCACACCTTCCTTTTGATACTCTGTGTTTTAGAAAAACATCTCTGGTATCTAAACCTATAAACACATTACTAAAGAAATGTCTTGGTGAAGCAAACACAAAAAAGTTACAGTGAATTTGGTGGTACTTTGAGGAAGATCTGTTTCCTTGGCACATCCTGTGAATGTCAAATTTCTGTTTCCAGAAAAAGTATTGATATAGAAAGCATACAGGCAGTTTTTTCAATGATACAGCAGCAGCTCAAAAATGGAGAGAAAAGGGGATAAATCTGCGTTGCAGTCATTGGTAGACTTGTCTTTTTCCTGATAAACATTAGTTCAATTCTTACCAGAAAAAAGTATAACCCCCCCCCCGCTCACAAAAGAATAGAAAATGAACTATGGTTTGAAAGGTTTCTTATGTTATTGAAAAGAAAGAGCAATGGTATTTATGTGATCTTTAAAAACTAAGCAATAATGACTCACGAAAGACTTGAATGAATGGAATAAGGGATGATTTGCTCAAGTGTTTCACAGAATTCTCTTCCCCTAGAAGCATCACTAAATAGATTAACTTATCAGGAAGGCATACATTTTCGCTGAAGAAGGCAGCTTTTTATTCTTATTTCTGTCACCTGTCCATGTGTTTTGGTTAATTTTGACATATTTTAATCAAAAAGAATTGTTTGACAGCTTGACTACATATATTAAAACATGTTAAACTCCAGGTCATCTAACAAATATGAATTGTGCTGTCCAACAGGAACATTTTGTTTAATTAGAATGTATTTTTTTAATTTCTTCTGTCAGACTGCAAGTAATCTATCTTCATAATCACAGTGTTCTTGGGGTAAAAAAAGAGAAGCCTGAACCACCAAAATTCAGATGAAAATGCAAGAAATGAAATGCAATAAGCATTACCATTTGAGATAAAGTGGTAATAAAACACTCAGGTGTTGCCTTCTGAAGGGGATTTTTCTTTTCAGACAGTTAGAAATCTCTGGAAGCACTGGAAAGACTGGTATAATATTGTAATTGGCATCCCTGACCTGTTTTATGTATACTGCAAGAAGCTTTTTTCCTGCTCCTTTGGGAATGTCAATTTATAGCTTGTAGAAGGCTGTCTCCTGCTTGCAAAGTTCATGATAAAACAGAGCTCCCAGAATTCCCTGGTCTTTCGCTTTGAAGGTCTAAAGTTATTAAAAATACTTATTTAGCCTTTTTATTAAAGTATTTTTGCAGATACTGTGATGCTTACGGTTGTTTTTCATTATGGCATAACGAAAATTGAACTGGTTTACCTGTGGTAGCAGCATAATCCTCAGTTCTTCCCCACACACTCTTAAACAATGTTTTTTCCCAGTAACTTGGAAGAGATTCCACTTTGCAGGGTGTGAAAGCACGACCTTCAGCATTATGTCATGTTATAGTCACGTATGCACTGCCTGGTAACCAAAGCTGAAGCTCATGCATTGTGTGTTGGGCTGTCATTTTCCAAAACACTTTTATTGCTCATCTAGGCCTGGAAACAGTGTTAAAAGCAACTCAAGCATTCCTTCCTCCAAAAAAGGCAAAAGCACAACCTTATTTTTTGTGACAAAATCAGCATCATCTCTGGCATGAGGGGATCTACCAAAGGCAAAACAAACAAACAAAAGTATTCAGGAGCTGCAATATTTGACTGAGATATTGAAAGGACATTGTAAGTATTAGGAATTTTTTGCTGACAGGTATAATGCATTCTTCTCACCTATACTAGTTTAACTACAGTGATGAAGAAAAGATTTTCAGGTCAGGCCCTTACTTTGGATAATTCTGGCTTAATGTTCAAGGATAATAAACCAAGAGATTATCATTCTGAACGCTACAAGGATTTTTGTGCCTCACAGCATTTCACTCCAGCCAGCTCTGTTGTGGAGCTAGTGCTTGTAATAAATATGTTTAATAGTTTTCCTTCTTTATAACATGGATTATGCTCCACAGAAAGGGAATTAAGAACATTTAGCTTATTTCCTTCCTTCCTAACCATCACTCTCAAGGCTTTGTCAGCTGCAAATCACTCTTTCAGACCTGTAGACACAGTGAAGGACGCTAACGGCATGGGCACAGTGTTTCACAAGTCCCCAGTCTCTGCTATAAGTCCTGCAGAGTGGCAGCTACTCACCCACCCATGTGCCAGACTTGTATCTAAAGGCACAGTGTTGACAAGTCTTTTCCATTGCAGCAGAAGATACAGATACAAAAATGGTAACCATTGGGACACTCCTAATCTTAAAACACACATCCTTTTGAGTGAGATGACTGTTATTGAACAACTATTATTTCAGCAAAATCTCTTCCCCTTTCTCAGAAATTTGCTCTGACTTGACAAATATATGGCTGTCTGAATAACCGCCTGTATTAACAAACACAAAGGTTAATAGAATTTGAGCATCTTGAAATGTGATTTAATTTGGAAGACTGTAGTCTGTGAATATTAACTTCTAACAAATTAAATTATTCAATGACAAATCACATCAGGCACCTACATAATATCAATAGATATTGTCATTATAATCATTCTTCCAAACAGTAGGATGCAGGCAAACTCTGCATTAGTATTTTGGCTCAAGGTGTTAATTTACAAATGAACAATTCATCATGTGAGCGAAAAGCAAAATAGCTCCAGGTTTGTGTCAGATTGCCCTGGTGTTAACTGCTGCTCTTTGATGTGACTTTGTCTAGACCTAATGCCAGTAGGAGTAATAGAGGGGAGAGTGGCCATTCCATTATTTTGGATGAATTAAACTATAGGCTGCTGCTACGCAAGTATAATGCTTCTTAGGGGTCCATATCCATAACTCCTATTAATGAAAAATCTGATGTGCCATGTGTTAGTTTCCTAACTTTAAAATATACCCTCTGTATGCATACACAGTTTCAAAATAAGTATCTAGGCAATATCTTACAGATATTTCTTCTTCTATTTGCAAAAATAAATAAATTAGAGCTGGCTCAAGCCAGGGCCTGCTGAAATTAACAGGAGCCATTCCTTTGTTTTCCATTGACTTTGTATTAGCTTTTATAGGAATGCATTACTGAACTGCCGTCAGGGACATAATTTATTCTGGAAACTATAGAAGAAAATTAACAATCTGGAGGGTTCTTGCATAGTGCAGCATAAGAGAGAAAGGTACATCCTTAGTCCCATATAACAATACACCTTACTGCCTTGACTCATATAGACAGGATCTAGAGAGTACCAAGGCACAAGACTGTGCCCCAACTCACACAAAAGGAGGGGCTCAGACCTTAAATTTGCTAATTTTGTTTTTAAAAAAAAAAGATTGTAGGATATGTGGTGGTTTGTTTTAAATCTTCTGTAATTGACTATTCAATAGAAGAAAACCTCTCTATAAAACACAGGTTTTGGGTACATGGTAAGAGACTAGACGTATTAGAACTATAAATGACATTCTATTTCTATCACAGAATATGCAGCATACATGGAATATGCTGCATTACCACCTAACAAAGTCAGAAGACGTATTTTGAATATCTCTGAATTCAATGAATATTTTGTTTTTGTTAAAAAGAACCCTGAGTATATCTTAATCTTAATAAATTCATATCTATTGCAGGGCTACATGCAAGGAATTAGAAATAATTCATTCATCTTAGTTTTAAAATAATGTTGAATGGTTTTGAAACAAAACACACAACTTCTTTCCCTGCTCTTTTTATGATTTTAATAGGCATTCTCTTTCAATTCTCATGCAGTCTCTTTTGAGATGCTTGTTATCCTTTTTATAAATATCAACAGCCTCAATATAAAAAAAAAGTCAATCCAACCTCTGCAAGACCCTGAAGGTTTGTCCCCTTCATTGGGTTTTGTACATTTAGAAATTGTTCAGCTCAGCTGAAAACCACTTACAGTCTGCTTTGGCTAAGAGGTCTCTTGGAGTAAGATCTTCAGAACTGTAATAGACTATTGACATTACAGGGAGAAGACATGGTAGGTTACCTTGACCTGCCAATATGGGATTACAGTTGTATTATTATATTTGACTGTTTTGTCTACTCTCAGTTGATCAAGGAGACTTTTGTTTCTTCCCCCCAAAAGCAGCTCTGCAATACAATAGACCTTAAGTTAGGCTTTCTTCCTCAGTTATTGCTCAGTTTTATGAGACTAGCAACTATTTTGGACCACCATAAATAGTCATCTTCCTCCTTGGTATTCATTGTCCTGTGATACACTTCTTTTTCTGCTTTGGACAGTTAAAACACATTTAAATACTTTTCACAGTCTTCCCATTCTAACCAGAATAACGTGGAAAGTCTGAGCAAAATTCAGCTGGTGCTTTCTCAGCTTTTTTAGTCTCACTGGTGCTCGATTTGTAGCAGAGTCATGTCAATGAGAAGCACTTCACATCACAACAGTGTGACATAAACCTGGAGCTATTTCCCTTCTATTTCACATGATGAATTGCTCATTTGTAAATGAGCACCTACAGCCAAAATATGAGTCCTGACTTTGACTACATCCTAGTGTTCAGAAAACTCTTCCAGTTTCCAATTCACTGCAATCTTTAAAAATAAGACAATATTTACTGATGGGTTAATAAAACCTTTCCAGTCAACAAGGATTCAGTTTACAGAGTTGCACAGCATTGCTGGAAAAATTGAAACTTACCCTAATGTTAAGACAAAGGCAAATAAAACTCTAATAGTTCAACTATGCTTTGTTTTAAGGTCTGGGATTTGATCCAACACAAAAGTGAGGCCACCTAGACCAAAACTTAACTTTTCTGAAGTAAAAAAGCCCAGTCTTCCGTGACTGAAGAATACATCTTTTCTAGCATGTATATTCATTTTACTAGACTTTCTTAATTTATATGAAGGACTTGCTAACTTTTCCTGTGTCCAGATTTGTGCTTTGTATTGTATGTATTGAATCCCAGATGTTAAATAGTATCTAATTACTTTGCTCTCATCTTATACTGAAGAATTGATTTTCTTTTAATTTTCAGGCCTCTGACTGAGGTATTCCCTGAAAGCATCCAAACATCATAGAAGATTTTAGTTAATATCAAGCTGTCAAAAAGAGAAAGATATGTTGTTTTACTCTAAGCCCAGGAAGTTTAAGACTTTACTTATAGTAGAAGCAGCCTTGCTGATAGAGCAGCCGCGTGTTAGCGTACTAACAAGTGTTTCTGCATGTTTTCATGAACAGGCACTGTGTCTGCACGTATAAAATCCCTCATTGCTTAGAATTTTGTGACAAAGATTTGTATGCCTGTAATGTTATGGCCATTTCAAGATGCTCACCTGGCTCCCGTGGGAAGCCAGCATTACAAAAATGGTAACAAAATAGATTTACAAAGATACCTGGATGCTTAAGGGTTGAGAAACAAAGTTTCAGGCAGCCCTAATTATCTAACCACATTAGCCTAACTACCATTGAAACAAGCAATGATTAAAAAACTAACACATGTATGCTTAACAATCCTATTATGTATGTACTTACATATTTAGAATATAAATACATTTTAAAATATTGATTGAAGTTCTTTCTACTGCCATTTAAGGTCTCGCCATTGCATTGGCCAGCAGTTAATTATAGTGCTCTTCATCCAAAACCAGAATGCAGAGCTGTTTACATAATCTACGATCAAAATTTCTAAAATTCTACACTACAAAGGTCAGGAATTTTAAAATGTCAGGGAAATGAAAATAGCTGCCTGTCATGATGGTTTCGGTACAACCCTTTCCCATTTCTGTTTCACCATCAAGTTAAAATGCCAGTTCTCATGAACACACTGTGATAGAATCCCAGATTCTTCATGTTACTATTGTTTCCTGTAAAGCCATCCATCCAAAACAGCACCAAAATCTGTGTGCAGATATGATTGAACTATAGTGGAAATACTTCAAGCCAACAAATTTAAGACTAACTTTGATGCTGCTGCAAGCTTGAAAGAACTCAGTAGCTTATATTTTTATGCTGACTTCAAGCTTCTGCTTTGTCATTGTTGATATGTTTCTGATGTAAAATGGACCAACTCATAAATATTGCAAGGTAGCCATGAAAAAAAGTTGCATCACATTCAGAAAGAGCATAAATTGTTCTCTCTTAATAAGCATAGTTTAGTAATGTCCTTCTGAACTACACCATGACTGTGATTGTAGGTCAAGATAATTCACAGCACTCTAAGAGAAATCTTTTCCTCATTCTTCTGAGATATATTTCTCATTAAAGAAATGTCAAAGTCGTTTAGGAGCCATATAAGTCAGTGAACTCTTTATGCACATGAAAATTGGTAAGATAGTAAAAAATTCTGTTTCCTTTTCTATTTTTTTTATATCGAACATTGATACATTTTAGAAGAGAAATGGTATAAAATATTCAGCTTTTCTGGTAATGACATTATGAAATATTTTGGGATGCTTTCTTAGAGCACAAGTAATACCTAGATTTTGTTGTAACAAGAAAAAGTAAGCCACGATAACTGAGTATGGCTCCTACATAGGAAATTATTAGTTAAGGTGAAGTGTTTATGTTTATATATATATATATATACACCAAATTCAATTCTAAAAGGTATCATGAGAAGTATTTCCAAGAAATGACATAACATACCATACTGTGTACAACTCTGGTCATCTGTCTTCAAGAAAGATGAATGCAGAGAACAGATTCAGAGGACGATAACTAGGATGCTCAGAGGAAAAAAGTGTCTGTCTTAAAGGAAGACGCAGGGCAAGCCTGATTTGTTTAGCCTTATAAAAGGAGGGATTGGGAGAGGACGGCAAGTTATAAATCCACCAAGGGAAAGGAAGGAGACCTGAAAGGTGTTGTGAAATGGTAAAGGCTGGGAGGGAGAAGAGATATTGAATTAAACCATGCATTTGGTCAAGAAAAAGTAGATATAAACTAGCCATTAATAAATTAGAAAAAAAGTTCTGAACCATAGAAGCAATCAGATTCTGGAATAACCGTCCAGGGAAAGTTGTAGGGAAAAACAACTAACTGTCTTCAAAATAGAACTTGAGAAACTTATAAAAGTGATGATATGAAAAAATGTTTGTGATAGTTGGGAACTGGAGTCAAGAATCTAGAGATCCCTTCCTATTCTATCTCCCCTAATAATATATTCTGACTTCACTGAAGAGTTGAGGAGAGAATTTTTGGGGCACTCAGGCACTATGGTGATGAGCTCTGTAGAAAGCCCAAGGGGAAAGAACAATTCTGCATTCAGGGCTTGTTTTTGATGGCATACAGTAAATGAACCATATTGCCTGTTCACTGAATGATGGGGATATAATGAAATATTGAGTAGCTACCTCATCTGGGAAGTGTCAGCCCCCCCAAGCCTCAACGAGGCAGGAGACATTTGGAAAAAGTAGTGCAGAATACACAAGTATGAGAGAACAGAAATACCGTTATGAAGGCAGCTTGAACGATGTCATTTCATAACTTTCAAGTGCTTGATTTTGCGCTCTTAATATAAGTCTTCTTTTGAACACACCTTTCACAACTACAGTATACAATAGTTCAGTGGGCTATAGCAAATAACAGTCAGTAGCGGATACTGAGGGGTGTAGCAATGGACCTATGTAGAATGATGCCTTCTGTCTTTCAGCAATTGTGGCTTTAGAGCCAGGAGGAGGAGGCATATGAACAGACCTCTGAGGTGAATTTCTTCTAACAGTACTATTTAGAGTCTAGGTGTGTTTTTGGCCTCCACAATACTGTGTGGTACTGAGGTTTTACATTTATTTAAAACCTGCTGTCTGATCATTTAAATGGGTAGGTCCTTTTTCTTTTATCATGTGAAATAGCAAATCCCTGTCTTTCAAGATTTTATTGTTGCCTATCATATATCATCTCTTTTCAAACCTGAAGTTGTAGACTATTTATTCTTTTAAAGTGGAGACTGTTCTATACTTCTGATCACTTTCCTCTCTTTTTTTCTGTACCTTTTCTAGTTCTACTGTATTACTTTTTAAGCTGGTGTTATCAGAATTTTATTCAATATTCAAGATAAAAGCATACCCATGATAGTCTATATTTTCTGATTTGTTCTCAGTTCCTTCTTCTAATACTTAACATTAGTTGTCTTTCTGAACATATAATTGATATTTTCAGAGAACTATCTGAAATGATGCTAATATTTTTTTCCTGGTAAAACAATTTGAGTTCAACGTTGTGAATGCTAGGGTTATTGTTGTTTGCAATAATGAACATTGAATTTCATCTGCTATTTTATCCTGAATAATTTTATATCACCTGAAAATTTTTTATCTCACTATTCTCACTTTTCCAATTCATTCAGAAATACGTTGAATAGCAGCATTACAAAACAGATCCTATGTGTTGCCGCAGGGCCCTGTGGCAACTGTCCTCCATTGTGAAAACTGGCTATTTCTTTCTGGTTTTGTTTCTTAGTTTTTAATTGTTGTTGATCCACAAGGGAACTGTTCTCTCTTGTCCTATGGAAGCTTTCTTTCTTTAAGAACTTGGTCAAAAGCTCTTTTGAAAATCCAAGGACAGTGTATTGACCACACTACCCCTATCCACATGCTCGTTGACTCCTTCAGAGAACAGTAATGGGCTTGAGCAGCATACCTACAGAAGCTGTGTGACGTCTTCTCCACTCTCTTATGGTTATCCAAGTGTCTGCCAAGTCCACTTTTTATTCTAATTTTAAACTATTTGCTTGGAAGTCACAATTACTTATCTGTAGTCCCTTGTATATCCTGTGGAGTCCCTCTCAAAGACTGGTGTTGCATTTGCTACTTTCCATTCCTCTCATGCTGATGAGGTTTTAAGTGACAGGTTTCATGACACCACAGTTAGTATATATTTTGCTTCCTGCATTCTTTCTAAGGACTCAAATGCACATTTTACAGGACAGTACAAAACAGTTTTTTAAAAGTTGCATTTTTTTCATCTACTTCATAGAGATGAAAGAGAATTCACTGTGGTGTAAATCAAATATATTATTCAGCCAACATGATCTCGCCTGCAGATTCTGAATATCTTCCAGTCCTTGAGATCTTCTTTCGTACAAATGATCATATTCAGTAACAGCTAGAGGAAGATCAAATGTGAATGATGACTTACTGGTTATGAGAAAACATGCATGATTTATTGGGTGTCAACTGGATACTTAGCATTTACCTATCACTGTATTCACTACAGATAACAAAAAGCATACAATAATCAATATAAGCGGAAAGACATCCTTTAGTCACCATTTGCCTCTGATGTAATCAACAAAAAGGATAACAAGGCTTTATACTTTCATTACCTTGTTTTTCAGAGTAGGCAACTAGCCACAGGGGCCTTCACTTTCTTTTCAGGAGAAGCAGGCAGCATGAATTTTACTAGAAGCACAGTTCTCGTAATCAAAAACTTTTTGTTCACCTGGGAATAGTTCTCAGTTCATTTTAGCCAGCTCACACATGAAGCCAGAGTGAGGACTCCCACAATACCATTAATCATGTGCATGATCATGTGGTCTGGACCTTCTACAAAACCCTCCGAAGAGAAGCAGAAAAATTTCCGTTGTTTCTGATAAGCTTTGGATCAAGCTCTTCTGAATATTTCCATGTTATTGCATTTTCTGTAGGAATATGCACAATTTTATGATTGTGCCACTGCTTGTCATATTCCTATATGGAAGTGCAGTCAGATTTCTTTACCTGCTGCCCGCATTTCTTTCTGACTTCATCGATCACACAGCTTCATCAGCTGTGACACAAATTGTGAATTCTTGTTGTTCAAACAAGATCTTCTTGTTCTGTGTGTTCAAACAAGAATTGAGTTGAACACAACTTTCTTGTGGTCCCAAGACAGTTTATTTTTTTCACTGTCACTGATGAAAAAAGATTAACTGCCTCCAAGTTTTCTTCTTGGCTCCTTATACACTTGACTGAACAGTTGTTCCTCCTTCCTCTTGCGCTTCTTCAAAGAAACACCGTCTGTCATGGTGCTTATCTTGCCAAAAGCACCACTCTGCCATTGGGTTTCAGTGCCTGATCTTGGTGCTGAAGCAACCTCAGTTTCAGCAAGCGTCTCTGACACCTTTGCTGTTCAGCCTAGCCCTTCAGTCCTTTGCTGCTCCCCAGGAACAACTTCCTCTTCTTCCTGTTTCTTTCCATGACAACGCTCCCTCCTTGCATGTTTCATCTCTAGCGTGCTGGTTACTATCTTTAATTCTGGCCTCTCTGAGTGGGGCAGTGAATAATGTGAACTTGGCAGAATTCTGGCTCTTGCTAAGTTATCCTTCAATCCAGCCAAAGCATCTCAGAAATGCCTTGCACAGGCACACACCCGGCCTGTGGCTCTGTATCAAGCTAAAGATGTGTTGAAAACCACATTTAAACCCCTTAAAACCACATTTAAGTATAAATAAATCAATCTCTTCTTAACACAAAGTGTAATGAGTACATCTTAAAGATGTCTATATAAATTGTGCCTTGAGATAAGCATGTGCAAAACTTCTTCAAGTGAATGTTCTTTCCATGCCTAAATTAAACCCAGATAACATGCATGGAACAACTGGTCTTCTTTTGTTTTGTTTTGTTTTTTGAAAGGAAGTATTCTTGAATGTATGTAGCATCCTCAAAACACAATTCCATGTTATCCAAGCCTTTTGTTTAGTTCAGAAGCCTCCAAACATAGTTTGCTGAGGTGTTATCACTACTCTTCATCTTCACCTACTCAGACAGGGGGTAAGGAATTCTGATTCTTCACTTAGCCCACATGCCAGCTCTAGGTCTTTCAAGGTAGCACTTAGGTGTCAGAGTATTATTTTAAGAGAGCATAATTTAAAAATGTCTGACTCTCCTCATCTCTGAATGATAAGTGGGGTTAGGAGAAGAATAGAATGGATCACACTTTAAGAATTCAAATTGATTATTGAGCAGCTGTTGTTTAAACATCATGAAGAGAATGAACTTGTTACTGGATAATGTGTTTTATTGTGAGGAATTAGGACCCTGCTTGAGCAGTGGGGTTGGACTTAGACAATCTCCAGAGGTCCCTTCCAACCTCAACCATTTTGTGATTCTGTGATTCTGTGAAACACTAATTACAGATAGAATGTCTTCCGTAGAGTGTGTGGTAACAAAAACCCTGTCATCTTAGAACACCACTGGTTTTAGGAGGAAGCATTGGATTTACACTCAGCTACATGTGCCTGCACACAGAGGAATATATTCTGCATTCAGGCAAATTTAATCCAGAAACCTTTCCAGGAATGGAAGTGTGACTAAATTTCTTCCTCAATACCTTCTAGGAATACTTACATGGAATCTCTGGCATAGTCAGGAACACCTCTTCCTTAAATCTATGTTCTCCCTTCAGCTGTTATTCTTCTTTATCTACTTCCTGCACCTGCCCTTTTGACTATAGTTCTCATCCTCTGCAGTGCATCCACAATCAAGTGAAATGTTTATTTTCTGATAAGACTTTTGCTTTAAGCACTGGAAAAGTCTAAGTAAGCTGTTTTGTGATGAGCCAACAGAAGTCCATGAGGACCGGGACTTTGAAAGAGAGATGTAGTAAGGCAAAACTTCTAGAGACTATGGGAGAGACTAACCAGGAAAAAAATACAAGAAGCCAGGAGCTTCCCTTTGACTCACAGTCATTATTAGTGCATTTTCAGGTTCCTTGCCTGAGGTAATGGCATTTGCTCACACAGAAATCAGTTGTTCTCTGCTGATTTATACTAGACCTATTTACAGAGCTGAGTGAGGACAAGAGTTTAAGTATCAATATTAAACATTTTATATCTAGTCTCCATGCAAAGTCAGTGGGAAGATTTAGGAGCTTCCAAAGGTTATTCTTAATCCTGAACGAGGAGACCAGGAGGTGGTGTCCAGGAGCTCCAGGAGAAAAAGCTAAGTCTCTGCCTCATTTTGTAGTAAGCACTCTAAGCTGCAAAATCAAAACCTCTCTTGAGGGCCTAGAGTACACACACCTGGACTTCTGAGACTCTGTTGCAAAAAGTTGGGGAAAAGACCATTTTTCTAATATTACTATATAAAATAGGAGGGTAGGTAGGACTGTCAGATGTCAGCTTCTTCCCAGCCATGTCCAATTAGCGCTACTCTCCCTGATGAGAGAGAATTGTCCTCCTCTGTAGGTTAGAGTCCAGCTGGGTAGAGACATGGCTCTGGCAGAAGCACTCACTGTTAGACTGGAGTACTCACACAATCAGTGGGAAACCTCCCTTTTGTCTGAGGGTGTTTAGACCCACCACAGACCCTCTACCTTAGCCCAGGCATGAGAATAATTCAACCTTCAGTGAATAGTCAATAATGCAATGATTATGGGACCTGGGAGAGTAAGCAGGAACAAGCATATATCTGTAACTTAGTGTTGAACATGTCTGGATGAGAGGTGACAGAGATCTTTTTATATTTAATCTCTGCAGAATTCACCTCTCCAGGAGATGCAGGTGGTGCATTTCCTTAGGATGAGAAGATTTTGGAATCCAGATCTCACGTTCCCTGCCTCAATACTCTCATTGTTAGGTTATTAAGTCAAAAAAATGGCACTCAGCTCCTGGGGAAAAAAAATGCCTGGGAAATTGTGTCAGAGGAGTGCTGTGCACTAGCACAGAGTACTGCAAGCCCCAAAGAACATACATTTTATGTGCAAAACTAGTACAGAATGATGTGAGTATATATTACTTTAAGTAAACGAGTAAGTTTCTAAGCAGAGGTAGAAAAGCTATCTAAGAAATTCCCTTAGGCCAATAAAGTCTTTTCTCAGAAGAATAATTTTCAAAGTTAGCAACCCCTTATTTTCTGGAAATCATATACTCACCGTGTTTTTATTTGCAATATTATATCGTCCTACAAATGCCTTGCCGTGTGTCACATTGTATCTGATAAGGTTTGTCATATTTTAAACACCATGTAGAAACCTACCAAGAATTAACTTACATCTACAAGAAAATCACTTATTTGGGGGCTAGAAAAAAAGACTAGGTTTCCAAGCAAAATTTAAAAAATGAAACAGAACAAGAAAACAGAGCTAAGTCATCACAAAGGCCAACAGAGGGAATGAACTAAGTTCATTGCAAAAGCATCAAAGAATAAGCTATTATCATGAAAATACTGAGCTTTAAAAACAAATCTAAGGCAAAAATAATATGACCTGTTCCTTTAGATACATGCCTCATGCAAAGAGTCTTCCAAAATTGTTTTTCTAAGTGCTGAACAAAGACTATGCTTTATTGTCAAGCTTTTGATATTGTATTAATGAGCCATTTCCTTCCCATTCAAATTATGTGTCCTGCTGTGGATGATGCTTTCTATGTTAGTATTAAAATGAACAAACTAGTTATAACTCAGTTATGGCTCTTGCCCACCCTTAAAGTCTTCACTCCTAATTATTCCCTGTGCCCTGCCTATCAAATCTCTCCACAGTAGCAAACACACTCTGTGCATTGCAATGCACCTTTTTTTCTTCTAAGCAACATGATTTTTTTTAACCATTTGTAATAATACTGTGTTGATAATATATAGGCCTATATGAACACAGGATAAAAAGGAGCATCTCCAAAAAAGAAGAAATCTGGTGATACATTTTGTGCATAAACCAGCTGGTTCCACGCAGGGTAGGAAAAGCCAGGAAGCAGAGCAGAGGGTGGTATAGCTGATTTCAGCACAGTGGCACCTGATAAGCTTCCTGTAGTGCTTGAAACGTTTGTGCTTATATGTAAACCAAAATCCAAACTTGAGTACACAAAATGAAGAGATTAGTTCTGGTGAATAGGATTGAGTGGGAGGTTCTTTGGCTTTCCTCCCCCTTTTGGCTAAATTACTTCTCTGTATAAACTAAAAATCTGAAATGGGATTACATGCAAATAACAGCAATCTGTCTATTTGAGTTGTCAATCCAAATGCCCCGTAATGTTTGTTTCAAATTTGTTTTGGAAGTCAAACCATACTAAGGCTTGAATTCTCCACCTGATTAGATATTCTACAACAGTGTGGAGAGGAAATTTAAACCTTTCACTTAGAAAGCAAATGTAAATAAAGCCATTCCCTGGAAAAGCATCCCCATGTAAGCATTGAAAAGAAAAGCTCTTACAATTCACTGGTGCAAATGTTCAGACAACACTGAATCTAGTGGATAGCAATCGAGAGAGACTGATCCTTGTTTTTCGAATGAAAATAGAAATCACGTTCCTTGTAGCTGGTGTGAAATGGGAAGCTTTGAAAACTGACATCAAATCTTTGGTGGCTTGTTCCATCTGATTTTTGTGTGTGTTCCTCATGGTCTAATTAATAGAAAAAAATTTAAGGTGTGAAAACAAAAAATTCAGCAGTAAGGAATTTTCCTAAAGATATACACATCCAATCAGTGACAGAGCTGGTTCGTGATGATTGACAGGCCTTGTTTACACAAGCAAACATTGTAAAGCTGGTGGGAAGACACAGCACCTTTGGTTCTTTGCAGTGGTGTTGGAACACACGGTGGATTTTAGACACTGTAATTACTAGGTAAGGAGAATAGCTATTAATATTTCTGTAGGGTAAGCATCATGGCAGGTGCGCCATGTCGGGCCCTCCCAGCATCATCGGCCGCTGTTTGCAGCCTGACTTCTGCTGTTTTCACAGGACTGACACTGACTTTTTTGTGGTGCTTAAATAACTTTGCTTGTTAGTTTTTGGTTCCCTTTTGCTCATCCCTGTTGACCTCAATGTTTCATTTGATATTACTGCCCGTAGCATTCTGGCAAAGCCTATTGGAGTCAGTGATTTTTGTTTCTATTTTTTACACCTGACTCAGTAACATACTCCACTACCATTACATTTACATTAAAGAGGCTCTGTTAAATTATGGCATTTTTTGCCCTGGATTCCTTATCAGACATAGTTCTGGAAGTCATCCTCTTTCTGAATTTGTAGTTTAGGAAAGCTGTCAGACACAAATTTTTGGAGGCTGGGAGAATATTCTGGGGAACCATCATGACACTATTGACCTGTTCTTGTATTCTTTTAGACATCTGTTCCTGGCCATTTTGAGGGAAAGGATACAAGGAGAAAGTGATCTTTGTTCTGATAGAAAAAAACATTTTATCTATTCAACCTGTGATGCATATTACTTTTAAGCAGCTACTGTAGATATCCATGGTCTTCATATTCACCAATGTCTTTCTCTTCTACAAATCCCTTCAATTCTGCCTAATAAGAAGCATAATTGTCATCCAGGATGGATAGGAATATCCATGCTGAGTTCCCCAGATTTGCAAAGGCAGGATAGCTAATGTCAATTAGCAGTGAGTGTGATTGAGGTTTGCTGAGCTAGTGACAGCTTAAGTGTTTCTCTTTAACTCATAGCTTTCTTTTTTAGCACAGCAGCTAGCATAAAAGGAAAATAACTCAGTGATGCATTTATGAATTGGCTGTAAATAGATGGAAATATGTATTAACATATGGTGTCTGTTAATGATGGTTTATTTTTTATAAAGGAGTTCTATCATTTGTCTGCCCAAAGAACCTCACCACAGAAGCATGACAACATTGACTGGGAAACATGTTCCCTTCGGGTTTATTTTAAATGGTAGCGAGAATTGAATGTTATTTTCTTATTTTCTGTGGCTTAGCAGTAAACCAGATCTCTGGTCCTATCTCTTCTTTGCACCATCCTTTTCCTCTTTCAGTGATGCAGTGTAATTTAGTTTAAATATGAAAAATGAATAAGGTTTGCTGGCTGCTAGAACAAAACAAATGTCTTTTTTCCCACATACCAACCTTCACGTTTGCAATTAACATCCTTCCTAGCAAAACAGAGGCTGGGGACCTTGTGTGAGGATTCAGCAATCCTGGCAGGAGCAGAGCTTTTAAATGTGAAGAGCACCCACTGGGCAGTTCAGGATCTAGGGCAAAAAATTGCCATTTCACTCATTCATCCCTCTGTATTTACAAAACTTTTATATAAAAGTCAGTAGCACTTATTTTAAAGTAATTCTGTAACTGGGTGTTTCTAATAGACAGGCAGAGCATTTAAATGTTGTCCCAGCCTTAAAAAAACAATTGATGGATATCCAGTAATGGATAGTTGACCTTTTCTGGCAAACAGTCCAGTGCAAATAGGAAAAGGAAAACACTTTGTATGGTCACTTGCCTCTAACGGATGGCTTAATTTACTTACAGATGGTTTGCGTTTGCACTGTTCCTATCCATCACTCTGAATTTTGCAGACTGACATTACTCTTAGACCTCAACAAAACCAGGTATACGCATGCGGGGTTACCAGCAGTCTTTGCAAGCTATAGAGTTTAATTCCTCTACTCAACCAAGACATTTCTCTTTACAAATATGTCATAAATCTGCCTTGTCAACTTATATAAAGCTTTTCTGAGTTATCCCCTTAGTAGAAATTAAGGAAGGTCTTAGCCTGTCTGTAGATTCTTTTGTCTGCAAAGCCCTTTGTCCATTTTCCTGGGACTCTGCATGAATCAGTTATATGTGGAGTTCCTGGAAGAATAAGGGCATTTTTGACTGCACACTGTGAAGGGTCATTTTTAAAAAATCTTGAAAAATTCATGTTTGGTTGTAAATTACCTGCCATTCTCCCAAGGCCTGGTGGTGCCCCCATTAATCATTCTGTAGAGCACCTTTGTGAGAAGCCTGTTGTGTCCCATGTGGCTACTTTTGAAGCAGGGCTTTGAACAGAGGGATGTGGGAAGGCCTTTGCTGAAAGGGGTAGGGCACTGTCTAACCCTCAGCATTTACTCTATGGAAAGCAGAGCTTCTTATTAAAAATGTATGTTTTTTACTGCTCCCAGAACTCTGCTAAATATTTGCGTCTCATAAACTCAAGCTGTAAATAGCAGGCAGTCGTGCCTTATTTGTCAGTGGGCTCCCTGCATTTTTACTTAGTTCTGCAATACCAGTATAGGAAGTTAAAATGGAAACCCGTGAATTATTCCTGGGGAAGCACATTGGTGTCCTGTAGATACATGAATTAACCATTCCTGAAACAAACTGTCTTTACACATGTTTATGGATGCATTCTTTTCTTTTCTTTTCTTCATGGCAACGAGGTAACAAATCTTCCTCAAATGCTACAAATTGCTGATGTCTTTGTAAATTAAATCTAGCTTTTGAAAACACTGTTTGATTCCCTGAATTATCTAGTGTGGTAAGGGAAATCTTATCTTTCTAGTGATTTATGTTTTACTCTAACACTGTTCTTTCTGTTCCAAACTCTTCGTCACCTGTGAGAATTGTACAAAGAAGCTGCAGGAAGTGTCTGGGTTTCCATATGCATGTTTAGAAATGGTATGAGGGTGTTCAGACCTCTCACCAGCTCTCTGGATTTGAAACTCGCTGTACAAGAGCTCTGTATTACCATTCTCTTGTTTGATGCAGCCAGGCTGAAATTGTCTCTCCTCGTGTGCATGATGTATGCTGTTTTCTCCGTGTAGCAATGTTTGGAGAAGGGATCTCAGAAGCTCCAAGAGTCAGAAAAAAACACTTGGGTATCTTCCACAATGCTGGTAGGGCTCGAGAGATGTAAAGTATGAAGTGTTGATGGCTCAAGTCTCCATTTCTTCTTAGGCATAGTCAAAGTACCCAAAGCGCTTACAAATAAAAGTCAAGTGAAGGGGCCTCTAGGAATGAAAGAAAAAAATGATGAAGAAGTGCCAAAGAAGTGCTAGTTTCCTGTGGGGGGTTCTCTGTTCTGCTCTTCTGGCTTCAGATCATGACTGCTGAAAAGGGCCTAAATTATTAAAGCACATGTCTGAAGAGTCAGTTCTCACTTTATTACCTCTAACTAAAATGTAATCATTTTTTTCTGAGGATAAATAGGATGAATAGCTGTCTCATTTAAAAAGAGTGGAGAGTTAAAATTAACTCAGAGCACAAAACAAAACAGCCAAATGTGAGTCCTTACCACCTTGGTACTACACTGTAACCTACCATTTTATATTTCTGAAAGCATTAGGATTGTTCTATACTGCTTTTCAGTACATTTTATAATACCTTAGTCTAAGTTTGTTCCTTACAGGAATATATTCTCTTACTGGAAAAAAAAAATCATGAATTCCTTATGATCCTGTTTTGTATTTTATCAGAATCAAGAAAAAAATGTATAGAAAAGGTTCTGGCATGCAGTTTTCTTGACTCTCATAGCATTTCTATTTTTATAAGGTGGCTTCCAGATTATATAAACATAGAGCTTGGTTCTCCATATGATAAGAGACAGGAAATGAAGAGTTTCTTCCTGGCAAGGGAAATACAAAAAACAGTAATTCAACTTTCTGTATTAGGTGCAACATTGCTTAATATATTTAGTAACACTTGAGAAAGATGGTGAACAGCCAGGCAGCAGATTTTGCAGCTGGCACAGATATATTAGTTAGTCACCACGAGAAAAGGCTGATTTATGGTGTGTGGGAAAGGAAAGAAGATGTTCTTGCAGGTTTTTCCGGTTTCAACATCAATTATGTGGTGAAGTGCTTCTAGACTTGATGGTCCTGTGGTCTTATTCAGTACTGTGTGCTGATGAATGAGCTTCACAAGGATCATGACAGTAAATGAGAGTCAGCATCGATAAATGCAAAGTATTAAAATGTCTATGAAAGTGAAAAGCATTATGTATTAATTATTCAGCTCAGGAAAAAGATTTGGATGTTGTTATAGACAGCTTAGTGAAGACTTTAGCTGTAGCCAGAAAACCAAAAAGACATTAAGAAGCATAAGGAATGGGTTGGGGAATAACATTTAAAAGATTATAATTAGACCTAGCTGGAAAATGTTCCCTCAGCAATGGGTAATTTTGATAAAAATGAACAAAAAGCCCACAATATTATTTGCCACAAAAATCATTCAGACCAAAAATTTGACAGTATTCATAAAGAGTCTGGTCAATTATATATGTAACAAGAATGTTCAAAATTATTTTTGGAAGAGGTAACAAACTGGGTGCTTCATTTCCGTGCTTATTCCAGTAAGAAAATATTTAATGGGGAGGACAGATTATACCACAATTTCTAAAAAGTTTTGTGCTGGCCATTATTAAAGAAAGATATGAGACTATTAGACTAGATGAACCACAGCATCAAGCCATTATAGTGTTTCTGTATTCTTGTCCTTTGCCTATGCTAAGTGAAAATTAAACCATTTACTTACAGAGCAGTATTTGGATGAAACTAGGGTCTGTGCAATGTGCATTAAAAGGTATCTCATAGATCAAAGCAAAATGCTATAGAAAATAAAAAACTGAGCAAAAATATGATTAAACTACAGGAAGTTTGCTGTCTGCTCTTAAATGAAAGATGCAAGCATTTTCCAAATTTAGTTAAAAACATATATATATGCTGAAGTTAATGATTATTCTGTGCTAAGCGTTATGGGACCAGCTCCCAGTTAGTATAACTCTACTCCATTAGCCTCAGTACAATATGCTCACTTCAGTGAAATGATGTCACTTTTAGCCTTAATAGTTTTATTATTAGATATCTGCTTTAGGCTGTATTTCTAATGGATGCAGTGGTGTAAATTAGTTTAGCTCCATGGGGATCATAATAATTTTAGCATTAAGGATCTGATCTAGACTAGCTTGGACATAGAATTGCCATTTGACCTTTTGACAATTTGTGTATTAATTTCACAGTAAGTGCAAGTACAGCTGAGCAGAGAGTAGACCCTACTGCATTTGTGACAAGATTTTCCACGTGTCAATGCAGAAGCAGAAAAAGATCACAGATTCCATGGACAAGTAAAGAATATTGTAAAACACAGATGAAATGGGAATAATCTCTGTTTAGCTCTGATGACAAAATACATAGGTTGGTGTTTGTCTTATCCCCTCAACTAGGAGACAAGGAGGTACTCAGTGCTTTGCCTTCCTTTGTCACTCTCAGCAAAATCTCATTTCCCTTTCCTGTTAATCAGGAACTTTTACTTTCCCCTCCCGCCTTTCTGCATATTTCCCTTCCTCCCCTTCTTTTTAATCCTAGCAACTCTGTATTCTTTATGGCTCTTATACTCCATCTCTATTTTTTTTCCCCTTGCCTTTCTTTTAGGCCTTTCTTCATTTTTCTCTCCCTTATCTTTTTCTTCCCTCTGTCTCTGAAAAGTTCAGTGTGCAAGACAATCTAACAGCATGAAGCTAGCTGATATGATCAGGACTTGTGAAATAGAAACTAAGCTCTCGCTGACTTTTAGAGCCTACCAGTGGCAAATCTCATATGAACAAATTGGTTCTTGACATTTGATTGGGTCTTCTTACTTCTTACAGCATGCTTTAAAAACAATCTGTAAGCCTGATTCTCTTCTCGTTCTGGAAATGATGAATATTTGTTTCACAGAACTTACTTCTCTGTAGAGCAGTTCTTGGTATGATAAGCAAATGGTCGATGACAGGAAACCCACAGTTGGCCTGTTTCATTATAATACCATATGTTAATGACAAGTTATATTCTCCTTCTGTGTGCCTATAAAGATTCAGGCTTTGGAAGAAGAAATAATATCTTTTTACATGGGTTGGGTAGAGGCAAAGAAAAAGCAGATAAACTTCTGCGCTTGGAAAAACCTGGAGGGCCCTAAGGAAAGAAGGCAATCTGCTCCCCCCAGTCACATTAGCTGCATTACCTTGTTTTCTCTAGGTCTTTAGGCTATTACAACCCAACACTACTGCCATTCTAACAGCCTGAATATACCTGTCAGCCTGGTGTCTGAACAGAGGAATTAAGTAACTGTTGCCCCTTTAAGGACATAGAATAGGCCTTATCATGTGCATCATGAGTCGAAGAACCTAATCAGGTTCAGACTTATCCTATTAGGAAATGATGTAGAAAGAGTCAGATCAGCATAAGCGAGCCCCTGTAAGCCATCGCAGGAGACAGCACTGCAGCCCTAGTGTCCGTTTCCGGGCCTGACACGTGAAGTTCGTGCCCAGCTCAGTCCCGTGCTGGCCGCGGGGTGGGAGGGCAGAGGCTTTGCTCAAGCTCAGCGGCTCGGCTCTACAGTCCCCTGCTCTCTTTCGAGCGAAGAGCTTTAAGGGCTGTGGCCAGGCCCAGAGCCCATTCCGATCTGCATACGGGTGCTCAGGAAGGCTGCATTAGGCACTCAGAGTACAGCTGAGCAAAAACTTCCATATTGCTTCAAGGAGGCAGGAGGCTGGCTTTAAGTTTCGTATAACTCATCCCGCGTAAGAATTTCACAGCGTATTTTGCAGGGTGGCTCCAGCCATATAGCCGTGTAGCCCACTTCCCCCTGCACGAGGCACTGGGTGAGCGCACTGCACTGGCGCCGGCGCCATGGGTCCCTGGCGAGGGCACAGGCACGTGAGGTTTGCACAGTAGCTCATTGGGATCCTGAAATGTACAGCCAGTTTCCAGAGTGTCTTTCGCTTCTGATTTTAGCTGTAATACCAAGCTATTCCTGCTCCTTCCTCCCTTATTCAGAGGATGGCCTTGACCGCGTGCATTTCAAGCTACTGCAGCAAGCCTACCGAATTTACTGACACTTCCCAATTTACATAGATTATCAAAACCGTATTGCCCTCATTCTGTCATATTTGCTTGAAATGTGTGTTTGTGAATTAGGTGGTTTTACCCTGACTAGATAAAGTATAAAAAGAAGAATTAAATGTTCCTCAGTGTTCAGACAGCTTCACCCTATGAGTACCATTAAAAAAATAAAACTAATTGCATTGAGATCAGAGATAATTATCTCAGATGCATGTTAATATTATTTTCTGTGTCATTTTGTTGAAGATAAATTTTGTTGCATTGGCTCAGTGGTACTTTCTAAACCTTCTATGCTAATGGAAATCTTGTAAGAAGAGTAAAGGCCTCAAAAAAGACTAAATAAATGGGAAATAACTGAATGGCAGACTTGCTAAATGGCAAACTTCACATATTTAGTATGCCACAATAAAGTCAGCACTAGAAGGGCTTTATATATTCCGCACCAGTACAGGTGCAAAATATTGAGTTGATGCCATAATCACCAAAATGCAGGTGCTTGCCTGGCTATGGCATAAAATGGGATGTTACTGCTTCCATTTCAGAAGGAAATTATTCAAGCTTTGTTGTGCAGTACAGTCTCTACTAATAGAAAAGCAGCTATGTGTCATTTGAACAATTTCCTTTGCAATAAAAGACTGGGTTGCTTTTATGTTGATCATCATACAGGATAACTGATGGATAAAAGCATTTAGTAGCAACATGTTATTAAGGAATTGAAGTCACTTGTTTTGTGTAGGTAAAGCCTGTGTTCAACATCATGCCCCTAAAAAATGGATAGAAAGGATGATTCCTCCCCTTGAAAGAGTGCAGAAGGACAGATGAGCTGAGGGCTGTCATTCCAGTCTGTCTAATATGTACATTCAACTTTGGTAGATATCTCTGGAAGCTTTATGGGATGAGGATGAGGTCCATCCTGTTGGATTCAATGACAATATTTCCACTTGTTACATTGTGGTTGAATTAGGCTGTTATTAAGTATATTTCTTCCTGTTTGTAAAAGTAGGAACTGTGGGTATATCTCCTGAAACGTCCGTGTATTCACTTAATCTGGCTCTAAGATTCAAGGAGCTTCTTAAAAAGCAGTTATAAATTTAACTCTCTGTAAGTCCCCAAATTGAACAGCAAAATTTTTCTATAGTAGAGATTTACTGAGCAGCAGAGGAAGATCTGCTGTTCTGAGGTGTCATATCTAGGACGCTCGTTCAGATTGCTAGATGTTGTGGGTGTGATGTGATCTCACTGTGAAACTGTTCATAGCGAGAAGGAAAGGTAAGTCCCAGTTAGGCCTCGCCCGAGCACCAGGGCAGTGCTGAGCAGTCCTTGTGGAGGTGATGGCTGTGGGACCAGCCTTCCGCAGGCTGCAAGGTTTGAGATTCTCTTTTCAGCCCCACACTCGGTGTCCCCTTCCAAATCACTGTGTTGCTGGGAAGATTTTCAATTATATGACAACTTCCCATAATGCATCACTGTTGTCACAGTAAAGTCTTTAATATGGCACCTACAGAATTGGCATGGACTTCAGTGATACAAGATTGCGTCAAAAGGGTGCAAATGGCTTATAATATCTTTGATGGGTGAATTTCATCCTTTCTCAGTAAGAAAGACAGAAAAAAGTAGATAATGGGCTGATATTTTTAGAAGAGTGATCCCTACTCCCTGCATTTTCTTTTATACTTAGCATGTCTTAGAGTGGCAAGTGAAGGATATCAAATACCAATGAACAACAATAACAATAACAATTTACACTTCAATAGCTCTTTCTACCTGGGAATCTCAGAACTCCAAATAATAGCTGATGGAATCTAATGAACTGTGAAAAAATACACACCCCCTGTTTTGCAAAGAATGGAGTAATTCTGTAATTAATATGACTCATCCGTATGACTTTTAAAGAACTGTTTTAAGTTACTTGATTTCTCACTTTGAAATGAGTGGTGTGCACTTTTATGCATATATCAAATTTATATTCTGTTTGTGTTTAAATTTCCCACGAGGAAATCCTTATCTTCCTTATAGTTCTTCTTGATAAGCCCACAATTATGCAGTTATTGTGTGGATGAATTGCCATATTTGATCAGTTGATATCAGAATATGTTTTTTGTGTAGAGCCAACATAAATATATAGGAAAGATAGTTATGGCTGCTTTATTCATTTTATGAAAGACAGAAGTATGGATATGTACAGCCAGGAGACAAGAAAGACAGCCTGCATTGTCTTTCTCCTTAGTACAAAACAAAACAGTAAAATATGCATCTTTATTATTATAGAGAGCAAGTAATAAAAAAGAATGATTATTTACTTGCTATAGAAAGTAATATCCATGTCTTTCCAAACGAAGATTAATGGTGTTGAATCTGTGAATAAGCTGTTAAAAAGCCCAGGCAGCAAAGTCTTTGTTTTATGCATTACACACACTGTCAGTATGGCTCACAAGAGGTGGATGGAGGCAAGGCTATTCTTGCGGGGGCTAGAAATCTCCACCTACTAGATTATTTGTCTTTCCTTGACTCCTGCAAAAGGGATGGCTAGAAGTCGTACGGTTCAAATGTGTATGGCTGCAGGGGCATCTTTTGCTTATGTGAGGGTCTTGGGAAGGGTGCAGCTACTGGGAAACTTGGGTTTCAACATGTGAGCTGGAACACAGGCCTCAGGGGATCATTAAGATTGTATGTCCTTCCAAAACTGAGAGCTTCTTAATGCCTGAGGCACTGCTTATCTGGAAAAATGTGACTTGTGACAAAATACCAGCAATTGAAAAAAAAAAAAAAAGATAAATGACCAAGTATTATAAACTCATGGGACTTGTCTGAAAAAGGGCATTTAGGAATGTTTTCCAAAACTCTGCTCAAAGCTTGAGAAAAGAAAGGAGTTTAAAATTTGCTTACAAATACTTTTTATTTCTTTTGTGATCACTGTTGAAGAGGTATTTCATGGTTCAGCTCAATATTCAGATACCAGTAAGCCTTTTAAAATGCTACCTTTTTTCCCCAAGCTTTTTCACATATAAAAGGACATGTTAAAAAGATGGAGCAATTCACCTCAGTGACTAATGGCAAAATAAGGTCACCCTCTATAAGCAGCAACTGGTATAATGGAGACCAGATCAAAAAAGCAATGGTTGACTAAGTAGAATCATTTAATATGCTTTGCCAGATACTCACACAAATTGTACATGCCTAGCACTGCCTCAGAGTGATCGACATTAGGATTCGCAGCACTTAGTGGAATCTCCGCTCACTATTCAGTAGAAAAACAGTCCCAGTCCCCTCATGGTAGTAACTCCTAGGCCTCTTTCAAATGGCTTCCTCCTTCTTCTGTACATCTCTTTAATCAAGTGGAAAATATGAGATGTGCAAGTATCACTGCCGCTCTGAGACTGCCGGATCTTTCACTTTGTGTAAATAAATCCAAATATGCCCTTTAATAGCTGGAGAGGATGTAATTTTGCTGCTGTTGTGACATGTGACCCCACTGAAGAATTTATCTGCCACAAAATCTTATTTGTGGGTAGGGAACCTGGATTTTAAAAGGGCAACAAATCACAAGTCACACGTCTGTAAAAGCCCTATGCATGTAGCTAGGTTGGGAAAGAGAGGAGGACCCATACCTTACGTATCTATGCAAGATTCCAGGATTAACTAAGTGTTACTAGGAAGATGGCTATTATAGGAGGAATCTGGAGATTTGGTACTGGACTTCAAAAAGGGAGGTGTGTGGAGGAGATTCGGAGCTCAGGGAGCTCTGAGAATTTGTGACTGTGGGAATGAAGGAGAGGAGTGTAGAGGGCTTCTAACTCCATGTTCTGCTCATAAAAATGGTTGTACATAAAAGAATATTTCTCTCTTTTTTCCCTTGACTTTAACTCTTTTCTGTCTTGATAAGGGCTTCACCTTGCCTTTAAGGCATGGGCAATTAATATGTTCATACACAATCTGGAAGACCCATGTGCATGTGACTTGAAAATATAAAGTAAAAACTACTTTGGAAGCCTCATTTGTTTCCAGTTCAGTTGAACTTTAAGCTCTTAATTTAACTCAGAGAGAAGATTAGTCTAACTCACAAAGTAAGACATAAATGGTATGCAGACAAAGACAACTTGCTGAGGTGGGTGAGATGAATCAACTTGTGGTGGGGCTGATTTCTCCTGTTAACTATAAAAAGAACACAGATGATTAACCTAGACAAGACATCTCATGCTTAGGTAGCTACAGTTAAATGACATGGAGCCCACATGAATGACAAAATCAGACAGCAAAAAAAAAAGCAACTTTTATTATTGAGAACCATCTGTGGAGGCAAGCAATAATGCTTACAGTTCGTCTGCCAAATGACCCTCTCCTCTTATCACTGTAGTCTAAATCTCTTGCTGCACTGGACTAGATAGCACAATGCTGCCCTGTTTGGTGTAGAGATCATCATTTCTCTCCTGAACATTAAATGGGGAGATCTGTGCACAATTTTTAAGAAAACATCAAGCACTGATTCCAAGGGAGCAGCTTTACTTAAAATTGATAGTGCTCTGTGACCCACTTTATTCCAAGGGCAGAGATAGTCCAGTGCTCCTTCTGTCATCTGTGCTATCAGAAAGAACTCGGAGCCAGCGTCAGTTAATAAAGAAGACAGGATTCATCTGTTCTTTCAGTTTTAAGGTTATCAAGGAGTCCCATCACAATAGGTCTCCTGTTCAGGATGGTCCTGTTCATATGTTTGGGACAGAAGAGAATTTATCTCATTCTAGATATGAAAAGCTGATTCTGTGGCATTTTTCATCTTTTCTACCTATTTTTTTCCTATTTAAAAATAGGTTCACTGTAATTTTTTTGAACATAATATTGCTCATAGTGGAGGAAATTAAAGCTTTTTGGAATACAATATAGTGTTTTCATATTAACAGAGGAGGAGGAGGTTATTTAAAGCAGTGGTCCCCAATGTTTGCTGTTCCAAAGGAAACAATACTGAGTAAATAACATGCTATTGGCAATGTGTTCTCCTGCTGCCTGAAGGTTAGGGACCACATTCAGAATAAAGTCTATTCATCCAGGAGAACTTTACTCCATGCCTCCTCCTGGTATCTTCAAATGTGGTGCTGGCAGCAAAGAGGGAATCTTACTTGTCTGGCCAGTTAGGTAGTCCCTTAAAATAAGGCAGTGACAGATTTTGCCTCCCAGGTTTACATGTTCCCCATGAGCAGTGGGACTGATTTCACTGGGCAACTCAACACAAGTAATGATGAAAAAACACCCTTTGGAATTTGTAGGAAGCCTCTGATCTGTGGCCTTTCTAATGGCAGCAGTATCTGTTGTCACAGATGGAGCAGCAATATGCATTGTTTGAGGGCCTGCTCTGGGAAGCTAGTTCTTGTCTTAGAGGCTCCACAGTTGGATTCCTGTTTGGCCTCCAACACCAAGTACCTCCTCTTGTATAATCATTTCAACATTTATCTTCCTATATGCCCTTGTTGGAAGGCTTTACATGTAGTTTATCTTTTCTTTAATAATAGTGACAGTCCTTTCAGTGTAATAACTGAGATCAGAAGGGTAGGGGCAGACTCCAAGCATTCCTGTAGGAGGAGATATGTTGAAAGTAGAGCATACTGTTCACACTCAGGAGTGAATTCCTTAGCTCCACGATTTCTACCAATCCATTGGATTTCTTATCAGATTAACAAAGTTTATGGGAACGTAGACAGCCTCAGACAGCCTACATCAACCAAATGGGACTGGCTGAAGGCATGTGCTCTGTAGGGAGTCCCTTAGGGAAGCAAAAAGGCTAGGGCCCTGCTGTCTGCTTTCTTTAAGTCAAAACCCACCGAGGCCTGACAAGTGGAAGTGGGATGGCACTTTGCACTGGGGCAGCCCATCTCCACTTGGGGGCGAGATGGTCCCACCCAGGAGGGCATTGCTCCCTCGCCCGGTGACCACAATCTTCTCTTTAGGGCTCGCCACTTCTGTCCCTTGCTTTCCCTTGGCAGCAGCAGTCTGGCCCTTCCCCAGCTGCTCTCCTCAGCCTTGGGGCAGCAAAACTGAATTCAGAGAACCAGCTCTGCAATCAACATAAGAAATCAGTGGTGCTAGACTGATTTACTTCAGCTAAGGGTATGACCCCTGTTTTTTCAGTGTTCATATTTTGTTAATTTGGAAGAAACTTACAGGTATTATTAAATTGGAATCTCCTATGATGGCAAATGTTCTGGAAATGTTATTCTGAAATCTTAAAATGCTGGCAAGTCCTGCAAAGTTTTGTTAATTTTGCTCAAAGCTTTCTCAGCTTTCAGTGTGGCTGTTTCACAAAGCTAAACTTAGAGGATTAACACAGCTCTCTTCATAGTACTCTGTGTTTACCAAGCGAAAGTTGGTCAAAGGGAGAAAAGTGGACAACTTCAGACTTTTTATGTCAGTGCTACTTACAGAACAAATATCCATTGGCAGGGTAAGAGCCTGCAGAAGAAGAAAAGAAGCTTTCTACCTATTGTGCAATAAATCAAAAGGTTCCAGTGAAATTCTTTGAGTGTTAGAAAAACTGCTTAATCTAGGATTTCAAAGGGTGATCAAAACTATTTGCAATTATTCCTGACTTGTACTTGTATCATTCCAGATGGACCAGAGGTCTTTTTCCCTAGTATGTTCCTTTATTTAAAAGGAAATAAAAAGGAAAGAAGGAAGTGAATTTCAATGATCAGAATCCCAATCTGTGGGAAATATGACTTCAGTTCTTCCTCTGGAAAGTCTGAATAGGACCAAATAATTACAAGTTCTTCACTAATAAAAAGCACAGGAAAAAAGAAACAATAACAGAACATTTTCAGAAATTGGATTTTCATTATCTGTAATAATACAGGAAGCTTATCTATTGTGAAAAGAGCAAGCCTGATTCTAATGTGGCACAAATATTTGCATGATAATAAGGTTATATATGTTAGATGAAGACAACTTATTGTTCACAGAAAAGAGGAGACAGCTGTGGCAAACCTTGGGAAAACATGACTTTGTGAACACAACTTTGTGCGTGTCCCAAGACTCTACAGCTAGTTTTCTTTAAACATACATTTACTGTTACAAGTCCGATTGCCATTAATTACAGACCCACAAACTCTGAGGGGACAGAATGGGTACGGGAGAGTTGTTAAGTGTCTCTCATCTTTCAGAATAAGAAGTCCGAAATGGAGAACACAAAGATATGCTTTTCTGGCTCACTACTTTGGACTACTGACTGTAAGACTTAAGAATTAATGCCTAAGTGTATTGACAAAGCAGTTTTATTGCACAAATTATGCATTTGCATCCCCAAAAGAACTGGGTAGTGAATTTTCAAAGATTTCCTTTTCAGATATGAGTGACTAAAAATGGCAAATTGTATTCGTTCTAAGGCAGAGAAATGAAAGTGAATGAACAATATACTGCATTGTTTATAGTGCTGATTCATTATTGCTATAAATGTTGATTGCTTAAGTTAAGAGGTCTACAAAACAGAGCGGCTGCATCCTCAGCTTCTATAAACTGTTACAGGGAAGTTTATGAGGCTAACCACTATTTACAGCAGCTGAGGACTTGGATCCTCTTACTTAAATAATAACCTCTAGTATCTTAGGATAGAATTTATATGTGTATGTTTTTACAATCAGACCCAAATTTAATACTTAAAAATCTCTAAGATAGACCTTTACAAGGATCCCTGAATGATTCCATTCCTTGATATAGATTTTTCCCAGATCTTAAAGAGAGTGAGTCATTTGAAGGACTGTTTGAAATACTGCATTTGATGTACTTTTGCTGGTCCAAGACAGGTAGGTAACAGGACACCTGCAATGTTAGAAATATTTTGTGGTGTAAGATGTATCTTATGTTTTATACATACTGCCTCTAAACAGCTGCCTCTTTGCTAGAAGTAAAAAAAAGTGTGCACGGGATCAATGTACTTACCATATCCAGTGCAGGGGTGGGGGAAACAAGGCACGTCATTCACGATCTAGTAACCAGGAGCAATTGCTTACACATCCCATTTCCATAGAAGGCAGAAAAAGTGAAAGCATCAGCCTTAGCAACCACAATCTTTGGAAGAGTACAAAATCTAAACTCGAACAGAACTGCATGCCTGGCCAGTGAATGGATTTTAATGGGTTAATCAAATGAAAGCCAGTTTAAAGCAGTGGCAGTGAAATTGTGGCTCCACTGCATGAAATGGTATGGTGGCATAGATTCTTGTAGCACATAGTTATGCATTTACAAATCAGGTCTCTATTGCATGGAAGTGTCCTCAGATTGCTAGGCATGATGTGTTCACATACGTTACTGACAACTGTCTGTGGAAAGGGTGGTCTTTCTCATAGGAGAGCCCAACACAGATAATCAGATTGCATAGCATGTAGGTGGAATCTAATATGAAAAATATTCCAACACTATATTCAGTGGGCAAGAGAATTATTACAATATCTATAGGGTACAAAAAAGGAGAGGTTACCAGAGTATGGAGAAGAGAGGGAGAAGAAAGGTTGAATGAAATTTCCTTCCATCCTCAGAGTGCCAGGTTCTCCTTTCAGCAACTGTCTGCTGCTCAGAGCCTCTTTGGCTGACCTGCTAGTATAAAAGTGTCTGCAATAGCCAAACTGACTTCATGCAGAAGAAAGTGAATTGGAAATAACTGGTAAGCTATGAACTATTGCTGAAAGGATTCTGTAGGGCAGAAGCACAGAGGAGGTGAATCAGCTCACCAAGAGAGGGAAAATTTGGGGGCTGGGATAAACAAGCTATAGCTTTCTTTTCATTTCATTCTATGTATTTTATCTTCTCTTTTTACAAGGAGCCATTGTTTTTTTCCCCATATAGGGTAGCCTCCAAGGTCTCTTATTATTATAAAAAACAAAATTATATACTATCCTAAATGAATACACCACATTCTTATACCAGAATAACATATGCCAAGGAAAGAAGCAGTAGACTATTGCTATATTTGGATGAAGCTATAAGGCCATAAGCACTGGCTTTGAAAAACAATTACACTTAGCATTTCACATCAGTAAATCTCACTAGACTAAGACAAGAAGCATCATCCTCCTCATTTAACGATGCAGAAATGAAAGCATGGGGACACAGGTATGCCTTGTGCAAGGTTACTGGCAGAACTAAAAAGAGAACCTTTATTTCTCAGTTCCCAGCCAGTGAGCTCTTAACTAGGTCCACTGCTTCCCTATCTAGAGCAAATAAATAAATAAATACAATAATATGAGCAAAGTCCTTGGTAGTTCAATTTTAGGCATTCACTATGAATTAGCCATTAAGACTCTACAGCTAGGAATTATTCCCACGCATTATTTGGAGAACAACGAGAAGCCATGGAAAACATAAGCCACTAACAAACAATTCATAAACACTGCATTATGGAAAAGGAGGCCACATTAATAAATAAGAATTATCCACTCAGTTCTGGTAAGTAGCTTACGAGTTAGATGGGATGGTAAATATGGTCTCAGAAAACAGAAGCTAAAAACTACACCGCTAATTAAAGTGTGAACTGTAGTATTAGGCATTTTCCCACTGTTATTGTCTTTTCACATAAGTCATGCTATGTCTGAATTGCAGTAAGTCTAGTATAACTTTAAGGCTGAGATTTCTCAACTGCCCAAGAGAATTGCATGTCCAATTCCCTTCGTCAGCCATCAAAAAAGCAGTGTATGTATTATTACCCTTTAGAAGCTCCACAACAAATAGGCATTCGCATAAGCTGTTTGAATAATCAATGCTGAAGTCCTCAGCTTTCTGCTAGGCTCCTTTTAACATCTTGACAGTTGAGACAATTATAATCTACCTTTTTTCCCCACTGTCTTGCATAAAAAGACAGAAAAACACACTTTTGTGCATTTTGTGTTGTTAGATTTCCTTTTGATTCACTACTGATCAAAATAAGGCCCTCTGAAACCTTTGGAAAAGCATAGAAAATTTGAAAGGCTCTTCTCAACCTTTTACCCCTTCTCCTCCCCCCCCCCCCATTTCTCTTGTAAGGAATCATGTTAGCTGAATATTACGAGGTTTTTGTTGGTACTTATTAGGGTGTATGTGTTTCAAGTTGAAATGCATTTAAATGGAAGCAACAGCTCAGCAGCACACAGCAGATCTGATGAGAGCAGTAAAGCTTAGGGAAAGCTTTGCTCACTGGGGTGGATCACTGAGTTTCTGAACCCCATCCGAGTGGCTCAGGGACCAGCTGCCCTGCTGCTGGGGAACTTGGCCACTTGTCGAAGAAGATAAAGGAAATACAGAGACTTAGCTGAATAGTCCATTGTCCTGCGTAGCAAGAATACCATCAGCAGTGCTCAGGTTTACTTAAATTTTAGTGGGAGATACAGTGAACCTGACCTTATAAACAAAACTTCATCCTCCCACGAGCAGGAGAGGTGACAGCAGTTAAGATTTTGGCCAAAATGGTAAGCCAAAACGTCACATCACAGGGTATTCAAACATTATACCAGAATCACTAGTTTCAGATTTTCAGTAAACTTGGCGTATGCTGACTTCATGTTTACATGAATGAGAGTTCAGTCTCACTGGGAAAACTCCCAAATGACATTTTAAGGGCGGCTAAGAGGAAATCACCATTTCTCTCCCTTTTCGCACTCACGTCTCAGCAAGTTCAGTGACTGCCTGTGTTAGGTCAGCCCCTGGTCTTGGCTGCACTGGTGCCAACTCCAGGGAATGCCACTGCAGCTGCTCAGGTGTAAAGCTACCAAAGTTACTCTGGATTTATACCTGAATCGCTCAGATGATTAGACTATAGTCTGAAACCTTTAAACACTCTGTGACGATCTTGCTTGGGTATTAGGTTGTTTGTTCTTTTGTGATTAGTAGAGAATTTACGCAGTTGTTGCTACATTGTCACAGTTCTCTCAGAGATTATTCTGTTCACTTGAGCTGTCCAGCCTGCATACTGGCACGGACTGAGTCACTAACAAATACCTGGGGAGAAGGAAAACAGTTACAGCATGGGAAAAAAATTGCCTCAACTCCAATTCCTCTGGCTCTCGGAGGAGAGGCTCTCAGAACAAAAATCAAGACTTCTTAAAATAGACTCTGTCATATTATCAGTGATCTCAAGGGGATTTTTTTCCCCACAGCTTTTGTATGGAAATAGCTCTTATCTCAAGAGGAGATAACTGCAACAGGTCTATATACATTAGCTGTGCCTTTTCCATCACAGACAATATTCTTAAAATGGCTGCAGTGCTTCCTACTCAGGAGATAATTGGTGCCGAATGCTTCTGGCTCTCGGGAGCAATGCACACACATTGCGAGAGACGGCACAAGGAATCTGTGTTGCTAAGGCACAAATCTGTACTCGTTTCTGTCACCATAAAGAATCCTGACGTGGTATTGCAGGCAGTTCGCAATACTCGTGGTATAATTTCTGTTTTACTGCAAATAAAGATGCAAGTTATCTCAGTTTCTAAAAGGTAGTGCCAACTTCCTTGTAAGATCAACAGTGATGTTAATGTGTTGTTTTGTAACTAGTCATGTGTATTGATTTGAACAGTTTGGTGAAAGGTTAGTTTTTCTAAAGGTCCCTAGCAGTTAAAAACCTGTGGCATTAATTACACAAATGATTAATCATTGCATTTTTTAAAAATACGGATATATGAAGAGATTTGGGAAATACTGTAACTAGCAGTGCTCTTCTAAAGTTTACAATGAATACATATTCAAGCAGAGTGCATCACTGATGCTAACTTGGATGTATGCACATACATAGGGTAACAAACAGAGATGAGAACCACATTTTAACACTCCTGTTGCCTGAGCAAATTTAAAGATAAGGGTGGTGCACCTGGACTCTAATTTTATTCCTCCAAGCGTTTAACACTATGTACCAAAACCCACTGCTGTACTCAAATGGGGGCCCTCTGGGTTTATGGTATCAGTAAGAAAACCAACTTTATGATGTGTTGTTTTCCAAACATCATTCATACTCTTGAGCCTTTTTGATCCTCCAAATGACTGTATCTCCAACATTTCTTTCATTCAAAATGATCTATTCATCTGTATTCATAAACATGTCAATCTACTGCTTCAAAAAAATCCAACCAACCCTCCGACAACAGAAGAAAGCAAAAAAACTTCCCATTAATCCACCTCCCTCATTAGCTAGGATTAAAAACCTTAGTCAAAATGATTGGCCTGATGCCCAGAAAAGCTATGAGATCAATAATCCAAACAGACTTAATGATCTTCTAACAAAAGAATAACTTTTGTACTTCTCCTACAGAATAGTTTGCAAAAGTGAAGAGAAGAATACCCAGAAATGCCACATCATCTGAGTGAGTTAATTTATCTGTTGGTTTGGGGGTTACTCTTAAGGGGGAAGAGACTTTAGGAAATAGATTTTTTTCTCCTGTCTCTGGTAAATGACATTTACCATCTGCAACAACAGTAATAGGAAAAATCACAAACTGTATCAGTGATTACCTTGTAAGAGCATAAGAAGTTTCATTAACATTTCCAGTATCTCATTTCACTCATGAGCAGTTTAAAATTATGACATTTGCATCCCTACACAAGGTCAGTATTAGTTAAGACTTATTTAGGCAATTTAAATTATTGGTATCTTTATTTTGACACTATTAATTACACCTTCTAACCTTGTAAAATAACAAACTTTTTTAAATTTAAATGTTGTTGGGAAGGAAAAACAAACAAACAAAAAAACCCAACCCAAACCTTACTCTGTAGTTTTCTATCAGCATGAGAAAGTCTTCTAAAAAGTGAGTGCCTCTGACCGAAGCAGTCTATAAACTCTAAAGGCACATTTCTCTCACAGACAGACTGGAACTGTCTTGGGGTAGAGACAGACAGACGTCCAGCAGAGCATATATTGCACACTAATGTACAACGCTCTAGAAAATGAGCAGGACGGGCTCACTTCAACTATGTAGGAATTAGCCATCTAATCAATGCTCATCACATATCCTCTCGGTGATTACTGGAAAGAAGCCAGCGTATGCCATGCCGTGTATTTTGGGAGGAAATAAATCACCTTTGAGGGGCCTGGTTTTTGCCATTGACTCTAGAGACCCTAAACAACCAGCTTAACTACAGCCCTAAATTTTAGTAGCCAATTTTGGCAAGATTAGACCCTGCTGAACACAACAACTCCATGGAATTACAGCAAGGTGCAATGTAATGTCAATAATTGCAAATAGCTCATCAATTTGTTCCTATTCAGAAATGCTGCTTGCATCGCCAGGGCTGGCACACAGGATACCCGGTGTGGAAGCTGAGAAATTACTTGATCTCATGCTTCTCTCCTCTGCTCAACAAGTGGAAGAGGGGAATGGCTCTGCAGTCCTTCCTCCAGCACATCCCCCAGGAATACTGCTGCAGTCAGGCTGTTCCGTTTAACATGGAGCTACTGGGCCACATCGCAGGAGGAAGGAAGAGGCCAAGGTCTGAATGGAGCAGGGACATACATTCCCCCTTCAAGGCTGAAATTGGTACTGCAGAGCTAGAGGGGGAAGAAGAGGAATGAGCCCGGCGGGCAGATCTGAGAGGAGAGGTGGGAGCGCTGCACGGAGGGGGCTCTAGGAGGACAGCTCGCTTGGGGAGCACAGAAACCAGAGGTGAGGAGGGAGCCAGAGCACATCCTCGAGGTGTGGTCTGTTGCCACACACCACTACTGCCCCAGGATATGTTTGGGGCAGTTTGGGCACAGCAGTGTAAGGTCAGCAGCTGGCCCCATTTTGCCACTCAAGTCATTTGTTGCAGTCCTGTTCCTAAGATTATACTTTGCCAAACTTTACTTCATGCTCCCACAGAAATATCTCCTGCTCAAAAGTGCATTCATGCATTGAAAATGCACTGTCCCTCATTTGCCCTGGAAATAACTGTATAGCTTTAACACTGTTTCAGTCTGCACTGTTATTGTTCCTGTGGAGGTCATTGTATCCACTTTCACAATAGAAAACTCACAAAGAAAGAAAACAATTTGCATCCCACTTTCCTGGATTAAAAAAAACCTGGTTCATTCGCTAACCTGGCTGCATACTTTCCACAGCTCAACCTTGACAACTATGAAGGAAGATCATTTCGGACTCATTAGGAAGGAATGGCTCGGGTAAGCAGTACTCCTCCTAACATGCAGCAGCGTCCAGGGCTGCGCAGCTAAGGGAGCGTACAGACCTTCCACAGAACAGCAGCTGCCAACATACTTCCCCCGTTAAGCAAATCTCAAAGCATAACTGAAAAAAATCTTTCATAGTGTGTATGGGTGAGAGAGAAAATGTTTAAAAGATGTCAGCTGAAGGGTATAAAAGTGAACCCAAAAGATCTAGAGCAGTGATGATTTTTAAGCTGGTACTGGTGAGGCAAAATAAAATATATTCACTAAATCAGTTCTATTAGCAAAGCTAAGAAAATGTAAAGCAACAGCAACCTCTGTAAAATATGGCTGTGCTACCAAAGCAAACATGTAGGACAGTCTGAGACTTAAATAGTAGAAATAAACAAAGTTACTAAAGAATCAGTTATCTATCTCTGATATTCACAAACACTTTCAAATTGAAATTTTCTTTTTGTAAGAAAAATTAGCATTTTTCTGAGCAAAAACCAATGTGATTGGTTCTGTTTTGTTAGAAAATAATTAATAATAATATCCTAGCCGCTAGAGTGCCAGATACAAAATAGTGCATGTTTTGTAGCCAATACTCAGATCATACTTGGAAAGAGTGAATACTTCAAAGAACTTTGCCTTTAAATAATCCTTATACGTGCTTTTCTTAGGCGTTTCAGCAATAAATGCTTTTAACTGTACCCAGGGAAAGCAGCCATAATAAGACACTCACTGCTGGAAGCTTTCAAATAAGTACCTCAGTCAAAGATGGATGCTATTCCAGTCAAATGTTCCCAGTTCAACTAATGTGATACCATGTCGCCTCCTTCTTGAAGTGAGACTGATTCTTCAGTAGTTCATTGTAGCACTTCCGTTTTAAACCTGATCTAATGAACAGCCATAGATGCTATGGACTCTAAACATAAAGAATTGACATGTTAGCATATTAATGTACTCAGATGTCACATAAATCATTAGAAGACAGTTTGCTGAATGACTCAGATATCTGGCAATATACATGCAAAGGCTGTTTAGCTCTTAAATATAAAATGACTTCCTTTTGGCAAAGTCCTCATTAAAAGAGCATTGATTGTAGTCATTTATAGCTCAAATGCTATTGCTTAAAATTTCTCAAAGTTGTAGATACTGTATTATTAACTATAGTAAAGCTCTAAAAAAAATCAGTCAGCAGAGTCCACTTCAATCTCTGCATGATAATAAAGGATTATTATGTGCAGTAACCTATTTATGAAAGGGAAACAGTGTGCTTCTTTCAGACTCCATCAATTGCTTTAATAAGGAATTGAAAAGCCTGGCCTACTTTATATGCAGATCACCACCCCAGTTGCATAAGGATTTACAATAGACAAAACAAAACTGTTTTTGTTGTAAATAAGGGCTGTTTGTTTAAATAGCACAATAATGTTTGCATCTAAAAATTATTTATGAGCTAATAGGGCTCCATAAAGTTTGACTGTATACTTGTTAATAAAAATGGTTTCAATATTCTCCAGGAAGGAGATGCAAATTGAAGGTGATAAGGTAAAGCCTGAAGTTAGGCAGGCCTTAGTTAATGGGAAAAGAGAAGACGTATTGCATCTGTTTACTGATGGACTTAAGAAAGCCAATGTTGAGAATGGAATTCAATCAACATTTTATAAAATTTAAGATAGTAGACTTAGAAGTTATTTCTCAAGTAGGTTAGAATTATTGCAATATCACTTTTGCTTTAGAGACAGAAAACCTGAAATAGTTCAGACCGCTGAAAGTTAGTACAATGCATGTACTGACCTCTGCTACCTTGATTTGGAGGACTGAAGCGACCTAGGTTCAAATCTCACCTTTGGCACTGGTTCATTTGCCTGTATGCTAATATATTTAATGAGGTGTGGGATGACCCCTGCTGGTGTCCGTGCTTATAATAAAAGATCTATCTGGCAGGAAAATGTGTTAATTTCACTCCAAAAGAGTTAGAAATATAAACTGTCATAAAATATATAAAAATATCTAATTTAATGTGGAAAATAGATTACAAGTAATGTTCTTTGAAGAATAAAAATAATCTTAAACCACTGAACATTACTGGGTTAGAGCTGCAATGCAATGAATTAAGAAGGACATTAATTGTTCAGTTCACTATGATATTGTGTTAAATGTATTTTATTAATGAACTGTTACTCCCAGCTGAGGCATTTGATAACCTCTACTCCATTGCTAAATCCTCTCAGTTGATTTCAATGAATCACTCAAAACAAACCCAGAGGGAAAAAAATACCCCAATAATTTACATCTATAAGATCCTAGAACTAGATTCACTTAAAGAAGGGCAGCTTTCCTATAAATCAAACTTTCTGATTTAATGCAGCTGACATATAGATCTATTTTACAATTTTTTTTAATTTCAAAAATACAACACATTAAAATAGGTTCAATTTATCAAAGCTAAGAGCAACAATTAAGTAATAATGTACTTAAAGTGCAAAGGCACTTTAACACAAAAAAGTGACGCCCAGTGGCTATACTTGGTAATTGAAACAGCAGTACTGTATATTATTATTTACAAAAGAAAAAGTCATAGTCCAGGAAAAAAAGATCTTTGGAGATCTTCTATATAACACATTGTTTCCACTTTGAAATGAAAAGGAAAAAACAAAACAAAACAAAAACCCAAAGACCCCCTTCGTCATTTCTTTCCAAATCAAAAAGAATTATGCAAGATCTAGTACAGAAACATACATTTGCAGAGACAGTTCCTACAGAAGGGTCAAAAGGAGAGAGATATAGAAATAACTTAAAGGGAATGTTGCAAATGCAACACCATATCCCTGCTATGCTGTAAGGGTTCCATTTCTCTCTCTCACTCTCTCTCTAGTTTAAAAAGTGGAAGTGTTGGGAATGTGACAGATCACATCAGTATTGAGTTCAGAATCAATCAAATTTGATGTTAAGCTCATTAAAAAAAAAAAAAATCCTGCGTCTCCCACCTCCCCCCTCACAGCTGGCTGATTGCAGTTTGTTTTTCCAGAACTTCGAGGTAGTCTGGTTCTGTTTGTAGCTTTCCTTGGAGTAAAGGATGCTCAGGTTTAGATTGTTCTGCAAAATATTTCCTGGGAGTTCCATATAAAACAGTTTTATTTATCCTGTCCTGGTTTTGGCGTCTTGATTCATAAGAAGGGGCAAACTGCCTTTTGGGTAAGGTGCAAAAGTTATAATGAACTAATCCTCCGGTGGGGAGTTCCTTGACCCTTTCTGCAATATTTTGATACAATAGTTCTGGTTCCCTTGGCGAGGACTGCTTTTCCAGTAATTCAGCTGCACTGATTGTAAATGCAAGAGTGGCAGGATCTTCCTTTTTATGGTCAAGACTGCTATAGCTAAACTCATGGAGATTCCTGTAATAAGCAACTGGATCCCCTTCCTTTTGCATGTAGATTGGGTTTTGGCACATCTGTCCAACAGGAGGGGGGATGTAGTTATAAACATGCCCTTCAGTTTTATCGTGGGTCTCAGTGTTGTAAGACCCATACTGGAGCTGAAATGAACTTATATCTAAGTTGTTTGCACTGCTGGGCATGCTTTGCACCCCCTTCCGACGCTTAAGGACAAAGACAAACAGGCCTGCCCCAAAACAGACCGACAAAATAAACACAACCAGCAAGCCTAAAATTAAGACAGACAGTGGGACTTCGGTGTGTATTTCTGGATAGGAGCTGGGCGAGACGCCAGAGAGATGGGGCGCATCTGTGTTCTGATTCACAGGCAGGAGAGACGAATCAGACAAGTTTGGGTTCTCCGGGCAGATGGCTTCTTTGCTAAGGAATTTCAGATGCTCTCCAGAGTGCTTGGTGGGGGACTCGCATATGACTTCATTGATAACTACGGGGGGATTTGCCTGCTGGTTGTTCTGGTCAGTGACTCGCTCTATCCAGTTCCTCAGCCCCATGATGTCACACGTGCAGTCCCATGGATTCTCCTGAAGGTCTATCTGAATTAGAGCCGAGAGCTGGTCCAAGACCCCTCTCACAGGCAGGTGTGAGAAATGGTTGTTTCTAAGGTTGAGTCTGGTGAGAGAAGTGCCCCCAAAGACATTGTCAGGCAAGGATCTGAGCAGGTTGTTATTGAGAAATAACAGATGAAGATTACTCAGAGCATCAAAGGTGCGAGGCAGGATCTCCTTAATGACATTATACTCTAGGTAGAGATACTGCAGGCTGTGCAGCCCATCAAACATAGAAGGGTACAGAATCTCAAGGTAGTTACCATTAAGATAAAGTCTACGTAAACTTGTGAGGTTTGTAAAGGCACCTTCTTGTATCACTGCAATTCTGTTGTTTCCGAGATGTAACAAATCCAGAGAGCTGTACTCTATGAGATCAGTTCTATAAATGACTTGCAGATAGTTACTGGTAAGGTAAAGTTTCTTTGGACTGGTTGGCTTAGGGTGGAGATCGGATATGTTACTGATCTTTTTCTCTTGGCAGTTCACATTTAAGCCATTGTCTGAGCTCTGCGAAGTACAGATGCAGCCAGACGGGCAAGTGATGGGCACAGGAGACTTTGTCTGGTAAACCATAATAGGCCCAAATATTTGTCTGTCTTTTGACACAGTGACCCGGGGCGTGGGGCGGTTCCTGGTTTTGGGGGGCCGGCTGGCTTTTGGGGCTCTGGTGGGACTGATGGCAGAGTTGGCTGTGGGTGACATCCTCGAGATGTGTGGGTCTGAGAGAACAGGTTGCTTTTCCCGTTGGTTTGAGTCACTGGAGCTTTTCCTAGGGCAGAGATCTTGCCTGGTGAGCTGGGTCACATCTTTGCCATGCAGCCTGAAGGGCGTCTCACAGACTATCTCGCCCACAAAGACGGTGATGGTGTCTAGCCAGGCCTTGAGGGGCAGCAGGTCGCAGGTGCAGTTCCAAGGGTTTTCCTCCAGCTGGATTTCCATGATGCCTCCAATGTGCTCCAGCACACCAGCAAAAGGCATCATCTTCAGCCGATTCCCCCGCAGGTCCAGGTGGGTGAGGAGCACAAAGCGGAAGACATTGCTGGGCAGGGACAGCAGGAGGTTGTCATTGAGAATTAACACCTTGAGCTTGTTCAGCTTGCTGAAGGCTCCTGCCTCGATGGCACTGATGTAGTTGTAATCAGCCTGCAGGTACTCCAGGCTCTCTAAGCCCAGGAACGTGTCCTCCCTCAGCACTTCCAGCTTGTTGTTATTGAGGTGCAGCCTCTTGAGGGTGCGGAGACCGCTGAAGGCCCCTGTGCGGATCTCCTGCATGTCGTTGTTCCCCAAGTGAAGGGTCACGGCATTGGAGTAGTTGACAAACTCATTGGGGAAGAGTCGGGTCAGTGCATTGCCATTGAGGAAGAGCTGGTAGATCTTGGATGGTGGCGGCTGGAGGAGGCTGACAGTTGTAAATCCTTTGTTTTCGCAATTAATGTTCAGCACGTTCTCCTTCTCCTCGCAAGGGCAGCGGCTCTTACTGCAAATGTCTTTGGCAGGTTTGCGACTCTCTGTCTGCGAGATCCCAGCCACTGTTAACAAACTGAGCAACCAAACACCCTTCAGCATCTTTATGCGCCGTTGATCCCCGCTCCGGTACTTACAGTCAAACCTTTGAGGCAGGTAAGGAGAGAAAGAAGAAACCCCCAATGAAAACGGCCAGGAGCAGAGGCTGCGAGGGGAGGGCTGCTAGAGGGGCGCAAGGCAGCCACTTGCAAAACTCCCTCTTCCCCCCCCGCCCCGGGTCCCTTTCCTCTCAGAAAGTGCCCCCGGAGCTGCTTTGGGGGCAGCTTTCCCTCCCGCGCCGTCGGGAGCTCGCCGAAACGCGGCTCCGGGGAGCCCCCGGCCCCCGCCCGCGCAGCGGCGCCTCCGCACCCGCGGCTCCATCCTCCGCGCACGGGGCACTGCTCAAACCCGAGCCGTCCGGCTACGCTTAATTATTATTATTTTTAAATCGGAGCCGGGGGCAGGAAAGGGGTAGGAGGATAAATCCTTGCCAACCCTCCCTACCCCCACCCCAGGAGCTGGGTTCCCACGAACCGAGTTCCTCTTGCCTGCCCTCATCCCTAGCCACCGCGCCCCGGCCCCGGCCTCCGGCGCTGCCCCGAAACTCCTCGGCTCGTACCTGCTTCCGAGGCGGCCGGGCCGGGCGCGGACGGGGCCGGGGCCGGGGCCGGGGGCGCGGGGGAGGAGAGCCGGGGGCCGCCGCCGCGGAGCGCCGCTGCCGCTGCCGCCGCGCCCGACCAGCCAGGCGCCCGGCGGCGAGAGGCATCGCACTACTCACGCGTCAGGAGGAGCCCGGCGGTGCCGCGGCGGCGGCGGTGCCGGTGCCGTGCTGCCCGGTGCCGTGCCGTGCCGTGCCGTGCCGTGCCGTGCCGTGCCGTGCCGTGCCGAACCGTCGGCGGGGGGCTCGGCTCGGCTCGGCTCGGCTCGGCGGCCCCGGTGCCGCTGCCGGGAGCGCGGCCGGCTCTGCGCGCAGCGCCGCTCGGCGCGGGGCTTTTGCCGGCTGCCCCGCACGGAGCCGGGCTGACGTCACGCCGGGGGAGGGGGACACGTTTTTTCCCAGCCTCCCCCCCCTTCTTTTTTTTTTTTTTTTCCTTTTTTTTTTTTCCTTTCCAGCTGGCTCCCGCAGCCGAATTCACTCCCGGCTCGGTTGTTTATCATGGAAACGCTGTGACAGCACCTGCAGCCACACTGTGCCCGGGACAGCGCAGGGACTCGGGAGATGGGGGAATGGAACAAGGTAAAAAGGGGATTTACCTGGGTCCGGAGAATTTTTGACCCTGAGTCCCTAAATCTGTGCCCTCAAAATAGAGAACAAGTCAAGCAGCTTCTTTGGCACAAGCCAGCAAGCAGGCATGTGCAAACACACATGCACGCACGCACGTGCACACACACACACACACACACACAAAATCTGGCTCTCGGAGCAGGGGTGCTGCAAAAACCATATCTGGCCTCAGCATCTACCCCCATGTTGGCTCCAGCAACTCCCTTCTTCAAAACTTCCATGCCCAGCTCTGTCCAGTGCATTGACATTTTCAAGACATTCAGGGAAGTTCAACACCTTCCACTAAACTAGGCTGACAGGTAATGGAAGATGTGTGCCTAAATCCTCTATGGTGCTCGGAAAGCTCAGTCAAGTGCTGATCAGCCAACACCACATCTAATGTGATCATTCACAGTGGCTAGACTAGTCCCACTGCCAAATTGCAATGTTATGGCATAGAATTTGGCTCCATTTTAAAAGAACAAGCTGTTAGATTTGGGTTATTGTGGCTTCCCTTAAGCACAATGCACTGGGTACAGATGTATTTGATGTAAAAGGATGGCTGCACTTGTTCTCTATCTAGAAAGTAAAACTTTGGGATTCTACTGGGAAAAAATAGACACTCTACAATGAATTTTTAAAGTGTTAATATGGCAGGATGCATTACAACCAGATTTTTATAGGGAACTAGAAGTGCTTCTCTTAGTCTCTAGAATGTAGAGGTTTGCTGCCAAAAGGTTGATGGACTTGGCAAGACTGGTGCTGTCATTTTGTGTTATTCTTTAACCATTAAGTGTCAGAGCCCACATTTTAGGAGCAGCAAAAATGTATTATCTATTTTTATGGTGGATTTGAGATCAGAAAAGGTAGCATCCTGCAGCGTCCAGCACGGATGTCTTTGCATTGCTGCTGAGCAGGAATATGCTGGAGTTTGCATTTGGAATTGGAGCAGCTGCACTTTTCTGCTTAGAATTTGGAGAGGTCATGGAAAAAGTAGGAGTGTCCCATGCCAGAGCATGCTTTTGCTGTATTGCTGCATTGAATTTCAACAAGATTTGAATTTTGAGACACACTCAGAGCTGCTCCATTTCTCCTGTGTTTATCCAGCTGAATTCAGGAGCAAAATGTTTAGATCAGGAAAGATCTATGTAATAGATTTGGGGTTTTACAACACTAATACACCAGGAGCTACTTTTTTTTTTTTGCTGCAAGATTTTTTTTTCATTTTCTGCTTGCTTTCTCTTCAAGCATTAGAATATGGTGATTTGGGAGCAAAATTTGACTAGTTCCAGAGTGTTTCAAATCTTATTTTCAGATCTTTGTAGCAAAGTGTAGGGACATGAGCCTAAAAAGAGAAGGTAGGTGGGTTTTGTTTTGTTCTGTTTTGTTTTGTTTTTCTGAAGGGAGTGACTGGGAGCATATTTATACACATGCTTGCCCACATTCTGATGCAAGCACACACATGCACAGGCACACACACCAGCACACACACGCTCCTGTAACCTACCTCAAATGCATCCCTTCTGAGCAGCACTTCGCAGTGGCCCTAACACCCGCAGGGTTCTCACCAATACGCGGCAAAAGCTGAGGACAGAAGTAAGTCCACTGCATGTTGCTCTCATCTTGCAGTGTACATGTGTCTCTTGTGCATGAGTTACACTGACGTGCAGCTTTCTGGTGAGCCAGGATCATGTCCTGGAATTGGTTCATGGGGCAACATTTATTGTCACACTTGCCTGTGTTTACTAGTACCTAGGAAATGTGTTTGTGATAACTGCTGATGCTGCCTGTGAAGGGAAAGTATACGCCTGGCATGCCTCAGCAGTAATTACCAGATTCATGTGGGATGGAAGGAACAGCATGTTAGGGGATTGCAACAGTAATAAGACACAGAGCTGATACTGATTCCATTACACTGCAAACGCATGCAAATAATAACCACCATTGTAGGAGGAGGAATAGGGATTAAAAAAAAATAGCTACAGCTTTTTATTTAGGAACAAAGTCATGATTTCTCAGAATGTCAGAAGTGTTTTATAATCCCTTCAATTAAAAATACAGGATAGAAAAGAATAACTTTTTTTCCCCACCTGTTTTGCTGCCTTTTTATTTGACTTTTTGAATTCAGGAAAATTCTCGGGCTGGGACTTTCTGGGAGCGTCAGGAAATGGAAGGCCAGGAGGTAGGTTGATACTGCAGTCTGCGGTGCTTTGGGAAAACACGGTCTGGTCTGTAAGGATTGTGACGGTTTCATTTTTCCCCAATTACTTTGCTGTGTTCCCTCATTCTCCTTTTTGGAGCAAAGTTATGAAGACTTAATACAGATTCATAAACTTACAGATTCCTAGATAACAAGGCTTAAAAGGACCATTATGGGTCTAGGATCAGGCCATCAGCTGAACTGGAATTAATTCTTGTTTAAAGTAGATCATGCTTCCCTGGGCTGGGGGAGGGGGAGACAATAACATATCCAGGCATATTTTAGTGATTGCCCATGATGAAAATCCACCATAATATTTGGTAAATTGTTCCAATAGCTTATCACCTCCCACTGGTAAAAAAATTGTGCTTTCTCTACAACTCTGCATCTGGCTAGCTTCAGTTTGAATTTTTTATCTGTGTTATATCCTTGTCTGCTTGCTGAAGAGCCCTTAATTATCCCAAATCTCTTTCCCATTGCACACTCACAGACTGCAACCATACAGGTATAAATGAAATACTTGCTTGATACCAGCCCTAACCAACTTCAAATGGTCTGTGTTTGTCCTGTGCTGTTGTAGACACCAGAGCAGCTGTTGGCTCCTGCATGGTCCTAAAGCCATCAGATTGTCTGTCTGCTGGAAGGGAAAAAAAATGCCAAACCACTGCATAAAGCATAAGCACATAAAATACAGCACAGATCATTACCCCTACTGCCTAGTGCACATCATGCTGTTGTCCTGTGTGAGTAGGTGTCAAGAAGCAGAGTTAAGGCTAGAAACGTGGAGATCATTTTCTTTCACTGCATTATATCTGCAGATGTATACTAAACTACTTTATATATCTTTATCAGTTTATCTGTATCTATTTATTTTTATATAAATGAGGAAGGCTGAAACGTACCCACCAGAAGTCTTACAACATGAAGAAAAGAATGAAGCAAGGAACAAAGCAAAAACCTTGGTGAGGTAGGATGCAGGTCAGGACTTAAGCTTTACTCATCATTAGAAACTATTAAGGTAGCCAGGGTGCTGGTGGTGGATTAGGAGGGATTTATGCATATGATATAAATAAATGCCAATGTTCATTTTTGGTGAACGCCACATGACAACTGATGTGGTGAAACAATGGATATTTATAGATTTTGGTACTTAGTTTGGTGGTCTCATGTGTTCCTCACCCTGTGACCCTGAACTACATAATAAGAGGTGCCCACCAAATGTTAGCTTTTAGGGTTGTGATATAATCTTCATTACTATTCAACAGGTACCCTGTATTGCTGCTAAGGGATATTTTTCTCTATGCCTGTGTATGTGTGCCTATTTGTAGCTGAGACATTCTCCTCCCGGGAGTGCGTATGTTTTTGGAATCTTTGCTGCACTGTAGAGGAATATTTTTGTGCCTTACTTAAAAGCGATTATTAGGAAAATAAACAGTTTCTAGATTTAACAGTAAGCAGCATGCAAAATAATTGTAATTTGTAATCCAAGGTTTTATCTCAGCCAGCAGCACTGGGAAGTGTGGTGTAAAGGCGAGGGTGAAAGAGGAGAATCTGGCTTTCCCTGGCTCCCCTTGGGAAGGGGAAGGGCAAGGGATGAGTGAGCGCAAGTCAGTGTGAAGGGCAAGGGGGGAAAGAGCTGGCAGGCTCTGCCCACCACTTCCCTGGCGTCCGTCCCCGCTCACGAGCGCTGCTCAGCAACACGAAGTGGGTACGACGTATGCCTGAGCAAGGCAGAGGAGAGAGAGGTTTGTGACGAAGTCTCCGTGGAAGGGAGCTGGTGGATGCGCCAGCCTGCGGGCAGAGGGGCCCCCGAGTGTCAGCTCCTTGTGGGTGTGGGGCATCTACTGGGTTGCGGTTTGCTGGGAGACAAGATTGGCCTTTGCTATTACCTGCAATGAATTTCCTTGGTTTCCAAATGCGCTCTTGGCTCCATTCCCCCAACCATTCAAACATCTGGAGAGCCATGGGCTACTTCAAGATATTGTTTAACTGACACTTCATGACTTCCTATTATACAAATAAAAGAATTTTATGAACTATGATTTAAAGCTCAGCATTTATAGTAATTCTTCCCTCATGTACTGCTTTCTGCAAGGGCTGAAATCCTGGACAGGGACACACATTGTTGAGACCCGTTATCTAACTTCTAGTTAATTTTTTGTAAAAAGACTTCACTGTGATTTGTTTCAGTGTACCTAGGGTAATCTCTTTTGTAACAAAAGCACAGCAGGATTTTACGCTGGTGGTACAAAACACAGCAGTAAAACTATCGGTTTCTGATGTTTTTTATCATTAATGTGGAGTTCCTGACTTTTTTAAAAGTAAGCGTATTTTGTAAGTTACAATACCAGTAAAATTGTTTTCATCAGGAAAGGTGATTCACCAGCTGTCAGTCAAACCACGCTCCAGGTAGCCTGTGCGCTGGGGACACAGACAGGTTCCACGCTGGGTAATTAAGCGTGCACTTTCTTTTAGCTTGAGTCCTTTTTTTTTTTTTCTTTCTTGCACAGAAAACCAATTCTCCTCTCCCCTCGTACACACACACCTTTTAGCATAAGGCCCAGCAAAGCACTGTAAGACAATTTAAATTTATGGATGTGTAAGCATTCATGCTATTCAGCAAAGTAGTACATCTGGTCCAAAGTCTTTTGATGTCAGTGGAAGGACTTCTATTGACTCCAGCAGGGTTTGGATCAGATCTTTGAACAAATGTTGTACTTAAAAGCATGCACTCAGGTCTTATTGAGTTGAGTGGGTTAAATATCTTTCGAAGTGCTTTGTTTCATCATGTCAGTGGGTTCTTTTTCTCTGACAGGAACAGCGAGATGAATCTTCCTGATGATGGATAGTCTGTGATGACATTGCTGAGCATCAGGAACAAAAAAAGGTTGTTTCCATTCTAAAACACCAATGGATTTATTGTTCCTTTCGTTTGAATATCTAGTGTACTTTACCACTACCACTTATAGATGCAACTTTTCAGATTTCTTCATAGTCATAATCTATGTGTTACATACTGTAAACGTTTTTAACTAGAAATGTCCCATCATGCAAACACAAATGCGCACAAATGATTTTAGTCGTTCAGAGAGTCTTGTTGAAAATATCAGGTCTTGCTTTATTGAATGCATCTGCTTTAGTAATGGGGTTCATATTTACATAATGCAGTTGATGTATGAGTATGCTGAATGTTCGCTGTTAAACGTGTGGTGGGTTGATGCGAGATGTTTCTTTCTTTATTAACAGTAAAAGAAACATAATGAAATGTCTCCATATCATCATTTTTATGGCAGTAAATTTGAAAGAATCCAAGTCCCAGTGTGCTAATGGCATACCTAACAATATGTGAGGAGCAGAAGCAATGGGTGAAATTCACTCCTGGGCAGAGGGCCAGCTCTGAGTGATTCATCATGAAAGCCCCCAATTAAGACCTCAAAACAGGGCTTAAGTGGAACTTCAGTGCCCTAAGCCTTGAGCTGGCTTTCTGCAAAGGTGGAGGGGAATGTTCCTCCAAATGAATTATTCATAATAAATAATGCATTCTACTAGTTTAGCCTCTTTTTCTTGTTTCCTTGAATTTATTTAATTGAAATTACTCACCAAATAATTTCTATGAATAATCATGGCCTGTGGATTATTTCTGAGCAGTGCGTGGTGAGCAGTTCATATTCCACATTCAGAATGAGAGCCATGTCACTGAGTTGTCATTATGTACAGAGGTCACATATTTCTGTTTTTGCTCCATGACAAGTAGAAAAAGCTCTTCAAGTAGAGTTTTTCTGGGGCTGAATATTTCATCATCCTAGTTCAAGTTTTCTCCTGTGAATGCTGAATGTTCATTCAGACTACCATATGTTCCCCAAAATTGTTTCCATTAAGTTCATTCCATGAGATGTTTGTGGGCAGTAGCTGACTGAACAAAATCATTTGAGCAATCATTGGCTTTCATGTTTTTCATTTGTTTTCTTACAGAAATGAGATTGTTCTTTATACATGTGTGCAGTATGTGTATATGTCTGCCTGTCAGTCATGGTCCGCTCCTCTCCCAAAATGTTTTTAACCAAATCTGATGGAAGGGGGTAGCCATGAGAGATTTCAATTTCCTGTTCCTTAGTGAAAGTAAGTGACTGAGAATTGCCTCAGCCAAAAGAAAGGTTGCAGCCTGGTCTCATCCACTGCTATTTATCAGAAAATCCACATCAGAGTTTGGCTCAAAACATGGACTTTGTGTTTCCACTGCTCCCCAGCCACTTGGGAGCAGAGATGGGGGAATCTTGCTGTTAAGTATTTGCCTCACTGTGTGCAGATTCCTGCAATACCAAATGAGAATGGATTGGAATAGCTCTATGATTTGAGAATGTTTTCATTTCAGATCACAAACTCACCATTATTTCCAGGGCTATTTCAAGGTCTTGTTTCTGCATGGAATCAGTGTGAATACTTCGTTGTGTCAAGTTAGGTGCAAAAAAAGGTTGCAGGACAGAGACAGTGACTTTTGGTGTCCCAGTTGAAGCTAGTTAATGGCTGCTGAGGACAACAGTTGCTCAACACAGCGCAGGCCAAGAGGTCATCTTGAGTCAATAGTGGAGAAGAAATTATACTGAAAAGGCAAACAGTTTATCTCTGAAATGGGAGTATAAGAAGTTAGAATAAAAAAAGAAAAAGTGATATAGCTTTTAGGAAGAGTTAGTTTCTGTTCTGGTTTTCTGTGTATAGAATAGTTAAGTCTCTGAGAAAATAAGGACTTCTTTTTTTCTGCCTTTGCTAAAGAAAAATCTTTTCTGATTTCCTGCAGTTTATCCCACACCACTTTACCACAAACCTTGCTGCCTCTGAGCAGTAATCATTTACCTGAAAAATACCCCATAATATTTCTCTTTATAGAGGCTGGCCAGTTACAAATAATGACCTTGAAGCAGGATGACATTCAAAGTGTCATGAAAAAGAAATCGATGATACAATTAAAACTTATCAGAATAGTGGTTGCATTAATATTGGGGGGAGAATTGCTTGGAATAAAGAATTCCAGACTCTGGAGAAACCTTAAAATGTATTTAGCATCTGAAGGAGCTCCCAGAGTTGTTATTGCACAAGGCATGATACAAACATGCATAAAATCCTGACCTAGACTTCAGTCACTGACAAATCTTCCTTTGTCTTTATGGGACCAGGATTTCAACTGTGATTTTTCTGGGGATTTTACACCCACCCACCCACAAATCTCAAGTATCTAGTACTTTAGGGTGATATCACTTTAGGCTGAGATTTAGGTGCTCAGATAGAAAAAGGCCATACTGAAAATCTCCTCCTCTGTTGACAGTGGCCAGACTCTGATGGTGCTTAAAATCTCTTGATATCTCCATTTTAAATATTAGAGTTTGTCTGGGTCCAAAGTTGTTTTTCTGGACATCCTCAAAACCATCTTATGTCTTGATAGGCTGACTTCATCCCTAAGCTTTGCTAAATTATTCCTCTGCCTACGTCACCCGAGGGCTTGATCTTGTCAGCAATTTCAGAATACATCAGCTGGGTCTCATCACAAATGTGGCACATTAGCTGAAAGGACAACAGGAAGGGAAGAGGTTACAATCATACTTCTACTTTATACTGTAGTCACTGTGGTCCAGGATGCTTCAGTCATCTCCCCACCAGCCTGAAGGGATTTGTTCTCTGAAGAGTGCCAAGGAGGTTGGACAGTATTCTGAGGTAGCCAGTGCCAGGGGACACCTGAATCTGCTGCATAGTCAGTGGGTAAGTAAGTGTTCTAACTGCTGTGTGTGAGGGTCTAGTTTCCTTGCTCTTCTTCTTCCTAGTCCATTAAGTGCCACGCAGAATGGAACAGCTTCAGCATGAGAGCATGAGAGTTTGGCCTCAGTCTGAAGTGTGTGCATATATCCCATAGCACTCATGCCATTTCTTGTCATTACATAGCATACAAATTATGAATAACTCCCCATCCTTTATATGCATCTTTTTTACCGTTTAATAGTCTTTTTCCTGCAGAGCAATAAAATCCTTTGCACAGCAGGAGATTTTGATGTCGTAAACCCAAGATTGCAACTTCATTTCGTGACTGAGCAGCAAGTGAAGCTGGTAGAAGAGGAGGAAAGGACAGCATAGTCATCTTAGGTAATCAGCTCTGGCTTGGAGAGGGCTCTTGAAAATTGTGGGCAAAAACATTTATTTGCCCGCATACTTGCGCCAGAGTATTCTTGCTTTTCCAGCCACTACACCGAATAGCACCTGATCTTTCTACCTAAAAATCCTGTTGTTCTTTTGCATATAGAAGTTGTTTGGATTTATATTTCTAGCTAGTGATACTGGTGTCCTTGGAATAATACAGGGATGGGTTTGTTCCTTTATAGCTGTTTGGCTAGGAATCAGTAGATGGGCCTGATCATCCCAAGCGCAAGCATTGTAATACCTTCTGTTGTAGAGCTGTCATGGCTTTCTGAAGCTTGTCTTCCTTGATGACAGCTGGTTGTTTACTTTTGATAATTAGGTTTTTTACTAATATAAATGCCTGTTCTTTTGACAAAATACTTCAACATCAACAGCTAATGGTTCTCATTTTGCGAATCACACATTACGCTCTGAGTATCTGTAGCAGAACAGGGCTTAAAGGCCAATATATTGCACCTACAAATTTCCCCAGAAAACATTGTAGTTGTTGTTATTTTTGCCCTTTTTGTCATTAACTTTTGTATTTAGTATTATTAGTATTTTGGTACTGCAGGAACATCTAATGACCTGAGTCATAGACCAGGACCTCATTGTTCTATTGTTAGCTATCATGTTGCTTATCTGTTTCTTTCTTCTGCTGACTGTGAGTCTATCAGTGAGAAAGTGGTTTTATCATTTTTGTTCAACTCCCTAAAAGCTCTTATAATATGAAGGTTTAGATCTAGAATTATAATTGTGTGGGGTGCTGTACGCACGTACAGAATGATAGCATTTGCCAGGTAGTTTACAATGACATACTGAGAATTTCATTATTTTTTAAACTGAATGTGGAGGTGAAAGATGAACCTCTGAAAGATAGGTGCAATTAGATTGACAACTTGTATGTCAGCTTTCTTTGCTGGTGTCATTTGAAATTGCTGAAATACAGTGTTGCCACTCCCTCCCTCCATCCCCTGAAATGCGGCTTATACTGGAAATGCTGACAAGACCATTATCTTTTGAGATGGCACCATGCACTGCTTTAAATACTGGTTATGAATGTTAATGTGCTATCTGAAAGATATTTCTTCCACATGTAGGCAGCCCAGGATAGAGTCTCGGTAATAAATTTAACGAGTGCAGGAAGACACAGTATGCTTATGTGAGTATTATAATGATTGGCATTTTTGCAAACAGCATATGATAAGTGGTGCAATTTTATTTTCAAAGTTTAATCAATAGAGAGCTCTTTGATATTGCTGTGTACTTTGCAAATATATGCTTCCTTGGGATGACAGCAAAACAACTTTGCTATGGTCGTGTGTTTATGCTGGGGGTTTAATCAGTCTGCTTTAGTGATTTTCATAAATTTTGATGTTTCAAAAAATAAATAGAAGCTATAAAATAACTATGCTTTGGGATTACATTCACCCATCCTGCTGCTAGCCTGGAACATCTGGCTTTACAAAGGGTTAAAAGGATACGAAGTCCATCATTGTACCAAGCACAAGAGCATGCTCTATGTACTGGTTTATTCCCATGTATTATAAGCTCTTGACAGCTACTGCATAGGAAATTGAGGAGGGCCTCTGAGGGCTTAAGAAAGACTTTATCAATGCTTTGTGTTACCTTTCAGGAGTGAATTTCTCCTGAGACGAAGGGAGGCAGAAATGCCCTTCACCCCCACTACAGGGAGGACATGGCATTACAGTGCTGCCTCCCAGTAATTTTGATCCTCATGGGTGGCTGGAAGTGGGTGAAGCTACTCTTGCGTGGGCATGCACATCCACCGAGTCAGAAATCCCTGGGGTGGTTCCTTCACTTGGTCCTGGGGAATAGTACCAGTGCTTCTTAGGGAGACCCCGAGGGTGCAGAACATCTCTCGCCCTTCTCTGGGGCCTTTCAGAGCACAGCACAGAGGACTTTGAAGAAGTGCCCTGTTGATCTGGGTGAGTTTCCGTTTTGCTGAGAAAACTGTGATATCCTCTGTCATTTTTGTTCTTGGGGAAAAAAGCTGAAACTGAACTGAAATTCAGTTGAAAAGTTGAAAGCTGAACTTTGAAAGAACACCTCACAAACATTTGTAGGCTAGCCATGCCCACCAAGAGCTGTGGTGCCAGCACAGCTTGTCCTCCATACTGCAGCAGCCTGCACAAATTCATGCTGGACCCACAAAACAGGCTGCAAGGAAGCCTGCTTGGCACAGAAGGCTGTTAACGATCTATTGAATGTGTCAGTGCAAGGGCACACAGTATGAACTTGGAGATAACCTTTGGCAGGGAACACTTATTCTCTCTGATAAAAATATAGTAACTGGTAGGCATTTGGGAAACAAGGAAGCTGAAGCATTTCAGTTGACTTGACCTGAATTTAATGAACTGCCACTAGCACTCATGCAAAACTTCCAGTGATGTCAGTGGGAGATCAGTGCCTGGCACCACTGCAGGGTACGACCTGGTGGGCATGGGGCTCGATGCTGATCTCAGCGGCAGAAATTCCTCTGGAGGCATAAGGGGTTACACCAGTCAGATATCAGCCTGAGATCTCTGCATGGTGGGCATATAAGATGAGTTGTTATAGGCACCCATGAAGAAACAGGTCTTTGAAAATCTATTATTTGTGACTTTTTCTACTTCCAGCAGGAAGATACTGTTCGAATAGCCAGATGCTGCAGTTTCAGTTGTAGTTCCACTTATTCTCATACAGCCAAAGGTTCAAAAGGATGAGCTAAAGAGAACAAAGGGATTTTTCTCCCTTTTTTATATATTTATTGTGAGACATATGGGGGGGCTGTGTGTGTATAAGTGTACACATATGTATGCACATATGTTTATTTAAATAACAGGTACTTTCCTTTGCTTTCCCTAGCCAACATGTATTTCTGTGCTGCCTTTGTAAATGCAGGAATGGCTGATTCTTTTGCATTCTTTGTGCTTCTTTACTTATGCTGAATAGCAGCCGATACTTTAACTGGGCTGACTGAACTGAGTGCATTTGCCTTTGGAATTGGACACTTTGCAGTGAGAAGACAGGGTGCCACAGACTGACTCTTCTGTCTTTATCCTCAATCAAAACTCCGTTAAATCAGACCTGTAGTCTGTAGCAAGGGACATTCTCCACTGCATTGTGAAGCATGGGAAAGGCTGGAGACTCATAATTTTTAAGGTTAATTAGATCCTGAAAAGGAGAATTAACTGAAGTTGTTTTCCCTCTTTTTTCCTTTTTTTTTAAGAGTTTTTATTAATCCCTTCATCTCTGTTGGTGTACTCATATACTCTCCCCTTACGAAAAATACCATGTACTTTTCAGTTTATCAAAAAATATTTTGATAGACAGATTCTACTAATTCTGCTTTTTAAATGAACTAAAATGAACAAAGTGTGGGTACATTGTATTAAAATTTATGCATCAGGTCTTCCTATATATTAATATGAACCAGGTGGTTAATCTTTATTTATGCTTAACTGAGCGCTAGCATTATTCACTGCTTGGGCACTAAATGAGAATTTGATTTTCAGTTGACTGTATCATTTTTGGAAAATAAAAGAAGGAATAGTTTATGGTACTACCATTCAAAAAGTCTTGGGTGGAGGGGGCAATCTAGGCAACTAAGTTTTTCAGTCCTGCTGTGGACTTTACCCTTGATTCAGAAATGTAAATAATATGCTTCTTTTTCACTGTGTTTGGAAGGTTGCCTTTGGCTGTATGAAAACATCCTCCTTGTATCCATATGGAAACAGTGGTCAAGTGACCTGCCCATAGGCCTGTAGAAAGATCACTTCCCTGCACCCAAAGAGGGCTCTCAAAGCATGTCTCCCACTACCAGCACAGCCAGTCCCCTTACAGGAGACAGTGCAGGGTTTGAGACAATAGATTTAGAAAACTGTTGGATGGAGTTGATCTTGTAATTTCTGTTGCATATATCCCCAAACTTTTTTTTGTATGTGTGACTGAAAATAGAACTATGTATTTTTTGTGCTTATCCTTTCTATGTCAGTATATACGAAGAAGAAGAGCATGTCGTGTAGGTGGAAGACATCATCGTGTTCTTTTACTTAATTTGTAGTTGAATAGATATCGCAGATGAGAGAAGTTGCATTCTTAGTCCTCCCCGCACTTCAAGGTTTCCTTCTGTCATGTTCGCTTCCAGCCTTTGCTCCCACATACCTTTAAACAGTACTGTGTATTCTGTTCTCTAAACCATTATCCATAATCCAGGCATGAGATGGCTTGAGAAAGTTCAAGAAAGGCACTGTAATTTCAGCGATCATATGGCTCTTCTCGTTCTAATAAAGTTCCTTGCTCAGTGTTGGATTAAAGCAGCTTTCTGTGGCTTCTTTACTGTTGCTATACAACACACTCAGTCATCAAAGAGCAATGTTCTGGATGGATCACAGGATTTTCTTCCTGATCTTCTTTTCCTATTCCTCTAAGCTCTTCCTTCTCAGTTCTTGGTTTCAGATTGGTTGTACTGAATGTAAAATGCTTGGCAAGAGCAGGACCAAAGAGAGAGACTAACAAGATACACTTCTGATCAACCATGTTACAAAAAAGATTTAGTCAAACTGGAAGAGGCACAGAGAAAGTACTGCTGTGGGAGTGCAGAAGAGAAATCTGGCTAACTCCTCTGTAAGAACAGTTTGGAGATCCCTGGGTTATCGTAAATAATCGAATTCTGGAACTGGAAGCCGTGGCAGTATAATGTGGTGCTGAAACTACTTGCCCTAGTGTGATGCAGGGGTGAGCGGATGCCTCTACAGTGTTTATGACCCAATGCAAGCTGCACTTCACTTCGTTTCTTTGAAAAGATTGGGGAACCCAGGCTGTTAAAAACCAGAAGATACCAATGCTTCACTTGTTCTGCTCCTACAGCCCTAGTGGCAATGTAATCCACTCTTATGTCCCAACTAACCCCCTGTACTCTCCTGCTAAGGACACACAAAGTCACAAAATGGTGGTTCCCAACTGGGCAATGGCAAGTGAGCGGAAGCTAATATAAGAACGTAGGTTCTCACATTTTTCCCAGATGTTCTTGGGCTATATTTACATGGACACCTTTAGGCTTCAGAGCTAACGACCCATTTGAGATACCCTCTGAATGCCATACAGTCAATCAGGCTTAGCTTCAGAAATTATCTGGACCACTGCTAGAGCCAGGAATTTTGCTTTTCCATTCTAGCCTGCAGTTTACAAACACAGACTTGGTGTGCCAAAGAGGAAGACTGAAAGGCTCCTCTGAGCGCATAGGACTTCAGTACCCCTGTATTGGATAGCGGTCAGCTTTGCTTTGGATCCTTACCAGAGTCAAATGCTTAGTAGCTACAAAGAGCCTACAAATATGGTCAATGCATGGTTCTTTTGCAGCATTTCCTTGACACTTACGCATTTCGCACCAGACGTCATCTAAGATTTCTTCTTAAAGATCGTTTCAACACAACCTCATTTGAAACGTCTCCAGGCATCCAGGAACATCTTGAGAGTTTATTGATTTCAGCCAACTCACAACACACTCTCAAAGCTTGGCATTCTCTTTTTCTGTAGCTTTGATATTCTGCTGTGTCAAAGCAAACAGGCATCACTTGACACAAACAGATACAAACAGATAAACTGGAGATACGAAGCAGTGAGCTGTGGGTTTTCACAATGAACTAGTGGCTTTTAATGGAAGCTGGGTCACAGATTCCCCCACTGGCTTTGAAACTGCAAGCAAAACAAACTGCCAAACTTATTTGATATTTAGTATGATACTACTGTTGGTATCAGTGCAGTGCCAATGAACCCTGACTGTGGCCCAAATCTCCATTACTGACATAGTAAAACACAGAAGAAGATGGTCCTTGCCCCAAGTATAGCTATCAAGCAAAACAGAGATTCATTGACACCTCAATGTTAGAACAACCTCCAAAGAGCAAAAAAGACAATCTGCTCTGAAATATATAGTGGTTTTTGATGATGTTGCAAAACAAGTTTTGCAGATTCTGTACAAAAGATGATTGCTTGATAATGAGTCACTTTTATACAGAGAAATTAAAGATGCTTTATGTAATTGCTCAATGTTAAGAGGAAAGCTATATTCACAGAGCTTAGCAAGTTATGCATGTAAACCCATCCTTTCCTGGCATCTCCTGCAAGTAGTATATTACCTTGTTAACAGGCAAAATGCCATCCAAGCAGAAGAGCTCAAGTAGGCAGCCAAAATACCATGTAGATTCATCAAGTGTGTTTGTTGAGGTTAAAGCTCCTGGAAGGCAAAGCAACAAAGGTGCTGTGTCCTGAGCTTCAGGAGCTGCCATGTGCTAATTGGGTAGACTGTGTTTGTCTTAGCTGTGATCAGAGTTAATACCCGAGATCAAAAGTTAGCTCAATGAAGATAAATTTGAAGCATGAGAGAATTCATCGTGTAATTAAGAGTTACTAAAAAAAAATGGAATAAGCAAAGCATTGATGTTATATAGGTGTGTGTAGCAGAGCATAAAGGCTAGATCCTGAGGCAGTCACTGAATCTGAACAGTTTACCATAGAGTTTAAGGAAAATTAAGGGTCCTAAAAGGAGTTTGAAGTTATAGGATATAAATAGCAGAGAAGGGAAGACTCTTCCAGCTAAACTGCATTCTTGCTAGCTATTCTCACTATAATAAAATTCCTCCCTCAACTTCTCTAGTCCCATGGCCCTAGAACACGCTACAGGATTTTCTGATTGCTGCACAATCTTTTCAGATATCCTGAGGGAATTAGCACATCATCATAAGAACATGTAATGACTGTTCTATACTGTGGCAAAACTGCCTCTTGACGGCTGTCTTTTGTGGTGTAGAGGACTCCAGCTGTAACAAAATCAGAGAAATGCCTATCACAGAGGTAGGAGTGGGGAAACACAGTGTTTGGGGTACTCCTCTTCCCCATTAAAGCTTCAGCCACTTACCTCCATCTTGTAGAATTTCTTCATTCAGTAAGACTGAGAACTTATGAATCATGTAAGATGCTGAAACACCTACACTGCAGTATTTTTGCTTTTGTAGTAGTCAGCAAAATTTTTCTCATCACTTTGGGGTATATGGAAGGCCAAGGCTTTTGAAACAGAGTGCAATCTAACCTGGAAACACGGTGGAGCTTTATTTAAAGCAGGTGTGTATACCCACACACCTCCTACGCTCACAACCTCCTTTTTGCCCTTGTAAAAAACAATGCTTCCCTGGAATTTGTGGCCAGTGTATCCTATTTATGTGTGTCACACATTCAGGACACTAAACTGTGATCTGCAAGATAAGGAGGGAGAGGCCAGAAACTATTGCTTTCCACTGTAGGACAGGCAGGAAGGATCCAAGATGACAAAGAAGTCCTCTTGGAGACGCTGGTGAGGTATATGCTGTACAGGTAGTGAATGTCATCCTCTGAAAGGCAGCAGCATGCTTACACTGAGGATGGAACACTCCTTTTAAGGTGGCTAGAGCCAAACCAGGCTCTACCAAGACAGTTATATGGTGTGCGGGTCTTCTGCTACTTCATTAGCCATACTCAGAGTAGCTCTTTCCTCATCCACCAAGCTATCATCTCATCGCAGAAAACTATCGGGTTGGTCAGACATGATTTCCCCTTTGTAAATCCATGCTGAGTACTCCCAATCTCCTTCTTGTCCATAATATGTTTGGAAATTGCTTCTAGGAGGCTTTGTTCTATCACTTTCCTAGGGATTGAGGTGAGGCTGACTGACCTGTAGTCCCCAGTCCTCCTTCTTGCCCTTCTTGAAGATATCAGTGACATTTGCTTTCTTCCAGGTCTCAAGAATTTCCCCCAGTCACCATGACCTTTCATATATGATTGAGAGTGGCCTCATGATGACATCAGCCAGCTCCCTTAGGACCAGGGGATACATCCCATCAGGTCCCATAGACTTGTGTAAGCTCAGTTTGCTTAAATGTTCCTTAATTTTATCATCCTAAGGTAAGTCTTCATTGTTCCAGATCTTCCCACTGGTCTCAGGGGGCCTGGGATTCCTGAAAGGAAATCTTACCAGTAAAAACTGAAGGAACGAAAGCATTGAGTACCTCAGCCTTTTCCATGTCCTCAGTCACAAGGTGCCCTGCCCAACACTGCCCAACAGTGGGCCTACATTTTTCCTAGTCTTCCTTTTGCCACTGATAGACCTCCAGAAGCCCGTCTTGTTGCCCTTCATGCCCCTCACCAGATTCAACTCCAGGTGAGTTTTGGCCTTCCTAACCCCATCCCATTTGGACAGCGCCTCTGTATTCCTCCTGAGTTACCTGACCTTCCACTTCTCATATGCTTCCTTTTTATGTTTTGAGTTTTGCCAGGAGCTCCTTGTTCATCTGTGTGGGCCTCCTGCCACCTTTGCTTGATTTTCTGCTTACCGAGATAGACTGTTCTTGAGCTCGGAGGAGGTGATCCTTGAAAATCAGCCAGCCCTCCTGGACCCCTCTTCTCTCTGGGACTTTTTCCCATGGGATTCTTCCAAGCAGGTCCCTGATCAGGCCCAAGTCTGTACTCCTGAAGTCCAGGGCTGTGATCCTGCTATTTGCCATGTTCTCTCCTCTTATGATCCTGAACTCCACCATACCATGGTCACTGCAGCCAAGGCTGCTCCTGACCCTCACGTCCCTGACCAGTTCTTCCTTGTTTGTGTCAGGTCCAGCAGTGTGTCTCCACTTGTCAGTTCCCAGATTACTTGTGTCTGGAAGTTGTCATCAGTGCACTACAGAAACCTCCTGGATTGCTTGAGCATGCTGTGTTGCCCCTCCAGCAGCTGTTGGAGTGGTTAAAGTCCCGCATGAGGTCCATGGCCTGCAAATGTGAAACTTCTTCCAGTTGTCTGAAGAAGGCCTCATCTACTTCTTCTTCCTGTCAGTCTGTAGCAGACACCCACCACAGTGTCCCCACGTTGGTCTGCCTGCCAGCCCTGACTGGCAAGCTCTGAGCTGGCCTCTCATCCGTGTCCAGGCTCCATGCATCCCCACTGCTCTCTCACATAAGGGGCAATCCCTACTCCTGCCATCCCAGCTTGTCCTTCCTAAAAGGCCTCTGTCCATCCATGGCAGCACTTCAGTCATGTGAGCTATCCCATCACCTCTCTGCGACCCCAGTGAGATCATAGCCCTGCAGCCGCACATGGTCTCGGAGTCCTCCAGCGCGTTGCCTGTGCTGCATGCCCTGATGTTGAGGCACTTGCTGTGAAACTGTTACGAGCCAGCACCAAGGTGTTGCATCCTGCTCAGCTACCCCAGCTCCACCGCAGTAGGGGACTCTCAGCTCAATAAGGACTTTGCAATGTGCCCAGCACTTTCCTAATAACCAGCTTTGCATCGAGGGGCTGACAGCTCTCAGATGGCTCAGAGCCACCTGCATCTGGCACTCCGACTGGAATGTGCTGCTCTCTGACCGCTACATGAGCTGAGCTGCAATTTTGGTGTTTTGTTTTACAGGTGTATCGAGTGCACGGAATTTAACAAAAATGTGACCTGAGCCCTCTGCATAGCACTCATTAGCGGTAGGATCAGCCTTCATTGCTGTGTGGTGCATGCCAGCTAGTTGCTTTCATTGTTCCAGGGCATGGGAATAGCCTCAACATGCTCCCGCTTCCTCTGACATTCCTCGCGTGGCATTTGGAGCCTGCACTCAGCTTCTCCTGACACACTGTCGCTGGTGCTCAGGGCTTCAGGGCATGCGTCCAGGGCTCTGCAGAGTTTTTGGTAGGTTACAGATGATCATATTTATCAGGGAAAAAAAGAAGCCATTGCTTGTTCAGAAGACCATTAGCAGGATCAGTGAGAAGTAAGATTTTTCGCTTTTTTCTTTGTGCGCAGACACCTTTTTCATTACTTTTTTTGTCTTGAGGCAAGAGGAGCTTTCCACCATTCTAATAATATAACACTATGGAGCTAGCAGCCTTTCTTTCTCACAGCCCCACAAATGCAGGGCAAACAGGCAGAAAAAGATCCCCAAAGAAAGGAAGTTGCGTTGTTCTGTATCCCTTCCCCCATTTTCTGCTTTTTCTTTTCCTGAGGCCTTTTGCCCTAATACAAATGCAGGTAAAACCCACTGAGTCTCAACCGGCAAAACAGTGAGCGTCAGGGTTAACCTGTGCAAACAGCCTTCAGAAGGTTTTGCTCAGGATGGGCTTAGTCAATATATATCATTTTGCTCTCATTTATCTTTTCCTCTTCTCATAATCCAGACAAGCATTGCATGGTTTCTGCTCCATAGTTTGGGTCAAGAACTCACTGGTTAATAGCCAATTATTTCATACCCTAAGGAACTTTTGGGAAAGAAGCTCCTGGGAAGAGTGTACTTGTTTCAGGAAATTAGAGTAATATTCACTAGGTGAGATGTTTCCCTTTGACCTTGTTCTTAACGCTGTCCCATCCCAGTGCAGGGCTGAATTTGTTGCTATAAAAAGTATGTTTCAGATATGGCATAATAGTTTCCCTAATTTTTTTTTTCCTTCTTCTTCATAAAAAGTGCAGGTTTACTGAGGGCATCTTGGCAAAAATCCAGTTAGGTAATTCAATTCTGCTTACTGAAAATTCCCTTTCTAGTATATGTCCCAGAATATGATCTGCTTTTCCTGTGAGCACTTTAAAAGGACTGATCCATTTTAACCTAACAGATACCTGAATTCCAAAGTCTGCTGAAATTATCCTTGGATGCCTAAACCAGAATGTGCAGTTCCACCTAAAGTAGTTAAAGCTATGTTTTTGCATGCTCAATTTTTGTTGTATGATTTTTTGTTTAGACTCAGTTCATGTAAACTCAAATGGTATACAAAATAGATGAGGTTCTGCTGACTTGCAGGAGTAAACTTAATGGTTTGCATGGGGAAAGCAAGCACTATTTAAAACCATGTTTTTATTAACATAGGGACTTGGCCATGAATAAATTCAATTTGTGCATCCAGGGCCATTTTGTACATGCAAAAATACAGTCACTAAAAAAAAAAAGATTGAAAGATAATCTGAGGTGTGCAGTATGCACATCCAGAATCCACAGTATAATTTACTGTGATTTATTTTTTTAATTTACTTGTGCTGATTTAATTTATTATTGTTTATTCATTTGATAGATGGCATTTAATTTCAGTATAAGAGCTTCAGGATGAGTGTTTGATCCTAATGGCTGAAATTTATTCCTGGGCAGAGAGCCAATGTACCATAGCCATGTCCCACTTATGCCCTCCAAGCTGTATTTAAGTGGCTTTCTGCTGCCCTTGGGGTATGTTTTACACAGGAAGCTTAAAGCCTAATGCAAACCTACATCTCCCTCGCTGGAGTGAGGGGAAGACTCTCTTCAGCAAGAAAATCAAATAACTAGATTAGTGGCCCTCCACTTGTGCTCAGCAAGAATGGCTCAAAATCCCATTCTACTGGACCTTTGAGGTGAAAGGCAAATTGATAAATTAACAACTGTATTGATTTGGTCTAATATGTCAATAACGCACTTACTATCTGATTAAGCGGAATGGTTATGACTAGTCTAAATGACTAAATATACGTAAGACATCTGCTGCTTGCCTGTCCAGCTGAAAAAAACAAACAAAAAAGCCCCACCCACAACAACCTTCCAGAGACACAAATTAATGCATGTTTTCCTTCCTTATTTTGATCTCTGCAAAAGAAAATTAAAGCAAACAAATAAATGTATTGCCAGGTTACAATTAAATTACCTAAGGATTTATGCAAAACAGGGCTGATGATAGCGTGGAGCTTTACTGCTTTGTTCTATTTATACCTTCATATACATTGACTTGAATTTTGACTTTCCTACTGTTAGTCCATTTTTGTTACCTGCACATGGGTTTTATGTATTTATTTAAAGTTAAACTCTATTTGTTGCATTGTGTTCTTAGAGAAATAGAATCATCTGAGACTTAGAGAAGCATTCTAACAGATTTGAAACTAGTTTATTATTGCCAGTATTCTGCATATTTAGATGTGTGCACATCATGATCAGAAAGATGATGAAACAAATCATTCAATTATTCAAAATAAATAAGTGGTCTGTATGAGAGGCTAATCCTGAGGCAAATTCCTATACTTTACTCTGTGAAACAGGCTGCTTTAAAAACAACCAGGGATTTGGTCCTTAGATTTTATTTTAGGCTGGTTTCTGTACAGGTTTCTTGTTAAAATCTTTATATTAGTGTTGCTTTGGATTTAAGGTGTATCTGCACCACAATAAATAGCTGTTGAAATGAGGCTGTCATCGTGATTGTGTGTGCATGTATTTTGCTCCCCCATTTTGATGAATACAGTCTATACAGGGAGCAGAGGGCTCTGTATCCTTAGAAGATGTAAATTGGCAGCTCCTGTGCTCAAGTGAATTTTTTACTGGCCAAATATCTGACTAGAATGATGTAGGTTTAGAATAGAGCCTCCAAAACTGACAAATAAAATACACATTTATTAGAACCTGATATATGTTTTTGTGGCTTTTTGAGATTCTATTACAGGCTTTAGAGTATATTTGTATTAATAAGATAACAAATACATAATGAATACAGCACTTATCCACCTGAATAACAGTCTTGGAGTTAAAAGAAAAGATTGATAAACAATGCATTCCATTAGTTCTCTCTTTTACAACTAATAAACTTCCAGTTCATTAAGTTATCACATGCAATTCCTCATCTTGCAAATAGAATCCATAATTCAGTTTTTTCCCAGAGCTGCACATTCTTTAAGTCTACAGACTAAATTACCAGAGTACATTTTGTCAGTAAAGCTTCTGTTTTGTGGGGGAATAAGGGGGTAGTTAAGTAAAGTAATATGAAATTCAAGCCATTTTTCATGTCAGAGGGCATTTATTTGCTTCAGTATTGCTTTTATTCTATTTGTACGTTCTCTAAACGATCATTACTATGGAAAGCCCACAGTTAATCACTGCAATACATTTCCAGTGTTTCACATTTTATTGCAGAATCTTACTCCTGTGAATCTTTAAAGTTGTCTTGAACAGTAAACTGTCCTTTTGCAAGGAATCACTGACAATCTATTAGTTCAGCTGTGTATGTCCCTGAAAAATAAAACTTTCTTCTATAAGCAGTGGAAAAGCTATAGAGGCAAATGGAAATCACCCATATTTTGCAGCTCCTAAGCCAAAAAACTTGTCACTTCCCAGCCAGAATTGTCCAGGGCAAATGGTGAAACCTTCTGCATATGAAAGTTATATGATGCTATTTTTGCACCCTGTGGGTGCAATGGGACACAGTGGTCTGGGCTCTCCTTAGCTTGTGGTGATTTAAAACCACTTCTACTGTCCAGAAGAGCATGCAACTGAGGAGGGAGGGGAGAAAAAAAAGCAGTCTATCCCTTCCTCTCCCAAACCCAGACATTAGGGGGATGCTCAAATAAGGTTTCCAACAGGTTGTAACTAACCTCCCCCACTAGGAAATTAAGTCCTAGTGGTGATGCTGTATTGGAGGAGGGTTGCTATAACCAGTGGAGCTTGCCCTCTTTCCCTGTCTCCCCCCTTTCAGATTAAAAGCTGTCCATTTTTTTCTTCAGTGGAAATGAGCAGGCATAACTTTCACCAGAGGGAAAAAAGCCTCTCCCAGCGGCCTAGAGGGTTTCAATTTGCTGCAAGCATGCTAGCAATTATCATCACCTATATAACTGAACAGACACTAAGTCAGTGTTCATCTGCTGATTAAAGAAAGGAATGAAAAAAGATTAGCGCTGAACAGGAATATTCAATCCTGGATACAGTCGGGGTGAATAAAATTTTAACTGGTCCAGATGTGTAGGAAACACTATCACATTGTGTTGTGGTACTCCATTATCGCCTAATACTTCTTCCCACTAAATTTGTAGTTAATAAATACACAGGTGATTGTGGGCAACTGGAGAAATAATAGTGTCATTGGAAAGCACTTCTTTTAATGAAGGGTTCTGAAAAGGTGCAGTGGCAACAATATAATGGAGTTACTGTTTGTGAGGCTGGCAGACTGTGAATTACAATGAAAAGCACCCGAAAGGGGAACAAAAAGTTTCTAACTGATCTTTTCCCAGAGATCACCAGAACAAGTCTATCTTTGATGAAGACGCAATTAGCATATGATCATCTCTGCACCATTCCCTCACTTAAATGGTAGGGTATGCATCTGTTTAGCTGTATTGCCCCTCTCTTGGGCTTATCTCCAGCCAGACTTGAAACCTATCTTGGAACATGTCCTAATTTCACTGTACAGGAACCGTGCTGACTATGTTATTGCTTTAAGCTAACTCGGCTACCTCTGAAGTGCACAGAATTGTGCAGTCACTTCTGTGATGGCACTCTTTACATGCCCGTATTGAAGCATTTATAAAATTTGATTTATCTAGATAGATAGCTAGTGAAATATTCGGTATTCTAATGGAGTTTCTTATACTGTCGCTCTTTACTGTGATTGTAGCATTTATAATTTGATTAGCCATTTACAACTTTAGTACATAATATATGAAAATTGCCAGTAGTTTGAGAGTGTTGGAAATGTTCACAAGGATCAGAAAAGGGGATTGTGAGTTGTAATAGTCCTCTTCTGCTCACAGAAAAATTAGTAAATGATGATAGCTAGATTCTAGCCTCAAAACTTCTAGCAGAGAGTAACTGTATGTGCATGACTTGACACCTCCTGAGAGACCCTAGCACTGAATTTATCCAGTATCTTTGGGATCTTGTTTTATGTTAAAAAATACTATTTTACTTAAGCTTGTTGCTTTTTTTTAATCAGGGAAAGTTTTAATGAGAAAGTTTAGCTCATGCATGTCAAGTTTTCTACTAATTAGGTGAAAGTGTTTTTTCATCTGCAAGCAATTTCTGTTATCTGGCACTCCTGAACTATCCATGAATGGTGCTAGGTTGTTTCAGTGTTTTAAATCTATGTCATTGACTACTATAGCATTTACATTCTGTGGAAGTAGTTAAAATAGACATTTAAGAGCTGTGTGTCCTTTCTATAGTTCCAGAATTGTAATATATATGCTCAACCTTTCTGCTATAGCACATATTGTTTCAGTAGCAAGGCAGTTTATGATTCCAACTGATACACGTGAGAACGTAAGTTAGTGGTCTAGACCACCTCTAGTAACTTAAGTGTGTATTTTTCCATGTTGCTGCACAAAAAAACAAAGCTAGTTAAGAGATCAGTATTCATTCCTGACATGCCAGCTGTTTTGACATGCTGGTGGTTTTTATTTTAAAGGCCTATCATGATCATGAGTAGATTTGGTTGTCACTTTTATTTTTTCTCTTTTTTGTTTCTGCCAAGTGAATAAATTGCAGGTCCTGGAGCTGTGCTTGGTAAACTATAATTCTTGGCCATAAGACATATTAGATATGTTTAAACTGAATGATCCACTAGTCTGTGGAGTGGTGGCTTCTTTTATAACTCTCCTGTTCTTATAGAAATTAAACTATTGCTATATATAAAGACAAAGGCATGTTGACCATAGTTTTGTCTTTTCCTGATTCTTGTAAGTATGATACTTTTGTGCTGTGCTGTGTGGCTCCACACACCCAGGACCAGCAAGGTCCTGTCATTAATAGTGGTTCTTGTTTTCCAATCTATATTTTGAATATTAAAACTCCAGTAATTTCTGGTTATGTTTGTTCTTTTCTCTAAAGCCATTACAAATATGTCATTCACAATCAAACTCATTTTTAAAGCGGTTATTGTTCCTACTAGTGTTTCTTTTTCTATCTGCCCAGAAAATGTTTTTCTTGACCCACACTCTACTCATCCTATCTCTTATTTACTCAGTCACCTTGTAAATGTAGAGCATTACTGTACAGAGCTTTTTCACTGTCTCCATGACTTTGACAATTGCACTTATTGTAAGTTTTCTTCTTTCCTGTCCATCATTCAATCCAGCAATTTAATTTTAATCTGACATTCCCTTGGCTGTGCTCTAAAGCCAGGCATGAAGAACTGAACAAGGATGGGATATATAGGAAAGGGCAGGACAGGACTGATCTATGTAGACTGCAAAGCAGACTCACATCAGGGCGGTCACGGTCTGTAATACTGTATTAAAGAAAAGTCTGTCTAAACATTAAAGAATAAATATACAAGCTCATGACTCCTTCATGTGTAAAACTGGTTTCTATTATAAAAGCAAGGCAACATATTTTAGATTTTTTTTTTTTGACACTCATACACTCATGCTAGTATTAGAATTAAAAAGAACCCCCCACCCTCAAAAAAAAAAAAATTAAAAAAAGCCTCTCTGGACTTTACCAGGTTTTCTACAGTGCACTTCTTTATAACTTTGTGTGACAAGCTGTATTTTCATGCATTTAAATATAATATCTGCCTAGATACTGATTTTATTTTCCAGTTTAATTTGTTCTCCAGATTCTCTGGCCTTCAGTCAATGCACTGAATGATTAAATTATTATCCCAATAATGAGATTTGACACAAGCTATGTCATTTACCTGTGTGACCCTCTAAGTAGGTTAATTGGCAACCTTGAATAATTATCAGCCATCTCATCTTGCTGACTGAGAGTCTGACAATAAATGAACCACAAAGATGCTGAAAAAGAAACAGGTTTTGGTTTCAGCTTCTGAATAGTTTAGAATAAGCCTTTTAAGTAGCAGCTTTTTAATAAAATGCAGCATTTTAAAAAATATCATGTTAACACTTTGAGCTTACAAAAATGTAGATGTTTGTTCTTGTGTATCAACACGGCTTCCTAAGGAAAAAAGAAATCTGTGGCATATTAGATAAATAGGCCCCAATTCTGTTTGTTGCTTGTATGGATGAATTGTTGCATCCTCAGAGTCCCACTGAAGTAAGTGAAAATTTGAAAACTCCACGTGATATTTGTGGTGACATTGCCAGAATTACATTTTAAGGCTTTTCTGTGGAACCTTGAAAAACTAGAAATTAACTTTTATTGTTTAATGACAGCTGTAATTCCTCTGTATTCCCATTTCTCCAGGAAACAGAGTTAAGAAAAATAAATATCATGGTACCTGGTGACACTGAGTTGTTTTGTAGATGTCTTACTTTTCTACTTTGTTCATTTTTGGAAGAACGAAATGATATTTCTTTCTGCACTAGAAAGTGAAAGATTGGAACTTGGAGAGGAAATGAAATGGACTCCTTGGGATGAAAAGACAGGGAAAAATATAGGAGATTTAATTTTGTGATCTTTTCACAAATCAGCTTAAAATAGTAGGTTGGAACCCTAGACTTAGTCAGATGTCTCCCAAAGTCATACTCCTGCCCTGGTCAGAAGTACCCCAAAACTTGGAGTAGGAAGAGCAATCAGTTCTTGTTATCAGCAGATAATGCTTGCAGGCTATATCTTCTTCATGAAGATACATGGGTGATCCTCGCTTGCACTTGCTGGCTGGCTGCCCTGATCCTGGCCCGTCTCCCTTGTGGCCTCAGCATAGGCACTGCTAATCAGCCCACACAAATGACTATTAATTGCATAGTAATTTGGGCCAAGTTAGATCTGTTTTTCACTTACCACCTCAAACAAAACATTATCACAGCTCTTTGGAAAGAAAAAGCTAGAGTTCCTGCTCCTTCAGCTTTTATGTATGTAAAAATAACTTTCCCGCTAAGCACACTTTATCCTGAAAAGCAGAGTATATACTTTCTTGTGTCCAGAAAAAGGATTCCTTGAGTAGTGGCCTAATGCAAAGCTGTGCTGATTGTTCATTTGTGTGTCAGGTTTTGGACTGGTCTGATCCGATGCACCAGAGCATCCTGGCTGCAGGGCAATCACTTAACCCTGAGCACATGAGCAGACCCCAGATTTCAAGACAGCAACTCACATGTTAAAATCAAACATATGCTCAAGTGCTTTTCTGGATCATGGCCATATTGAACTATAATGACCTAAATGGAATTACTCCCAGGACAAATTTGCCCTTCCCTTTCCTCCTGCCCACATATACATTTGCACTCCCTCCAGTCACTTACGTCTCTTTCTGTTTCCTAAGTGCTACTTTTATTGAAAACTTTATGGCTGGTTTAATCTCTTCTAACCATGACTTTATTTCCTCTCTTGATTTCCTGTGATTCATCAACAGGGCTTTTTACTCATACCAAAAGGATTTCAATTGTACTGTACAAATTTAATCAAAACTAAATTTTTAAGCCTTACCAAAGAAGCTGTGCTGTCTCCTTGTGCTCCTTCATCTTCCCTCCCCCCCCAAGAAAAGATGAAGAAGGTGCTCAAGATCCATATGTCAGGTGAAATGACTGTCTACAAGTGGCAAAAATAATGAGATCTTTCACCTCTCTGCTTGTAATTTTTTTTTACCAGTATGTGGTCCTGATGTCTAAAATTATAGGCATTTAGAATGTCAGGTAGCAGGAAAAAGAAAAAGAGGTATTATAGTAAAGTAGCAAAGAACTGGTGTCTGGGTGATAGTTATAAGGTCTTTTATTGCTTAAAAATAGCACAGCTTTTTAAATTTGTAATCATACCTGATAGAAAGTAAAGGGCTGCTGATATTTTGCAACTCATTATTCGTTACTTGTTGATTACATAAGTGTTTTTGAATGAAAGAACACTTAAGGTCCTGTCAGAAGCTAAGCTGACATGACTTCTCGCTTTCCTTTTTAATTATGATAGTCAATAGCTCAGTTGTAAAGAATATAATTGCTCTTTGTGACTGTATTAGACATTCATTCTTTTGGGAAAGCTAGCTAAAATTTGAGGGCAGAAAAGTATTTCTGGAAGAAAAAAAACCTAGCAGACAAATCAATAATAAGTGGACTGAACTGAATTTGAGACTTTGGGGTTGGTTAGAAGCCTGTAAGGCCTGTAGTGTTAGGGGTGTCTGTATCAAAACCAATATTACAATAACAAACCTTCTTGCTTTATTAGAAATTTGCCCATGAATTTGTGTGAGCGAATCCATTCTGCAATTATAGGTCTTTTGTTAAGCTAAAGTCTTCTATTTGATATGTGTGACCTGTGTACTGTGGCTCTATATAAATTAACAAAAGGTAGATTGTACATGTTCTCTTTCCAGTGTTCTCTACTAATGACATTTACGAAGGAAATGAAATATCTATGCAAATTCTTCAACACATATATTGTGTACAGCACATGTATATAAATCCACTACAAGCTGTTCACAATTACGTCAAGAATATTCCTTTTATTTTCTGGCTAAAAGCATACGAAAGCATGGATTAATCATCAGAATGTGAAAGCATACATAAAGTATGCATTAACGACCTAATGTTTTGCACTTACACAGTCTCCCATCCAAGATCTTCATATTCTATTCAAGAGTACATTATTTAAACACACCATACATTTGTGAAAGGTAAATATTTATATAGCCACTTTGCAGGTGAAGATGTAGGTTCAAATGCAAATTCTGTCTAAGCTCTGAGTCAGCCATGAGTCTTCTGTCACTGCACTTGGGCGAAAGCACTTGGGCTAATCTGATTTTTAGGGAGGCTCAGCAGAGCTTAACAGCTTAGGCCCAGCGGTGTGGCTCCTGCGCAGAGCCACTCTGTGCTGGGCGGCTGGGAGCATGCCTAACGCGAGCCTGTGTCTGTGTGCACCTGCCTGGTTAGACCTGCCTTAAAGAGCTTTGGAAAATGAGGCTTCTGCCTTGTTCAGCACTGAGAGTTGAAATGCTCCAGTGTTAGTTTGCCGTCAGCTACTCAAATATCCAAACCTGGTCTCCGGAGTAAACCAGTCCCAGGCCTCTCTCTCTTGCAGATTTTAGAATGAAAAACATTGCCAGTGTTTTGAAGAACTGTTTTGCAGAACAAAGCTGCTGCATTCGTAGTGAGTTCGTTATGCTAGAAAAGCACATCTATCTCAGCTAACAGGTCCAGACCCCTAAGGCCTCTGATTTTTGCATGTGCTAACTGTCCTCTCTTATCTATCTTGTAAGTTCTCTGTGTGTGGTATTTATGAGGTAATATCCAAGTACGCCGTTTAATCTCTTAGCAGGAAAGAAGCAACCCAGTGAGTTTAGTCAGCAATTCCTTCGCAATATGGCTTTGAAGATCCCATTTTCCATCCCTGATATGACCAAATTATTGCTTCAACAAAACTGGTAGCCTGCAGCACCAACACACACACACACGCACACCCCTAAAGTGATAATAATAGATCATTTTTCACACACACACATCCCCCAATTTTCATTCAGATGACTAGAGATTAGAGAGTCTATTTGATAATATGACTGTGTACAGTTTTTTTGTTTGTTTGTTTGTTTTTGTATACACAAACTGTTTGATGCTTGGTATTGATTACGTCTGCTTCTACAGATATATTCTATATTCTACAGAGATAAGGCATATTTAAGTGTATAAAGTAACTATTAAATATTAAGTCTGTGATCCCAATAAAAGTTCTGAATTAATAAATATATCTGCCTTTATTTTTCAGTACATTTTAAAGTCTCAGGGTTAACATCAAAATTTTAGCTGAGTTAGAGGAAAGGAGTTCACCCTTCTGAGTAAAACATTCCCTACAGAATTGGTGAAATTTAAGCTCTAAATTTGTATGTATTGTAAAATATGGTTCACTGCAGCATGATAAAATGTTTAACAAAAAGTAGGTAGAATACACAAGTGCCTGACAGACTGGAGACCAGTGCAATAATGAGTGCTTGTAATTATGGTTTAGGTAAGTTGTAAAGGTAGACACAAATTAAGTGGTTTATAGATAGATAATAATGAAGTGCAATAATTAAGTATTCATTACAGGTAGAGGTAGTCAGAAGTGTAACGACTGCATCTTTTTCTGATGGATTGCTTTATAAACTTTTCACAGAATATGTGATATTCTTCACAAAGAAAAACTTCATAGGCAATCAGCCTGCTTGCCCTCCAAGAGTAAAGTATGCTTAAGGAAAAGTTCGTTTAGAAGCTAGATTTGGTTCCTGAGTCCCACAAAAGTCCCTGGCAAAATGCTGTCTTGAGCCTTCCAGCCATTTGCTCTGCCCCCCACAAAACTCCTGGTCACTGCCCCTGTGCCATCGCTGCGTTTTGTGGGGCCACTCTTGTGAGACGGATCGACGGACTGATCCCTGTTAAGAATAACTAGTCAGAAAGATCAGTTAAGACAGTGAAAGTAGATCATTTTATAAAATAAAATAAATCAATTTGCACCATGAAAGGAACTAATAAAATTTGAAGGCCCATCTCACAGTTTGGGCTTCAAAAAGCAGATCTTAAGAGGTCTGATGCTGTACAACAGTGATTTCATTAAATATGAAAATGAGCAATTGCCAGCTCGTGTTTGTAGTTAAGGAATCCCTTGGGTTCCTGAGAATGCAAAACAAGCACCTAGCTAGCAAGCTACCTTTGCTATGCTTTACCTGTGTGGGAATAACCTGACTTGAACAGGGCACTGTCTAGCTTTATATAACAACGGATAAGAGTAGAAAGTAGCTATAATCCTAATGAGTATGTTTTCACTACAGTCAGTTTCTTGTGAAATGAGAACGACAAATGAAGACCAAATTCATGGCACATATAATAACCTGAGAAGTAAATAGTCCCATTAAAATATTTTGCCAGTGTTCATAAACCAATGCATCCCAGAACTCCATCCCTGTCAAGTACATAACTTTTTGTTTCCTTTTAAACACAGAATACAGGTTACTATGGTAATCAAGAGAACACAGAATAAACTCTGATTCATCATAATTGCCACATGCTGGGGGGAGAAACTGAACATCGTCTTTCAGTTTCAAGTTAGGGCTCTGAAAAATATTTTGAGGATATAAAATGATTTGATGATGTCCAAGGAACACAGGGTGAAACATCACAAATATGAAAGTGTTACAGCAACGTGCCCCTTCAAGTAAAGGTATTCTAAGTCTGAAACATTTAAAACTCAAGGTCAGAAACCTTAGACTTTTTGTTCTTTTATTCTATGTAATAAAACATATGGAATTATGACAACAGCAAAGACCACCTTGAGAGAAATTACTATGGGCCACATTGTCATGCATGCACATCTTTATATGGGTGATGGACACTTCAGTTTTGCCTGTTGTGTTTCAGTCCCATTTGCTCTGTATTTTATGTTCAAAGGGCTGAATCACTGACATCTAGTAGCCACTGAGCAGGGACTACTTTAATGCCAGAGTTTAGGAGGTTTTGCCCTTTTGATCAGAAGGACACTCATGGTTTTTGCTTGCACTTAGTTGCACTCACTGTTAGAATTTGCATTACCAAGGCTTAAGAAAGTACTGAAGTAACCTTTATTGCTTTCTCAGGAATCTACACTTTAATTTGTGTAATCAACACACTAGTTTTTGAATATATATATAATTTCACATCACAAAATTAAATGCAATGTTATAGTTATTTCTAGTTATTCCCAGGATTAGTTTCTAGTATAAAGCACAACCTTGATTAATGTAGGACTCCAGGACAGCCTAATTCAGAACTTCCTGATTTAAAGCTACATATAAATGACTTGGAAACACAGAAGGGCCTTCTGAAGCCAACACAACTGTAGGGACCTAGCAATGAGTTTGTTGTTGTTGTATGGCGTTAAATGGTATACAGTTCCCTTTTAAGATGTTTCAGTTTATTTTAGCCTCAGTGCAACATCATAACTACAAAATATCCAAATGAATTTGAACAGAAGGATCATCTAACAGTTTGTGTACCAACCTTCAGAAGGGTTTAACTCAAATCCACCAGGGCATCAAGGTCTCCAGCCACATTCATCAGGAAATGAAGAACAGCTTTAAGACACTTGTCTGGTTTTCCCTACTGCATCATTCAATCTGATAAGTAATAGTACCTCTTCTTGTTACCTTTAATAGGTTTTTGAGAGGGATAATAACCTACCTTTTAATTGTAAGACTGTACAGACCTTAGTGAAAGTGATTAAAATAACTTATAGTCCAACATGCTCTGAGCTATGCTCTGAGTCCAGAGTTATGGAGCTCTACACACTCTGGAGTTTTGGAGCTTTACAAAGTTATTATCTAGCAGTTCCCTTTCTACCAGTTTTGTCTATGGTTTGAAGTCTGATCTTCCACCAACATTCACTGTGGTGAGTTCTGGTGAATTTAAGTCATACAAAGATAGTGCAATGTGAAAATCTTCTACAGCCTGATTCAAAAGAGCATGCCAGTGAGTTCAGAAATATGTGAAGTCTTTCCTCAAAAGGCTGAAAAGCAACAGATTCAAGGGCTGGTAAAATCCAGAGCCCATGGCTTTTATCATTTGATGGTGTTACAGAGGATGTGTCCTTCCCAGCTGAATCTTGCATACCCCTAATAAGCAAATTCTCATCCGGGGTAGCGCTACTTTGATACCAGTGAGAGAACTGCAGGCACTCTCTGACTCTCTCTAATATATATCTAAATATATATCTATATATGAGAGAGAGAGAGAGAATGTCTTTCACATTTCATGTTATTGGCAGCATTTGCTGAATTTCTTAAGGGCTCCAGTGCAATATAAAAATAAAATTGGAATTTTTTCTTAGAAGACATGCTGTAATTCAAACAAAAATCAGTGCAGCAAAATCCTCTGATTTATGCCTTAGATCAGACCTTGTAATCTAGCGTTATAATCTATGAACCTGTTATTCAGAAGGTAACAAGTATCCCTGCTATTCTGCACGTCCATTACAAAGTAGCACTTATTTCATAACCTTTAACTAATTGGTGTCACTCTTGTGTCATTCTCTTAACCCATCACTTCTCCCTAACATGGGTGCCTTTTGTCTTTAAAATGCCATATTAAATATCATCAGTGCTTGCAATCTTCTGGACAGAGCATTTAAAATTGAAATAGATGTGGCAAATAGATCTTGACACTAAAATGGAACTTATTCAATGAAAATCCATATGGATGAACAATTAATGCAGTACCAGCTCTTCCTCTCTGACCCAAATGTCATTCTTCATTATGGACTGGTTGACAGGACCGTGACAGAACTGAGCCATACCCTCTAAAAGCACCCAGCCATTCTGATTCCCCTTATTATGGGGGGGGGGGGGGGGAATACCCAACAAGCCCCCCAAACCTAGTACCCTGCTAATAGATTTCAATAATGGGCTCTGCAATTTATGTGTATGACTAATATCTTCTGTGAAACAATGTAATCAGTCCTGCTAACTGTGGTTCTTAAACTGAAGAAACACATGGATAATAGTTACCTGAAGAGCTGTTAAATCTCTCCGTGTGCTCCACGAGCACTGCTCTGCTACAGGATGAATGTGCTGGATGCCCAGCACAACTCTGTAGCTACATATGTCTGTGCAATGCTGTGGCCATGTCTTTCTAAGCTCTATTTTGTATGAATATTCACGCCTTAGAGTTTTTATATTCATGGAAATTAAATGTACTAAGAATGTGAACTTGCCCACAAACAAATTATTTACATCTTAGGAAAGAATCTAGCCATTTTTCCTGTGTTATTCCAACATTAGTAAAGCTCAACAATGGTCCTTTGTACCAAACTGTAGACAGAATACACTTAAAATCCTGGACTAAGGTTTAGGTTCAGTTCTTAGCTTTGCTACAGATAGTCTCTGTGAATCTGGCCAACAGATTTGTTCTTCTAACCCTGCTACTCTGAACAGTTATGAGATTTCCCAGCTGTACGAGCAACAGAGACCACATACATAAATGACTGAAAGGCAGTCAGGCACAATGGTAAGTCAGACACAAGGACCATTAACAAAAATCTGGATCGACTGTGCTGTGTTCACGGGCTGCTGTTATTAATTTTTTGTTCTGAATTTATGTTATCCAGTATAAATCACAGGGGAAGAAAATCATAAAGAGTACTCATAAAGAACATTCGATGAGGCAAGTTGGTGCTCTGGTGGGAGATTTCAATAAGAGTGATTTTTTACCAGGGATGAGCTTCAAAGCAAGGTCTGCGCACACTGTTTCAGATGGAGAAACTGACACTTTTTTGGAAAGAACAAAACCTAACAGCCGCTGAGACTTGAGCTCAAGGTGGAATTGCTATGAATGGAGCTAAAGGTAGCCAGACTGAAGTTTTTAAGCAGACCTACTAATCCTTTGTAGGTCTCCATGTCAAAGCAGGCACCAGAATTGGTCCAAGATGAAAATGTTTTAACAATGACTTTCCAAGCAGGAACTTCAGCTTAAAAGTCATAAGCACACACAGATAACTGTGAGGATAAAACACAGATGCTGGTGCATTAGCTCATGGGTTTTAGCCATTCTACACCAAATGCTTCTGTGTTCAGCGTCGAACTTCCCAAGGAAACAGATGAGATGCTGCTGGCCTCTTGCAGCCCCCTGGCACTTATCACCTCCCCCTGCCACTTATCATGCCCCCATTCCAACATATCACCCCCTGGTCATGTATCATCCCCACTGCCACTTATCATGCTCCCCTACATATCACACTCCCTTCCAACATATCACACCCCTGTGTGACAAATCAAGGCCCCTGCCACTTATTACACCCCCTGCCACTTATTATGCTCCACCTGCAAATTATTACACCCCCTTTCGACATATCATGACCCTGCCACTTATAACACCCCCCATCTGACATATTACGCCCTGCTACTTATCGCCTTCTCACCACTTCTCACACATTCTTTTCGACTTGTCACCCCCAGCATGAATCTCTTTCAATGCACACTTGAGCTTTTGCCTGCCTTCTTATGAATCCAAAGCCATGCCTCAAGTTATTGGAAAGGGTTATACAGCCTTGAGCAGGGCTGTTGCACCCATCAGCATTGGCAGTATCCTGGCTCTTATAGGTCACATGTGCACACACACACACACACACCCCTTTCACATCTATCCTTTCTTTTGTCTTCATCTATTCTGTACCAAACGTTTTTAGGTAGCAAAGGAACACTTTTTCTTTCTTTCCACCATTCCGAAGGGCTTTCACCCCGATCAAGCCGCTATTCCTCAGGCCCTCAGTAGGTGCTAGCAATCTGCTGCAGCTGCACACAGCTGTATCCATCGCTCTGAGCCAGCAGAGTTTCCCAGACTCCGAGAGACTGGAAGCACAAGCAATTCCAGACCACCAGCTCCAGGCCTCTCTTTTCATCTATCAGTGCCCACACCTAAGCATGCTAACAAAGCGCCCTTGCTGGTGCAGGGGCTGGCTGGGATATGAGCACGCAGCATGTTTGCTGCTGGGCACTCAATGGCCTGGGGCAACCCCAGAGAATCGCACCTTCCCCATGACGTCTGTACCGCAGAGCATGGCAACAGGGCAGCTTGGTGGAGCACTTGGTGTGCTTTAAGCTCACTCCTTAGCAACTCAGTACTGTAGCTGGATGACTACATTTAGGCCAGTTTTCTTTGGCCTGTGCACCAGTCTAATTTTTGTGCCTTGCAAATACACAAAGTATTTAGCCAGGAAAAGCAGAAAAGTGTCCACTTGGATTTTTTTCAGAGCATCTCCCAGCACCAAAACACCTGTGATAAACTGGCTCAAAATACTTAGACAGTTTGAAATGGGCCCTTTTATTCCACTACTAACATTTGCAAAAAGCAACCACCCTCTCTTTGCTTTCCACAGACAAATAGATGTTGTTGTATTTCACATTGTCTTGATCAAGTACTAATGTTAATGTTCTAGAATGTAATTTAAATGCAATTAGGGAGAAATGCTATTAACAATCCTATTAAAAATGACAGACGGTCCAACCTTACGTTACCAATTTTAAAATGCCTAAATCAAAAAAAAAAAAACAAAGGAAAAAAATAAAAGTGAAAAAATTGTATGCAAATAAATTACATTTTAGCAGTGGAACTAATCATATTTCTATTTAGTTTTCAATATTCATTCACTAAAGATGAATTTCACCCAGAGTGAAATATTATGCAATCACAATGCTTTGTATTAAACTTCAGTGAATAACTTCTTGCTGATTTGTAACAACTGATGCTAATGCGGGGGGGGGGAAGAAAAAAGAACCAGACAGTTTCTGGAGTGGATTGTCTGTAAGGAGAGTTACATTTAATTAATTAGAAGCTCATTTAATACTGTGATCCTATAACATTCTGATAGGATTATAGGGAACATTCCAGTAACAACTCTATTGTGCTTGAAGTAGGAAATAATTAGCTTTCAGTTTGCTTCAGTTTTGACCAAAATCAAGAAAAGCAGTTTTGGTGGAAGGACAATCTGAGTTTCTATTTTGAAATACTGTTATACACTTAGCAAAAACTGAACAAAAGCAGGGAGAGTGGGTTGAGATCCTGAGGCCACTTCAAATTGTGAACAAACAGATTGTTTTGTTTTTGATTCATTCCAGCTTCTTAACCAGAAGATTTAAGCTGGTTGTTTAAAGCACAATCGCATATGCTTGCAAGTGCTAAGCAGCCCCTTTATGGTCCTGAAAAGGTGACTATCATTGCTGGAGGCTCTGAAAGGGGGGCATGGACACAGCCATTTTGCACATTTTCTTTGGCCTGGCTGGCAGGGACAGAGTGCCTTTTTGACTCTGCTTTCCCTTTGCTTTCTGCAAATAGGGCAGAAGCCATCACTGAGCGGGGAAGTTTCCTCCCACCTCGTACCAAGGCAAGCTTCAGACGTGGAGAGCAAGCTAGCTCCAGCCTCACTCTGCTTCTCTCTTAGGCAAGACCGTAGATTAACAGCCAGGATTACATTTAATGAAGGCTGGGCAAGAGATGATTCACCCACCGGAGAGTCTATGTTTTACATGATACCAAGGAAAGGGGTCTATACAAAGAGATTCATTTTATAGTCCACTGTGACATAATTGTAATTTATTTGTCCAGGTCCTTTAAGACAGACAAATGCCTTCCAGAAGTACAGATCTTCAACAACTTTCTTTAATCAGAAAAATGGTAATTTTTGAAATTGCTACTTATTCCTCTTCTAGAATTAACATATTGTTCATACCCTGAAGGCAAATAAAGGTGTTCCAAAAAACAGTCCTGTACATATTTCCTTAAAGAAACTTTTCTTAGGTACCTGTCTTAGTTTTACTATCATCTGTTGTATCATTTCCGGACAGTTTGGTTGTGGCAGAGCAATGCCCAAGGCGCCCACCGGAGCAGCCTGGTGTCACACGCTTGTCTATGCTCACTGCTGTGACAGTCTGATGCAGCCCCAGCAGGATTTAGTCTTTCGAGGGCCCTGTCTGAGAAGGGATATTTATGCCCAGAGGAGAGAGGAGGTTGTAGAGGCGAAGGTTTCTAATACAGGGCATTCCTTCACAACACCAAGCTACTTGCACTTCATTTCACTGGATGGGAACATTCCCCTTAAGGCACCTCCACCTGAGGGCAAATCAATATGTTATAACAATGCTGGAATTATTCTTAGCAGCCGGGAGGTCAGGAGGGAGGTTTTCATTTCAGAAAAGGAAATATAATTATACTCTTCAGTGGGCTATTCCTTTAATTTCTTCAAACAGCCTGTGGGTTGTCCCCTGGTGTCAGGATCCTTCAGAGGCCTATGTCTCAGTAAGATCACCTCAATGACATGAGACCTTGTAAGCAACAGTTGCTGCTTTGACCTGAGCAGTCAGCCACGTAGTCAGGATTTTGCAGGTTCTTCTGCTCAGAAGAAGAAATGTGAGATGAAGGCAGGAGGCTCCTTGAAGCAGGCCTATGATTTCTCAGAGAACGTAGACCTGTTTCGCTGAATGCCGAAGGAATCAAACATGAAGAGGCAGCATCTTTGCTCACAGCTTCTGCCTTTTTATACTGGTCTGCCTTGCTGAAAAGTCATCTCATGAGTTCTCTTGCGCTCTGGCTTTTCTCAAGTCTACGCTTCAGAAAAGTAGAGGTGTGGACTCTCGCTTTTCTGTGCTGCCTCTCTGACACACACACAAGCACGTTATCTCCACAACAGCAATATCCTCTGCCTCTCATTAACGGTTGAGTGTGACCCTTCCAGTGGCTTCATTCTGGGCAGGGCAGATGATACCAGTAAGTTACTGTAGCATCTCTTTTCACTTAATAAAGGAGCTTAAATGGACTATGGTGGTTACGCTCTCAAGTTTTAACTCAAAGCTGATGCAATAGTGGTAACAGCAACTGCCCTGGGCCATCTGTTGGAAACAGCTATAGTTTGCACTGAAAATAAGTCCCCAAACTTTGGCATTAAGGATCGTACAACTTTTTTGACCATTATGTGCATACATATTTTGCAGACTGAGCATTTTCTTAAACTGACAGGAATTTCCTGGACGACATTCAGTTTCTTCCCAAAGTTGTTCTTATTTGTTAACATTTAAGCCTTAGCAGCATTTCATTATCAAAATATTGGAAAAGCCAGCTGGTTCATATCCCACACATGAGCAGAGTATGAGACAAAGGTTTTTTTGTTTTGTTTTTAATGAAAAAGTCCTGCACATTTTGATCTGACTTTGGTACAGTAATGGAAGTAAGTAGCTACCTAAGGATTTGTGGAATCATCTAAATAATCTTGAAGGCAATTATCTTCTCATTAATATAATGCTTTTGGTTTATATAGTATTTCTGTGCTATATAATGTTATTAATATAGTGTGCCTGGCTTCACAGGTTGAAGCAGCACATTTTCCCTAATTTTATCTGGTAGTATAATACACTTTTGGTTTCTAAATCTGTGTTTGAAGGAAACACAAGAAGGAGATGTTCCCATTTAATGGCAGGACAGGAAGTAAGGCAAGAAGTGCAGGGTTTAATTAGACACTATTTACATAAGTTATAGTTTCTGACCTGTTATATAGAAGCCTGAGTCTGTTATACAACCCCCCCCCCCCCCCCAATCCTGCCTTCTAACTAGCCTAAAATTTTATAACCAGCTGTGGTAGAAATGTATTCTTTTTGGTGGGAGAGAAACAAGAAAATACATCTATATAACTGCTGCCCCACAACACATTGCTTCAGACCGTGAGACAGCTATTTATACAATCTCTTCTGAGAACAATACTAAGCGAAAGCACATTTCTGGCAATAATCTCAACTCATCTTCTTCCCTGGCTTTCTCACAGGGTAAAGGAGGAGTCCTGGTGGGATTACAGCTCTGGTTCCACCTCCTAAGTACATGGAACTGCAACGGACACCGTTCATTAAAGTACAGCTCAGCATTCCCAGACACACTTTTCTTCTAACATTGAATGGACAAGACAAAAATCCCTATCTGAAGTAGGAAATGTTGACTTTTTGGTCTAGTGTTTAATCAAGAAGTATCTGATTTGGCAACAAATGTGCTAACTAGTCTCTTTGCTCCACAAGCAGTTCAACTAAATTTAATCACCCTGACTGCCCTGAGTGCTCTTTGCATGACTGGTAGCACAGAAGGAATTGTTTTGCCATCAGTGGATAGTTAAGATTTCTTTTTTATCATTAAAAAAAAACCCCTCTGCTTTCGCAGTGACACTTCTCTTCCCAGACTGGACCAGTGCTGGGCATACTCATAGGCAGCCTGTCTTCGGTTTGCCCTAAAAAGCTTTGCTGGTGTCCCAGATGAGAAGTGAAGAACAGAAACTGAAAAGCAGTACTAAGGGTTGGCTTTAAATAATTACAGAAATTCTCTTACACCTGGCAGAGGCACTTTGCTGGAGTTGCCACCTTCCAAAATTGTTCAGTTCTCACACACATTTTTCCTGAACACTCATTGCAGATGTATTTGTTCCACCTTATAGTGCCAAGTTTGTGTACAATATTAGGGAAAAAAATGGGTAAAGAGCAGAGCAACAAACTAGTAACACAAATGTGTATATGAGCTCAACGAATACACCCTCCTATAGTTAGCAGTAATCTGTTAATGACTGTCCACCACTTCCTTGGTCCCAGTCCATGAGGCATCCTGTCACTTTCCTCCCTGATAAATATTATTGTGGTTTAATACCAGTGAACAACACGCTCTCCAGCTAGTCTTATTCTAGTCCTTTCAAAAGTGTTGTACAGCCCTAGCCTGGATCTTCACAATCTAACGAATCTATAGTGATTGCAGCTTTTATAAGGGGTGAAGAGAGACCCGCCAGAGTGCACACATTGTCGATAAAGTTGTGCATATTAAAATCTTACAAGAGACATATTTTACTGTGCTCACCAATGGATGAGAGAAAAGCAAAGCCACAGTAAAATGTTTTGTTGGCTGGAACATACACTTTTCACCAACCTACCTCTGTGTGTCTCCCTCCTTCCCCTTCCCCTTCCCTGCAGGGAATTTCCCTGGTGTCCTACCATGGCTGAAGGCCTGCAGCTCTTCCTCCAGCTGGTGGCACCAGCTGACAAAGCTTGGACAAGTCCAGTGCTCCTCTGAGAGGGCCGGTCTCTGCTTTCACCCGGCTTGCTCTGGAGCAGCGCTCCCTCCGCTCTGCCCTTTCTTTCCCCTGGCCTTCCAGGGAAGCAGCAATGCTGGTGATGGCCCTTTCTTCCATAGCTCATCAGTCCTTGGGAAATACAGAGAGCCAGATGCCAGGGCTTCCGTAGCACATACGTACAAGGCAGGTTTTTCTTTGTAGTGTTACCGGTTGGCAGAGTGAGGCTGGATTAATATTCTTGGCTTGCACTTGAGTAGAGATGGAATAATTCTTCATAAAATATAATGGATGGGATTTAGTGGATGGTTGAGGGATATCTTAATTAATCTCTCTGCCAATTAAAAGATGGCATTTCTAATTAAGATGACCCCAAAGCAATTATTCAGATTTGTTTATTTACATTAATTAGACTACCAAAGCATTAAGAGTAGGATTACAACTTTGCAGAAGGCACAAAGTCCTTTTTCCAATTTGGAGTACTTCACTACCTAACTTCTAATGAGGGAAGACCTCACAGCAGTTACACTGTTTCCTTCACACCATTTATTTTGTCCCTTAGGACTTCAGCTCTAAAATAAAATTAAGAGGGGGATGTTTGTGTTGCAGTGATGGGGCACAGCTCTCACAGCCTGGATGATGTGGAGGATTGATGATGATAAATATTTCTATTTATTTGTCATATGTGACGTGGAAGCCCCTTCCCAGGAGATAACCATTTCTTTTCACTCTCACTTTAGTATTCATTAATTCTATTTTGCATAAGCCTTTGTGTTTTATTCTTTTCTAGAGCAAATCTAATCTACTCATAAAATACTTAATTAACCTTGGTGATTAATCAGTGGAAGTTAACACCATAAATACTGTTAAAAAAAAAAAAACGGCCCATGGGCCATGATTCAGCAAGATATTTAAGCATATGCTGCCAGTAGAACAACTTGGGTGAGTCAAGAAAGGCAAATGGTTCATGATGGGCTTTCTGCAGCTTGTAGTTTGCTGAATTAAGGTCTCAGTGGCCCTAATTTGATGAAATAAGGTTCCAGTGGTCTCAAAGTTTGTTGACAAAAATAATCAAGATCAGCTCTTTCCACAGCACTGTGAATCTGTCATTTCAAAACATTTTGTTGCTTTTATGAGGATGACTATTTCTAATCAGTTAAATTCCTTGAAAACCATTTCAGGGAGGTTTGGAGTGGTGTTTATAATTGCTAACTACCATGTGTGATGCTGCAGAATAGAACCATATTCTTTTAAAACATTTTTGCTTGTCAAATATATATTTTACCTGCTATAAAGCTCTCAGTCTTTTAGCAGAAAGACAGTCAAAACAGTCTGTAACGGAATTACTGAAGGAATGAAAAAATATTGCAGATAATAAGATGCCTTTCTGTAGAACCAAGCAGTAAAGCAGACATCATCATTGGCCATTTAAACAAATTTAAAGAGTGTATTATCACTCTTGAAACAATGCAGGGTGAAAATCAAGAAGGACTTGGAACTCTGGATATGTCCACTGGCATTTTTGAGCTCAGGAATGCCCATTTTGCATCCTGGGGGGAGGCAGGGAGGTCACATAAACGTATTCTCCTCAAAAAAGTGGCATCTACCTTAGCTGCAGGCTCTACACAAATACCAGCCTGTCTCTGCTTCACACACCTCTGAAAGGCATACATCATACATACAAATGCAAAAGTTTCCCTATCTCTTGCTGCTATTTAACTTTCCTTGTGCAAAATTTAAGCTATGCATACAAAGCCATGTCCACTTTTCAGCTGGCAAACACTAAAATATATTCTCTTTGCTGACTGTCCTATGCCCTGGACTAAAGAGTTGGTTTGAAATAAGGTAAAATAAAAGTAGCTGGAGATTGGAGCAGACTTACTAATAATGTACTCTGAAAAACAGAATCTAAATTTCTTTGCATGTAAATCGTCAGAATTGGACTAGGTTCAAGACATTATTAGACTATGGGTATTATATTGACAGGAGGAGAAAATAATATTTTAGCTAGAAAATGCCTGGGAGGATATGGGTATAGTATCTCTTTTAACCCAAACAGTGAAGTCAATATTTGGTCTCTTTTAAAGTATTCTGGTTAAGAGGAAAAAAAAAAAAAAAAAAAAGGTGGAGCCATTGCATTTCTGCTTATTTATAAGAACGTATAAAATCCTGCTTTCTTGAGCATACAGAGAATCAAATGAGACTGTTTTTTTTTTTCTGTTTACAGCGCCAAATTTTGTTCAGCTGCCACCTTAATCCAAAAGTCTACTTTGTGTTTTATCTGTCATCAAGGTCAAACATGGGTGTTTTTCAGGCTATACAAAAACATCTGCTGCCTCAATCTTCCATGTGAGCTGCCTGTCATCTACACAGACACATTCACGCATACCCTTCCCAAAACAGTACAATACACAGAAAAAACCCTGAAGCACAGGATATTCAAATTTCTGTGATGTCCTACAGTTGCCTTTGGCTGTGGAAAGGGTCAAGCGTCTTCTACATATATCTTAAATGAAAATTAAACCCCAGTATTTTGAAAGGTTTAATGCAACCTATAAACATACATCAAACAGAAGAAGGGGGAAGGGATGTCCACTGCAAGTTGGTAAGTTATTCACTAAAACATAGACAGAAGAAACAAAGTATCTTCTGAAGAGTTAGTTTGCCAAATTTGGGTACCAATTTTAATTACTGAAGTGTGAAGAAAAGGGATTTTAGTACTGCTTTAATTGTACATTTCAACCAACCATTCTTAACTGTGGCGTCACTTCTGACATCTCCATAATGTGTGAGCATTTGTGTAAGTGTATACACAAACTAGATTTCTTACTGCATCTAGAGAGTGGGAAAAAAAATTCTCTGTTCACATGAAATGCTCAGTTGCATAATGGAAAATGTCACAAACAGCTGGGATTTGTTCTTCAGAAATGTCCCACACTCTATTCAAAGATACTTCACTTCTTTTTCATTTTTCTTATTTTGCACTTCTGTAAGATACCTCCTTTTTTTTAAAAAAAGTTCTGGTGGTACATGCACTTTACCTTCTTTTCTTAGAGGTGAGGCTTCCACCTTGAGCATCTGTGAGTAATGCCAAACACTGAATTATCAAGATTATAAAATATGGGGACAAATTATTTCATAATTTCATTATTTCAGCTGACCAGAGCTAACCTGCCAAGCAAGAAAATGACAGAAGCCATGAAGTGACTGTGTTCCTCCTTGGGTGAAAAATCCATTTTAGTTCAGCAAAATACAGTTGTATATATATTTTTATTCTTTTCGTGAAACTTCTCTTAGTGATAAAGGAAGGTAGAGATAGAGACAGAGACAGAGCTAGAGATAAAAGAGTGTAGAAGCGGTTTGTTACCACTCATTTGCTCATTTGCTCTGCTATGTTGATCTTCCAAGAAAGAACTGAAAAATCAGGTTTGCAGTAATTCAATGTAGAAAAGAATATTGCCTTTATCCCATAGTCAATCCATTTTCCAAAATTAATGCACAGTTACTTTAATTTTAAAACACAGAACACCTTTGACCACATTGAAATCTAGTAAACTTTACCAGTACTTTTCCTACTACTGAAAAGCATGCACAGTATGGGTACAACAACTGTCAACAACCTGATGAAAGAAAGTACAGGGGAGCACCTCATTCTGAACAGAAAACCACCTGGCTAGGCAGCAGGGAGCAAAATACATTCACTGAGATTCTCTTTCTAGTACATCAGTGCAAGTCCTTTGATTTCAATTCAGTTGTGTCATATTAAATCAGATGAGTCTGTCCAGCTATAGTAAGAGATCGGGGCCCGGCAACTCAGCATCTGGAAAGGTATTACTCAAGTGTCAGCATCCAGAGACAGGAGACAATACAAGTCAAGAGTCAGTTGAAAGACTTGGCACAACATCCAGAGAGTTCAGTTTTAGAGAAGCTAGTGAGCTGCTACAGACATCTTAAAGCAGTTAGTCAAACTGAAATAGAGTTAATTGTTAGCAAATAGCCTTCAAAAGAGTTAATAGTTAGCAATAGTCCTTTGAACAAGAATAAGGCAATCATACACCTAGTACCACTGCCCACATGGAAGAACTTGCTTGTGCAGCGGTTGCTGGGAGGATGCAGTCCCAGATCCAGGAGCCCTGCCATGTTCTGTACAAACACTCCAGCACCGGCATCTAACCCAATCAACTTATTTTTCTCAGACTTTTTCCCATTTGGAGCTGTCTTTGACTTTAGAGGAAAATACAAAGGAGGTAATACCCACCCTTCCCTTCCCTCCCCCCCCCCCCCCCCCCGCCCTTAATGTCATGAGTACTTTCAACAAGCAAAAATATCCAAATTGAATTGCATGGTCCACTCATAGCTGATCACCATAATGGGAACTACAGGTGCATTTGTCATTTTTCTTGAAGTTTGCAGCATGTAAGTATCACTTATATCTATGCTCTTTCACATACCAGCTCTCAAACAACCACTCACCACTGAGATATTCCATTAGTGTCATGCTGGGAATGGAATATGTTTCTGGATTTTATAACTTGACTTTGAACCAGAGCACCATAGCTAGTCCTACTCTCAAGATTACAGTTCATCTCACAGTCAGAAGGAAAAGTAGATGTGATGCATTTCAGCATTTTCTCTGCCTGTGCAGTTAAGCTAGCTGCTGGCTGACACCCACGTGCTTTGATCTGGAGTGCACAGAGGAATAGGCAATACAAACAATAAGACCAGGGCATGAATTGTGACTCAGTTGTTTTTCCCAGCTCCTCTCTTTCATAAAAAGTGAGTAACCTCACACATCCTTGTGAAACAGCTTACTCCCTATCATGGACCTAAGGAAGGAGGTACCCAACTATCTGCCTCTTGGATTTACCTCCTGTCTTCCCGTCTATGTCCTATGGGCTCAAGGACAGCATGACTGAGCAGCAGCCCAAGGAAAGGTAGTTTCCTCTCTCATAAACTCCTTCTTTGCACTGCCAAAAGGGTTATAACAACAGATCCAGAACAAATATCAGATGGTTTTAATAAATATTATTTGAAGACTTATCTGTTCTTATTTGTGGGGGTGGAGAGAAACTGAACACACAGAAGGGCATGATTGGCAATAGCTTCATTTCTAAATTGATCTGCTTCCCTTTCAGAGTTCACCTGGCATTTTCAGAGATTTCAGTGAAGATTAATACTACTAATTTCTGATTAAAAGGGTCAGAGTCAAATCAGAATCTGGATTTCAATGTTATTCATTTTTATATGTGGAAGGTGTTGGATTTGTTATTCATGGTTCTGTGATCAATCTTAGAAGAGAATGACCTTACAGCATTTGATTAATGCTCTGGTTGCTAAACCTTTACAGATCAGCCTTTACCTCCATGCCCTCTGATCACTGAATGATAGAATTTACCCTTTTTTTCATTTTCAGTAGCATCTTATTCCAGGAGTGGGGTAATTAACTTTAAAGGGGCTGTCTGTGGAGAGAGGTGACTGACTGACTGGGGAGAGATTTAGCTGGGATGCAGATGGTGAGAGTGGCAGGGTCACGTAGCTGGGATGCGATGTGGGCAGGGAAGCTGAACTGGCTCAACTGAACTGGATAACAGGAAGGCAGAAGAGAGTGGGGACTAATGCTCACTAACCCACTTGGTAAATCTGTGCCAGTGACCTGAGTAACATAAGTAAAAAGCAATGTATTTATCTGCGATTAATTTTTTTAACACATACCCATTTGCTGTTATTCACACAGTGACATGGTGGTTCACAGCACCAGGACTGAACAGAGGAGCAAGAGTACTACAAGCTGCCATTAGCTGCCATTGTTTTCAAAGAATTTGTAGGAGAATACCGAGAAGTGCATATTTTAGTAAGCAGCAGAGTTCCCTGCTCTCAGAAAAGAAGGCAATTCAGAAATCCTCAATCATATCCGGTAACACTCTACAATGAGCTTCTCCTTTATGTGAGAGCAAGGTACTATGTGATATTGCTCATGTTAGCAGAATGTTGCCCATAATAAATCAGAAGGCAGTCTGTTCTTACTAATAACAAGGAGTAAAGACATGTCGAGAGTTTGCGTCAAGTTTATCTGGTCCATCAATGACAGATGTACCGATGAGGGTAAGTCAGGCTATACTACTTACAGCATTCGTTCCAGGTTACTGCAGAAGAACTCCTCTAGGTCACCACTGAGACTGTCTCCCATCCCCTTCACTTGTCCTGTACATTCCTACCAAAGTGGGAATAAAAATCTGTAAAACCCAAAAGGCAGCATTATATATCCACTTTGCATTACTGTAAATCATTATAGAGAATAACAGCAAGGTCAGGTTGGGTCCAGATCAACTCAGAAACCATAGTCAAAATGTATTCTGCAGTAATAAGGAGAGAGAAAGAAAAAGAGACTTCTTGTTAGTTCCCATTTATTTAATGACAACATAAACTCTGAGCTAGCTATTTTGTGTGTTGGAAAGTAATCACGCATGACCAATTTTTGCTCTGGGAAGAATTTTACCTTGTGGCTACATTCTGTTTGAGAGGATTTCAAGGAATACTTTTATCACCTACAGGCTTTTCAGTAGTTTGCACACTTATTGAACAAGTAGGGGAAAAGAGACAACAGACTTCATTAATATATGAATTAACTTTCCAAGAAAGTCAGGATTCATACAGCACATTCAAAGACCATGCAGGCCTTTTCAATATGATGGTATTACATGCTTCCCAGTAATCTATTGAAGAGCTCCCTAAATCCGGAAGACACTTCTGCCTCATAGACACTTCCATTATTAGTTTTCAAACCACCTCACACAGCTAAGTGAAGATGCATCCTGTTACCTTTTGCATATCCCAGAGAAATGGACTGGAATGTCTTAGCCCATGGTACAAGGACTATCAAACACAGAAGCATGGAAACTCTAGATTTTAGCCAGTTCTTTGAAATCATCCTTTACCCAAAGTCAAGAGCAAATAGCCCTATCTTTGAGGTGGTTTCAAGTACTTTGCATTAAACTAGTCCTAGTTTGATTTTTACACGTATGTTGGATGTCATATTTGCACCTCAATTTTGCAAAGGTGGTCCTATTTGCTTAGCACTGTGCTAGTTATTGAAGTCCACGAGACTCAAAGTACATGCAGCGAAATACTTGCATAAAAGTTTTACAAGCTCAGACTACCTCTGACTGCACAGGCTGTTCAAGCCTGAATAGCAGAGGTGAGGAACTAATCTATTCTCAATTGCAGAGACTGTTCCAAAGACATTTATGCAACTGATCTAGTATTTCTACATACACTTCAGGGTATGGTCAAGATTCTCCTTTTATTACTCATCAGTATAGAAATTCATGACATACATACTTCTCAATGTAAATAATGGAATTAATTGCCATTCCCAGTAATTACCAAGATCATAATTCATATAAGTATCTTGAAAACTAGTCCAGATTTCCCCACGGTGGCCAAATCTATAGGAAAAGACCCTAATGGTACTCATTTGCTGTTTTATGTTTACTAATTTTCTGTAGTATACATTTGATTCAGTAGATAATTGACATTTCAAAATTAAACTTTCTGTAAGGCAGGAAACAAAACATACCCAGAAACCCATACTTTAGTTTATTCTCAGACATCTCATAAAATTTAGAAAATCTCATATTAATCTCTCATAATTTCTCATTACCTGTGCAGATCAAATTAAGACAGAGTGGGAGTATGGAATATATTATTTGTGGGGCATTGAAGCCTAGGGTGTTACTTTTTAAAAATTAATTTGTAAGAGGCAATTTGTTAATGCAGAACTTTTTCATTATACATTTTAATAGCACTCAGATGACACAATATGTGCTACCTTTTGTGCTTTGAAGCACCAGCCATGTAATACTTAGAATGTGAAAACCATGTTGTAGTGAAAAATGTGTTGATCACAATTACAAAAAGATGACCCAGGATTTTAAATAATACAGCAAGTACCTAGCATTTTTGCAATTACTGAAGATGATTACCAGGCTGGTTCTAAGGAAATACTTTCACTTAAAGTTAGATGCCAATGAAGTAATTTCAGCATTACTTTTCACTCCAATCACCAAAAATATCCTGATATTTGAAATATCTCAAGGTCTACACAAAAAAGAAGTATTTCAAATGTGTGGTACTGAATTGGTGGGAATTTTAAGTGAGAAAACAATAGGTCCAGGTACTACCACTCTATACTAGATACTGTGACTACTATAATACTAATATGTATATCTCAAAGGCTTGTTGAAATTCTGCATATTTAGGCATTTTTTGAAAGATCACTTGAAAGCTAAACTTCTTACTAGAGCTGAAATTTTCATGAAAACTATTTGAAAATGAGCCTTTAAAATGTAAATTATTTCCTGACCCTCTGCTCCCATCCTTTCTCCAGAGCTAAATCAGAAGAAAGGAGGAGCACAAATAAAAAGGGAAAGATGGATGATAAAACTAAAAATAAGTGAAAAAGGTAACTTCATTTTTTTCCCCAAATTACTTATTTGTTTTGCTAAACAGTCATAAGGCATTAAAATAGCGATTTCATTTGAAACCATAAGATTCAAATAACTTTGAATGGCTTATAATAATATGTCCTACATTTTTCATGCAATTGTAGGAAGGGAGCAAGGGAACTGAGAAAAGAGAAAGGGAAGAAGGATGACACTGGTATCCCATGAGTGCTGCTGCTGGGAGTGGTATTTATTGCACCAGTGCTTGCCTTTGCCTTTCCTCCCTAAACATCTCCATGAGCCCTGAAGACCTTCCAGTCCACTCTGCAAGCTGACACTTATTTCAGATTCTTTTAAACCAAAAGAACTGACTGCAATTTCTATTTTAGCTCACCTCCAGTCTCTGCCAAGGGAATGAAAGAAGGAATAGAATGAATCTTCTACATACCAGTGTGAAATTTTATATATATATATATATATATATATATATATAAAAACCTGAACAATAAACATCTCAAAATCCCTGCTCTGCCAACATGTTCACACATCTTATACTGACTGACATCACCTTTGACAAAAGCCAGTTAGCAGGAAAGGCTTAAAAAACCCTTCTGAATAATATTCCTCACCAGATTTCAGTAAGACAATGCGAAATAAACCACAACAAAGTTCAGGTGAACAGGGCACATATCTCAGTATCAATATTTTCATGTGGCTATAAAAATCCTGTGGGGATGGCCAGCAGATGCACTTCTTTCAGTGGTTTGGAGCGTTCCTTGGGGGAAATTTCATTCTGGCTTTTTTTCTGCTATTTTATGAGACCCAAGAAATTGCTCTGAGGTATTTCCTTTCCCACAGGCAAATGGAAAGCTAAATATTTTACATGAGGATGAGCACAGTCCTCTGATGCTGGTTAATGTACTTTTTTACAATTTAAATGTCACTTATATTACCAGCACAATGGGTCAATTTTGCCCAAGGGGCATTGAAGATGACAGAGTGGTACCAGGGTTAGAAGAGACTCAGAGCGAGGTAAATATGTTGAACAAACGGCAACCAAGGGAATGGCTTCTCAGGAAAAGGTGAACGCATCTCACAGCCTCTTTTAATATTTTAACGTTTAATCTGGGTAAGCAAATGGTAAAACCAGCTATAAATTGTATGACACATGCAGGAACAATGAAAAACAAAGTTTGAAGAAACTGAGCCTCACTAACTACATAAGCAACCCTTTTTCACATCCTCACCCATGCCTGCTAATCTGGTCAGCTGCGTTTCTTTTCCCTTTTATATTTGCAGCCCATACAAGCTGGGGAAGCAAGTGAATGAGAAGCAAGTGAATGAGAAGAGAAGAGTGCTGAAAAAGAAAGTACAAAGGAGAAATAAATATTCCTTCCCTTCCTCCAGAACTGAACTGAAAAAAATCCCTGAGGATTTCTGGAAGGGATTAGATGTATGCAGTTGGTTGGAAGGCATTTCAAGGCCAAAGACACCAGGGAAGATGTGGGTGACCTCTTGGCCCGTTGAGCACTTGAGGGCTGGTAGAGACAGGGAGGGCCCAGTTCAGCCAGTTTGGACCTCATGGTTTCTACCAGATGAGTCTAGGCCTTCACATGCAACTAAGAAGCAGGAGGGACAAAGACTTAGGTATAATCTAGGCTGGCTGAATCTGGATCTAATTCTCCTTCTATATCTACAACACATTGTGTTCTTTGGCTGTCAAGAGACTATTTTGCTTCCTTTGGTGGTGCAATAAATTGGTGTTCCACATCATTCAGCAGACCCAGAGACGCACATATTCCAGGTGAGAAACAGGTGAAAGAAATAGCCACTATTTGCTCTACTTGCCTATTAGAAGATAATACATGTGCTGGGGTGCTGGATTTTAAACTGCCTTCTGATATGTGTTGTTAGTCAATCAAGGAGAATGCAAAGTGGATGTAAAAGACTGTCTCATTCAGCCAGAAGAGTGTAAACTCTATATTCATACACTTTGCTGAATGTAAATGAATATGCAAGGTTCAAAGCAACAGTAAGCTGTTCATGAAATCTTTAGTCTGCACAGATCTAATATTTAGGGTATATAGAAAGGAAATTAGGTCTGGGTAGGGACTCAGCAATTAACAGTCACCTCAAAGCTTGATTTCTGTTTTACTGATTCTTTCCAACCTATACGCAATTAGAGAAGATAATTTGTTTTAAATAAGAGTTTATTTCATTTCAGAGAATTCAATGATACAATAGCCATTGCAAGGAAAGCATAAAAAAATGTTTCTGGGCTGGAAGGAGATGAATCTAAAGCAATTGCTGCTCCTTTTCCCTCAAGAATGCAATTGTACAAATGTGTGAATCTGTAGAAACATACAGTTTAGGTATGGAGGTGGGAAAGATAATGTTCTTGTCTAGGGAAGTAGATGTGGCATAAATATTTTTCTCATGACTGTACCTATTCCCGTACCATTGATTCATATTTATCCTTTTAAATACATGCATTCTTTGGAAACTCAAGTAAATGGTGCACCTCAATTGCCTTAGGGAAATATTAACTTCTTAGTCTTCATTTTGTATTTTGAAGACGGGAGCCTAGACAGTGCTGTGTTAGTACATTGGTGTTTTAAAATATTCTGCAACCAGAGTCCCTCTTCATGTAAACAGTAACAATAATAATGCTGCATCTTGTTCTTCCAAATTTTCTTCACAAAATGAAGTCAAAATCTTTACTTCCATTTTATAATTTATAATCAGCCAGAGGTGCAGGGAGAGGAAAAACAAAATTTCTGGGCCTGACAACGACATCTCTAGGGAACCTTGGGTGCTTGCTGTCAATGGCCAGCTCTCTGAACTGTTCCAATTGCTGGCAATTTGGTGGCAGACATGGTCCTTCCCCGAAGGCCTTGTGGTTAGATGGTGTAAGCAAGTATCCAGACCCTCTCCATAAACTGCCTCGATAACAGGGGTAAGACAGTCTGTGACCTCAGATCAGTTCTTCATCTGTGAAAGTGGGAATAAACTGCTTGGCCATAGGGGAGCTGTGAGGACGTATTCACTAATGACTGGAGGGGCACTCTGAGGGCCTTCTGTGTACTTAGCTAGATGAATAGCAAGTCAGTGGGGCATGGGGAAATGACTGTCACATTTATCTTCTTCACACCAACTGGGAGTCATTACGAGGATCCTAATACACCAAAGGATCCTCTGAACAGAGATGATCCTCATTTGTTTGACTACGCATACTTACAGTGTTGCTTTGTGGTGTAAAGTTACTGGTGCAGAAGGAAGAGTTTGGGCTTAAATTATTTTAGAGACTATTTAAGTGCAAGAGATTAAAGCTGATCTGTTCATTTCCAATATCCTTTCTCACTGTACCACAGGGAACCTGTTTTTGTGAGCCAATCATGCTTTTCCTTAAACATATAAAGAAATTATATAAGATAATTACATCTCAGGGCACCTTAATTGTCCCAATTACTTGGCCAGTTTTGACAGTCAGATCTGATTTAGGGAGGGAGGGAAGAGCTCTGTAGACATATGACAACATTTAATGTGGTACTTGGACAATACTCAACGGCACAGATAGATATAATAATCAAAGTATCTGCATTTAGAAGTATACTACATGCAGTATAAAGGCAGGGAGAGAAAAAAAGCCTCAGTGTGTTTTAAAATATTCTTTATCCAGTCAGCCTCCTGCACGAGATATACAGCATTAGCACTAAATCAGTTATAATTAAACTGCATGTAACCAAAATTGGCAAATTCAATTTCCCCCACATTTCATTATAGCTTAGCTGCTATAATGATAAATTGAGTTAAGCTACCTTCCACAATATCTTCCAGGTATAGCCATGTTAAAAGACGAAAGTCAAATATCTGAAATTACAAGTGTAACTCTAGCTTGAATCAAAGAAAAGGTAAAAGTGAAGTAACTTCTCCTCCCTGAAACTTTTGAAAATGAAGCAATTAGCCTCTTCTCTACGAAGGCTCTGGTGTCAGTATGATTTCAAGAACATGATTAAAGTTGAGCACATCCTTAAATACTGTCTTGTAGATGTGCCTTTTTGTACTGAGGTCACGGTTAAGCGTCTAAATATAAATAGAGGCCTTCTACTTTTTCTATCATCTGAAGTGTTGTTACACCTGTAAGAAGGTTTTAAAATTCTGCCCAAGTCAGTAAAATGTTATCCTCATCACTAACCTGGCAGTTGCATAAAAGTAATTGGATCAGATATAAAATTGATCCTCTTTCACAGGGTTATACTTTGGGGTAATCAGGGAGGAGGGAACCATAAACTAAAGCAAAACTTTAATCAAAATCCCTGATCCCTCGTCCTCCAAATTAGTTTTTATATACACACACACACACACACACACACACACACAACTTTTTACATGTAAGGAAGGAGGAGCTGGTAAAAATATCTATATATCAAATGCATATACTTAAAATAGCTCTGTAAGGTAGAAGTATTCAGTTTCCTCAGTCTAGAGTTCTCAGTAAGAATTAACAAGAAAAAACAGGTTAAATCTGGTAAAAACAAGGAGCAATACTCAGTGTTTCTGAAATGATCAGGGACATATCTATGCTCACATCTCCACAATGAACCACCAGTACTAGGCAGAATCTATAGTCCCTGCTTCTATTAAAAATTTATTCACCATGTGAAATAAAAGTGGTAATACAGCCAAAGGCTTGCCACTGAGCCATTCTTGCCAGTGTACGTGTCATATATCACACTGAGTCCCACTGGCAGGTGAGCTCTTGAAGAAAGGATTCTCTTCATGAAAACACCTTAGATTATTATAAGCCACTCAAGGCAAGCAGTGGGGTCCCTGCCCAATCCTTTTCTCTCTAACAGAATGATTTTCTTGGAAAACAAAAATTATTAAAAACAAGGAACATAACAGTCAGGTTCAAGGTCCAGCTCATTCAGTGTCTTCTGCTCTGATTCTATAGATTAGCCACTTTCTTTACTACAGAGGGATTCGCCATCGAAACTAAGTTGTATTTTCATTAGATAAATCAGTTACAAGTAGATTTGGTCTTTGGTCTTAAAGCTTCTGCCTGATGGAACAAAACTCTTCTGCCTTTTCAAGGGTATTCAAGTGGAATCTGTGTGTAAGTGGGTCCTATCACCTACAAATTCCAGTCTGTTGGATACAATCAGAGACAGATGTAAAAACTGTTATCAGCTGGAGAACTGTGTATTGTGCAAAATTCTTAGGGAGGATGACATATCCTACAGTTTCTCTGGACTCAGGCTACCTGGCTACCACAGAAGAGACTGTATCACAAAAAACAACGGCCCTAAGCAGTAACGTAATGCAAGAATGTCCAATAATCCTTGTGCTAGGGACTGCACGCTTGATAAAGCTGAATATCACTGGATGAATCACGTACCTGAAGGATGAGTAAACTCCTGGAAATTCATAGGCTCATGATGTCAGTCTCTCCCCAGGGCTCCCACATCTGAACAGGAGCTGGCAGGTGTGCAGCTTGCTCCCTGGCTCCAGCAGTGGCCCCACAGCCACTTGGGGCCTCTCAGCTTGCTGTCTTCCATGGACAGGAATTCAAGTGACCCATAACCTCCACAGGAATAGCTGTGCCACCAGGAGAACTGCAGTTCAGCTGTTTGAGATCTGTATGTGCTCCAAAAGCCACAGGTCAGTCATACTCCTGGGGATAGAAATGAAATCAGATCCTTGTACCTACTATATTCAAGAATCTTCCATGGTCTTAGTTGGATAATCTAGCCTTAATATCAAGGCTGTCATTACTTAGAAGTGCAAACATTGCATTCTGTTCAAAAAAACCTTTATAATCACTTAGCAGCATTGATCTCATTTCCTGTGGGTCATTAGGATTCACGTCCATCATACCATTGGTGGAGGACAACGGAGCAAATGGAAAACATATGTTCTTTTGCCAGGACAGAAATCCATCCATTTTAATCTTTAATCGAAGATTGAAACCTGCACTATTTAAATCCTGTAGATGTCAGCCAAGCACAGATCTCCTAGAGGATGAAATAGTAGTGCCCAGATACTAATTCTAGTCTTCTGGATGCTCAGTTTGCTTCCTTCTTGGCATTTTAAAATCTCCAAGTACAATATTTTCCCAACATAAAGAAAATCAGTCAAACAAATATAAATAACAAGTGTCCACGGACTGCACTACAATTATAAAACAGTAGAAAGTATCTAGGCTCCTGCTTCTTCATTCCTACCACTTCTCACAGACAGACGACCTTCATGTTCCTAGAGCTCCTTCCATCAGAAGTGATTCATGGCACTCTGCAGAGCTCACTCTGGTGCCTAACTGGGTAATACAACTGAAAGTACATCTGAATGTTGTTGATATTCACAGCCACAGATGCCTGTCACAGAAAGCCCACTGGAAATGGAGAGTTCATGCTAATGAGTTCTTCTGTGCTGTCCCTTAAGGGAACTTTAAGTCTGATTTAAGTGTGCTGTATATTTCTGAGAGAGAATGGATAGCACATGTCCTAATCTCAAGTGTTCAGCTACCTTTGGCCATCAGTTTTCTAATCCACATTAGTTAGTACTTAATACCAGCAACAGTGATTTTTTTTGCATTGATTCATATACAAATACAGTATGTAATATTCTATGGTACTCAGGACTTCTCAGATAGACTACTAAATTACACCGTCTTTTAACAAATTGATGAGAATGGTGCTGCTTTCATAACTATGTAGTAGAGCACAATTGATCAGGTATCCTTATTACATTCTGCTAACAAGTTTGAAAACCCCAAAGATAATTTCACTGTAATGCTTGCCTTGCATTGGCAAAGTACACATGGAAATTTCATAGCCTTGCTGTTTTTTAATCACTACTAGCAAAATTCATCCTTCTTTAGGGAGCCTAGCAAAAATTTATGGGCCATTCAAGTCTCAGTTAAAAAGGGACTTGAAGAGGGCTGATCAATAAGGTTGAATTTCATTCCAGGTTGCTGTGATTTTGTGGACATCTGTAGAAGTCAAATATGTTGTATAAATAGCAAGTTGTTAGTTTTTAGTATATATTTTAGCATATGGTGCTCCTGAATAGATGATTGCAAATCCCTAGAAGCAAGGTAGGCAGTGCTGAATCCAGCAAATAAAGTACTTTTAAAATAATGCCGGTTTTATTTAGCAAAAAGTAAAATTGTGATTTTAAAATATATTTTCTGTATCTGTGTCTCTTTTGAACAGTACAGTTCATTTATTAACTATATTTTAAATACAGTTTTCTTACCGCTTCCTTTTTGTTTACTAGCTCTTTCCTACCACTGATCCTCGCAAGTGGCTGTAAAAATGAGCTATACTCTTTACTTAATATTACATATAGAAGTAGAGCATATGCACTGATCATACTCTAACATTACAGTGATTCAAATTCCCAGTCTTTGCTTCACAATCTCCCACTTTCCTCTTGTCTCTGTATGTAAGTGAGGACACACACTTGTAAGGACTGTGATGAAGAATAGTCTCTGCCACATTCCTGTCTTCAGCCAGTTCATGCGGATTTTCCTAACAGAATGGGGTAAGGTCACCTTTCATTGCCCTGATGTCAGGTGGTATTTACACTAATACACAAGGAGACAGAGAAACATTGCAGGAAAAACAGGGAGGTGTATGGAGGGCACACCAGGGACTTCCAGCCTTTCCACAGTGCTTAAGATAATGGTAGGAGCTTTCAGTCAAGGCTGAATTGGACATAAGAAAGGAGTTAAGATTTAACTCAGGGAAGGCACTCTCAGCCTCAGTTAGTGTAGGCCTAACTTCGTTTGTGTTCAAAATTAATTGAAGTTTTCCTGTTGCCTATAGGGACAGAAGTTAGGATAATACCAAATGAGAACTTGTGAAAAGCTAAGTGTCTCCTCCCAGGCTGGCAACTGTAGGAACAAGAGGAGCTGTTGCCTCCCTTTCGTGAATTAGAGGAATTAAGACATTATTATAGTTTGCTCCTATTACTAAGTTCCCCCACAAATCAAATTATATAGCTGGTCTTTATAGGAAGTTAGAAAGGATTATTCAGGTTTATATTCAATGGAACCTACATTAAACACAGAGGGATATGCAACAAGGCAGCAGACAGAACAGGTAAAACTACTTACAAAAACTTTAGCCAATAAATGTGGGTACTTTGGAAAACTTACCTTTTAAACATCAATTTTACTAATACTACTACTAGTACTACTATTAATTTGTTCTGTGAAAGCAGGTAGGGGTACTGGGCACTTTATGCCAGACATTGGATAAACACACACCAACAAAAGTTACATCTCAGACTTTATCTGCAAGATGAGAGAAAATAGGTAAATATAGTGCAGAAAACAGAAAATCATACTAGTGGTAGGCTAAAAATGATTCATCAAAAATATTTTCAAAGGAAAATTAAGTTTTCTAAAAACATTTTCTTAAATAAAGAGTGTATTTTTCTTAGAAAACAATAGAATTTGAAAGTGGCCTAAAATAAAAAATGGGATCAGAGGCAGCTCAACTACAACCTCCAGAAGGCATCACCTGAGAGGAAGCGATAACTGCCTTGCTCTTGTCAATGTTTTGATAGCATCACCACAGAAGTGCTCCTGAAAGAAGGATCAGAAGAAGCCAGTGCTGCAGCTATAAAGTTTTATGAGTAGTTTCCCTGTTTATGAGGCAACTTATGTAAAGGCACCTATAGGAAAACAAACTTACATCATTGACAAAATAATGCTGCATAGCTGACTGATTTTAAGCGAATGGGTCAACTCACAAAATCACAGAACGGCTGAGGTTGGAAGGACCCTCTGGAAATGGTTTAGTCCAACCTCCTGCTCCAGCAGAGTCAGCTAGAGCAGGTTGCTCAGGGCCATGTCCAGCCAGATTTTGAATATGTGCAAGGATGGAGACTCCACAACCTCTCTGAGCAACCTGCTCCAGTGTTTGACCACCCTCACAGTAGAAGAGCTTTTGTTATGTTGAAATGGAATTTCCTGTATTTCAATTTCTGTCCATTGCCTCTTGTGCTGTCACTGGGTGTCACTGAGAAGAATCTGGCTCCATCTTCTTTATTTCTCCCATCAGATATTTATACACATTGATAAGATTCCCCAGAGCCCTCTCTTCTCCAGGCTAAACAATTCCAGCTCTCTCAGCCTCTCCTCCTGTGACTGGTGGATCCCTTAATCATCTTAATGGCTCATTGCTGCTCTGTGGCATCCACTGTTCAAATTCAAATGCAACCCATTTCCTCTATCATGTTTATCATGTTTTTATTATTCAGTTATTTCTTAGGGTGAACTGAGTTCTCAGTCCTACATTCTCTCACTATACTACAATGTTTAAGCTGCAAATCCACCTACGCCAAAACTCTAACTTAAAATTCATCGCTATAGTGAAGTTCAGCACCAGCATGGCACACACACATACATGCGCACACACATGTGCATCTTTTCCAGTCAACTGCCTACGATATTTCTTTTTTCATCTGGGCTAACTTTATCTGACATGGCTTTTTAAACTGAAATACAGCTTTAGCAAAGCAGCTCACAGTAGGAAGAACTGAATCAAGCAACAAGTGTCTGCGGCTGTCCCTGCTGGCACTTTCTACGCTCACTGCCATCATACTACGTCGACTGTTTTGCCTGTTTTTAATCACGCATTCCCAACTGCACAGTTTTGATTGCATCAGGCTCCCTGGTTTCAGGGTCACTGATGAACAAGGCTGAAAATTGTTTTGGCTGCCTCAACACTGGAGGAAGGGCATTTCCCTCCTCTTATTTTAATAGGAATAATATTTAGACTGTACCACAGCAATATTCTGTGGAGATTAAATGTGACTTAGCTGTTATCTTATAGTGATTGCTCATGGTGAGTTTGATCATTTGAGGATGTTGCCTGTTGCTTTTTTTTAAGCATTTAGAATCTCAGAGCGTGACTCCCATGGAGCATAATGCTGGACTGCACAGCCTGAAAAATGTGCAACCAGTTAGGCTAAAATATTGAAGGAAAAGAATTCATTAATATGTCTCATGAGATTTTATACCCATATGGGCCTGTAGGCTTCCTTCAGAATAGATATTTTGATGAGCTGTCTGTTTTTTCTTTCTTTTAATATCTTTATATTTAATCTTATTGAAACTCAGGCGCTTTCTCTGTGGTTAGGAGGAATTTTAACACCTTGCAAATTATGCAATCCACTAGAAACTTTCTTTACTTATACTCCTTTTGCATATGGGTAGCTTGAGGGAGGATGTGTCATTACCTACTAAGTCATTACCTTATGTTTTGAGACCCGTTCAGCTGGGCCTATCTTTTGGTCTCTGCCTCAGCAGGATTAATGCTATCTACCTGTCTTTGTCTGTCTTCTAATCATCACATTAGCAGAGAAGTCTACTCCAGAAATGTCTCTGCTTCCGTGGATTTGGGGAGCAGACTAGTGATGACTGGGTAGTGTTAGGTAAATTAGGAAAAGCATGTCTCCACTTTGTATGATGGCAAAATATTTTACTGTGTACAGTGCAATATCACAACAGCAGCTCTAGTCACAGATTAGAAATCTGCTGTGGGGAATACACTTCAACAAGAGAGCAAAAAACCTTCTTTGTGCCCCAAAAGAGCTTATGATACTAGTATACAGAAGGAAACCACAGATGGATATGGATAGAAGGGAGCACAAGAGTCACCTGTGACTGATTATGATGAATTCCAGTTCTTACCTCAAAGACACTGTTGAAGTCATTTGTCCAGCTGTTTGTATTTCAAGAATAAGCTGGACAAAGTGCTGAGACACAAAATTGAAAGATTTGCGTGTCTGAATTTGTTCTTTCAGTAGAAGGATTTTTATCCTGTTTCAGCAAGGGAACTCTTCTGGTGCATATTGCATATTGATTTAATTTTCTTGATAAAAGAATGCTCATTTGCATTTTTTTGTAAATATGTGCACATATTGGCACAAAATGTGCACATAAACAGATTTTAATGTGCACTTAAATATATTAACTTTAATTCATAATAACACCTAAGCAATTTTAGAAGAAACACAAAACAGCTTAATGTTAAACAATTCACTTCACTACAAAAAATAAGGATAAACTACTGAAGAAATAAGCAGAACTAGTCGCTCTTGTATTCTCATTTATCTCCCTAAACTATCTATCTGCAACAGTTTTATTTCTTAATATTCTCATTTTTTCCCCATAAAATGCCCCTAATGCACTGAAACAGTAGATTACCTGAAAATGACTAAGTACCTCAAATTCTGTCTCCTCTGTAAGAATACAGAAAGATGGAATGAAATGAACTGCAGGTTGCAAACCTGCAAGAAAAATAAACAACAAATAGGAAAAAAACACCATATGTTAATTATATATAAATACTCTGACATGGTAGATCTTCCTTCTAGCACCAGTCACTGTTCTGTTTTCTTGCAGATTAGGAGAAATGCATGCCCATACAACAAAGGTCAGACTCCTCCAATCCACTGTAAACATTTCTTCTAAAAATGTGTATTTTCTGGTCATTTTTTTTTTACCCTATTTTACGCAGTGAATATGTTTTTCTCTGTCTTGTTTTTTGTCTATTTTTTTCTCTTCTCTCAGAAACAAATGACAGCAGCATCTGCGTTGTTGCTGAGATATGAAAGTTACCACAAACTGATAAAAAATGGTGATGGCAATGAAGAACAGGTGACATTTTAGTCTAACATTTTAGTGACATTTACTAGCATTTTATCTTAAAAATGTGTTAAATAGGAATTCTTGGTCTAGAGTTGAAGTCTGAACTTATTTATACTGGATTTAACTGAGTATAACTTAACTGAATTTCTGGAGTAAATGATTGTATGACCAGGGCCTAGTCCCTAGGCAACATTTCTCCATCTGTGGCTTGCAACACTTTAGAGGTCACAGAAGAGTTCATAAATGGTTCACAAAGTCCCACTAGCTTTGATTTGCTTGGCACAGCTCAGTTCTTCTACAACTGGATCCAGTAATTTTAATTCATTCTCATCCCTCTGCCCTAGATGAACTGAGTTGCTGCCAGGAATAAAAGGAAGTATACACCTGCAGGAGGTTTCAGAGCTGGAAAGGAGGAGAGGAAGGGAGCGTTATCAGAAGAGACAAGAGCCCACAAATGGGTCATGCTCACAGAAGTTCAAGAAATATTACTCTAAACAACAGAAAATGCTGTGTTTTCTGCTGTGTTAGTGCAAATATTAGTGAAAGGGCTCTCAATCACAGCATCTGTATTCCAAGAAAGCAGATTAATGCTATGACCTGTGACCAGAAATGATACAAAATAACTTTTTGCATCACCCTTCATTCACTCAAACATGCATTACACCAGCCAGCATAGAACAAACCTAAATGGCCTGCTTCGGCTCTAGACAATTCCTGCCCAATGTCATGCTTTCTAAGCACATGGAGAAGCTAAGTAAAGGTTTGATACAAGACTAGATTCTGTGTGTGGCCTAATATAGATTTAGGTAAGATCCTGGGCCTGAAGCAAATCCATAGGCACTGAAGAATGACACTCTCACATGAAAGGACCAGAAGGCAGAAACTGAGTGTTAAGTAGTTTGAAAGATGCACTGTGTTCTTCCCACTGGCTTCCTGCAGATTTTCAATCAAGGTCAAGGTCTTGGTCTTAATCTTCCAGGGCTCCATTGCCTTCCCAGCCCCTAGGTTCTCTTCAGGTTCCTGGCAGAACAACACAGCATTACAGCACGGAGAGTACACCCAGCCGGAAAAGAACTTACACGGGAGCAGGATTAAATCTGCAGTGTGAAATCCTCCCTGGAACTTAGCTCCTCACAGATCTTACCATCTTCTGCCTGAACTGCTACATGCATTTCATTGATGCGGCCTTTTCCAAAATAAATGCAATATAGCAGACATATTAACAGCTGCTCTGTCACCAACTACCCCTCCAAAAAATGACAAGGAGAGGGTGTAAAGAGCATATGGTAGATATTATTAATGATGGTAAGCATTTCAAGAAGGAACTCTGTTTTTATTGTAAGGAATGGGGCATAAGAACTCACAAGGAACAGAAACTGTGTTTTCCAGCTGACTCTAGAATATACTTTGTCCTGCCAGAGATCACAATATTTACCTATCTAGGTCTTTGTTGTTCCTATAAGACAGCCATAAAATTACCTCCGCCTGCAGCCACCAGTACCTCCAACATCAACCCTAAGAAATTAAATTTCATATGCAATACAAATGAAGTATGAACGTTCTGCAGAGCTTGTTACACTGCCCAGTGTATTCTGTGCTCTCATTCAAATCCTTTGGAGAGAAATATCCAGCTAGACAAACCTAGGCTTCTATCCCAGAATGACATATACCTGAGGTTATTTAGATATATCTGAACCACTGAAATCAGGATAGAAACTTGGGGCAGCAAAGCTAAGTATAAATCTAAATCTGAACAAAAATCTTTGCAGAATCAGAGCTCAGGAAAATAGTGAGGGTAACTATAAAGAGGTTACATGAATAATCTTTTACAGTTGGCTGTATTTTTATTTTCCTTCCTACTCTAGCTCAAAACTGATTCTCTGTAGGCTCCACATAGCAAGAGGCCTGCAGAGCAAGCAATCCCGATACCACCTCCACTCCCCTCTAATCTACTTTTATTATAATTAAAGCATAAATCATACAAATTAAATTTTCACAAAAGCTTTTATTATTTTACATTGATTTCCCTTTTTATTCTAACACTACAGATATGTTGTTTCCTAATTCATCACCAGAGAGGTCCTTAAAACGTAGGAAGTGACACAATGTGGTAAATGTAGGAAGGACAAAAGACAAATTTTGGCTGGCTCATATTACTGAGTATTGTTTGATATTCCTCCTGCAATAAGCATGTGGAAGAGAAAGCATAGTTAGGAAAGTGTTTAATATTTTATACCATGCTGCCTACAAAATATTTGATAAAAATTACTGTTAAAACAATAATAGCCAAAGAAAGGTGCCATGGGATAATTTGCAATCATTTGATATTAATATGTTATAAATAGAACATTTCAACCATTAATTTTGAAAATGTTTCAATTAGAAAATTTAATTATTAGCATTAAAAACCAACCCAAACAGAAGAAATTAGGTTTTTTTTTTATTTTCTTTTGAGCAAAGTATTTTTGGAGGGGGGACTTTCAAAGTATTTTTCCCATAATTTTTTGGATCAACCATGGAACTGAAATGTCCATTAACTACACAGCCATGTGCTTTAACTATAAATATCATGCTGTTACCTTGCATTCAAGTTTGTTATTCGCTCTATTTCTTATGCCTTATTCCACTAGAAGTTATTTAAAAGCAATGTTTTTGTTATATATGCGTAGATGTTCAGCAGATTGGAAACCTGATCCCTGACCATGCCTGTCCATGATTACACAGTAGAAATAATTAATTTAACAGTAAGAAAAGACCTCTCAGGTTCCTGCCTGCTGTTTACAGCTATTAAAAGCTTTCTCAGAGATATATTGCTAAACTGCAGAATGAGATATTTCCCTGCTTGAATGGCCACTTCCATACTACAAACCACTCCCTTGTGCACATTCTCTGTAAGAGAAGAATAAGACAAATTCCTGCAAGTTTGCAGCACAGCATTCATATCTATCAGGGCTTGTCACATGGTTCCGAGGAAGGGATCCTTTAAACACCTTGCCTGGGAATCTACCTTTGTACTCTGGGCAAATACGAAGACGCTGTCAAAACCTGCAACACTGTGAAATATTCTCAGGAGCCTCACGAGAGTGTTTTTTTGGGTGCCTTGCATTCCCCAGCTCCGTTGACTGGCTTCATCTCCCACGATGCAATGAAGTCCTGGCAAGGAGACCATGCAGCATCTTCCTGCACCAAGACAGAGGCTGCTGTCCGCAAGAGCTCTGACCGACGGGCCCGACCCGAGGAGCAGGCGCCTGAGGCCCCTCACTGCAGGCGCTGCAGCCCTCTCAGCAACAGACTCTGCCAGTTATCCGCCCAACAGTTCTTTTTATTTGTTGTCCCTTTTATTGAAAATTTGAAATATTCTGCAAGAAAAAGAAATAAACCCACCTGACCACTTCTAATTACTACAAATCATTTAGAATCAGCTAAAAAATAGGCTCATGTCCTACTCGCTGCCCTCTGTTGGTGTTATAGCCAGTCACAGTCCCCTCTCACAGTTGAAGGCTTAGTTTGTTTTGTGAAACAGAAGCTTTCTAATTTGTCTTCTCTTAGACATAATTACAACTGCACAAAACAGTAGAGATCATTTTGTCAGGGTTATTACAGTAGTAAGTTGAGAGAGTGCTAGAAGTGACTCTGCATCACAGGCGTAAGAGTCCTATTTACAGGAAACAGCCTCTTTCTACACTCTGATCTAAGATGCTATGAAAGTTTAAATACAGTCAGATTTGTATTCAGGAAACAAAAAGCATTTTTTTTTTTAATCCAACCACACAGCTTAGTCTTCTGAGGCTTAAGTCAAAATTTCTAATTAGCTCTTCTACCTAAAAGTCCACCTTCCGTATATTACCATGAAATAGAAATTAGCCGCGAGGGAGAAGGCTGCTGATAAAGAGCAGAAAATTCAATGATATCTGCTGAGTTGCTAACTGACAGCAGGGCAAAAGGTGAAAACACATCATCTAGAAAAGGAAGCGAATGGCAAAGGGTACCACGGACTAGCTACTGGCTGTGCGAGTGATAGGGTGGCATGAGGTCCCCTGGGCTGATGAGGTTGAGGTGCCAGGGCATGAAGATGGAGAAGTGCTGGCTGCTACGTGGAGGTGCACAGCAATACGACTTGCTCTTCAGCATGATGTGATGATTCGCACATATGCTCTTGGCCAATGATCCATGACTTGGGATGTGCTAGCAGACCTCAGTTGTTTATTTTCCCTTTCTGTTTGAAAGCCTTTGCGCTTGCCTTTAAACAAGTATTTTCCCTGCCCAGTGAGACAGAAGCAAACAGAGCCGGTTGTTAATCGGCTATCTGCACTACCATGGCAATCTCCTTGGAAGATAGCACGGAGGTTCAGCCAGCCCGGCTTTGTCTTGCAGCCAACTCGCTTTTCAAACAGCTTGTCCAGACCCAGCAGCTTTTCCAGCAGCCTGCACGCCGCAGAAGGCCACATGATTATTCTGCGAGGGAACGGGAACCTGCCGCGCCAGAATCCTGTCACTTTATTAAGTAAGAGTTTGCGAGGAGGCTGTGTGAATTAATCTGGGAGTCAGATAGCAACCTGACTAAACCACTGAGGAAGAGTCTTATGGTAGTAATGAGTTATTGTGTCCCCTGCTCTGGGGAAAAAGAACACATGTGTCAAGAAGCTATGCCGACTGTATAAAACGACCTGGACAAATTACTTGCGGATCTATTTTGGAAAGGAGAGGAAAAGAAAGTGCCTGTATTTCTTTTTCCCCAGAGAGCCATTGTCACAGAACAGTGCCTGGGTGTTTATTTTCTACTCAGACGAAAATCTAAAGGTAAAAAACAGGCTATTTCGATTGTTTATATCCACTACACAGAGAGTAACAGAATTAGGTAAAAAGGAAAATATTGCCCTTTAGAAATCACTGATCCGATAGAGAGATCTGATTTGCGACTGTGAAAAGTTCAAGCTGTTCTGTTTTGAAAGTGGCAGGCTGACACTGCCAATAGAGATCACATAAAGCCTGCCTAGAGTCTCCGGTGTGTAACTGGGGGAGTAGAAAAATGGATGTACTCTAGCTTGAGTACTTAATGATTATAAATGGAGAGTCTATGGTGCAGCATGTTGATTATTAATATATGTGCCATATTCTCACATTGCACAACTACAACAGCAGTTCACCCAATATCCTAAAGTACAGGAAGGCCACAGTTAGATATTTCAAAATACAACCACTCACAAAAGCCCCCAAAGAGACCTCATAAGAGAGACATTGGCAGAAATCAGCGGGAAATTAGAGTCAAAACCTTTAGTAGGATTTGCCTAATTACTTACATACTTTTGTAAATACAACTACTCTTGTTTTTAGGTACCTAAATACTTGTATGGTTTTGGCCCCAAGATAATTAGCACTGTACAGTCTACCTCCAGAAGAGGTCGAGAGTGATGATGGAGAAAAGAAAGACTATCACTACATAAGTCCATGCAGTAGAGCCAACTAATGTGGCTCATTTTCACATCCATGTAATGACCGAGCCTCCCCAGCCTTCACTTAGACTGAGGCCGCATCTGTCTCTGCCATGAAGCATGAAATGCTCTATTGGTGATCTCACCACTTATGGGGGGAACAACAAGCAAAAAGTCATATGGCCTCTAGTAATTGACAGGGCTCACTTTGCAAAGTGTGGATATGTACAAACTCTGCTAAAATTCAGGCATATTCTGGTCTGTCGTTTACTTTGAGTATTTACAAGAAAGAAGCTGTTATAAGACGTCTCTCTATAATAAACAGTATGAAGATACCAACCCCCAACCCAAACATCTAAATCTGCATTTGCTGAGAACAAAATACCTTGGGGAAAAAAAATCTCTATTTTAAAAGCTGTTCATTGTTTCACAGAATCTCAGATTTATCTCCTATTATCACACAACCCCCAGTGGCTCTAAGGGTGAATCATTGTCTCCATAAAAACTAAGGAAGCTGAGAACACTGCTGCATTCTCTGTTCATCAGATATGGAGAGATACAGCTATAACTTTAACTTACAAGAACTTCAGGGAAAACTGAAGCTTTACTTTTGTTTTGTTATTGATGTCACCACATAAGCAACTCTAGAGGAGAATTTTTCAGTAATCTTCCTAAGAGAATTTGAGAGTTTATGAAAACTACAATCTTATGCTGCTTTGTCAGTGACATAACTGAGAATAGTTTTTTTTAAGTCTTTGTACATCTGATATTTCTTCCTTGATTGTCTGATCTGCAATGTGTTCCTCAATACATTTGAGTATACTCCTGTGAAAGAGATGTTTTTAATTCCATTTTGCAAATGTGGGACCAAGACCCAGTAATTATTGCTTATGTTTCATAGCAACTGTCTGAGATGCTCGATCTGTTGAGACTTACAAAGAGACTCTGTAGCAGGGAGTGGGGCTGGCCTTCAAATCACCGGCCTCTCCTTGTCCCCCCTAAAACTCTCATACAGTCAAGGGCATTAGAGCCAGGCAGACACCCCTTATTCCAAGGAGAGCATAAAGTAATTCCATTGACTATTTCTACAAGAAAAGGATCGTTACTATTAGTTAGGCTAGCTTAATCTCTCTGGCTCTGGTTCAAGACCCTGGTCCAAAGAGTATCCAGCTATGTTCCCAAGATAGTCCATATTTCACATTGAATGTAGCATGTTAGTTCTTATACCCATCAAGTTGAATTAGGTCCTACTTCATTTTCTGGTGCATTAACTTCCTTTAAGCCTTATTCTATATTAGCTTATTCATCACAGCGTATAGCTTTTCAAGCTAAAGCACATAGTTCTTATAAACTTTATAGTTAAAATAGCATTGTGATCTTCATTTGTGTGTGGTAGCATTTCACTTGCATAGCACAGGGCATAAACTGCTGCTTGGGGCACGTGACATCCTTTAACACTTATTTGCCTTTTTAGAGTTGCAGCAATATTTCAAGAAAGAAGCAACAATCATCCACCATCAATCACTTTATCCCACCAAAATCTCTTCCCTCAGAATGTATCAACTAAAAAACCCCTCAACTCTCATTAGGGGGTTATTGTCTGCAGTTGAGGGTGTAAAAAGGAAAATACAAACCCCTATTGCTAGGCTAAGAAAGTATTCCCTTTCTGAGTGTATAAATGTTAATCGGATAAAATAAAAGGCAGTGCTAATGGATGATTTAAACCCAAAAGCTCAGAGACATTTACATTCAGTGCATTCACCCAAATAAGCTTCTCTACTGAAGTAGTGTAGATGATACAATGATCATGATGGCTAAGATAACTGGGTAAGTCAAGTACAAAAAGCAAGTCTAGCTCGCTTTCACAGTTTTTATTAGCCCTTTAATTTTACTTAATGTAACTTTTTGTTATTTAATTTAATCTCCCTTTTTATGGTTGTGGTTTCTACAACTGAGATGCAACAATGTAAGGGGAGCTCTCCTTAGAATCAGTCTGACCTGAGTGAAAGTGAGAAAGTTTACTGAAGCTGTAATAATACCATTGCATTCCTTTGTTAATCTTTATTATGCTGTAATTTTTTCACACAGAAATCAAGGTTCATGTGTCAGTGCTGGCACTGCATATCCTGCTTTCTTGATATTAGCCTCTCAAGGAATTTTCCATCTGCCAAATACTAGATATAAATTATGAATAAGGGTTTGCAGCATCTGTGCCCAGTTTATTTGATCACTAAAAGTTTTCTGATAAATCCCCCATCTCCCAGTGAGCAACATGCTTGCAAGGATCAGGCAAGCAGGACAGACAGAAGGCTACAGCTGAGTTCTGGTTTTGGCATGCTATCTTTAGGGCTGGTATGGTACATTTCTTTGTTACTGCTCTACAGGAAACCTCCAACTGATAAATGCATGAAAAACCCCAAATAAGGCATAATCTGAATATTGGAAAAACTGGGGTTTCCCATGCAGACAGGAATCAAGGAGTGTCTCATTTCCATTCCACCTGGCATGCAGACAGCCCACATCAGGTTTATCTGACATCTAAGTTCTTCCACATCATTTCCCATTGTGAATTTTAACCTAGAAAAGTGTACTGGCAAAGGAATTTGCTAAGAGCTTTGTTTCATCTTGTCTACGCTATTGCCACAACTTCAACTGCATTGAACAAGGCAGGCAGTATAGCAAAACCAAATAATATCAGTTACCTGTGTTTCCACATGCTGTGAGCCAGGGCTTCCCAGAGGGTACCCAGAGGTCACACACAACCTGCAAAGAATTTGTAAAAGGCTGGCAAAAGAAGCCCTTGTTTGAGGCATTACATTTAATTGAGGTACCGCACTGAGGATGAATTTTGATATATAGCCCTCCTGATATGACTTTTCATTTTTAAGCATCCCCTTATTATAAAAATTTGGAAATCTCTGCTAGAGATTTTCTAAATGACAGATTTTTTTATGCTGAAATTTTCAATGCTTGTTTCTGTTTGAAGGTGACATCTTTGGGAAAGTTCAAATAAAATTCCTTCAGCTCTGTGCCTTACAAAAGAATGTAAAAAAAGTATTTTCTGGTGTTCATTACAATGACTAGCTCTTACTATTTGAAAGCCAGCACTAACAAGACATTGTTCTTCATGATTGCAAAAACAAAAATCCCCACCTGATAGCATTACCGAGGTGGTAAGGCTGATGGAGTCTGAGGTCAGATTTCAGAGCTAAGAAGGAGTGCTCTTTGTGAATATTTATGAGAAAGAACTAGATAGAACTGATATTGGAAAGGACCCCAGCAGTGTGCAAGGTATGTGAATTAAAGTGACACTTTCCAAGATATTTTCCCTTGCACAAACTATTCACCTCTTAATCAAAACTTACAATGTTAATAGAGTCACACTGAAACAGAAAAATAAAGAAAATAACGCACACATTTAAAAGACACACAAAGAGAGAGAGGCTAATAATGGACAGCAACAAGGAAAACATTTCCAAAACAGAAACTGTAGTTTTTACTCTACGTTATAATTTAATTCAGAATCAGTTTCAATTCCCTATACATAATCTGCACCCCAGGTGGTAAAATGCATGTTGAGAGCATAAATACAGAATGATTATCACTGCAGAAGCGCAGTCTGCATAGTAACTCCACCTTGGAGGAATTGGGCCCAGGCAGAGCCAACAAACTTTAACATCAATACGGTGTCCTGGAAAGTTTTAAAATGCAAAGCCCCTGGGAAACTTGGACAGAAGCTGCTCTTGCAGTCACAGGTATTCCTCTGAAAGGAGCACATGGTTTGGTCAAATCAGATTAGAGCAAACAGGACACTAAACCATAGAACAGTTAAACTTGGTTTAGGAACTGCTTACGTGTTTAACACAAATTCATTTCCTGCATATTAGAAACAACCATTTTTGCCTTCCCAGGTTCCAAGCGTAGTTTGCCAAATTATCAGTTGTGTTGTCTCTTTCCCTGGATGGCAGGAAGGAATCACATCTTTGCAGGATAAAAACAGCCTTGCTAGTTCCTCATCACAGCACCTGTCAAATGGCATGATCTGCCCTGGCAGCAGAAGAAATGGATTTCTTAGATGCACTACTGATAGCCCTCAGCACACTCCAGCCCACCGGTGGTAGCCTGGGGAAGTCTTATAGATCCTCTGCACAGCGCTGACTCAAGCAATGGGGAACAATCATTGAATTTCTATACAAATCTGATACTGATGATTGTGTCTATGATGTGTAAAGGAGTTACATTACCCTTTTGATGACACACATACTTCAAATGCGTTTATATCCTCTCTGAATACTGAGTTTCAATAACCTGGGTATAACAACTAGGAACTTTTTCTTTGAGAGATTGAATACGTAATATTTTATAACCCAGTTTAAACATGTCCCATGCAAAATTCAGGATTTGTTTTTAACACATAATTTTCTATTAATTTTTAAACAAATTCTTATAAGTCTTTCCATCTTATTATCTGAAACTATGGAATGATGAACAAATCAGAATACAAAAATCAACAGATAATTTTATATTTAATCATGAATCTATTCTGGTAAAATGAAATTTTAACCAATCATAATTTTAGATGTAATCAGAACTATATCTGTCACTATATAATTAGATTGCTTAGTTGTCAAATAACAGAAATCCATTATCTTTATATAAATCTCTAGTTTCCAAGGCAATTTGGTCTCTAAAGCTCTGAAGAGCTGGTAGTTAAATAAGTGCAATTTTCTTTTAAGTTTAATATAGAGAAAACTAAAATTCAAAATGAAGGACAAGAAAGAGTTACAGAACAAAAGCAAGATGAAAAGAAATCAAAGGATATAATTTTTGTATATAAATATAAATTCTGGACCAAAAAACATATCAAGAAAAGGAATGACTTAAGAAATCTTGAATGTTGTTAGAAAATTTGAGTGTTGTAAGAGTCTTAATTCAATGCTTTTTATCATTAATGAATGGACTCCATTAGTGGAGTCTCTAGATACTTTATTTCACTTTTTGAAAAAATTATTCATAGTGAGATTTAGAAATAATGCAAAAAGAAGCTTGCATGAAAAAGAAATTAAAAGAATAACGATAATAACTGATTTGGGAGGAAGGGAAATGGATGAACCTTTGTTCTTCAAGGAAGTCTATTCCATTGACCTAGCTTTCAGGGTCAGAAGAAAAGCAGAAGTATATAGATTATAGAACTGCAAATAGAGTGCTCAGTTTGAGCTTCACTGATTTTCTATTTGTGGATTAACTTGTGACTGAAAAACGCAAATTAAGTATGATTTTAGTTTATTGTTTATTTTTTGCTCCCTTGTCTCAAGAAAAAAGGGGTGTATATCTTAGCAATACAGGTATTGATTCCACTTTCCCTTTTTCAAACCTATCAGAGGAGAACTACCATCTACTTACTATTAGTCTTTTCCTGTCTTTTTCCAAGATTTCCATCTTTAGAATTTGTATTTCCTCCACAACCTTCTTTTCCATCTCCCTTTTCTACTCTCTAACCTCTTTTTTTGCTATGAATACAAATATGTGAAGTTTTGCAGAATAGCTGATTGTTAGAGAATGCTACGAGAAATATGAAACAAAGTGTTTTTAGGTATAAGTAAACTCAGCTAACTATACCTGACACAGAAGGGCATGAGCTGATTCTCTATTTCCTTATCCTCAGTCCAGCAAGAACACAGTCTCTGAAAACTGCAGCTTACTGCAGTTCTTCCTTCAAGAGGTAAATAGTGACCATCTTGTGGTCCAGAAGAACCTAAAGAGACAAAAGTGTGTACAGAAGATATTAGAGATCTAGTTCCTTTGAAAGATTTTAGTATGAAAATTTGTCTCTTCAATACCTCTTCAAGACCTCCTTGATGTCACAAGACTTCACCAAAGAACTTGTTCATCCATCAGGCTTATTATTTCCTCCAAACTCTGTGTGGCAATTCCTTAAGATATCACAATAAACAGTTTTCACAATGGGAGAGAAGTGTAAAACTATAAATCTAGAAGCTTTAGAAGAGAGTGTCAAACACTGTTGTGTACTGTATAATTTCCTCCACGCCTACCCGGTAAGGATCACTTTATGCCTGGAAACCTGAGGGCTAGAAGATCTTACTTTGGTCAGTCAGTACAATTGTATATGTGGTTCTTGCAAAGGAATGTCAACACTTTTGAAAAAATTAGGCTATTTGCCCAGATACTCTGCAGCTGGGCATTTATAAACTGCACAGATTGGGGGGAGGGCAGAGGGAAAAGTATTTTCCCTTTTGTTTAAAAAACTCTCTTCTTTCTTGTCATTGTACTAGGAGAGGAGAATAGGTGGACCATGGCACTACTCTTAATGGTATTCTCATATAGCTTTTTATTACCAGATCAAAACCCCAGTCATCCTACACTTTTGCAGAGATGCTTCACACTCCTCCACCTACAATGAACTTTTATTGCCCCTTGATAGAACTTGCTTTGCTGTTTTTACAAGAGATTTAAAAAAACTGAGTGCCTAAAATCTAAAATGAGGACATCTGGTTGTGCAACAGCATTATAATATTTCTATATTACCTCTCTTTCATTCCATCATGCAGTCCAATGCCCTTTTTGCCTTTTTGACTGCAGATGCCTGTTAAAATGTTGCCTTAATTGCTTGCTGTTGTTTTTGTTTGTTTGTTTTATGTTTTTTTTTTGTTTTCCAATTTGGAAAGACATAGATTGCTTTGGCTCAAACTGCTGGGCCACTGCTGTGCCTCTTGCTCATTCTGTTCATCCCATCTGCAGTTCAGACAGATGAAACTCAGACAAGATCCAAGATAAGAGAATGGAGGTCAGGCAGTGCTTGTGGCATGCGGGAACTGATACGAGCTCTCACGTGCAAACATCACAGGGCCTGGCTGCTGTACATTACCTGCTTTCCCTGAAATGAAGTAACTGGCAAGTGGAATTCCAGCAGGCAGTTATTTGGCATGTGGTATCCTTCCTCTCGTGTGCCTTGGTCTTCCAGACTGACTAAGAATTATCCATGTGGCAAACATCTGGATTAACATAGCTGCCAGTAGAGCTAATCTGTTCTGGCGTGGAGAAGGAACATATGCAGAATAGAGCTAACAACCCAAAACCAGAACCTGGCGAGGGGGCAGGCCAGTGCCACTGTGTTGTCCAACCATCTGGAAAAGTAGAATTTTAGGGAAGGGATTACAAAGAATTACAAAGAATTTAGGCAAAGGATTAGATTGGCTGCTCAATGGCACTTGGACAGTATTTAGCACCTTCACAAAAGTTTATGTCTAAAACCATAATAATCTGGGTTTTATTGCTAGCACTGATTTAGCAGGCAGGCAACAAAACTAAGCAAAATAAACCCCAAAACAAAAGAGCAGCAACTGATAGCGTTTACAGAAAAGTAGACAAGAAGCTTACAACTATGCCAATGCATGCTATTAGCATTTACAAATGGTCTAGGCTCTCGTGCCCTAGCAGAAAGAGTCTGTCACCATCAAGAAGAGGGAATGACAGATTGTACTCAGACCTGCAGGATGCCACAAAAGTTTTAATTCATCTAATGCAAGCAATGGACAGATCAAAGAAACTTTTAATCAAGAACTAAAAGGGAATTAAAAATAGTAAGAGAAAAGCTAGAGATCTCAGATCCTTCTCGATTTTCCTATGTTGTTGGATATTTATTTACTCATTTAGATGCAGAGGAAATAGATAAAAAATACGTTTTCCCTAAAAATATTCAATAAGGAAGAGAGATCTCTTTGCAAGCAACTGCGACTATTCTTTTCCCCATGACACACACCAAGCTTTGGAGAAGATTCTTACAAACGTCCCCAAACATATCTCACAGCCAAGATTCCTTCAGGATATAAAACAAGTTTCTGGGTGTTTGAGTTGTTTTTGCTGAAGAAACCAAAGATTGGCAAAAATGTGTTGCACAAAAGATGTAATAACCGATAGTTGCCATTTAAGATCCAAAAGCTTATAAAGGCAAGTAGGCTTCCTGAAGGCACATGACTATTATTCACCTACAGGACCAGCTCCATTTAGATTCTTAAGGAATCCAGGATTTTCATGTACCTGTGAGATGTACACTGTCTGATATCCATATATATGAAATGGAAGAAGCATATGAATATGCACAATTACCATAAATCATCTCTTTTGCTCTCTTCCAACCAACTTCCTATCTCTGATATTTCCAATAATCTAAGCTTCTTTCAAACAGCTGCTGCTTTCCAAATTCTCTATGGGGGAAACTTTTCAACCTGTCAGCAAAATGGCTATTGCTCCCTGAATTATATTGATCTGAGTTGTGGGATGGCTGGGTAAGATACTAGACTCTCCTTTTTATTACTGAAACAGACCTGAAGAGCAGAACAGCTGGAAAACAAGGATTATAGACATGATAAAAAGTGCTCCGGTTGGAGTGAGAAATAAAACACATCTTTTCCTGTACCAGGTTTTGATTACACAAAGCAGTACCTGCTGAGGTTGAACAAATAACAGCCTTTGCTGGCTTCTATTTCCAGAAGCTGGAAAAAATTGATAGCTAAAAGGTAACATCATGATAGGAATTATGTTCCAAATTCTAGTAGTATCTTTGGTCAACTTCATCTCTGAAAATATTAATATAAAATGGTGAAAAGGATAATGAGACAGGGGTACTTCAGTGTTTCTCTCAGTGATGTCAGATTGGTTTATTGATTTAACTCCTAATTGGCTGACATTATTAAATTACCAGCATTCAGATTACAAATTACTTTAAATGATCAATCAATGCAAAATAAGGTCAAGATTATTAGTGACAAACTGGATGGGCAGATAAATAGATCAATAGAAAGAAATAAAAATAAATCAATCAGAAGTTGAGACTTAACAGAAAAAGTAGGTCGACCTTTTTTTCTTGTTCTTAGTTACATACTTACTGGCTCTTTCTGTGGGGACTAGAAATCTTGAAGTCTATTTCTACATTGCATAGTTATAATTCTCAGATCTGACTGATCATGTCAAATCTTAAAGCAGAACAAACAGTAAAAACTAGACACACTGAGATGTTGAGCCATCAAATTACATTAGTAAAGTCACAGTTTAATGGACTCCTCTACTAATTCTACTGGAATTCAAATATGGAGAACACTGAAATACTTTAAAAAATAAATGCTCCACATTAATTAAAAAAACTTACAATAAATTGGTCCGGACTGGTGCATAACACTAAGGTTGAACTGCTAGATTGGGCTTATGGTAAATTGATGGCAATTCTTTCTAACATATTCCAACCATAAATTGTTGAAAACAATGCACAGTCCTATTCAAACTAATATCCCTACATAAGAATTTTTTTCTTGCCTTTGTTTTGCCACACCACTGCATGGAGCATGATATAATATGTAGTAAAATTTCTACTTTCACAAAGTGTGTCTGAGCCTGTCTCAGGTACATTCAGAACATGTTATATTTTGGCCTCATTAGCCAAGAATAGGTTGGATTCTTCCCAATGATCACTAGGGATCATTCAGATTTCTACACAAACTAGGACAAACTATTTCACCTTTCTGTGCCTTAGCTTTAATGTCTGAAAATGAGGATATGGATTTTAGCCCTCTTTTGAAAAAAAGGAATTGAGATGTTGGTGAAGAACATGATGTAATGTTAAAAATAATTATTTTATTTTCTATTTTGTTATCAGAATGTCACCACTAAGAACTGGATTTTAAAACCCTAATAACAATGTTAAAAGGTATATACCAGTTACTTAATTTAGGAAGGATCTTGATTTTACTACCAATGACTCAAATTAAAATCAATCATCTCTTGGGTTATGGCTGCATTGCTTCTTGAAGGGTGTCCTGAAGTTCCCCTTCACACTAAAAGCTGTCTGGGTATAGAGAGGGTCTTCAAGTGCCCATAGGCACAGCCAGAACCACGACCTACAGGTTTAAGCCTATTTCCTTTCTTCCCAAATTTCTCTCCCTGAGCAACTCCTGGCCACTGTGCAAGCCTTTGTGTCATCAAAAGGAGCTGGGCAGTAAAAAAAGTTGTATTGACTACTGGTCTCACTCTCATCTTTCAACTACTGTGTGGATAAATAAGTCCAGTCACGTTGACCCCAAAGGATACTTTCTTGTATAGCTACCAAATCATGTTCACTACGCAGTGAAGCTTGAGAAACATACAAGCAAGGCACAGTTTCTTGTAGTAACAGAGGATTAAACTTGGTAAGCCAGGAATTTCCATGTTTCTGTGAAAACCAAGTCCTGTGACACAATCATCATGCACTATTCATCAGACGTAAAATTTTTCCATATACTCAGCAGCAAGGTTTCTGAGTACATTGTCTACTCCATTTTTTTAATTCGGTTTCATTTTCCTTTCTTCTACTGTATCTCAGACTCTTTCGTTACCCATTGCTATGCACTTGCCCACAATAGCAGTTGCTCCACATTGCAGTTGTTTAAAAAAACAGAGAAATATTATGAAGAAAGAAGTTATCAAAATCATTCCTTGGAAAGTTTGCACAGCCATTTCATGTTTTCAGATAGTTCCAAATAGTAGGGAAAAAACAAGTGGAGAAAAAGAAGGAAGGATTTCAAATACTTCTCCTGACAGCTTGCAAAAATACACATTTCCAAATATTTCTGTACTGCATTTTCAGCTCCCATTTGCTCTATAATTCCCGAATGAGGATATCTCTGATCTTATCAGTTTCTCTTGTTTCTCTTTGACTTTAGTGATTGTTTGAGTTACTTTATTCAGTCTTCCAAACTGTGTCCCAGTTTGCATTTTAAGTCTGCAGAATTCACCCACCTACAAACAAAAATCAATCCATATCTGCCTTACGGGCAGCACTGGATTCTTCAGCAATCTTCTGATGATGTGTATTATTTTAGGAGTCTAATCTAAGAGTCTGAACACAGAAGAAGAGACGAGATGTCTTTCTAAAGACAGACTCCTCATCAGCCTTTTCAAACTCCCACTGGAAAATCACTGTTTATTCTCTCCTCCTCGCTACTCATTCAGGCTTGCCGTGCCTGAGCTGTTGCCATAAAATTCTCCCCTTGATACTAATACATAACGCACATCTGCATTAATCGGCATATTTATGTAGAAGCAGCAAGGAGGGAAATATAGCCTCTTGTGATCTCAGAAGCTCCAAGAGAATCTAAAAATGTGTGTTCTTCTTTCCTTGCATACACTATTAAAAATAAAATAAAGCACCTCAAAGACACTGGATTCAGTTCAAGATACTCAGACATCTGAACTAAGGCAAGTTTGTTTTTCTCCCTGTTTACCTGGTGATGCTCATGTCTGTCTAAAACCAAACAAACAATAAACAACCGCAATGCACTCAAGAGAACATCTTAGCCCTGGCATACTAAACTGAAATGTAAAATATCATGTACTAAACTGACATTGAGAGTTTGGTAGGAATGCCATAAATCAGACTGGTTAGATGCATTTACGTTAGGGGATGAGTATTGCACTAACCCCCAACTTGTATAAGGAAATTCCAAACCAAGGAAGGGGGGGAAAAAACCCGGAAATATATTTTTTTCAAGAAACTGCAGTTATGCTTTATAGAGGTTACAAGAAAAAAAAGGTAAAGAACTGATGGCACAGCTTTTCTTAATTTTGAGACAAAGCTACCTCTAGGAGAAAGCAAAACAAGCAAATAATTTTGTATTACAAATAAAAATATGAAGCTGAGAAAATTAGAGCAATGGAACCAACGTCACAGGGCAGCTAAGCTTGTCCTGTTTTTGAAGTGACAGTTATGTTTCCTAGAAGCAGACTTATAGGCACAAACATCTTTCTTATAGGCATTTACTCAGTAGTTTGAGGTTTTACCTTGTTTCAGGTTTATCCTGTGCCAGGGTTAGCCTTATCCCACAGGCACTGAGGGCAAGGCATGGTACCCCAGAGCCATGTTTGCTGCCTAGTGCCTTGCCTGCCTGACAGGGGTTCTTGTTTGTGTGTCTTCTGCTGGCTTCCTATCAAGCCTTGTAGGTGTTCCTATCCAAGTCACATCTTCTCCAGGTATCACAGCAACTGGAAGAGGGTGGCTACTGTCATCTGGGGGAAAATAGGTACATACTTATCAAATCATCTTTTGACATCTGCTGTAACCTTGTAGGAGTAAGGAAGTAAAACTGAATTCAGTTGGGGGGGGGGGGGTACCTGACAAACTGGATCAGTGAAGGACAGGAACTTGATTAATGGTCTAATGAATGAAGCCAGAATATGAGCTAGGAGACATGAGATCTTTTGGGGGGTCTGCCACTAGTGAAAACAGCTCATTTTCACTCCCCTTTTTCTCCTCCCCCTGCCCAAGCTCTTCATGGATTAATGGATAGGGTCTATGCATTAGTAGAGTTGTGGTCTGACTTCAGCTGTGGCTCATAGGCACTCAACTTACTGCATATTAATTCTTCTGTGAAAGCAGGGGAACATCTGTTATTACCAAAAAGAATGAAGATTCTCTTGTATTTGCTGTAGTTCAAAGAGCATTATACTTTGATTAAAGGCTGTTAGATATATTGGACTGAATAAGAAAACTGAGGACTAGAAATGTAAAAGATGATATGGTCATCTTTCAGTATAGGCATAGGATGGAAATCACCTAAAGTCTTCCAGAACATTGTTCTTAAGATCTCATGCCTATAGCAATGCAATGACTTGATGTGAGTCATTAACACCCTAACATGAGCTAAGTAAATTAAAATTAATTATTGACAGAAAATATAATCACAGTTAAAATATTTATAAAAAAATCCAAGTGATGTGCTTAATTGAACTATGCCCAAATCAAACCCTGCAAAATCTTGCTTCTCTGTCTGTGTCCAGCTGACAAGCAGCACTCATTCACCTAACCCAGAAAGGGAGGGATTTGGTCCTTTTATATATCCAGTGTGTTCAGGGGACAAAATGACTTTACGAATAGTGCATAAGATAAATGGACATGTCATATCTTGGTAAAATAAAACCCATGAAATTATATCAATTAAGCACAGGTTCTTTCAGCAAATGAAGAGCTTTCGGAAAAAGCAGCTGCCTACAGACAGTGGGGAACGTGCTGGGACAAGCAGTCCCTGTGTGCAAGCGTAGGCCAGTTTGAACTGTGATAACTCTATGACTCTCAGAAGAATGCTATTTAAGAAGAAAACGTAAGCTAGCTTGGCGTAATACGGACATCAGATGTGTCTGATGATCCAAAGTGTCCACGAATGGGCTGATTATTTTTCAGAAATTTTCACTCCTCTCTCATTCTTTGCTAAGTAAGTCTACTTTACTTTGGGAAAACTGTGGGTCATTACTTTGCTGGAGGGAAAGAAACCAATCAGCAGACAGATACTGATGGGTCATGTCCTTCCGTGCTCATCTGAAACATGAGGAATTGCAAGACATTGTCTCAAACATGGAAAAACAGGAGGTCCCAGACCTTCTGCAGACCTTGTTTTGCTATTTATAAAATATTATAAGGAAAAGCTTTTTTTTTTCTTTTCTCCACAATAAATTTCATGACTATAACCTTTTATTCCATTATTGTGAAGGAAGGAAATTTCATATTATTGGAAATCCCATGGAATAAAAATTCCAGCATTGACCTTTTCTATTATTCAAGCAGCAGAAGAAGCAGTCCTGATACGACAAAATTTAAAGTCCAAGAGGGAGACAGAAAAAAAAAAAAACCCACATTATTATTCCTAATTTATTGTTCTTGGAAAGATATTAAGTGATTTGTCCCAAGGTGTCTCAAGGTCCCAAGTGAGTGTGAACCCTTGTCTCCCCTCTCTATGCACTTCTTTTCTCTTTTACCATGCCTGCCAAATCCTAGACAATGCTACTATTATAAGTAGTAACACACAAGAAAGGCAAGTTCATAGCATTCAGTTATGTCAATTATTCTAAAGGAAAAAAAGGGGATAAAAAGAAGAAAGTTTAAACACAGATCTGAGAAAAACGCTCTGGGAAGCAACTGATTGAATTTTGTTTACTAAAGTTCAGAAAGGACAAAAAATGAGAATTGAAACCAAAAGTGAGTTCAATTCATCACATAAGGCAAATGACCCAGTGTGATGAAGTTATATCTGTCATCTTTCAGCTGGCTTCTTGCTCATAAATATAAGAACCCTGCACATGATGATCTCCATCTCTGCTCTGAAGATGCTGATTGATTACAGAACCAACAAGGTCTTCCTAGGACTCTGACATGTTGGAAGCATTTCTACTCTATCTGTGAATAAATCAGAGCAAACTTTTCAGTGGAAGGCAAGTATGTCCTTCCTGAGTCCCTTTTGCACTGCTCTCTGCAAACAGGTGATTTGTAGTCTGCTCAGCAGCTTGATTGAAACATGAGAGAATTCCAAACACGGGCTAAGACAAGTACTTGCTGTGTGGATATTTTGAGTAATGAGCAATTTATTTCCATGCACCTTAACAGGTATAAATTCTTAGAAGAAAAAGATCTTAAAACAGAATAACCCAAAGGTCACAATACTTAACAGGCAAATTATATTTCTAATATGTTTGGAAGTTTTTATGTGTTTAATTTACTGTACAATTTAACCTCTTTTCAAACATGCCCTCTAGGAACAGCTTATTGCTGGAAACACTCCTTGATCATAAAAAAGTTACAGGAGACATGAACATCATGTCTACACCTACCATTAAGAAGTGCAATATTAATGGAATAATTAATATCCAGAAATGAATGATAAATAAAACCTGTACTGACCTGAAGCACGATATTCTAAGAGAGATGGACCAATTGCACAAGGGATGACTGTAATTTAAAAAGAAGCAGCAATGAATGTCTGGGTGGAAGGAGGGGAGGAAAGGAAAAAAAAAAAACTTACTACCTTCAGCCCTGAAGATTTTTAAGAGCAAGCATTTTATATGGCACATGATAATGTAATAGACATGGCTTAATTGGGTATTTGAAAAATGTTGAAAATGCAGTAAACAAGTGAATGAAACAAAGAAGTTAATGGATCTGAAAACTGACGCACAAAAGGGTAGAATTGCTATTCTTTTCTAGATAGAGTCCTAAATACATAATAACCTTTTACAATTGCAATACACCAAGGTTTTTTACAAGAATTAAGGAAAATTTCATTTAAGCCGCACACGTGGAGAGAAGCTGAGACGTATGCTTATTGATGTAAGAAGCCATTCGCCTAAGGTCATGCTGGGAGCCAGTGAAAAAGGCAGAACAAATACAGGTTTATGAATTCCCTTTTCTAACCACTAGACCCTTCCTACTTGGTAGAACAGTATATAGCGTATTGGAAATGTTCCCAAAGCCATTGACTTTTATCAGCTTTAAACCAATACCTTTTGGCAATGCCCACAGCTCTTTCTGCTCTACTTTCCACCCTCATAATCTTACCTGAAGAATTTCCCACCAGGCCCTTCATTTTTAAATAATCACAGTTCCTCATCATCTCCCTTTCCCCAGTTTAGCTTATACTTGCTTATACTGGTGTTCTGATTATAAGATCACCTTGCTCAGTTTCCATCCTGCCTATTAGATCAAAAACCCTTAGGCCTTTCTATATGACATATATTTTGTTCATATTCTAAATTTCCTAACGCTGATTATGTCTATCATAAATCATATCTAAAATACTTATTTTTATCTATCTTCCTCTCAGAATTCTTTTCCTCAGAGCATCTTCATCTTCTGCCTTCTTCTTCTCTTGAAAATACAACTAATCATTTGAACGAAGGGAAAATGCCTATTTCTTAATTGAAGGTATGTGCTGGGAAGAATAACAATGCATTTAGATTAAATTCCCTTCTCTGTGTTCTTCTGGAGGAATAACCCTTCTAGACATTTTAAGGGAAACCCCAGTTTGTTAGGTACTAATGCTCACTGTACTGGAAACAGCAGCTAAGGCCTTAGGAACTCTTGGAAGATCCAGATGCAGTATGGTCTCCTGCTTTCAGTGGGTAGGAGACGATACATTAAGACTGGTCTGGCAGGTCAGAGAACATCTGGGCAATCACAGAAGCCGTTATGTTCTTTTCTACTACACCACATAGTAAAGATAGCTTGATAAGCCAGCATAACATTAATTGTGTTTTCTTGCCCCTCAGGTTTTTGCTGTGTCTTTTTCTTGTTTCTCCATCATTGATGGAGAGACAAAAAAAATTTTTTGACTGTGGTACCTGCAGAGACTTGGAAAGAAAATACAACATTCAAATACCCTGTGGAAATGAAGCCACTATTAATGGATAGAGATAAAACGAGAACAATCCTTGGAGCAGTCAGTATACAGAAGACTGCGTGCACGGTTTCTATCAGTACTGCAACATGCTTTACATTGTTCTCAGCTGTTTAAGCATATGCTCTTGTCACTTGTTTTACTTGCTTTCATCTCTACAGGTATTTAGATCTTATAGGCATATAAGCAAACAAAATAAAGATCTAAACTTCCATTTGGCATACCTTTGCAAAGACTTCATAACTGTGTATAAGGAAATCTCTCTTAAAAGGAAGAATTTTATGTGTGCTGACCTTAACTCCCTCCCATCTCCCCAGCAAGAGATCCATCTGAATGTTAGCTTTAAGAAATCTTTAGGGAACAAAGTCTCTGTGTTTACTACTTCCAGTACCAACCATTGCAATGATTCTTTTTTGTTCAGAAGCTTGTATCTGGATATAGAGCAGAGAAACAGGGAGGGATCCAAGCTGCAAAGTTAAAAGCTTTCTGCCTTTCCCCCCCCGACCAAAAAAAAAAAAAAAAGTAATCTTCTTATAAATATACATGTTTATACAACCAAAGGCAAAAACCTCAGATGTGAATTTATCTTTATCATTGATAAAAGGGTGTTTTATCAGACCTAACCTGTTGGGAAAACTCAAAGACTGAGACTGGGAATTGTCCAAAACTTCTTTCAAACATTGCAGACCTGGATCCAATCTTGGCTCTTTGGCCTTGCAGAGCATCATAATACACCTGCTGTAAGTCATATAACTTGTATACAAATGTACATCAGCCTCTGAAATGTTAAATGTCAAGCAGTTGTATAGTATCACAGATATCATGTCTCCTGACAGGGAGACACCACTAAGTGTGGATACCTAAATTCATTTGACCTTCTCTTGGAAGAAGAATACTCAGTATGCAAAATTATAATTGCACGGTCCTTTAGGAACCTATTCAGCCATAAACAAAAAAAAGTATTTAAGAGCAGCATTCTTTGCAAGAACTTTTCACAGATAGATCATAGTACAACTCGTCAGAAACCCTTCTCTGAAATCAGGCCTTGAAAAATATTAAATAAGCGGTAAAATCACAGTAGTTCTCTTTTTTTCAAAAATGAATGTCTGACTCCTTGTTCCAATAGGGGGAAGGAATTAATCAAAATTCATCAAAAGCAAAGATGGCTCTATCCAAGTTAGTCACCAAGAAGCCCTCTAGAGAAAGGAAAGAAATGTGGACAGGTCCATATTACCCAACAGCAGAGTTTATACGGGCCTCTCTAATACAGAAAGCCAGTTGAGTTTTGTTTGTAAAAGAAATGTCAAAAATGACATGCGTCTATCACTCACTGTGACCTAGAGGAAAACGTGAGATTCATCATCTGGTGGTGACACACAGACTTCCTAAGGAAATTCATTTATTTATTTGCAAATGGAAAAAGGCTTTTAAGTTGACAGACTGGATTCCTTTGCACTTTCAAGACCCTGAGCTAATCCTCTCATGAGAAGGAAGAGAGGAATTAGCATCAAAGCAACTTTCCTGCAAAAAGTAGGGCTTTTCCTTGACAGATTTTGATTTATTACAACACGCTGTAATGCAGGGCTCTTTAGCAGGACTGAAAGATATTTCCAACTTGGCAAACAGAAGTTAAACCCTATTTCTTGGCATGCTTTGTTTATTTATTATTATGCTTACTTTATTATACTAGATTTTGCACTGACAGGGCAGGGAATGTGGAAGACTGTGTGTGGAATAAAACTGCACATGCAGTGTACTATCAGTTCTGTAATAATAACAATAATATCACAAAAACATACGCCTTTCTCTTTGCATTTCTTCTTTAGAGAATCCCTTAATAAATTCAGAGACCCAAGTGACTACAAGGAAGGGAGTAAGGGATAAATCAGTACTCTGCTATTAGAATTGTCTTGGTCGATAACATGTAGAAGAAATAGCCATTTTGTGAAAGCTGATAAGGAGTACTTCAAAGAAAGTATGGATGAAAGGCAAACAAATTTTGGCACTCAGGTTTTAGCTAGAGAAATAAAGCCCTACCATTTGCCTATAGCAGAAGTGCCCAGAGAGCAGAACCTGTGCAAGCTGCAGAGAAGGCAAGAAGGCTTTGAGAACGCATTTCCCAGGTAGCGTTGAGTTCTGTCACAGAAGTCTTTGAAAAACATTTCCCTTGGTGACAACTCATATGATAGCATAGGTGGACCAGGAGGAGACAGAGCAGACAGAGGTTCTGAAATCAAACTAGTACAGAGATGAAGTCTGTCTTTGCACTGTAAGGCTGTTTGGAATAGAAATGGCATACTTCAATCCAAACTATCCCAGAAACCCTATGCAAAAATTTCCAGAAAAAACAGGAAGTGGACATGTACTACAAATCTATTAATGATGTCAGGATAGAGACTAAATTACCACTAAGTGGTAATAACAATTAAATAAAGCTACAACATTGAACCTAGCTGTCAGGTGAATTCAGGAATGTCCCAACTACGAAGCTCCAACTGCACCACTAGATTGATGTAAATGTCCAAAGAAAAATCAAGTGTATTTCTTTCCACTTATTACTTCTGGATATAAAAACTTAAAATAGAAATTGAAAAGTGACTTATCCGGTTACTTTCATAGTATGCAAAACTTGCACAAAACTGACTGTCAACAGCTGACCTTTGAAATCACCTTACATAGCATAGCAGGAGTTCTTAACTCTTTTTCCTGAGTAGAAGTTAAAATATGGAGACCACAGGAAAAACAAAATTCAGCAAAAGTATAGACTGCAACAGCTCCAGGAAAAAAAGGCTTTTTGAACTTTTAGCCACCCATTGACTGTACATGCAAAATTAGCAACCATGAAAATGGTAAATGAGTAGCTTTCAGGCGACTGGGTTTATTGCTTTTCTTTCCAGTAAGCCAAACTGTCTTTAATTATACTCCTTTGAAACTGTTTTAGAAGTTCTTGTGTAACTCCTTAAAAACAGAATGAAGATTTTTAACCCTCACTCCTAGTCATTTGTGAAATACTGTGAAATGGTCTGACAGGATCTTTTATTTTATTTATTTTTTTATTTTGATTTCTTTCCTCCCCTATTGTTTACATCTTTCACATTTTTCACAGATGCTAACTACGCTTGTCAACAATTCCTATTAAACTGAAGGGTGGTTTTTTTTCCAAAGTAGACATTTCAATGTATTTCTTTCCAATTTTTTTTCACCCTAACTTTCTGTTTAATGTGAAAGCTTAAAACCTTATGCTGTGCTACCCAGGAGGGCAACAGCCAGTTTTGAAGTAATGTCCCAAACACGTTATCCCAGCCTGCCAACATGCCTGATCTGGCTATTTTGACAAATCCACCTCCCTCACAAATTTGTGGTGTCTTTAATGCTGTCTGTCTCCTGATGGGAAAGGACTATGAAGCTTAAAAGTAGTAGTGTTCCTGTAGGTTTTGGAATCATTATTTAAAATATAACACAAGGCTGTCCTCCCTACAGACTTCTGGAGACTGGATCCATCAGCTGGTCAGCCCTACCCATATTCCCTGGCTTGCTAGAGTACCTTCCCTGGAGCCCTGATATTTTTCCTCCATTATTAGTTCTACAGGGCTTTTGCCTAAACAGATTTCTCCCACTCTTTAATGGCTTAAATTTATTCTTATGCTGGTGCAAGACCTTCACCACAGCTGGAGGATATCTGAAATAGAGATGGAGAGGGCTGCACTAGCTTGAATTGGATGTTGTCAGTGCTCTCTTGGAGCGCTCCATGGAACAGGACTTGCATCCAGTCGCCCATTTCCATCAGTCTGTGTCCAGAAGGAATCAGGCAGGGTGCAGGATCAGACTTCCTAGTCCCACTATTGATGTATCTGCCATACACAAATCATGATCAAGTTTCTGCCTTGTGGAGGGGATTTTGATATGGTGAGAACATCTAGGTGATACGCTACCTCTTTTCATTGGTAATAGTGATCTAGAGAAATGTTAGGGCGAAACTGAATGGCCTGACCAAAGCGGTCCCGTTCCTGAAATGCTCAGCCAAGAGCACCCTCAGCCAAATGTGGAATTGAATCTCTAATACAGTGGAATAAGGTATATATGCTTTTGTCTTCTAAGGAAAAGGAAGCGGGGAGGAAAGCACTAATGATCTGTGCTGAAGACATAAAGAGGATGCACTGCTAATGGCCAAGCAGGACAAGAACCTAGCTGAACCCTTGGCAGCTGGTACTAACAATTTTGACCTATTCAGATTAACAGATCCAGTGGTTCAGCTAAGTTAGTTGTTGTGAAATGGTCTAATAGGATTTTTTCATTTTATTTATTTTTTAATTTTACTTTCCTGACCTACTTTTTTTACAGCTTTCACATTTTCCACTGATGTTAATTAAGCTTGTCATCAACTCATATTCATGACACATCTTTCCAGACAAGTTATCCAAAGTTAATTTTTAGCATAATATTCATGCATTCATTATTCAATATTCACATATTCCAACACAGTTTTAAGGAAGGTATAAGCAGTAAGAGGATTAGCGCTGAATATTTAGATGTAGGTAAAAAGGAGGACACCATTGTGGAGATATGAATAGACTCCTCTGTAATTGTTTCCAGAACAAGCTAGTGGTCAAGATTCTACTTGTGCTTGTGGGGTTTTATGTATAACACTCTGAAGTTCATGGAAAACATTTTGGCTCCAATGGGCCTTTGATCAGGTATGTAAAGCCACAGCACAGCATCTCTTACTCACACACGTCAACTGTAGTCCCTCTGTGACCGGACTGAAGCATTTCAGTCCAATGGCATCTCTAGTAGTAATTCCAGATGACAAACTATGTTAATCTGGAGACTACCAGAGAGGTTAGAAAGATTCATATTCCTAAAACTAACTCTCTGCAGTGAGCAAATTAAAGGAGTTTACCTTGATACCACTCCACAACTGGCATTGCAGTCAGCATGTTTACATGTGTAAGCTTTTCAGGAAAGATACAAACTTCACCTGCTTAAATTGGATTAAACCAGGCAGGGGCTGTAGCTGCCAGAAAGGTTTCAAAGTAAGAACAGTTTCATTATGAATATATGGAATCCTTCGGTAATGAATCTTAAGACATAGTCCAGAAGCTGCAGAATATAGCATTGTAAGAAAAAAAAGAGAAAGAAAAAAGAAAGAAGGCTTCAGTGAACTTATTTTCTTGAGTGAGTTCAGGGTGGCAGGTTAACTATTGCTTTTGGATAGGAATATTGTTATTGTTCTATTTTTGTACTGAGCTTTGAGGCATTCAGGCATAGGTATTCACATTTAAAAGGAATTAATACTTCAATAATAAATCATGGCACGTAGCGATGAGAGCCAGATTATGAGACGAAAGTGGCTTTTTGCTGATCTAAGCAATATGAATGAGGATTCTGGTTAGCTGTAAATGCAACATTTTCCCCCCAAAATGGTACTGAGTTTTATATCTGCCTATTTCAAGCCACACTTAGGTGCCCCAAAATGATTTATATTTGTACTGGTTCTTAACCCTCGATGATTTCAGCAAAAAAGATAAACCGCTAAAAAGAAACAAAAAAAGAAGGATGCGATAGCATCAAATATGGCAGCAGCATTTATATTTGAAACCTCTCTGACAAGGTCAAAAAGAGAAACTCTGTAGCAGCTGAATTAAAGCTCTGAGGAGTTAAGAAAATTAGAGCAGAAAGAAGATGGCAGTATGGAAGCTGAACCAAAAGCTGAGGGAAAATATCTAAGCTGTAACACAATGTGTTTTTTTAGAATGTAGAAAAATTTTAATACTTTGACTGGATAAGGTGCACTAAAGACCATTCTTTTTAGCCTTTCCTATTGTGTCCTTGAATTGCTGTTAGTATCTTTTTTTAAATAATAACACCATTCATCCCCCATATGAACTTAATAAGAAAGTAAATGAACCAAGAAACAAGGACCATTTCAGAAACAAGAGTCTGTCTACACTTACCAGACATAACGTGGGCAAAACAGGACAACAATCAGAATATAAAAATTCATCAATTCAGGTCCAAAATTTCTAAAGATTTTACTGTGCACCAAGAGCAACCCAAATAAGCAGAAAGGAAAGGAGAAAAGGCATATGGTCAGAATATGTAAAAATGAAGGAAAAACTAGTCACATATTCAACCTGGATTTTTATCTTCTGTTCAAATCAAGGAAAATATGCATGCACTGTACCATCCCCTTTGCCCCAAAACTCTTTTGAAGCTTTTAGGAAAAGATTGGCTTTGGAAAAGGTCACAACTATAGTCTATGCGTCTTTAAAGATACTCCTCTTTTATATCTTTTTTTATTTTTTATAAATTCTTTATAGCTTGTTGATCAATCAGATAATTGAGAGAAACGTTGCCTGGAGAACCCATTGCATCCACTTCTAGGGGAAGTTTTGTTCTCAGGGATCATTAGCTTCACCAGTTCTGATGGCTTTGTCCAGGACATACAGATGTTGTGACTTCATAAGCATTGTAGTCAACAATAGAAGTAATACTTGCTATTAAAAAAAGATCTGAAAGATCAAGGGCTGTCGTGAAACCAATGACAGAAGGGTCTAGGTATTGCAACCAGTCTAAAGGCCAAGTTTAAGTAAGCCAAACTAGATGGGTTGTTTTCAGGGACAGAATAAATTTCTCTAGCTGTAAATGCACGAACAGGTATGATTGGAACACATATAATGTGAAAAATAGCCTCTTCCCACTGGACAAGTCCTGCAGGTCAGGCAGAAAGTGTGTACTGCAAAGTAAATGGGAAGGCAAAAGAAAGCACATAGGAGAGAGAGGAAGGGGAAGACAAATAGGTTAGAAGGAGGTTTGAATTTAAAGCTGGCTGTCTGATATTATACAAGGACCTAGTAAACAAAGAAGTACGCTAGGTCAGGCTTAGTGCAGGCATTTATCACGTTACAAATGGGTGCCTACCACAGACAAACAGAAATACATTGACTATTTCTCTTCCACAGGCAGAATGTTCACGCAACCACTCTCATGCAGCTCTCCCCGACTGAGGCACTTACCACAGTTCTTACTCTGCCCTCCTGACTGAGACGGAGATTGCTTTGCCAATAATCTGGACAGCCACATAACTGCTTGCATACTTTTTCAGAATATATCTGCAAAAGATCTTTATCTGCTTACAGTTTATTTAGTAGGGTTGTTCCAGCAGCTAAGGCAGCCCAAGGACAGAAGTGAGTCAAAGCCTGCAGTGAAGGGTAGTGTCCTTTCCTAGAACAAATGATGTAACTGGAGAAAATGGGCAAGTTTGCGGGACACTTTTAAGGGCAAAATGGGCAAGTTTGGGGGGCACTTTTAGGGGCACTTCTTTAATCTTTCTTTGGCTAAGGGAAGGTGCATTTGAATAGCAGTTAGTTGGCCCAATAAAAGATGTTTCCTCTTCTTACAAACCTTGCAATTCTTTCTTTTTCTTTTTTAAGGAACAGAAGAAAAAGCTTCGTCTTTCCCTTCTACATATCCTATTGGATTATATTCTAGTCCTATAGTACAAGGGTCATGCTGATTGCCAGTTGGTTTTTACAAATCTTGCACAGCTGCTTATATACAGGGTATTCTATAGAGATGGCAGCACCCTTCTACGCCAGCTGCTTCTGTAATTCCTTTTGTTATTAGATAAACTGTACCCACCAAACTGCACCGCAGACCTGCAGCCTACAGCTGGGGCTAGGAAGGAACGTTTGATTGTAATTTGGAGAAAAGACACCTCAGCCCACACAGTTCAAGCTCTGTTGCACTCTGTCCACTAGGTGATCAGAGATGACAGAAAACACACACTACGAGATGGGAGAAAGTGGAAGTTCCCATCACTATCTCAACAGATTTGTTTTTTCCAGTCCTCTTAAAACAAGCAAAATAAATAAATAAAAAAACTAACCATAGCACTTTCTCATCTATGATATAGAACTTCAATTGGAAATGCCCCAGTACTGAGGTACTAGAGATGGAATGCAATACTGTATCAGATCATTGCTATTGGATGGGAGAAAAATAAATATCCTTTAAAGATGTAGTATAATTCATTGCAGGAAAAACATTACTAGAGAAAATTCACCATAATTAAGATAGTTTGCCCTCAGAAATTATTTTTAAAGACAAGAGTTTTTTAAGGATTCTGGTGTATGAGGAAAATTAATAAGCACCATACCAGCAGAGAATTCCTCAGCAGGAAGTACTGTCCAGCCACCCAGGAACTGAGGACATCAATAAGCACATCATTACTGGCAATGGAAAAGCTCCAGCTGACTTCATTAGGCTTTGGATTAGGCAAAAGGGTCAGTAAATGTTGGGTGGTGGTGGTACATTGTGATTTTCTACAACAGATCTTGGAGAAATTATTGGAAAATACTCACAAAATTCTTTAGCCTTATTTTTAAAGTGTTCTACCATGTTAAATCTTTCTGACATTTTCAACAATATTTTGTTTTCATACAAAGCTTCATTTCATGATGATAAAATCCCTATGCTCCTCTTTTCTCTCCATGTCTGCTTTCCCATGGCAATAAAGATCAATTAAAATAGGTTATTCTAATTCTGCTAGACATTTGATTCCCCAACACGCACACTGCCATGTTTTAATTCATATCCAGTGTTCCTGATGTGATTAAAAAAACAAAATCCACAATCTGTCATATCTGCAAGAGGCTTCCTTTGTAATGGTATTCATTATTGCTCAAGTCAGTGTAGGGAACAGATAATACATGTTTTGTTCTTTTGACAACTATTCATTTCATTGAGTGCATAGATGTGTAGGCCTGTGTAGACAGAAGATTTAAGCAAGCAGTGTTTAAACCAGAACTCATTTTAAAAAGCTTGATTGATGCGGTAGTATGCCATGTGACTGTTATGCAAATTATAGCTTGTATCCACTAAGAAAAAAAGCCAGTATAATAAGTTTGGATTTTCTTTTAGGCATACCAGATCAGGCAAAAAGTTCCCTACTTTTGAGAGATCTGTTGTGGGTGCCAGAAGTAGGACAAATGAGTATTTTAAAAATAAATCAATAAAAATCTGCACCTAATGTATCATTTGTGAAAGACAGAGCTCTCACTGCTCTCTTTGGAAAAGTCACTCCACCTGATCCCCTCATGGCTCCCAGTGAAGAAGACAACGATACTTCAAGTCATTTTCTTTGGGGCAGGATCTGGTGAATTCTGGAGTGTAAATAGTAAAGATCACCAGCTACATTAACAAGAACAAGCAGCTTATTCATGTGAGGTGACAACTAAGATGCCCTGTGGCTGCAGACTGGGACCCAGGAGAGAGAGGTTCTCAGAACCCAGCTTTATAGCTAGGCTTCCAAAAATCAGCTAAATTAGTACTGAAAATAACCCTGCAATATAGTTTTCAGCTTTCAGCCTCTGAAAACAAACAAGCAAAAGGTCACATACGAAGATTCAAAAAGGAGTCAGGCATCCCAGATTTGAGTTTGGCCCAAAGAAACAGAACAGGGAAAGCTTTATTCCCCTGGTAATTGTATCATTCTCTCCCATTAAAAGAGTTTGACTTTTCAGGCCAGCCAGCCCATACCTGTCTCTTACAGAAGGGATGAAGTGTTCATGACTGCTCACCTAGACCACGGACTCTGACAATGTCTGAACTTAAGGTTGCAGCTCTGACCTTTCCATGCACTTCGAGGAAGGTACGCACCTCTGTGCTGTCTCCTGAAATGTCTCCGCACGTCACTACCACAGTGGGTTTTGTGTCTTCTGCCAAGCCGTCTGTATACCAAAGGAGACGAACCAGCAGTTCGTTCGAGGCTTCTGAATAAGCCTCTTTCTGCTTTCCCATGGACAAAGTCATTCATGCCATTACACAGTCATTTATTTGTTGTTTCTTATGAGCATCATCAACAACAGAAACCTTTCACACTGACTCTCCAGTGACTTCAATATCACTTACCTATTGTCACTCTGTTATGGCTGCCTTAATTCTTTTAAGTTCTTAAAATAGTGAGTTTTATACATGTGTGTGGGATGAAGATTCTTGAGAGAGGTTCCTGTTTTGTTGGTTTGTCTCTCCTCTGGTGTTACTTATATCTTTCTCCCTTGCCTTGAATTAGGTGTAATTTTTAGCTCATGTGCCATGCCCTTTCCTTACCCACTGTCATTTCCTCTTAAATGACTGCACCCTCCTGACATATTGTGACATGGCCTTGGCATATATTCTTTAAGGGTAGATGGCACTAGCTCTGCAGCTACAACTGAGATGAAGAAAAGACAAAGTACTCTAAGAGTGGTGTAATTTGCATGCTTGCAGCTAGTAATTAATGGACAGTTGGTATTGCAGATAACAGAACAAAAGTCACACAGTCATGGACACCATGGGAAAGACTGATCTTCAGATTTATAAATGATACAAAAGGAAGGGACAGAATGCTGTTTAGCTGATAGATTTTTTTGTAGTCATCAGCTTCTCTTCAAGTTTCACACTTGTTCACTGGACTCATCATCACAGCAGCTGCTTTCTTAGACAGGAGAGGCAAAGCAGACAGTCTCAAATTGCTTCTCAAACTCACTATTACAGCTCAGATTGACTGTCAAGCTATCACAGCTTAAGAAGTGACCACTTCTCATCTCATGCATGGTAACTATTATGTTCCTGGTCTACAGAAAACTCAAGGTACCACAGTACTCTCAAGGTATCATACTCAATGTAGCCTTCTTAACCCTCTTTCACTGCAAAGCTAAGTTGAATTATTTTCATTTGCTGAAGGCTAAGAGCATATGAATAGATGCTCAACAGCTATGCAATCAGCTGACTGGCAATCTGAGCTCCTAGAATAATTTTAGGTTGAGAGTCCACCTATATCACACGGGGAAATACATTTCTGATAAATGTAAACCGACTATTACTCTCATTTAGTATTTCACTAGCATAATGTGTTTTATTTTAAGTACTTCTAACAAACAAAAGGTGATAGATTGAGAAACCTCAATATTCTTTTAAAGCTAAAATGTTTTAGAAAGTTCTAAAGTTCCTCAGTTCAGATTCAGACAAAAATTTTGGAAATACCATTTCCCTCAAAGTTCAGATATGGTGCCTGAGTTCAAATCTTTTTCCCACTCGAACTTAACAGCGACTAATTTCGTGCTGTCAGAGACTCATTTTGGATAGAGATAGAACAGCCAGAGTCATCTCTGACCTGGCTGTGGGGCTACCTCTCTCCTTGCAGCACTCCCAGGAACTCATTTGGCTCCCAATAAAAGTTGGTGCAGAACTAAGGTCTACATGAAGTTTTTCACAATGGATAAAGCGGTGCAGCAGCTGAATCAGAGCCAGGCCTCTTCCTGCTTCTGCTGTGCCTTCTGCCAATTTCCTCTCACCCTTGACACTTCCCAAGCCCAGAAACTGTTAATATGTCTGTGATAGGAAATTCAGCTAATGCTGTGGAGAGCTCTTCTGTGCATTTTACTAGCTTATGCAGTATATTTGGGGAAGAAATTTTTTTCCACACCACAGCAGATTTCAAAACAAGATAGAAAATCAACCCAATTATATCATAAACCTGCACTGAGTAAGTCACACAAAAACAAGGAATGAGCCTAATAAAGCCTTTACTTGCACTTTTTTCCCTATGTCAGGCTCAATCATTAATGCCTTAATAACCAGTCATTCTCTTCCAGCTGACATTAAAGAAATGATTGTACTTCTAGAAGAAAAGAGACTAAAACATAACTTAAGAGATCCACAATCTACTTAAAGAAAGATTTCAAAGGAGGAAAAGAACAGGAGAATTATAGCATCCTACTAAATGATATAATGGGGCTTGTACTCTGCAAATGCAGTGGGAATATGCCCCTTGAACCAAAGAAACAGTGCTTATTTGAGTTCATATTTTATATTCTTTTCTTCATTCTGTTTATGTAAATTGCATAATTATTAGTGGGAACTGCCAGATTACACAAGAAATGATCCATCATATACATAAATAAAAAACTTCATTTGATTGTGTAGTTACGGTTTCCTTCTGAGAAAACCCTGAATTGCATTATCATGTTTCCACTTATTATTATTTCACTGGAATACCTTCTTTGTATTGTGTGGATCTTCTAAGGACTATTTCTTTTATAGTGGAGAATACTATTGTGAAACATATTTTGCCACCTTTGGAATTACTGAATCAGAGTGACTATGTCTTATGAGCACAAAGGCTTGCCAGACTCAGCAAACTCACAGGTTTATAAGTCAGCTTGTGAAAATGTTTGGACTTGATTATTGCTTTGCTTTTAAATAAATCAATATTTAAGAATACATTAAGACTCAAACCTATTTAAAAATTACCCTTACTTTGATTAATGATGAATGAAAATGATAGATCATAAAATATAAAATAATATATATTTTATTAGGATTTTAATAGAACTTTAAACCTTAAATTTCCAGGCTGCATCCAGATTAACCCAAGTCTACAATTTATTCAACTTACGTTTTACTCTACAGTGCTTCAGTAAGAGCAATTGCTTGCCACTACTCAAGTTCCCAGTCAACTGCAGACATCTTTAAAATATAGCTCTTGAGTGCAGATAGGACCCTGGCAAGCGAACTATTCATGTTTGCAGCTGTCACACTGCTTTCGCAATCCTTTTTTCACTTGCAGGCCTAGGCTGCTAAAACCTTTCTCAGAAATGCAGTCCACAATAGTATAAAATAATGGTTGGTTTAAATACTATTTTACCCACATCCAATCTGGATACAATTAAATAACTTTAGAACTGTCTGCAGATTTTTTATAGCAGGCCTTTCTCTGAGCAGTTTTACTGTTATGTGGCTCCCTAGCCATTAAACTACTGCCTGCCAACTGGGGGGCCAGACTTATGAACCAGTGCAGTAGTGCAGTGGTAAACATAAAGAAGAAAAACTCACTTGCCTGGCACACTCAATCTTGCCCAGTTTAGTGATGGGTAAATTCTGTTTACCTGTATTCCCTTTCCACAACACAACCAGCCAAAGCTGCATCAAGGAAGTGCTTTGTACATTGCTCTTACCTGCAATTCTTTTAAATCAAATTACCTGAAATTTTTATATATTCTGTAGCATATGAAAAACCTCCTTAATACTTCCATTTAAGGAGAGATAAAGGCAGATCTTTCCTACTGAAATCCAAGCAAGAATTGGTTCTAGCAGTTTATCCAAATCTGAATTTAACAGAAGAACTCTCTCCTTATCCCCAAAAGCTTGAGTATATTAGAATCATTAATGTTCTTCAGGATATTTTCACTGAAAATCTGGAGACTGTGGGGCTGGAGACTTAAAGGGAGCAGTCTCTGTGCCACTAAATTTATCACATATATCACATATACTTTGCTTAAAGTTCCACTTTTTAAATTCCTATTCAGCAAAAAAAGCAGCAGTGACTTTGACATGGAAGGAGATGATGTCGTGGCTACAAATGGTAGTAGTCAAGAATTAAAACTCCATGGATGCTGAAACCAAGCTTTCCTAAGTACTCTGCACTAAAGCATGTTGACAGCTGGCCCTAAGTTAGATGTATCAAACTGTGAGAGATCAGAGACAGTGTTTACTGACACTCAAAGCAAGGAATGAGACTCCTCAGAAAGGTGGAAAAGGGTTTTTCTATGCCACAGACATTTTTGGGATTTTTCTCCAGTTCTGCATTATGGATTTTTTTTTTTTTTTTTTTTTGAGGGGAGCTGCTTGTTTTTTTAATGGAAGTTAGAGATGCACACATCTAACTAGTCATCAGTCCAGTGCTATGAATACAGATCAGGTAAGAGACTCAGTTTCAAGACCTGTACCATCTGATCTGGGACTAGAAATGGGTCTCCAAAACCCAAATAATTGCTGTGACTATTCCTGTGTTGGCTGACCAGGGAGGTTCCTTTCATTTTGATCCCCACCTTCCCTAAGCACAGCTCCCCATCTGAGCCTGCTGCTCCCCTCTCCTCCGCTTTCACAGCTCCCAGCCCAGCTCTCCAGCCACCTCCTCGCTTCCCATTCCCAGTGTTCCCTTCCCTCCTGTGCCGTGGGTTCACCCCCAGCCAGCCTACTTCTTATCCTTTCCTTGACTAACCAGTATATTTTTCAAACAAAGAGTCCCAGAACTAATAAAACCTGATGTACAGGGGATTTGTATCTCAAGGTTGAATGAATTTTAAGCTAAATTATAGTAAGACTGCAGCATGAGTTCACCCCTTATTAGACACTTGAGACTCTACTCAGAGAGAAATATCACCTACGTGGCAATTTGGATAACTAATAAGGACATAGCTTTATTCTTTTAGGAATAACAAAACAGAAGCTAGCACATACAGAAATTCCTTAATTCACATACAACATTTCAGATGCTTATGTATAGCCAAATTATGCCAATAGGGAAACCTTTCATACAACTTACTAAAACCTCAATCTATTTTTTTAACAGTGCGTGGTAAACAAGTCTGGAAAATTTCAACAGTGAGAACAAGAACAATGGGGTGTTGAAAATTATTCCTCTGCTTCTAGTAATTAAATGACACCCTTGCAGGTTGGAGCTAAAGATGCGTCTGGGTGAAGATACATGAAAATGAGGCATACTAATCAGTCCATAAATGATAACAAGAAATGTGCAGAAATAGTAGCAAGGAGATTTTTATCTTTTTTAAGTGACAGATCAATTACCTTGTTTGTTGCAAAAAAATGCATGTATTTTTCTGTTACTCTAAAGATGATCAAGCTCACTAAATGGCAAGAAAATGGATTTTTAAAGTGTCAAATATATTTTGCCTCATTTGTCAGAGGCATGAATATGCTGCATGGAACTCATATAAAATTATGAAGTCAGAGTTTTCAACAAGAAATAAATATACAGGCAATTTGTCAGGTCCCACAGGAAATTAGTCATAATATTACTTGCAATTTTTCTTACATATGGTTAATAATCACGCATATTAAAACATTTACTTTATAATTCATGAGATTTGGACACTAAAGGAATTCTGAAATTGGGCATACAATTTTAGAATCTCATAAATATACATGACTAAAAAGCCATAAATAGAAACATGTCTATCCAGCTAAGAAATGTGATGCTTTTGTGTCTTTTATAATTATGCATTGAAATGAGATGAGCCAACTACCAGTAGCGGCTGGAAATAGGATATACACATACCCTTAAGTACCAGAAATGATGGCCAGTGTGCAATGTTAACTAGTGGTCCAATTCAAATCCTCTTAAAATCAGTGGAATGAGCCAGACTCTAACAAAAAGGTGTTTCTGCCATGATGTTTTAGAAGAAAGAAACAACAATAAAAAGGAAAAAGCAGGTTTTAGAGTATTATTATGACAAGAAAGTTAAATTACAAGGTATGATTGACTTTGAATTGTTGTTTCATAGAGCTCATGTCACATATATGGCTGTGTACAAACAGATACGTACGTATTGAAGGCTTATTTGTTATTTAAAGCAGTTCTACCCCTTCACACTAACAGTGAAAAATAACAAAGATTTTAGAAATTTCCCAAGAAAACAACCTATTTCCTGCACCAGCATCCCAAAATATTGCAATTATGGTGCTTTTTTATGAGGATTTTTAGCATTTTAAATGATACAAGATATAACTTTAAAAAGTCATTTCACAATGAAACATGATCCACTTATTTTTTCTCCTAAAACAAAATGCTGTCCAAATATTTCCAAATCACTATTTCCCAGTGAAAAAATATGCTGCCAGAAAATTTCTCAAAAGCTCAACTAAAACGCACCCTTTCAAAATACTATTTAGTAAGCTTTTAGGTTTTTGGTCCCAAACAAGATATTCCAGTCATTTCAGAAACAAAAACAACTTGAAAATTACTTCTTCTCAACAAAGAGAGGAGCAAGTCTGTGTTACCTGGGTTGCCTACTTCCCGACTGCAGCCTGAGGCACCTCAGTCACTTTAGCCATCATCACAGGAACAGGATGTGCAGGGTAAGTTCACTGGAGGTACCCACAATAAAATTTTTGCGTAAAAAAAATGCTTTAGATTCCACCTGTTTTTAATTTTCTTGTAAAAAATAATCAGACACATAACATTATTATTATTAATGTTTTTTAAACCAAACATGGAATATACTGTGAGTATTTAATGGGTATATACTAATAATTTTATTACTTTCTTTTCCTGGTTATTTAATATATGTATTTACACTTGCCACAAAAAAAAAAAAAAAAAATCTACAGTGCAAACAGTGGAAACTTTATGAGCAGTGAAATCTCAAACAGAAAGAGAAGCTTTTTCTTGCTGTTGCGATGGCACCTGAAAAGTGACAACTGCAAATTCTCCTGTTGTGCTTCCCTGCTAGCATATATATCCTGTTGTTTTTCTGTGCCTTTTACATAAGATATGCTCTTGTTCAATACAGAGCTCTGCTTAGGATACAGAAGGAATGTTTATCCAGAGCAAAAATCAGCAAGATTCATATTCTATAAACCAAACTGAACAGGTAAACATTTCAAAAATAATAGGGGGTAGCAATGCAACCTTAGCAGTTCCTACTCATCCTACTCTCTAGTTCTTTCTTGTGTGATGTTTTTTGCTCCTAAATCCTGTCTTTGTTTTTTCAGACTGTGTGTTGTTACAGACTTACCGCCTTGAACTCCTTTGAGATCACACACAAGAAGAGCTGCACGCTCGCAGCAGTTTTTCCAGTGTGGACTGGAACCTCTTCACGGTGATGCCTGTGAATCCTTGGCTCTACTGAAACTCACATCAAGAGTTCACTGAGCTCCTCACCAGAGCTAGGACTTCAATCAGCCATCCTGTGTCCCTGCAAAGTTCTGTAATTGAAAGACAAATGATTTAAACGGTAAGAGATCCCCTTTAGAGATTTCTGATGTTGTTTCATGCTCAGTTTAAGCTTGCGTGGACAATATCATTACTGAAAGGGGGGGTCCTGCCCTTCCTATGCTATCTGCACATTTCTGCCTTTGGAGAACTTGCTGAAGCATGCACGCAAGTGAATGATAAACCAGGCTGAGGAAATGATCCAGCTGAAAAACAACCCAGCAAAAAGAAAGGTTATTTTGAGCAAGGGGACTGCTTCTGTCAGTTGAGAGAAGGGATTAAGCTGGAGTGGGGAAACAAGTGGCACCACATCAGTTAGTGGCAACACCAGTTTCAGCAGATTGTAAAATTGCAGTGCTGTTTCCTACCTCATAAACTATTTCTTCTACATTTTACTCCTCTGTTTTCTTCATGATTCAACAGGTCCCTCCTCTAGTGTTTTTGTCTGTAAAAATGACAAACAAGTAAGAAAACATATATGAAAATAATCAGCCTGTGAGCCTGGTTATGTTTGTATTTCTCAGTAACTCACTGTCCTTACAGCTTTTCATTCTTTTGCATCTCTTTCTGATGAGATACCATGCTAGAGCACCCAGCAAAATAAATAAGTGATTTTTCTGTCTTGCAAAGGTGTTTAAGCTAAAACTAGGACCTAGCAAAGTTCTTAGAAAAATCCTGCGAGGCACTGAGAAATGTTCTCTGCAGCCTGACAATACAGTCCTGCACCTGGCATGCAGGCAGCCTTGGGTTCAAGTCTCTGCTCTAAATTAGCAAAGCATGAAGCTGAACCTGAGCTTTCTGCAAGTCAGGGAAGTGCCCTAACCCCACACTCCTGGGTATTTGGGGGAAGGATGGGCCCTGCTGTTCCTTTCAGGGTTCTCCACTAGGGAACTGCTGATGAAATTGAACTTTTTGCCACAAAAGCCTTTCAGCTTAAACACATCTTTGCTTTCTGATGAAAAGCCACTCACTCAGGAAAAAAGAAATACCACCTTGTTCTGAAAAACAGGAGATGCTGTTTATTGTCCAGGTTTGACAAAACCTGGCTTGTATACAGGGTAGAAAAAAATGCACACCTGAAATGTTTTCATATTTCACAAGGAAAAAGGTGCTTATTCTCCACACATCCTTCTCTGCTCCTTTTTGGCTGATAAAGAAAAAGAAAAGAAAAAGAAAAAAGAAAAAGAGAAAAAAGAAAAAAGAAGAAAGAAAAAAGAAAAAGAAGAAAGAAAAAAGAAAAAGAAAAAGAAAAAAGAAAAAAAGAAAAAGGAAAAGAAAAGGGGAAAGAAAAAGAAAAAGGAGAAAGGAGAAAGGAAAAAGGAAAAGAGGGGAAGACTAACAAGAACCCTCCTTATTCTGGTTTTGAAACAGAGATGGGAGACTTGTGAGGAACAGACTCATCAGGCAGAAAGATTTCCGCCCATGCTGCTGCACACACAGGTCAGTGAGCACACAACATGGAACTTCGCAGCCCCACAACAGCTGCAGCCTGTGCTGGAAAACGGAGGAAGGGGTTGAAGAGGAACTGCAGATATGTGAGGAAGGTGAATGGTACTCAAGGCTGTTATCCTCTGGGCACAGAGGTGCTATCACAGCTACTCCCCCTAGCCCTAATGGGAGTCATGGGCAATGAGGCTGCACAAAGAGAAATGACTCTAATGCACTGAGGCTGTAGAGGATTTGAGTGTTGCAGCTGTTGAACTTTGCCATGATGGTTGGTAACCATTTTGGCCTTTTCCAGCTGTGTTTCAGAAGGCTCTGGGGAGGGGTATCCTCTGCAGGCTCTGGGGTTGTGACGCGCCAATAGAGGGGTGTCTGGGATTCTTTCAGATTCCAGGATTAGTTTCACCGAACTTGAGAGATCGTTTGCCAAGTGTAAGAATTTATTAGAGCTAAGCAGTTCTACACATATGACAGATGCTGGACAACACTAAACAACACAACACAATCTAAAAGTATAACAAAGCTAAAAAGTATAGGAAAGCTAGAAATATAACATAACTGAAAATAGAATACACATATCAGAGCTCTATGGTAAAGCCATGGGTACACGGTACAATGACAGTTCTCAGATGCACAGTACAATGACCATTCTTGCCCTTTCCTTGTCCTTATGGGCCACCCTTCTGGTTTAGTTTTCCCCAGATTATTCTCACCATGCTCGAGATATGCCAAGATGATTCAGGTTCTCCCCGGCAGCTGACACCAGGGGCGTCCCTGCTGATGGGTGGGTTGTCGGGTCCTCAGGCTAGCTGACAGTTAGTCTAGTCCCCACAGAGGTATGTAGCTTACTTGTTTTTATCCTTCCAGGCTTAGATCATTATCTGTTTGAACAATGCCAGACCATGGTTACACAATAGAACTGATGGCCTCAGTCGGTTACAGTACACAAAGCAACAGAGAACAGTATGGATGTTCAACAGATAACAGTACACATCAGCAGATGTCAGTAGGGACATTCAACAGATAACAGTACACGTGTTCAATAGATAGCCCAGTGCAAAATTTCACACTACCTAGATGCTTACGGTGTGAGTCTGAGGTGTCACTTCTCCTTTGATCACTAGGTTTGCTCAGCACTTGGGGGTCATTGGAGGGCTACAGCAACCCCGCAGTGTGGTGACTCCAGGCGTGGTGCACCTGGGGGTCCTTAACTCTTGGGGAGCACCCTGGAGCAAACACCTCTTCTATGGGCTGCACCAGTCTGAGACCCACGCTTGCCTGTGCAGTGCCTATCAGGGGTTCTTCAGGTCTGTGGTGCAGTCTAGCTCATGGGTGGTTTTCCTGAACTTCTAGATCATGGAAACTGTCACATCTGCCTTTTTGAGGAAGTGTTCCATGTTTTCCTGAGGCTCTCAGATTAAGTATCTTGACAGCTAAACAGTGTATGCAGCCTCTGACTATTACTTCTAAAGGAATACCAGACACTGAGAGATCATGCAGTTGAATTTCCGAAGACTTGATAGAAAAAAAGAAAAACACTGAGGAAATAGTGGAAATAACAGGGACTATGTTACTACATGGCATTTGGTAATGATCCTTCAAATCAACAATCTGATTAATGCACAAATCATTATTCATATTAAAAATAACTGCTTGAAATTAAAACAAGTTCTGTGGAATTCTAATAGTACATGTATACAAAATTTTCTGTACAAACTAGAAATCAATTATACCCTTGTGCCTTATAAATTATTGACTTTTGACCAAAAAGCAGACATAATGTATTGCCCAACTGTATGCTTCAACCATCATTTTATAGCTTGTGCCCAAATTTAGATCTTGTGTATAGATTTACCCTTATACTAATGCATCCTAATATTACAACCAATACCTCAGAAAAGGCAGTTCAGAGACTTCTGCAAACACCCGGCTGAGTTAAATCTTAGCAGTGCTAACCTCCAAGCTTAATTGATTACAGTGAAGATTAAAGCAGACATATTTCAACTCTAAGATTTATTGGCTACTGCACCAAAGATAGGTTTCTATCACAGTAAGGTCAATAAAGACTTTCTACCCTTGCAAACAGTAAGGAAATACAATATAATTGCACTTCAGAGTTAGATGAATATCAGCAAAGAAAGAACTGTGAATCAGTGCAGTTAACAGAAAATGTTAAAGGTTCAAAAATTGAACAATGAATTGAAAGCACTACAGAAAAATTATTCTAAATCTATAAATTGCTTCTAATTTAGAGCGAGCATGAAGCATAAAGGGTGAAAAATAACATCTCACAAAAGCATTTAAATTATCTTGTTGTTGTGTTACTTCTTAAATAGCATTCCATTTAAATATTAAACAATGTTATAGCTTGGCACATTGTAAATAATCAGGATGACTTTTGGAAAGCACAGGAATGTTCATAAGCTTTATGCTACCTGAACCTTGCTGCAATGCTTTAGCAACCAAGACATAACCTTAACCAGCTGAGGAAATTCCTTCAGGAAAAACCTACCTGAAAGCAGTTTTGCAGAAGCAGATTATTAAATTAGTTCTTTGCCAGTCTCTCAGAGGTTCACAATGCCTTCATCTGCTTCTTGGGTCTTTGCAGCAAGTGACTGTTTGAGAAATATGTCTGTGAAAAATTTAAGAATTATTGGCTGTGTTTTGAGTACATCAGTGTGCACGTGTGAAAAACACTGCCTTGTGTCAGGGCCAAGTTGGCTTTTTCCCAGCACAGGAACAACAGAGGGTATATAAAACCTTACCTGTCCATCTGATTGAAAACGCATTAGGATGACAGAATGGATGAAATTTAAGTATGTTAGATTGTCTGAAATTACAAAAAAAAAAGGAGGGGGGGGAGCTGTAGAAGCCAGCCATTAAAAACAGAGGCAGGGAGAAAGACAGATACAGCCTCAGAGAAAAGGCACACACTGGAAGAAGACACTGGCTCCAAAAGAGAGCAGTCACAGTAGGTATGTGGGTGGAAGTTTGTCATCCAGAAGAATAGTCAGGCTTTGTTCAAAGAACATTTGAGTGATGAGGAAACTGGGTCAGAAACGGCATGCAAGTCTGTTTATAGTGTTTTATCCATGTCCCTGTTTTTCTTGAGTTGATTAAGATAAAGAACAGTAATTTTTTGGAGTCTTGACAATATCTGTGTTGTTTCACATACTGCCTGGCCCTTAAGAGATAAATTGTAAAAACCTCCAAAAATATTGCGACCAACTCTGGAATGCAGGAAAGACACGTTAATACAGTGGGCAGTCTGTGCGAACAACAGTCATCGTAGAAGGCTGCACGAGGTCTGAAGTCTACCTCAGAAGTATTTTAGAGGAGCAAAGAGAGAAGGAAGAGTCTCACACAGAGAAAAACCTGAAAAAGTGTTGTCTAGTGTGTGTGTGGGGGGCAAACACAGCAAATTACTAAAAGTTCAGCTTACATCCAACACTTGGTTGTAACACTAGAGATAGTGACACAATTAAGTCAACTCCAAGAATGACCAGGTGTTTCTGGTGTGAGTCAGCGGAAGTCCACTACAGTAAAAGGAATGATATTGATTTACATCAGGTTGACACCCGGCTTCAGATAGCTCTGACAACACAAGCGTCATTGTATAAAGGAACAGGGAAAAATGGTTCCACTCAGAAAATTTGAAAGTTTGCAATACAGAAATATGGAGTTTACAGTATGATTACATGTTTTTCAGCTTCCTCAGTGCAACTATGCGTGTAGGAGAGCAATTACCTGTTAACTGACACATTACTGCTCCCACAAGCCAAATATAAAACAACAAATCCTTCAAGTCTCACAAAAAATGATGAGATTAGGTGCAACTACCACTTAGACTCTCTGTTTAGGTTACCACTGGCAGTTAGTTTTACCTTTATGAGAGATTTAAATTCTAATGCATGTCATATAATGTTAAATTCCTAAAATTCAGAAATCTTTTTCACCTGTGGTTTTTTTTTTTAAGAAACTTGCTTTGAGTGTGTGAAACCTCCTTTTATTATTTTGCCATTAAAGATTGTCCTTCCATAGTTATTACCTATTTATAGTGCAAAAACACAGGCCAACAACTCTGATTACAGCTTTTATAGTCGCAGAATTCCCATAAAACAAGACAGTCACTGTCCAAAGGCATTATAAGTTGAGTGAATGGTAACAGCAATCTAAATATAAACTAAGGCTTCCATGATAATTGCTAATGTTTTCTAAATCAGATTAATATGAGCATATATTTTTTCATAGGTAGTTTTGAACTGAACTCTCTCATAGGAGTGTATCCACCAGGAAGCTGAACAGCTCAGAAGATGCCAATGATTCACATGCATCACTGGGAACAACAATAAGATCCCAATGCATTCAGTCATATTTCACTGCCTCCCACATAATTAATTTAATTTGTGTGCTATACTCTCAATCTACTTCCCCATTAGTACCAAAAGAATTAAGGCTTGAAATCGCTGCTGTATGCTCTCTAGTGGTAGATCTGCGTACCAATGGATTTAAGAGCACTTTGTGACAGCAGAATGTGCAAAGAGACATGGTGGGGCAGGATTTACTTCAGCTAGCTGTGAAAACTCAAAAGGTAGGGCTCTTTCTTATACTAGTTATCCTGGCTCTCTCCTAAGACAGGAAGAAATGCACTCTGGCATTGATTTTGTATTGTGTTTGCATCCGTTAAGTCCCTCTAATTCCTGTTGGCTAAGCATTGCTGAATATAAGTCACACTAGGCACACAGCCTCTGGTAAAATTTAGGACACTGAAGTTGAGGCCCAAGGCTTTAACTTACTAGATACAATCTTAGGGACCAGAAACTTTGTGCAGTTCAGGTCAAAAAACCCCTTTCTATTCCTGGAATTGAAGGCAAACAAATTTCATCTTCTTTTAGAAAGTTTAGTTGCTGTTAATGTCATAAATTCTGTTCATTGTGGAATGTTCCTGCGGGATGGCCAAGGCTGGGCACACACTGATCAACGCAGCAAACTAACCTGGGAGCCCTCTACTCCCCATTGCTGGAGGCTACATGGCAATTGAAAGTCCTTGAGAGAGCTGAGGTTCCTGAATGGAAAAAGATTTCTCAGTTTAAAACAGGTGTTGCTGACCATATATCTAAGTATGTTATTGCCAAACTAATAATAACTTCCCTATCTGAATTTTTTTAGCAGTATATAATGGACTTCATTGAATTTCTTGGACATGCACCTTGATTATAAAAAAACATTACCAAACTGGATGATGGAATAGAAAGTATACTTATTAAAATCAAATGTGACAATAAGAAGGGAAGGGCTGCAAGCATGTTGGAAGACAGGTTTACAATTCAAAATGATTTAGACAAATTGAAAAATGCTCCAGAAAAAAAAAAAAAAAGATGCTATTCAATAAAGACAGATGTAAAGTTCTACACTTGGTCAGGAAGAATAAACTGCAAAAGTACAGGACAGGGACAATTTGCTAGGCAACAGTAATGCTGAAAGGAAGCAAGGAACTGTAGTGGCTCACAAAGCAAAACAACAACTCCAAGCTATTGAAAAAAAGGAAAATGTCAAAGGAGGTGCATAAGTGGGCATGTTGTCTATTGAACATGGGACAAAAACTTTCCACGTCACAGACTGGGACCACTGCTTCAGCTGTGTTTCATTTTGAGAACTGCACTTCAGGAAAGATAAGGATAATGGTGTTCAGTATAATTGTCTTATTTCTCAATGCGGATATTCTCTTTATTTTAAAAATGTCCAGAACATGTACATTTTTCCACATAAGATCATTGATCAAAAGACCATTGCCCAAAGACCACAAGAGGTTAACTATATTTGTGAATATTAGAAACAATTTATCTTCTGATTTATTGGTTCAAATTTAATATAGAGGTGACCAAAAATAACTTTCTGTCCCATCAGTTTGGAATTTGACATGTTTTTAATAAAACATGAGATAACTGTTATTGCTGTATCCATTCTGTGTGTGAAATAACATTAAAAATGCATGTGAAAATACTGAAATATTTCTTTCCAGATTGCTGACCTGAAAAGAAAATGTTTAGTTTCAGCTGGACACTAACTGAGCTGGCCTATCTAAGTCACTTTGCTGCCCAGCAGGAATCACAAAAATGTGTCCCCCTTTGGTCAGATTTCAGTTCCCATTACATATTGTTGGCTCAGACAGACAAAGGCTAAGGTCGATTAGAAACAAACGATTTCCTGACAGAGAATTTTACTGACATAGATTTTTCTTCTGTAGAAACTCTGGAGTTAAAGGAAAACTCACTTAATGGGGAGAAAGCATTCAAAACAAACTGAAAGATCCTCGGATTATTTTCTGTTTGAGGAAAAAATCTATCATACCTCATGTTACCTATCATTTCCCAGAGCTAGAAGTCTATCCTGGCGCATGCATACCATCCCTTACGAAGTTCAGGTAACCCAGCTCCTTTAGGGATCTTTTTGGGGAAAGGATTCCATTCTGCAGCCTCTCTTCATGGTCCTGCTGACTCATTAAAACAGCAAAGGTCATGTTTTGAGTTTGACCAAGTGCAACAACATGGGTTTCAGTGATTTCCAACCCTATTCCAGTAAGATTCAGATTTTATGGCTTGGATGTGAAAGAGAGCTCTACCATTGACTTTCAAGGGTACATTTGCAGATCACCTTATTATAATTTGCACTGAATTATTAATGTTGAACTGACTGATTAATTCAAAATGTGTGTGCTGGTTCTATCAGAGCATACTGTGCTCTGCAGAGCAAATGAAATTGGAGCAGATTGAGAAGGGCAGAACTTGCACAACTTCTTTGCTGACCCCTGCAGGCACAATCTGATTCTGTCAACTTTTACCTTTGACTACATCTCTTTTGTACACTTCTTGCACAACATGGAGCTCAGGAGGAAATTAAATATGGTCTAAATCTACATTCTAATGCAATTCTTATGCACTGCATTATTTCTAACAGTAATCTCCTCCCACAGAAGGGACTGATGCATATTATCAAGCATGAATATATTACATACATCTTGATTTAAAAAAGAAACGAGTTCATTAAAATATTTGTTCACCTCAAAATAGTACTAAGTCATAGGAATCAGATGAAGAAATCATTTTGCCAAGTTTTTTGAACAACACAAGTAGAAATTTAAGCATTTGGTGTAAACGGTGATATTCACATTTGTGTTTTCAAACAATAAGAAAGCTTTCTTTTTCTTTAGGCTTTGACCAACCTATCCTTTCACAGTGTATCTATACCATTCACACCTAATTAGTGTTTTGCAAACTTTCTGTTGCCTGGGCTTACTCCCCTAGCATCCTCCTCCTCCTTGATCTGCTGCTTCCTCCAGACCATAACAGCTGCCTCTTGGTCCCTCCAAGGGGGTCTTCTTGCTGCTTTCTGCCTCCCATTCCTGAGCCACCTCACTCATTCTCTTCCTTAGATACATACCCGTTTCTTACTTTCAGACCTCTGCTCTTGACCCTGAGCTCAGATATGTCTTCCAAGACTCCTACTCTTCCCTTCTTCCCCGATTCCCTATTACATTTCCTTCCTCCTCCTCCCCCTCAGTCTGCGACGGCCCCGCTCTACCTCCTCACATCTGCTTCCCGCACCTTGCCTTGGTCCTGCATGCCAGCAGAGTTCACAGCTCCGCTCTCTGCTCTGTCCCAGCCTACTTGTTCTGCACCATTATTATTAGTGTCTGTGTCCCAGCAAGCAGCACCTCATCCGCTGGGGGAAAGTTCAGCCAGCTTGGTAGTCCTGTGATTATATTACTGTGAGGGCATCATTCTTTGCTGCATCCACTCTATGCAAGTTGCTATCTCTGAGCAGATGGATCAAAGCAGAAGATGAAACATTTGACAATTTCCTGAGCTGCAAAAGATCAAGAGATCTTATTCATGGAAACACCATACCATATCTCGAGTGACAGTTAAAAACAAACAAACAACAAACAAAAAAACTAATGTACTGAGCTTGCTTTCAAAATCAGACACATGGTTTACCAGAGTGAAGAACTGGAGTGAACTCCTAATGATATATAAATATTCCCTCTGGGAAAATAAATAAAACAATGTTCTTTTTACAACAGTAGGTATGAAATCTTAAAGTATGAAAAAGTTCTTTGTTTTTGTAAGCATTTCTATTTTTCTTGATACTGTTTACATCATGAAGCCTACTGCCTTTCCAAAGCACCTGAGTAATAAAGGATGATTAACCATAATTCTCTTTTCCTTAAGTGATCACAGGATCACTTTAAAGCACAGAAACTTGGAAGAAGTTGGATTTGAAGAGCACGAGGGCTATACAGACAAAAATACACTTACAAGACAAGTATGCGTTATATAAATGGTCAATTATATAAATGATAAAGAATACAAATACTAGATGCTAGTCATGAATATTCTAACTTCATTTAGGTGTATTTGCTAGAGTCAGGTTTTCTTCTAGTTACAAAAGAAGAGAAAACCCTTAAAAAAAAATCAGCCTATCGCTACACCTAAGAAAAATCAATTCTCCATGCTTCCTCAGATGGGATTCTCAGGCAGAAGATGACCAGTCAGCTGTTAGCATTTAGCTGGCATCTTCCGTCTAGTTATTCTACTTACTTCCTTAGACATAACACTGAAATAAACATCACATGCCAGGCACATATGAAATGATAGCAAATGAAAATTTCAATGATATTATTTAGAGCCATCCTGGTGTGAAGAAAAGCTGAGAGTTCACAGCTCCTACAAATCGGTCAGTGCCTAAGTCTCTCTAACTGTGGACAAGATTTCTTGATCTAAGTAGACTGAAAGAAAGGAAAGCAAATCAACAGCCAACTGAAACACCAAGAGGTGGTCAGTGTTCAGTTAGCACTGAAGTAAAGTTATGAAAAGGAAAATTAATTCTGAATATCAGGAAATCTTTTTTAATAATATGTTCTGTTAAACCACAAGGACATCTGCCCTCATGAAAGCAGAATCATGGGGTGACTTTTAATAACTGGTCTGGACAAACCAACTGTAAGTATCCTTTAGGGCAAACCTTGCACTGGATATAATACAACAACATTTTGCTTTCAGTAGTTTCTATTATTCTAAGGTGAACTGAAAATGACTGGTCTTTCACCACCTCCTTCTCTACTACCGTGCAAACTGCTGCTAATTCTTTAACATCAGACATTTGAACTGTGCATATATCACCTCATATTTGGGACCAAGAATGCAGAATTCCCCAGACAAATTTTAGCTGGATCAAACTCTAAATAGTCCTCACTCTAACTGTTTGGTGTGAGTTACGATTCTTTGTCAAATCACACCTTTTGTCAAGCATGTCTGATAAGACACGACCTAGTCTATGCTTCCAAAAGTGCAGTGGCTTTTTGGAAATGCAATAGACAGTAAGAAGATATGCAGACAGCTGAAAGTGTCTTTTAGAAGCATTGGATGTCTAACTGCATGCTCATGGGCCTAAAACTAGAAAAATACAGCCCAAGTTGTCTTCTTCAAACTATATAGTGACATCTACAAAACTGCAAATTTCCCTTCTTTGGAAGTGTCTTTCTTTTCCTAAACAGCATTGTTCTTTCCAGATCTATCAGCTTCAGGACACAAAAATACAAATAAAATCAAGTTGAAATAAAATAAGGTCAGCATTGCAAACTTAGACTAGGTAATTACCACTTGTCCATGCCCCTCCTCTGTTGTCATTGTCATGACTCTTAATCTGGGTCCATGGCAGTAAACTGAAAAAGTCCCATTACAGGACTATGACTTGGCCTACAAGGACATATTAACAGATAACAGCTTTCAGAAATTTTCTGTCTAATATGTTCTCTGGGAGCATTTCTATTGTCTTTTCTCTTTATATGTGTGTTTCTCACTCACTCTAATTGTTCTATTTTAATTTGTCCTCTTAAAGCACATCATTCATTGTTACATTGTTCTTTCTTCTTAAGGTGAAGAAAAAGCCCTTAGTATTACAAAGTCAAGTAGACTGTCGTGAAAATAGACAATAGAAAGATAGAAAATTACAAGGCAATAAGACAATGCTAGAAAAAAATACAATCCTATGAGAAAAATAGCTATGTTCTTTATTCCTGTAAACAGCTGCAATATCCTCAGGATATTTCCCATTGTGCCTATTCACTCAACATATTCAGTTTCTCTATCAAAACAGAGATTTTTCTCTAACCACCCAATTAAAGTAGTTGGGAAAGAGGTGGAGAGAATAACTTATCTAGCTTACTGTTTTTGTCCTGAGGGCAGGTAAGGAGCAGCCTGCTTTTCTATAGATACGTAAGTAATGTAAATCAGCAAAAGTAAATAAACCGAGGTTCCCTATGTACAGTTATATCAAAACTTCTATAGTTTGTGATTTCAGATTAATTATTTTTCATTAATTTTGCTATTATTATTTCAGCCTGCTGTTCTTTGTTCTGTTTACTGTTAATCCAAATACTGTGAAACTCTGACTGGGGTTTACAGTTTGTTTTCTTTAAATGTCAGTAAAATCTCCACTGGCTTTGATAGAAGCAGAGGTAAGTCAATAATGAGAGCTTCAAAAAATCCTCATCTCTGTCTCAAGAGCTATTCATTAATGGACAGAACTAGTATAACTTGATGTTGTTGTGCTCTCTCTCAATTCAAAATGATTTATACAAGACAATTGAGCAAAGGTAAAAAAAAAAAAAAAAAGATTACAACATTGCAAGGCTAAAGAACACTGAAGAATCAAAACTCCACGAAAAATAAGGATGATTTCTGTAAATCTCTGTTTCACAGAAATTAAGGAGCTAATTTCTTTAATGAAAACAATATGCAACAACTCAGCTGAGTGCACCCAAAATAAGAGTATGAGAGCATGCATGACTGAACCAATTCTTAAACTAAAGTATTTCTGTTATAAAATCACCTAGAAAGTGTTATTATGAGCAATTTAGTTCATAATTTAGCTCAGGAAGGCAGTAGTTCAATAATACTGTGCCAAACAAAATGGTAATCCATGACAATTTCTTGCAAAAATTTATGAAGTTCAGAAACTGGCAAAATTATTCTTTTATTCAATTTGCTTATCTTCCTATTACATAGGAATCATTAACTATTTTAAAGAAAAAATGTGTTAACTTCCCCAATAAATTTTGATGGCTTAATTAAAATTACAGCTTAGATCAAGAACAATTAGATTCCTCAATGCCTGTAGCCAGCAAGTCAGAGACAGTGGAGTAATGACACATTTTGCCCCTCAAGTGAAATGCTGCTCTAGGCTTTCACAATAACTTCAGGACAATGAATGAGTTAGATCAGGCAGGATGGAGGAGATGACTGAAGAGGTGCTATGAGCACTCATTCACTGACTTGAGCAGATTTTCTGGCTATAAAATGACCTGATCCAATACACAGAAGATTTTCCTACTCCAACTCAACCAGAATTATAAAGCCACCCTCAAGCATTCTGAATCAGAGGTAACATAAAAACTGCTTTTAGCATAACTGAGGAAAATAACATCAAAACTTTAAACCTCTGCCAAAGAAAACAAAAGAACAAATGGAAATCCCAGAGCAGAATTATACTTAATGAAATGTTATATTAATGCTTAATCTGTTGAGCCACAGGGTATCTTTTAGGCAAGTTAATTTTTTTCTGTACTGCAATTTCCCCACATTTAAAGTAGGATGGCAATGTTTGCTTAGTTACAATGGTTGTGGGAATTTAAACCTTGCATACATTCGTGTTTTGCAGACAGCAACAAACATTATCCATTTACATACTATTGGGCAGGGGATATATCATTGATCATAAAGAACATTAATCATAAAGAAGAGATTGAGCAGTTCTCACTGAGACAAAGCTTTCCAAATCATCCTGACATAAGTTACTAATGATAAAATCCAATATGGGAGTCCAGTCTAGTTGCACTTCCTCCAGCTTCAGGCATCTAGCTGACCTGCCTACCTCAGGGGGCTTGTCACCCCAGGTCCTCTCTATAAGCTTTCAGGAGAGAGCGGCACTCCAGATCACACTGCAGATCCTGGCTGGCATGAATTGCCCTCTGCGGGCAATTCCCCTCCCTTTCTCCTACCTGCATGCACAGCCTTAGGTGAGCACACTCTCTGGTCAGGTGCTTCAGTTGGAAACTCGAATTAAGTAGGAAGAATCTATCCAGAAAGATGTATCCAAAATTTAGGGCAGGAATCCCAGTTTAGGACCAACTTCATAATCTCCAAAACTCTTGCTTTATTCCTAATATTACTGATACTTTTTTTGCTGTAGAAATGTTAAGTTGTTCTTGCATTGACAATGTATTACAAGCACATATTGACTTGTGTGTAAGAATCCATGCACTGAAAACACCAACTTAAGGATGTTTTGTACTCCAATTTTACCCACTCTGCATATGCATCTCTTAAAGTACAATTACACAGATACATGGTGTATATAACTAAGATGCTTTTACTTTGTTTCTTAGTTTTGTATAAAATGTGCTTTGAGGTCTTGGACAATGCACTTAACACTGTGTTAGGATACCAGTAACAAAGGTTAGAATATTCCCTAATAGTTAGAACACAATTTAATGATCCCAAACATGGGCTGTTAGAGAAACTGTTATGCCAGGTTAATAGAGTTTTCCTGCAAAAGTCACTTACCTCAGGCTACAATTATATCCTATTTTAATAGTCATAAGTCAGGGATGCACAAAGATTTCCCTCTTTTCATAATTACAATTTAGGAAATGGGTGAGGGGAAGTATGAGAATTGTCACTGATAATAGAAAAGAAAAAAAAGAAAACATAGCTGCAGCTGCTCTAATAGGCATTTCTTTGGTTGCTAGAAGGAGGATGCCTTTACTATGATAAACCCTCTTCTGAAGCCAGAGATGGAGGAAATAAAAATATTTCAATGGGCACTTTAGAAAAACAACTGAAAATAGCTTTCAAGTGCTGTCCCCAGCTGCCAGGATTGGTAGGATGTTTATTTTCCTCCCTTACCTCTACATTTTGTTGTTTCTTATTACCTGATTATTCTGAAAAGACAGACTTCCTCTTTCTCAACTTGTTCTATGAAACTAATTTTTGTTTCATTAATGTGTTCTCTTCTTTCCAAAAAGGAGAGTGGTACTCAGGAAATTGCATGGTGAAGGCCAATTAAATCCACTGACCCATCGATTTTTCAGCTATTATGTAACTCTAAAACCTCTAGGTTCTTAGCAATACGTGGAAGAAGAAAAGACTTTTAATCATATTCTTCTCCAGTGAGATGTAGTACTTAGAAAGAGAATTTATTTAAAGGAATGTTGTAAAAAATAAATCACACTTCAATCTGTTCTTTTCCTATCTACTATCATTCAGAGGGTCACAGTGGTTCCCCAGGACAGTTCAGCAGCTCTCCCAGCTTCCGAAACTCTCTGCAACAGCTTTAGAAGAGAGAAGCAACTTCTTGGAGAAACAGATCTTTAAAACTACAAGGAGGCAGGAGAACTTCTTTCACATTATTTTTACCTTTCTTAACTGGCCAGACTTCAAGTTGGCCTTAGGCTTATTTTAAATTTTCTGAGCCAATTACTATTTCCACTGTATTAATGGGCTGAAAGCATAAAATGCAATACACACCTGAGTTCCTTTGACATAGCACAGTGCCCATAGAATAGTACCCTAGCACAAAATGCCTTGGCCTCACTGGTCTTATTAGGAGATTTGCCATCAAGTTAAGGAGTCCAGGATCTCAGAAGAATTTCTGCAATTGAATTTAATATAGAATATAAGATTCATGGTGTTGTAAAAATCCCTGTAAGCCAGTGATTTCAGTAATGACAGTGTAAGCAGAGCTGTCAATATAGCATATATTTACATATTTCACACACAGTCTGTGACTCCACAAGCAGTTTTGCAGACAGAAAGAGTATTAGACATAATTTGATTAGGTTATTATATAAGATTAATTGCCCTGTTCTGAATTTATGAAGAATATTCATCATGTCTTATCATTCCTTTCGCAACTTGCTGGTATAATCTATATTCTGTTTTTATTTTCCTTTTCTTTTCTTTTCTTTTCTTTCTTTTTTTTTTAATCTATCATCAGAGAAACAGGATCTTTGTCTGGTCAAGAGACTCAGTTTTACCTGTCCTTTGATTCTTTTAGTAATGAATGGAGTTGGGCTCAACCTTGGGAATTATTTATTATATTCTACATGTGCCCATTTTCTTTTGTTGATTGCAAAAAAAAAAAAAAAAAGAGAGAGAAAGTAGAAGTGACTTGTTCAAGACATAACAATAGCTGCTTAGCTTAGTGGGAAGCAGAATTCAGATCATCTGACTTCTATTCAGTGACCAACATGCTCAATAACTGTCTGTAGAGTAGGATATACCCAATGAAACTAAAGAGAAGTTTTAGCCATCAAGTTCAAATGTTAAGCAGGAGGATGTTCCACCACAAGGTCTCACTGGGGTCTCATTAAAATTGACTGAACAGAGGTTTTGCTTGCAAGTTTGTTTATGTTGCCAAACAGGCAAATTTACCTTATTTATTATTGCCCCTGGGCTTTTAGGTCTATAGTCAGATTTTATTTTATTTTATTTTGTGTTAGAGATGAGGGGATAAGGGAACTGGCCAATCAAAAAACTGTCTATTCCTGGCCTTTCATTCTGATCAAGAACTTTAAAGTAAAAGAAAAAGAACTGACAATTTTTCCATTGAGAGTTCAGCTTCCTCACAGCTCTGATCTTTGCAATGTGCAGCTAGTGCATTGCTGTTCTCTCCAAGAAAGCCATGTTAAACTGAGAACATTATCTAAATAAATTGTCAAAGAACAGGCTCCCTAAGCAAAGGAATTAACAAATGTCTATCTAAATCCTCCCTCTTGCATTGGGGAACAAAAGAAAAAAATACAAGAAAATCCACCAACATTCTTTAGTAAGTGGAGAAATATCTCATAAAGCAAGATGCGCAACTTATTTATTTTATTAAAAAGAGGTGTGACTTGATTATATTGGTAGGAAATATTGGCTATTACATGCTCCTTAATCTCAGAGAAGAGCATAATTAGAACCAATGACTGGAAGCTGAAGCCAGACAAATTTCAGTCTGAATTCAAGCACAAATCTGTTTTGGTTTTGCTTGAAACAGCAGGGGATAAAGGAAGCAGTGGTTTCTTGCATCTTGCTTGAATCTGAAATAGTCAGTCATCTATTAATTACTGGGTTAACTGGAGGAATTTAAATTGTTTACAACATACCAGAACCCAGATGCAGATATCTCTGTGTTCCTTAAACGCCATACATCTCTAATCCAGATAGCATATGATAGCAATATTATAGCAAAGTAGGCTTCCTTGGGCTGTAGCTCAAACTATGTTGTATTTAGCATCAATATATCATGACAGGCTTAAAAATAGACAAAGGAAACATGAATTCAGGAAGTTAATCAAAAGGAAGTCTTTTGAAGGTTTACATTTGTTCACCACTACAGCACAAGTTACTATCCATGCAACAAATTACACTTTCCCTTATTTGTGATTAAGAAAAATGCTGTTATTTGCTTCCTATACAATGACCAGACTGTGTTTTGCTTTTAGAAGAGTGTTAGTGCTAGTTGACATACGGACAAAATATATGAACTTCCCATTAATTCTTCCTTTTATCTCCAACATCACTTATGTAGGAAGAAATCAGAAATTCAGATTACAGGTTCACCATTTTTTAATTTTTAAAACTTCTTAACAAATTCAAAATCTGAAATGTAAGTCCATCCTGTCTCACAAAACCTTCTCCCTTTGGTAAAAGGGTTGGGGTTAGAGAGATGAAAGAATAACTCTCCTTCAAAAATCATATCTCCTGAGTGTCTATCACTTTGATCTAAGTACCATTAATATGCTTCAGATGCACAGAAATAAAATAATATTTTAAATTCTGTAGCACCTACAGGATTCTAACCTGAGGAACAGCATACTTCACAGCTGATCACAAATGAAAATGTTTGCTTCCTTCCCAAAATTCAAGCATCACATTAAATTTTATTTAACTTTAGCAGGTGTTTGCCTTCTGATGCACTTTGTTTTCAGTTAGTAATAAATATCTATAAATACATAACTCTCAAGACACTGTTTTATCCATTCACCTATCCAAATTAAAGCCCAATTGGAATTCATCATTCAAAGGAAGATTTTGAGTATATATAAATTCAATACTGTCAGATCAAAGTGAATAAACACAACTTCTGTTCTCATTAAAAGAAAATAATAGCAAAATATATTTTTTATATATAACTGCAAAATATAACTTGGCAAAAATAACTGGGGCAAAAATAACTGGTGACTCAACCACTGCAACAAGATACAGATGTATACAACAGTTATAAATAACTTATAACATTGGAGCTATATGAACAGGCTACAAGTATCAGGAAATAATTACCTGAATAAACAATTCTATTGACTTAACAGCAATTTGATTTGATTATTTTTGGTCTTCCAGGATTAGTATGGAGAGGAAGGTTTTGGGGACATTTCTTTTCTGACACCAGCTTTTTGGGGAAATGAGGACTTACCTGCAGCAATTGCCTTGAAGACACTGCTTTAGAATGTAAAAATAAAGCTTACTTATTATTTTTTTCTCAGGCTTAATAAATTTTGTCAGCAGTGTTGTGCCTTTTCCAAACCCCACAAATTGTAAGGAAAGGCCCACTAGCCTGAGGTCATGAATAATAGAAAATATGGTTGGGAAGGACTCTGATGATATGTCTATACTAACAAATTAAACATGCCTGGAAATGTTCCCAAGCACAGATGCCTAGTGCAGAGAACAGCCTTAAACTAGAAAACTCATAGATCCCAAAGCAGCTGCATACAAACTGGCTTCTGGCCCCTGGAAAGCTACAGCTAACTTCCAGGTCTTGCCCTTTTATTATCTGGACAGTGTTGTTTGACATGGACCAAAACCCTTCCTGGGACCATTCTTTCCAAATGCTCGTTTAACTTGTCCTGTATACTATCCAGTTATGGAGACATCTCTGTGATCCTAGATTGTCTGTTCCAGGGTTTAGCTACCTTTTCAGTGAAGTTTTCCTTCATGGGATACAGTCCACAAGGGTACATAAACAATGATGGCTTCACAGAGTTTAAGGAAGTCCAAGTCCAGCAAAATACACTTTCAGGACCTCTTTTACAAGGAGGGGTATAAAGCGCCACTAATCAACCAGTTATGTTTTTTTTTTTCCCCCCTCTCTCTCCGCAGCATCTTTGTCTTTATTCATTGTATGAATTGGAAAAGCTAATTTCAACTTCCAGCATGGTAGGACTTTCTTTCACCTTTGTGTCTTCCATTGCAAGAAAAAGGAATTATATTTATTATCTACTGGTTAGTGGTCCAGTACCTCCAAAGTTCCCTCATTCTGTTTCGTCTCTTGAGATACATTACTTGGTGTTATCAGTTCCTATTTAGACACTGAAAAGTTTACAAGTTTCATACCTAAATTAATTTGCAAATTTGCAAATGTTCATGGTTTACTTTACTAGGTTTTGAAATGAGAATACTGTACAGTAAATTCATTCCCTGCAAGCAAAAGCTCCTTCTCATACTTGAACTGTTCCTATCTCTGGCAAAAATAAAAGAATATGACTTTCTTGCCTCAAGAGCTAGAAGTTGGAACTTATTCTTCTTTTGTCCCCACCTCTGCATTAGGCATGTCTTCCTAGAATTGTCCCTAATGTAAACATCATGAATATGAATGCTGCAATGGCTCCCATCCAAATAGTTTCATTCAAATGCAGAACATAAATGACTTGTGCAGAAACTGATTAAAAATCCATACTTTTCATAAAACAGAACTCATACATTAAAAAGAGGCTTATTCTAAAAGAGCAAGAGGATGACTTTTTGTCCTACTGCTTACATTTTCCCCAAGCTGCATGTTCAATTATTTCTATATCAGGGAATGCATTTCTCCTTACTGTATGTTATTATCTTTTAACTTCATAGCTTAGAGATCTCTGTATGCTGGATCACAGCACAGAGATCTTAATGTGGCTTTTCCCCATTCTCCAGCAATTTCACAAGTAGCCTGCTGTATTCTTCAGGTATGACCATTTAATTATGAATAACAGTGGCAGAGTTACCTGGGGATTATTGCTTTTTCCTCACTGGAAATAGCTTGGCATAGAAACAGATACTATAGAAATATGACTTGTTCCAATAAAAAAAAAGAGAAAGGGGGCAAATCTGCCTACACAGAAAATGCTTTTCAGACTAACATATAAATGTGCATAGATGTGTCATTAAATCACAAGAAAAACAAGACAGTGTCTAACTGTCATTGCTATCAATATTACACTTTCAGATTTTAAATTCTCTTCCACAAATAACATTACAATGACTCCAGGATGAAAATAAGTCCATATTTCATAGCCAGCTAGATGGTGATGGAATTTAGAAACAATAAGGCTATACAACCACCTGCCTCCAGAATAGAAGGAATAGGGACCATTGAACATGGGTTATGTTGCATATACTATTTATTACTACCAAATGCCCTGCTAGCATCAACTGTTGTGCGCCTATATGTGAAGAAAGCACATTCCTTACATTTTCTCATTTTCAACTGTTTTGCCACAAGCATAAAATAAAACAAACTCAAGAGAGAGTGAAAACTGAATCTTTTCTCTAGCCTAAGAGGTTAAGTATCGGTTATATTTCTTGCCAGCAGCCTGTGTTCTGTGTTAGAAAGACAGCACTAATAAATCTGGATGGTGTATATGCAGGCGAAGTTATTTTTCAGATTGTGAAAGTGGTGCTGAGGCCTCTTCCCTTATGATTTTTTTAAAAGTAATTTCCAGTAATACATTAAACTGAAATTCAATTACAAAACAAATATATCTCAGCTAATGTGAAGATTGGCTGGGCTGGCTAGGGGAAAGAAAGGGAAGAGAGATTTACTGAACACCAAAAAGATTATCTGTTGTGAAAAGGCTTGTTTCTAGATTCTTTTTCTCATACCTGAAAATTTAGGTGGCACTTCAACGGACAAAGCATCACTGCAAACTCTCACTAAACTCTTCAGAATAAACTCAGAAAGAGCAACTTTATGTGCATTTGCTATGGTACTTAATGAGAAAAATCAGTAGACAAAAATTAAATGCATCTTCATAACCTCAGTAAAGTTTATATAGTAATTTTTTACTGTACATGCAGAAAAGGGGTTTCATGTATAATCTTTAATTCTGAAAAATGATGATGATACATGAAATGTAACACATTTAAAGAAGCATACAAATAATTATCTTTTGTCTAAAATTTAACACCAAAGTGTTTTATGGTATTGGGACAGACATTTTGTTTTGAACTAGAGGATTTTTTGAATAAAATTTATTCTCTGCAAAAACCAGTGCATCCCTTTTGGTGAAAATGTATAGGCCCAAAACAGGAAGGTTTATCACAGGAAGAAAGCAAAAAGATTTCTAATTCCTCACAGAAGTTGTATTTTGCTCTTCCCACCCTGATTTCTGCAAGTGGGGATCAGCTGGCCAATAGCTTCCACAAAGCACCACCACCCTGACTGCGCAGCTTCCCACCACTGTCAGTAAGAAAAGACCAATGCGTAGTATCAGAGACTATGGTAGAAAATAATAGAATGACATTTTCTAGGACGTTCTCAAATTTGAATCCCCCAAAGTAATTCTCAGCTCACATATGTAACCACCTGTAGATTTAACTCCCTTGTCTCATCTCAGCCTCACCCTCCACACATACCAAAACAGGCCATGGCAGGAAAAACTAATCATTGCTACCCAAACAGGCAGAGCTTCCTGGTTCAGAGCTTTACCTCGTATTTCCTTCTTGTCAGTCCCTGATTTATATATTCTGTGTGATAGGTACACTCCATGACAACTGACTCACAAAACTTAGCTATTTGGACAGCAACCACTGACAAAAATATCATGTGAAAAAAATAGGTAAGTTATGACAACTCTTAATAGCTTCCTAAAAAAGTGTCTCCTTGTATTCTAAAGCATGTTTTTCCTCTTCTGAATCAATTTATTTATCATTGTTCTGGTCATTCACCACATCTGCCTCCAGGTAGGAATTTCTAAACTCTTTGATGATCTATTTTCTATTGGTCTATCTGGCCAATCTAGTCTTGGTTAGCATTTGACAGTTTCTGTGTAATTCACCCCACGATACTGACAAATGATTAAAACACATCATTTGGCACATACAGGTGAGGTTCAGCCAAATCTGCTTTGTGTACATTTAACTTGTGCTAAGCTATCCAAAATTAATTATTATTGCAGAATAACTGACAGACCAATAAAAGGTGAAAATAAACACAAGGTTAATTAAATCTTTGACTAATAACATGAAGAAAAAATTCTTTACTGTGAGGGTGACTGAGCACTGGAGGAGGTTGCGGAGTCTCCTTCTCTGGAGATATTCAAAAGCCATCTGGACACAATCCTGGGCAACATGCTCTAGGTGACCCTGCTAGAGCAGGGGGGTTGGACTAGATGATTTCCAGAGGTCCCTTCCAACCTCAACCATTCTGTCATTCTATGATAAGAAAATGGCTAGTAAGTTTATTTGTTGGTCCTGCTGTTCTTACCAGAATAGGAAAAGCATTGAACTTACTCTGTTTCCATAGGAAGAATAGAGGCCATAAATTTTAAGACAATTACGAAGCAGTTCTAGGAACAATTGGCAGATCATACCAGCTTCTTAGTCAAATGAGTTGGAAATATTCTATCATGATGATTTTCTGATATAATTCTATTTCTGAAGAAACAAAATTTCTCCATGATGATGCTGATTGTCCACTGGAGATGAATAAAAATGCAATATTTTATGCAGTGCCTAATTGACTAGGATATGTTGGCTACCTAACTGCCTCAAAATGTCTCACTTCCAGTCAGATTAACCAAGTATCAAACAGCATTTTGCTGTGGTATATCTCCTAAAGTGAATTGTAATTCTGTCTCCATTTTTAGCTTTTCAGAATCCTAATAAGACATTTTTCATGAAGCACTGCACCACTTTTCTTGTGACCGTACTATGTTATGCTTTATGGAATCATGTGTCTTCACACGCATTGAAAGAAATGGGATCCTGTTAGATCTGGAGGAAAAACAGTAGCTAGATCTACATTTTCATCAAGTAACATTAGTTGTAATATGATAAAGATAAATCAGATTACATTACACAGGAAGGCAGCTGACTGCTGAGATTAATTTAAATGAAACATCTTGGGTCAATCAACATCACTAAACATTTAGATCTGGTGAATAACAAAATATTTAATTTCATATAGAAACGTGATACTTCACTATTCCCAAACACAACTTTTTTTTGCATTTTCTGTTCTTTTAGAAATTAACTTTTCCCTTCCATTTTTTTTGAGGTAAATGGTTCCTGAAATGTTGATATTGTCTGTAGAACAGACAGTCCAAACTATACCAAGTCTGATAGCTGCCAGTACTGCTCCTTACTGATCTTGAATAGAGCTATCAGAAGTACCTCAGAACCTGCATTGCACTCATGTATTGGCAACAAAATGTAGAATCCAAAGTCCCAAAGAGAACAGCTGATTTTATCTAAATTTAACAGCATAAAAGTATCTAGCCTATGGGAGTTTCTATGGTCAATGAAGAGAAACAGTGGGAGGCCTAGCCCCTTGGGTGATTCTTCTCTTTTCACTCTCTCTCCTTCTGTTGATAATAGAGAGTGCCTCCGTAACCACTCTGACTAGATGCATAATTTTCAGCTGCCTAATTTCAGTCTAAGCAACTTCTGAAATGGGATATAGGCATTTCTGAAAATATTGCCTTTTATATCTTTTGATAAAATGATTGCCTTCCCCTCAAATCTAGAAAACAAATGAATATGCAAAGTACTGTGTTAGGTAGCTAACCCAGCGAGCATTCCTATTTTTAGTCTATCCAGAGTAACTTCTCTGAACTGCCTCATTTTGTTGTTCTTCTCACTTTGAATTAAATGGAAGTTCCTCTTGAATGACAACTGAATGCTGTGTCCTACCAAGCTGGCTGTATCCACTTATGCAATTGCTAAGTCACCTACCAGCAAGGGAGCCAACTATCCCGCCCCTTCTTTCATGTTCCCTCGGCACTTCGAGTTGCAGCTGCACTTCTGCTAAGGTTTCTGTTGTTTCTTTCCCCCTTCCTTCTCTCCTCTCCCCCCTCCAATGGCTATATTTATTTCCATCCTTACTGCTATTTTCTAGATTTATCTTTTATTGTCGAATTTCAGTCCTCATTTTCTTTCTTTGTAAGACGGTCTTTGCTGAGCCACACTGTGCAACAGCAGCTTTCTTTTCTAGCTCTCAGTTCAGCACTGTTCTTGCTTCTTTCCTGGGAGAACAGTCTGATTCTCCTTTTTAGGTCAGCATTCTAATGCATGGTGGTGTAATAAGGGGTAAATATGTGATTTTCTGTGAAACATCATATTTTCATGTGACAGAAGAGTCCAGTAAGACACAGGCACCATTTCAATGCTAGAAAGAAAATTTTCCTGGCACTTGTCTTATCCTCTGTCATTCATCCTACAAATTTGAGTGATATGCCTGAGATGCTGAGTTAAGCATCTCCTGCCTTTCCATCCCCTGCGTAGAAGGAGCAAAATCAGTCAATCAAGACTATAAAGGGTTCTTGGATTTAGGTATGAGCTAAACTCAAATATCATTGAACTCGCTAAAACCCCAGGGAGAGCTGCATAATACAACCTGTCAAAATGTCAGTCATTTAACAACTGACCAAAAAATTACACCCAAAGGTAATTGATGGGAAAAGGCAAATTCCTGTATTTTCAAACTCTCCTATTTGTTTCATTTTATAACCATGAAGTGAATTTTTCAGGTTTTTAAAGGTTAAGATGGGTATTGCCAGCATGAAATGCAACTAGCTACAGATGCTCTGGGAAAGCAAGCATTAGTCGCTTCCACACAATTTTTTCCAATAATTATGTGCTCAAAACAATGTAATTCCAGTCAAGACAGAATCTACTGATTGTGCTTCTAGTGTCTTTTGTTAAAGAATAACAGCAGCCTTTCTATCTTCTCTCCCTCCTCCCCCTTCACTTGCATGAATCAGATTTTTTGGCAAAGGGGCTGCACCCTCCTCCCATCTGAAATTTCTCCCCATATGCTGAACAGAATTTAACCTTTTGTACCCGTTTATTACATCAGCAGGCCCACATCCGCTGTTGTACATTGGGAAAACAAGCAGTACAACACTGAACAGAATGGTAATTATAGCACTGGCTCCCACCCCAAGGCTTCTTACAAATGCACACACGCCACATGCATGCACACACACACTCAGAAGGAGAGAGATTGATATTGAGACAGTAGTCGCAGTTTAACAGAAATGATCCATGGAATTTACTTTTTTTTATCTGCCTAGAACGCACTTGGTGGAGATTTCCAGCCTGTGGAGGCTTAGTCCCAGACACCAGAATGACCTACTTTTTCATGAGGGACACATGCCCCCATGCATGCACAATTCACAGAAGGTGTGACTTCATTAAAATCCAAACTTACAAATTCTTGTGCATTAAGTCCAACCGAAGAACACTTGCTTCTTGCAAGAGAATGTTACCCTGAGTGAGTTGCAGCACTACGAATCAGATCAAAAGTCAGTTAGAAATTCAGTCCAAGAAACTGGGTTTGCAACCCCAGACCCAGACCTGGCTCTTGACTCCTGAAACAGGATTGGAAATCCCATAGGCAAGGTTTCCACAGGTTTGAGAAAATCTGTTGCAAGAAGTTGCATTCTCAGATATGCAGGTTCCTGTTCCAGTTCTTGGCATGACAGCCAAGAAGGTGCATGTAACATGTATCCACTGCCACTTGAACCATGCTGAGCATCCAAATTTTCAAATTCATCGATCAATCAGTCAATCAATTTGAGAAATCAATTACAAAATAAATCATATTATTTTCATAATTTGCAAATTGCAGATACCTAATTTCTATGAGTAAATGTATTTCAACAGGGAAGAGAAGTTTTGTTCTGAAGGCACTGTCAAAAAAGTTAAAACTTTATGATGGGAAATCAATTTTTCTAACATGTGCCTCTGTTTTAGACACCAGCATCTCTAAAGAATCCTTTAAAAATATGGATATAAGCCCCAAACTTTCACGTCTATTCCAAATGTTAGCTGGAGTATGGTGCTGTGGAGATTTCCAAAGATTTGACTACTCCTTTCCTATTAAGGCACGCTGACAGCTATAATTCTCTATATTCTGATGTGCAAGGCAAATTAATAACCTGTGAACAAAAAACATTTGTGAATAACCCAGCTCACCACTGTTTGTCATTGTTCTTCCAGTAAAGGGGGAAAAAAAGCATCAGGGAAATACTGCAGTAAAAATAAATAAATAAATTATTGACAAAACTGAAATTACACCTTATGATTTACAAAAAAACCCAGTGACCACAAAACAAAATAAATTAAAACCAGATTGTGCTGGCTAAGCAAAGCACTAAAGGCTTTATATATGTATATGTATACACACAAACACACACACGCATATCAATAAATCAAGGCTCAAATTAACTCGGGGCCTTCTGTCGCTAGATAATACTGCTGCTTCTACACACTGTAAACAATGAGGAGTGAGTTGGGATATTTAGGGACAGAATTTTAGTATTAATTTCCTTTGTGATCATAAAAAACAGAACTGTTCCTCTCATTTAAGAGTTAGGCTCTAAAAGTTTTGCAACATATTTTTTGCTAAACAACTATGCAATGATGAACTAAAGCTCTTCCTCCCTACATTTTGCTGCAAGATTGATCTATCCTATTCTTCTTGACCAGCATTCTCATTATATGGTATATCTATTTCCTAAAGGAGCTTCACCTCACCATTTTTTTCTGCCCACCACTAGTGAGCTTCAAGTTCAAAAAGGGCTATAGTTTTCCAACAAACACATTACACAATTTCAAATATTTATATCCAGTGATTAAGTACTTTTGTTCATGTGCCTCTCTGTGCTTAGGTCTTCTCTAACCAGTATGCAAAAAAGTCACCTAAATCTTCCCACCACAGAGTCATTTGACATCTGGCTGCAGCCACTGGGCTGTTCCCAGATCAGCATCTGGATTTGGTCTCTCTCTGTATCTTCTGCTTAAGGTTATTATGGTGCTGCAAATAAATCATCTCTTTTCAGTGAAATGGGACTTGGACTTGACTATAACATGTCCCAGCTAAGTGCCATAACTACTAGCCTAAAAATTCTGTCTTTCATTCTCACCTGTGGTCCAGTGAATGTTTAATTAAACACAATTCACTAATAAATTGCACTGGCAATCAGACTCAGTTTGAAGCCACTAGGAGCTTCATAACATTGGGACTCAGCTCTGAATAACTTTGAAAAGAAAAGTCCATTTGTTTTCTCTCACATGCTCTCATACCTTCTCTTTATCAGGAATCTCTCTAGAAAAGTATTCAAATCAGTCCTGCCATTGGCAATCAATAATGTTGATAACTATAAATTTATCAACTTTGTCCATCGTAAAAAAACACAGCAGCTTGCTCATGTACAAGATGCTGATACAGAGGAACATGTGTATAAACATGTGTATCAATGGTAAAGAAAAATGAAAAATTATTTTTAGCCTCTTTTTGATAATAAAGTCTGTAACGAGCATTCCCATACAACAAATTATCTTTAACGTGCAGAATTTTAGGAGAATGCCTCATTATGCTCCACACCTCTATCCTTTCAAAAAGAGGAATTACATTTGAATTTCTTAAATTACATTTAACATGAAAGATATCTTATGTAAGTGAGTTAGATCTTGACAAATGAAGCAAGGTATTAATTACTGCAGCATTTTCCCTATTGTGGAAGAAATATTAAATCATAGTGTCAAAGACATGATATTATCCAGCAATATATGAAAAAGCTTAAATAAGAGTATGTGCAGGTTAATAAAAACTATTTCTCTGATCTCTTACTTTTTTAAGCTCAGTATTAATGCACAATGGAAACACTTCCCAGTTTGAGTACTGTATTAAACAAGCCATACATGCCAGTGGCAAAAATGTTATTTATTATTAACTTCTCTTGCAAGCTTGGATTTGTGAGTATGAGGACCGCACATTTCATGGAAATTTGGAATGACGCTCTTGCCCAGAAGTCAATGGGAGACTTGGCACTGATCAAAACAAGGCCAGGATTTTACTTCCTGTACTTCATAGTGGAGACAATTTCATATTCATTTTGCAGGGACTGATGAAACTTTCATCAGAATCAGTAACATTTGAACCTCATTCTGTCAGTCTGAGAACTTGCCACAAATTATTTATCCAATCACAAATTATTTATTAATATGTTTAATACCTGCATTACCTGCATTTCTGATAATACATCTTGCAAATTATTATGTCCTTTCTTCTCTTATCAGTGGTCTATTAGGCTATCCTCTCATCCCTACTAAATAATTTATTTTTAAACTGTGAGAGGGGAGCAAGGGAAGAGAACATCAAATAACTGATGCAGAATTTTGCAAATGTAGTGCTTTCCCATGGTTCTTGTCCACAGGAGGATTCCCCTGTCTGAACCAGGCTCATTTCTACAGATTAAGAATGTTCCTCAGAAATAGAAGTCACTAGAAATATGTTTATTATTTGGTTCAATATGGTTCAATCTTACTAAAAAGACATGGTCCCCAGCACTCTGTCCAACATTTGAGTTTATCACCAAGCACAGACACCTGAGTAGACTGCAGCAGACTTGTTTGCAGTTCAGTAACTTCCCATACCCATAGATAGAGTATGGAAAAGGCTGTGCAAATCCAACCGGTATTCAGACCCTGAGCTCACTTCAGTAAGGTATGACATTTTGTATAAATGTTATGGGGCAACTTTACAGACTTCAGGAAAGTTAATTTCATATCCCAATAAAACAAACAAACAAACAACCCTCCCCAACTCTACTCATAGCAGCTGAAACCAGTAGGGCTAATCAACCAGGTAATTTTTAATCTGTGCTAATGACAATGGTGATTAGCTGAAGGCCAGATGGGCTACTGAATAGTTGACTTACATTATACTTAAAATGAGATCTCAGGAAACAAAGGGATTATACTTATCTCTAGTCTCCAATATTAAAGGTTAAATCTGACCTTGGGGTTTTGGGGCCCTTTTTGTTCTTCATCTAGAACACTTGAGGCTTTTCATGTTCATTGACTAAACCATGTGGAAGTTCAGTTCTACTGAGAAGAACAGTTTGGTAAGTTAAAAGATATGGAAAACAGTGATATTTTTGACCCTTTTACTAAATATCCTGTGTTATTCTCTTCCATATGCATATTGAAATACAAAGATTTCAGCTAATCTCCCTGTAGTGGATACATTCCTTTGGTTGTCCTGTTCAGTAAACTGAATTTCACGTTAATTGATTTCATATCTTCATGACACTGCACTGAAGATTAGTTGAAAACACTGCAACTTTAAACTGTTAAAAAAAAAATTCTTCCAGTTATGCAATCCTAGTTAGGGCTTCAATTTTGCAATAGGTTGAAAACCTTCATTCTGTATTTTACACAGACTTTTTAAACGTTCACTTGAATAGTCCAATATTCACAAATTGTGTTTAATCTACCTTATTATTTTGGAAGCTTATGGCATTAAGCAATTAAAATTTATATAGAAGACTAATGAATTATTACACTTTTTGAAGGAAAGTAAATGTAGGAACAATGTCATACATCTTCAAATGGCACACATCAATCAAATGAGACTTCACCTGGTTATTTTAGAGAGAGCAACTAATCATGAAGCTTATTCTAATTAGAAGTGGTTTATCTTTTTCAGGAATAGGAAAAAAAACAAGGAATTTCTGGAGATGGGTAACTACCAACGCCAAATGACACAACTGTGAAGGTGTGGGTTTATATGTTTTGAAGTCTCATTGGATTGAAGGTCAATTCCCTTTTTTCAGTATTTTTTACATCTTGCTGTAGAAATATCAGTGGTAGCTTTTTTGGACAAGCGACAACAGTGTCAGGGATAATCCAAAGTACATGACCTCGTTCAAGACCCTTTCTGTTGAAATGAAATACTAAACACTTTTTCCCCAGTGTTCCAAAGGCTAATAAACTGCAGAAAGTCAGCGTCCCTCCCTTTCTCTTGATTAAATTAAGCCATCTATAACTCATATTTTTCATCTTTCTAGTCAGGATAAGAATGTTGTTTAATTCAAACTAGAGAACATCCTCTATGAAGAATGATGAGACACTATAATTAAAATAGTTTTTTGCGTTTTTCAAGATGCAGGTTCTCATTTTTATTTTGTACCAATATTTTTTGCTACTACAGTATATTCTTCCACTAATGCACAGGCATCAAGTGATGTGCAGGGGACACACAGTGGCTTTTGCCTAAGATAAGGATATACTCTACTGCTTTAGCACTTATACTAGAAGCAAAAAAGATCTTTGCTCTAACTGTAGCAGGAAGAATTATTTAATTTTACATATGTGAAGTTAGACAACCACATTTTTTGCTGAGGCATTTGCAGACCAGTTCTGTAAAGTACTTGATCATTTTCCAACCTATAAAAATGCAACAGTCCAAATGGCCTATTCAGATGTTTCAGGGCAGACACAAGCTTAAGTAAGCTCCTTGCTAAGCTAGGACATTACATCCTTGTCTATGCTTAGTCCTCAATCTTTACTGCAGTTATTTCATACCTCTGAAACTGGGCCACCTATTTCATTGCCTAAGAAGAGATTTTGGTTAGGAACAAAAATACTGTTATACTAGACTGAAGCCAGGCCTACCTGCTGCATTATCTGCACCAGTTTCCAGCACTAGAGAACTAAGGGAAGCAGCCAGACACAAAATGATTATTCCCCCTCCCTTTCTCCATCAACAAAAGCCTCCAAAGGTTGAAGCTGGAGGTTTAATATTGCCTCTATATCTTTTTGAAACATCAGATTTATTCTGAATACACCTATTATTCATCTACACGTTCAACTGCTCTTTGCATGTTGCTATTTTTTGCCCTTAACAACTTCCAATATCATGGAGTTCTACACTCTAATCACACATTGTATGGTTAAAAAAAAAAAAAAGTTTTTTGTTTTTTTTTTTGAGCAGAACACCTTTTTCCAGTGTGACCTGTCCTTTCTCCCTTGGGATCACGGGATCACAGAATCACAGAATGGTTGAGGTTGGAAGGGACCTCTGGAGATCATCTAGTCCAACCCCCCTGCTCAAGTAGGGTCACCTAGAGCATGTTGCACAGGATTGCGTCCAGGCGGGTTTTGAATATCTCCAGAGAAGGAGACTCCACAACCTCTCTGGGCAACCTGTTCCAGGGCTCTGTCACCCTCACAGTGAAGAAGTTTTTCCTCATGTTCAGATGGAACTTGCTGTGTTTCAGTTTGTGCCTGTTGCCTCGCGTCCTGTCACTGGGCACCACTGAAAAGAGTCTGGTCCCATCCTCTCGACACCCTCCCTTCACATACTTGTACACATTGATAAGATCTCCTCTCAGCCTTCTCTTCTCTAGGCTAAACAGGCCCAGCTCTCTCAGCCTTTCCTCATAGGGGAGATGCTCCAGTCCCCTAATCATCTTTGTGGCCCTTCGCTGGACTTGCTCCAGTAGTGCCACATCCCTCTTGTACTGGGGAGCCCAGAACTGGACGCAGTACTCCAGATGTGGCCTCACCAGGGCTGAGTAGAGGGGGAGAATCACCTCCCTCGACCTGCTGGCAACACTCTTCCTGATGCACCCCAGGATGCCATTGGCCTTCTTGGCCACAAGGGCACATTGCTGCCTCATGCTTAACTTGGTGTCCACCAGCACTCCCAGGTCCTTCTCCGCAGAGCTGCTTTCCAGCAGGTCAACCCCCAACCTGTGCTGGTGCATGGGGTTATTCCTCCCCAGGTGCAGGACCCTGCACTTGCCTTTGTTGAACTTCATGAGGTTCCTCTCCGCCCACCTCTCCAGCCTGTCCAAGTCTCTCTGAATGGCAGCACAGCCCTCTGGCGTATCGGCCACTCCTCCCAGTTTGGTATCATCAGCAAACTTGGTGAGGGTGCACTGTGTCCCTTCATCCAGGTCATTGATGAAGAAGTTGAACAAGACTGGACCCAGTACTGACTCCTGGGGGACACCGCTAGCTACAGGCCTCCAACTAGACTCTGTGCTGCTGATCACAACCCTCTGAGCTCTGCCATTCAGCCAGTTCTCAATCCACCTCACTCTCCACTCATCTAAACCACACTTCCTGAGCTTGTCTATGAGGATGTCATGGGCCTGATCTTGGCCTGAGGCACACAAGTTTGAAAATACCAACACAGACTTCTAATATATGCCATTTATAATACTGAATCAGAATGACTTGTCTTATTCACAGAGGTATATGCTAATTTATTGTCAATACACATGTTCATAGACATGAGACATGGTATGCGGAAAAATCCAGTCCCATTTCATTGAATTTACTGAACTTAAGTACACGCTTCTATGAATGATTAAAGTCTAATATGCTAAAAGCTAAATATTAATCATCAGCAGCTAAAATTTTTTAAAGGAAAAAAGAATTCCATAAATTAAATTGATTCCCATTATTAGATCCAGTAACAGTGGTAATAAGTTAATGCTGTGTTTCTGGAAATAATTGATGCTACTGTTGTACTATTAGAAAAGATGAGGTCTGGGACCTCAATAAAATACCATATTCTTTTTTCTCCAAATAAAATCACAGTAGTATGTATACTCCCAGAGTATGTAGACATACTCTTCCTAACATTGCTAAGATTAAAGAATGCTAATTCCAGCCCCCTTCAAAAATTGAGACTCAAGGTTGATATAATCGCATAAAAAGAAAACAGCTTTCCATCTGTCCCTGTGGCTGAGTAAGAGGCCAAAAAAACTGGATCAATTAAAGAGAATAAAGAAAAGCATCTACCTACATTATTGAGGCCCTGGCACTATTATCTAGAAGATAATCCAATATTATCTTCTGACTGTCTTTAAAGAAGATGCTCTTGTCTGCAGATATTTTAAAATAACTAAGTGCACTATCAACCACAAAACCATTTAAAGGAGAATGCTGCATAAGGCATTTGGGATTAGAATATGCTATTCTGGGATTCTGTGGCAGTCACAGAGCACTCTAAATTAATGCTTTTTTTCTCAGGAAACTTGCGCAATGTACCCTAATGGAATGGTAATTTGCATACCTTGTCCAGAAATCTGAAGAACTGAATGGTACTCAAAACATTTTTTTCCTACCAACAATAAACTAATCTAAAAAAGGAGCTGCAATACACTGCATAGGGGTTCTTCTCCCAAAGAACATGTATTCTCATGGAAATTTATCTTAAATATTATAGGGGTTGATATGGCAGCACATGCAGTGTCAAGAATTTTATAGGTTACTTCTGAGGATATGAAACTCCCCTTAGTTATCAGAATGTATTATAGTACTGTAACATCAAGAAGAATCTCTGATTGAGACTCCTTACAAATTATTGTTACTGTAAATAAGACCCAATTCCATTGAGACTACATTTCCAAAAAGACCCCAGTGTGACTGAAGCTGTCATCCTGTGACTTCTGAGATAAAAAAGGACAGATAAAGACCTCCAAGACAGAAAAAATACCCCAAACCCTTAACATAGTTTCTGATGCTCACTAAATAATTAGTGTTCTTACACACTGTCATGAGCAGGTTAAGTGAAGGGATCAGATGTTCATGCTGACCTCAGCTCTTCAAAAGTTCATCTGCTGTTCAGTCAAATTTTACAGCCCAAGCAAAAATATGTCACAGTGATTAAAAGCTGCTCAAAAGGATAAGCTGAGTAAAAAAATTGGGCAATCACTCTCTATTAGGAATATATACATATTTTTCTCATAAAAATAATTATGCATAGTCACAGAATCATAGAATAATTCAGGTTAGAAGGAACCTCAGGAGGTCATCTAGCCAACTGCTTCCTGCTTAATGAAGAATTCAGACTAGGTAGTTTAGGACATTGTCCAGTCAGGTCTTGAGGAATACTTTGGAATATTTTAAGCCAGACTGAGACTGAAAAAGATGCTCTGTGCCTGTGTCAGACAGTCAGCTAGGGACATTGTTAGTGTGTTATGGAGGCATCTAAGGCTTAGTAAAAACAAAAAAATATCATTTTTATTAAAAATAAAGGTTCTGTTTATGCAACCATAACTCTTAGAAATCTGTTCTTTAGTTACACAGTTAGCATTCTGGATATATGAGAGATATATAAGAGCATTGTCCTAATGATAGTTCTTTTTTTTTTAAATGAAAGACCAAGAAAATGTACTAGATAATCATACAAGACAATATGAAACTTAGATAAGGGCATGCATACAAAACTACAGAAGAATCATTTACTAACAAAAATAAATCACCAAGCCAATGGGCTATCATAGTGTTTTTGCATTTGAGTGGACTTTTGGATCAAATCTCCCAAGCTTAGTATGTTTTGATTCACATAGCAAAAAAGTCTTAGGGCCCATGAAATTCTGAATGAAGCTGAATTAAAAGATGTACTCCAGAAGCATAAGTAAGGTTCTACAATCAGTAATTGCTGTTCAGGCCACAGGATCAGTCTAGTTTCAATGCTGAAAACCTCCAATAGTTGACAGCATATTAGATACAGAGTATGACTAAAATTATAACTCATTAAAGCCTATTTTAAAACCACTCCTCACTATTCCTTCTGGCAGCTTGTCCAGAAATTTGCTTCCTCTGACAATCAGAAAGCTTCTGATTTACAGTCCAAATTTATCCATGGCCAATTATTGCCCATTTGTTCCTGTGAGAACCTTTTTTGTTAGTTTATATAGCTTTATCCTATCTGGTATTTATTCCCGAGGTATTTGTGACAAGCAGACATGTGGCCTCTGTATATTTATATGCTAGATGTAAATCTTTGTAACAACTTTAGAGTTATTTAATTAACATTGGTTAGTACTTATAAAACTCACTGAACATGTAAACACTAACTACTGTACCTTTGCATTAGTCTTTATAAGTTCCTCACCATTTCTCCTCCATGCTAAAGCAAATCACAGAACAGAGCAATAAATCTTAAGAAATTATGTTCTCATTTACAGTTCTGACTAAGCTGCAAGGGTTTTCCATAATATCAAGAATCACTCAGGCTGAAAGGGACCTCAGGAGGTCTCTAGCCCAACCTCCTGTTCAAAGCAGGGTCAGCACTGAATTAGACCATGTTGCTCAGGGCTGCATCCAGTTGGGTCTTGAAAACCTTGAAAAACTGAGATTCCAGAACTTCTCTGGCCCCTGTTCCAGTGCTTAATTATCCTCATAGAAAAAAAACCCTTTTTTTTCCTTATATCCAGTTAGAATCTCCCCTGTTTCAATTTATGACAATTGTCTCATGTTCTCCTACTGTGCAGTTGACAATAAAGATTAAAGTTGTTGATAAAGATTAAAATTATCTTGGGAGAGGTTACAGGATAGACCCCCTGAGGAACTCAACTTGTAGGTAGTCTCCAGGTAGAGAATGGCCCGTCAACCTTTGATGTTCATGATCCAACCAGTTTTCCAACTGTCTAGGAGTCCATTCATCTAGATCATAATGTTTCTAATGAGATACATGGGAAACTGTATCAAAAGCCTTGCTAAAGTCAAAGTAGATGGCATCTACTCCCCACCCTCACAGAGTCATTTATTTGGAATACCTCAAGCCTCCATTTCACAAGAGGGAGAGTCTTTAATGAAAGCCTTCTGTTGGACTACTGGCCTCCAGGTAATCATATTTCTGAGAGAAAACTTATACTGTAGTATAAGGAAGCACATAGCTTTTTATGGTACAAACAGCTACCATTTCATATTAATTACGCAGCTTTCCCTGTTGCTCAAAACCTAGTTGGAGCTTATACTATCTGTAAATGTTGTGATTTATTGTAACCATTACGGAGTTGATATCAGTGCTTTGCATTCAGTGGTTAGCAAAGAGTGGATATCCTTTTTTATTTTTTTAAAAGGCAGAGGTATAAGGGAGGAAGTAAAAAAAGCACTTCTCAAGTATTTTTGTAAGAAATGCTGTCATTATGAGCAGACCTGTTCTCATCTCCTCTTTGACTAGAATTTCTTTTCATTACTCTCATGTTGCTTTGTTCCAAACAATTGGATGTCAAAAGAAGGGGCCTAATACAAGTACCTTCAAATGCTCTTATTGATATATGTACATATATATTTATGGAGCATGTCTGCCACTGTCCTAATGAAATGCTGTGGAATGCATAGTAATCTTAGCCAAGAATCATCATCTTAGCCCAGTACTCATGTTATGGTTTTCAGGTGACATCTTCCACACTGCTTATTAACCTGTCAAAATTGTGAAGTTGTTTAATAAAGTGAAATAATTTCTCATTTCATGACAGTAATTTTGTGGAAAAAATATTTATATTTAAAGTCTAAATTGATTTCTTGTCTAAGAGGTCTTCCTATTAATATACTTGGTCTGGAAAATTAACCCCATCCCCCAACTCATGAACATGACCTTGGGGGAAAAAAAAAGTAATGCTAAAGTACCTTTTCTCTTCTATATATAACATACATTATCACAACAGAAGTTAAATATAATTTCCTTAATGGAAAAAGGATGTCCTTAATTGCTTTATATAAAAATCAATTTAAATAGCAGAAAGATGGAAAATGTCAAACCCTTAAAAACTTACTAATTACATTTCCAAATATGATTTACCATTTACAGTTCTGTTATTGACAGATTTAGAAGACAGAGATAATTCCATTAGTCCAGGAGGAACACTAGTAACGGGTGTTGCGTAACACATAAATGATGTGTAATAGCATTATATTTTAAGGGATAGCATAGACCAGTCTGTCTAACTAAGGTGTTTGTTAAAGGTCTATAAAACTTGGCCCACTTAAAAGATACTTTGTAGCTGAATGAAGTACCAGATTTGGGTAGCGAGCTATTCATAAATTTTAAGACCAAATGAGCGTATAAAGTTATCTAGTTTGATTATGTGCTGTTTTGGGTTAAAATACATGCATGTGTATCTAGAAAAATAAACATTCATCACTATTAGTGTTGACAGATTCACAGAAGATAACACATAGCTTTGAAATCCACTGGCATTTAAAATATTACAGAGATGCTAATCAGCCCTGGTGGCATGGCCCTAATTCACTATGAACTTGTAGCCTACTAACATGAGAGAAATTGATGCTTTCCATTTAACTATAAATATCACCTGTAAGGTGACTTTACAGACATTTCTGTTGCCAATAATTTCAAAATTCTCTTTAAACCAGGAAATATACACTCCTGCTCATTTATATTACAATGGCTTGTTGTTTTCCTGTACTTTTTCTAATAGCTTATTTTAACAAAGGCAGTCTCCTTAAAAGATACAAACACAAAACCACTCTACAACACAGCAATCGGCAACATTAAACTCATTGACTGTATATACTGCTTTGATCAGCAAAGCTAAATAAATGAGGCATGAGATCAAAATTGTATTCAGCCATATTTAGATCATGTTACCTGTGAAGTTAAGTCAATCAGACCATCTTGAGCCCCTTGGCAAGAACTGGAATGGATCTTCAAAGTAGTCCTTCTGCTATGTAAAATATATACGTGGCCCTACAGGAGCTCAAACAATGCATATATTAGAGCTGGCATGGTCAAAAGAGAACTGAACACTGAACGATACATCTTCCCTGTTGTACAACTTCTTCAGCTACCAAGAGCTCCTTTCATAATTAAGAACAAACACACAAAAAACCCAACCCCCCAAGCATGCTCTATGCTTGAAAAACTTGGGGTTTGGGCTAAAGTAAAATTTGGTATCTGTTCTTCACATCGTACTCCTTTTCCATCTGATAGTAATTCTACAAGGAAATTCACTGAAAATAGGAATATAGTGATTCTGAGAATAAGACAAAGGTATTTTTTATACGATAGAGCAGGAGTCCCACTCTGCTCTTGGTCAGAGCTATGAGGGAGACTGTTTACTTGAACTGGCTGTTGAAGTAACAAGTCGTTCTCAGTCTCAGTATTAAAACTCACGTTGAGCATGTGTCCTGAGAATTATTTTTTTCATATTCAGTCTGGTGGCTCATATTGCCTTCTTCCTCCTGCTCCAGCTGAGGATGTATCCCTACCTCTGCATGTGACTTTACAGCGCTCCTGCTCCCTAAGCCTGGTGGACGCTGACACACTGCTGCTTTCAGTGTCACCAGCCAGAAGCAAGAGAGAGCCCAGTGCTTTCTGTGCTCTTCTCCCAGATTTCCCCCAAAGCAAGTGAACAAAGATTATGATTCAGTAAAAGATGATGAAAGATGACGAGCATCACCAAATTCCAAGTAGAAAATTCAGCAATGGTCAACTTTTCTCTCCCCTTGTTTGCTATCTGAGCAGCTCTGCTGACTAAAAGAGTTACTTCTGACTTACCCTGGGAGGGGTGAGGCTTACAACATGTGCCATTAGAAAGACTAGGTGGGCAGGCTGAAATCTACCATAAATTTTTTCTGGAACAAGAATGAGAGCAGAACCAGGTACTAAGGTTGAAATATTATTCTTTTAACTTGATTGTTTTTGTGCTCTGAAAGGTTTCGGGAAAGGGTTGTTATACTCTTGCTTTAATAGGTGCTCTTCTATAATACAGACATGCCATTACAGTTTTTGTTCCCTAGAGCAATTTTATATAGTGATTCAGTGCCAACACAAAAATACATGCCCTCCTTCCAATTGATTATGTTCTTTACAGCTGTTGATGGAAAAGATTGTCTACCCACTGATACCCTGAAAGTTGCAAGGCATTTCATAACACCGTCAGTCATCCTGACGCACCCTGTTACTAGAAAGCCTCCTTTCACCTCTACCATAACTGGTTTCCACTTCACTTCATGCCATAATGAGTTTCCCTAAAGCCATTCCTGTCAAATTCAGTTCCACAGTTTTACCAAACCATTTAATGTCTATGCACTCTTTATTTTAATCTAAGTTCCTCTTTTGCAGTGGACTATAATTTCACCTTCACATAATATATCCTTTTTTTCTTTCTGAATTCTCTACTGTTTCTTTCTTCTCACTGTGCAAATACCTTCTATACTAAAGATTTGTTTGTATTAGAAAATTCCGTGACACAATAGGAACAGCTCTGTAGCTGGCTGGTGTTGGGAACCTGAGGTCCACGTTCTGTACACATTTCAGGTGTGGCGAGTATTTCAGTCTAGCTCTACTCTGGCTTTGCAACTGAATACACATTAGTAGTCAGAGAACATTTGCTGGCTTAGCGTAATCTAAGAGTAAATCTTATTTGGAAACCTTGAGACCTCTCTGCAACAAGATTTGAAGCGCTGTTGCTGTGAGGATCAGCTAGAGGTTCACTTCAACAGTGACCTGATGATACAAACTAAAATACTTATGTAGGCACTCTCTGAGTAACTAACACCAGCTTTAAGATTTCAAGGCAAATTCTTTACTTTATAATATTTTTGAAAAGTATATAGTTATTTGCCACATAAGCAGATTTGTATAATACCTCTTTCATACTTCTTAGACCACACCAAAACTTACTAAGGCAATTTAACTGTCTTGCCATCAGCATTTCACTATTTACCTGTCCCATGCAGTCTAGGCATCAGTGACTGCTGTTTTAGCAGCATACAGATCACATTAATGGTCTGTCTAATCTGATACAGTCTTTGATATGGATCGGAACAGAAAACTTCAGAAAAAAGTATCAGAAAACAAACCAGGCAAAAATGGGAAATCAGTCTACTCACAGAGAGCTTTCTGGCCCCTACCACATAGAGACTGACTTAAACACAGAAGCATGAGGTTTTAATGTTAACTCAAGATATTATTTTTATCTATACAACATTAACATCGGGGAATTTCTCTCAGATGACACCCAGAGAAATCCAAATCGTCTCTGATGCACTAACCAAGTTGAATTCATGTCAAGTCTCCTTTTGAGAACTTTTAGAGGAAGGTGCAGATAGTCACCCAGCACTGAGCTGACTAGAAATGTACCATCTCCAAATAATATATTGGCCTAGTTTCTCCTCTTTATCATCATTCTGAGCCTTTTCCCACTAGTCATTTTTTGGTTGGAACTTCATCAAGAAATGGCCCCTTTGAAATCAATAAGGTCTGAATGAAAAAGCAACAGAAGGGTGGCAAATCATGGCCTTTTACTCATGTACTTGTGTGAAAAATGTCATACTATACCTCAAAACGCCAGACTCATTCTTCAGGATAGCACATTTCTCTTGCAGAGAGTTTTAAGAACCACATCTGTTTTCCAAGCTATTCTTTTCTGGCTTGTTAAAACTGAAGATGATATTTTATGTGAATACTTAAAATAAATATCTAAAACCTGCAGTTTAAAAAGTTCATGTTGATTTAGAATAACAAAAAAGGTAAATTTAAGTTCTCAGAAAATTGGACTGCATAAAGCTTGCATAGACTTATGCTCTATGAGCATTATTGACAGACAATAGTATTTGAGAATAAATGAATTTATAGGTATAAATATACAACAAGATAATGTTAAGAAAAATTTCTACCAAGCCAAATGAAATTAAGATCAGATATATTAAATGAAATGAAGGCAGCTGAACTGAGGTTTATGAAGAGAATATACCAGCTTGGAGAATAAGAACTGATACAGTTGTTGTTTTGCAAGCAAAGCAGCATCTCACATTGCCAAGAAATATCAGAAGCAGTTAAAAGTCACAGCAATTCATACTAAAATAATATTTTTAATTACTTTGATGAAAATAGATTAGTGAATAGATTGTGAAATGAGCCTAAATAGGAAACGGCTTAAAACAGGATCTATTCCTGTTTTTCCTGTCTAAATCGTTTTCATATAAGCAGTAATAGAAATGAAAACAGAGCAAGTACATTGCATCTGCTGGGGAACAGGGAGCAAAAATTTACTGTCATGTCTCATACAAGAACTAAAGTGTATCCAGATGAAGTTAGTGTATGACAGGTTCTCAGTAGGTGGGAGCTCTGTCTTTACAGAACATTACATTGTGAAACTTTTCAGGATGTTTTGGATGCTGAGTATTTCTGTGGGTTGAAGAAACAGCTGAACATGTTTATAGAAATGTCCATCCTGGATTATTAGTACAAAACCATTACCTCTGACTCAGGAAGTGCCTAAGCCACAAATCACTGTAGATATTCTGTAGATAGAGTATTCCGGAAGAGTGTCACTAGATGTTTATCCTGTTCTTACACTCTTCCCTCAGCATTTGCTGTTGGTGACTGCTGGAGATAAGACACTGGACCTTTGATAGCCTTTGGCATTATGTGTTTATGTAAGGAAAAATTTTACCACATTCTTGACACTTCTAGAGGCAATGCCTTCTGCCAATATCAAATCATTACGTTCTGTTGTAAGATAATATTTTCATCATGGACAACTCCTTCATTAAAAAATAATTTTGGGGTAGAAAATTTCCAAACCAAATTTTTGTCTCAGGATGTTTTTGTACGGTACAGTTGTTTCTAACTAATTTCTCCAATATTAGCCAAGTTCTCCAAGGTTTCCCCTACACTGGCCATGCCCCATTGCAGGGCTGCGATAGGTAGTCAGGATTCCCTCTGCTTCCACCTTGCACCCCAGAGAGCCTCAAGGCATCAAGCACAGGAATGTGGAGACTTCCCTCTACCACACAGCCTCTCCAGAAATAGAAAGACATTGCTGCACTATGGGAAGGAACGGTGACAGAAAGTGGAAGAGGAGACAATAAAATTGTGTGCTAAGACAAGATGGCCAGGGTAAGAAAGAAATGTTTTTAGCAGGGTGAAAGCCTTAACAGTCCTTTGCTATTGGAAACCCTTTGGCAACATATGCATCTTCTCTCTATTTAGTGGTTAGTCCACGCATTGGTGTCAAGAAATGATGAACAGGTAATTAAACAGTGTGTTATATGGCACAAGTGCCAAATTCAACTTTGTTAATGGCATCTCTTAATTACCAAGTGTTTCCTTTTAGCACAGTTCTTAATGTATTTCTTTGATGCTTAACTATAGAAAGTCCAGTTAAAGCAGGTTGTGCAATAAATCCACCTCCTTAACAAGCCTCTGTACAGCAGGAGTCTTTGCTGGCTCTGTTTATGTGGACAGCAGCATTTTTAGTTAACCTCATACCAGCTTTACCAATTTTCTATGAAGAAATCCAAAGCACAGGAAACCGAAAGCATATTGTTTGTGAAAATCTCCATATGCTGAGAGCAACTTGCTTCTTAGAGCAAGCGGCAAAACAGTTGGACCATTTTTCTTAAAGATGTGACAGACAAATGCAGAGACAGAACAAAGACAGCAATTAAAAAAAATGACATACTGAGTGGGGATGAATATGGTCTATCATTATGAACCAGATTCACACTGTGACTGGCAGGTGACAGATCAAATTCTTTGTAGTTTAGATTATTTTGCAAATGTTCATGCTAATTTGTGTGCTTTTCATATTATTGATGTTATTACAGTTGCAGCATTGTAGTCAGGTGTTAAAATTAAAACATGTTTTTTTATCTTCATTCCAAATGAAGCATGCTTTCACTGTTGGACATATGTAATATCAGGAAAAAAAATTCCTCTCCTTCCTCCTCCTCCTGCACCTATCCATTCCCACAGTTTCAAACTCTAGATTTGTACTTTATAAAAGGAAAAATATTGCAGTCCCTATCAATATAAGCAGGGAGACTCTCAGCTAGCTTTTCCTGCGATGATTAGAATGTGTAATTGCAGACTCTACTTTCATTGACTTCATTTGGTAAACAAAAGCTTAGTGACCCTAAAGGGAAATAGTGACTGCAGCTCTGCCTCAGTTCATACTTTCTTTTCAAGTTAACTACAATTTTCTTGCTGATGAAAATAAAACTTTACATAAACTGTTACATATTAAAGCCATAAAGAAATTACGAAGATATTATACTGAAATGATACAATTCAGAAAAACAGCTGAGGTTCTCAAAATTGAAAGTCACACCTCATCAGATTAGTGATCAAGAACACTTCTTGATGCCCTATCTCTACTTCAAATATATTAGCTTATGGCAAAATAAATGTAATACAGGCATTAATTGACCATTTGTGCTAGCATGGAAATGGCACTTCTTGTCTTAAAATGGCTTTGCAAATATTAACTAACTAATCGCCACAACAGTTGGGAAAACAGGGAGCTACTGTATCTCTAAGGAGATGAGTCAAAGTGGTGAGATGACAGAAAAGGGAGCTGAAATTCTTAACAGTAGCCATAGCCAATACAGAAATCAGAAGTATATAGCTCTAAACTTCACCAGAGTGAGCTCTATTATATCTCTGACATACTAGTCAGACATAACAAGTAGTATTACATCTTAAAATATGTACATCAACATTTGGAAAAAGTCATAAGTATTGGAATATAACTAACATTGACTGTTTTGTATTTTGATTTCTGGTGTAATCAAGCTTCTAGAGTACTGCTTCATATTGATATCTGTAACACAAATGTTCAATTACTTGCCTTAGAATAATGTATTTTTTTAGAATGCATTTTATAGCTTCATCACAATATGATTTTGCTTTCCCAGTGTCACAAAAACATGCATAATACAGGAACAGCACAGAAATACACTCACTTAAGAGCACAGGAATTGTGCTACAAGAGAAACGATTTAGTTCAGTTTTGTCTCTAACATGTCTCTAACATGGCCCACAGTGGCCATTAGGGGAAATTTAAAAGAAAGAGGCATATGCAAAGCCGTCCTTCCCTTCGGATGATGTCTTAGCTCACAGAAATCAAAACTTCAGGGACATCTGCAACTGGATATTTTATCTGGGCTATCTTATAGTTGCTGAATGAGCTATCCTCCACTAATCTGTTTAATCTCTTGCTTTAAATTTATTTAACTTTTGTCTTCTAAGACTTCCCATGGCAATGCGTTCCACATGCAAGTATGTGTTATGCGAAAAGTATTTCCTGACTGATAATTTTGGAGGCATCCAATTAAACTGTGTGCGACAGCTCTGCTCCCTATTCACTTTCCCTACAGAATTCATTGAAGTCTGCTGCATCTCCCTGTTGCATCTTTAATGCATCTCTGGCTTGAAGCATAGTCAGAGATAATACTTCAGAGGAGCACAGAAGACACAATTTTAAGTCCTAGATCATTCGTAATATAATTCCAGTAATGTTTACCATCGCCTTGGGAGTCTTTTTGTCTTTCCCGGCAGAGCAGACTGCATTAGTTGCTCAGAGAAGAGGGATCCAATTCGCATAATACCATGCATTAATATGAAAGATTTTGCTGTTCATTGGCAAGTTACTATTACAAGAAAGGCTATTTTTTTAAGTAGCTACCAAGACTACTACCCAGATATCAGCTTTGGTGGTCAACATGCGATTCCTGTGCCTGAGACTGAGATGCACTTCTCCTTTCCCCATGCCATGCTGTTTTTGTTAACCAAATCCTTAGAACATTTTTGCAGAACAGGATTTTATGAAACACCCATTTTCTAATACAAAGGAAAAAAAAGAAACAACTCCTGATGTTTTTGATTCGTGAGTCTATCTTTAGGCAGAAGCGATGAGAATTACCAAACCAACAAAAAAACCCTTCACATTTCCCATAAGCAGAATTGGCTTTTTAATTCACTTCTGATTTAATCTAGGCCTTTGGTTTTACATAGCCAGGTGAGATTTGACTACTTCAGCAACACTGACACTGGGCTCAGACAGGGCAGGAGTTTTAGCTCCTTTTGGAAGAGAGGTCAGGAAAGTATAATATACAATGTGACCTTATGAATTTCTCTCTTGTGCCCAGAAAATTACTCCTCTGTGGACAGGAGGTTGGACTTCTTGGTTTCCATAATCACCATTTCAGAATGAAACTTAAATTCTGATGGTAGGGAGGAAATAACAACATCAGAAATTCTGAGAAAATGAAGCAAATGACAGGACGAGTCATTCACTAGACAAATGAGTGCAGGATTAAAGGGAAATAAATTATTCAGTACAATTATATAAGGAAAACAAAATTTTATGAGTAACTCCCTCTGCCTATAAAATTCACAATGTTCTTGAAGTCTGGGAGAAGAGATACCTTTGCTTACCACCTCTATTCATCCTTTTCTGTTTTACTCTTTTCTGCTTTTACAAAAAGCATGAAACTAACTAAAAAAACCCATTTATTTGATCTGATAGTGTTACCTAAAGAGGTATATTGGTAATTCTGAACGAAGATTCTTGATAAGAAGTTAATTTTTCCATTCTTCTTAGATTTTTATGAACTAAGATGATGATCATAAAGTGAAAATGCTTTCTGATTACTGACTCACTGATATTAATTCTTTTCAGCATTCTTCTCAGGTCAGGCATTATGATAATTATAAAAAGTTGCTTGAGAAATTAATTCGTATATCTACTAGCAAAAAAATTGAGGAACTGAACATAGAAAGGCAAATATCTCAGGGAGATTTTACTTGTGAATCAATTCGTTTACTTGTGGATGTGATTAGGCCCATAAAAATGTATTTGCCAGAGACCTAACAGCATGTAAAGCACTGCTTTAAGAGAGGCATTTTTTTTCTGACAGCATGACTAACTAGTGACACTGGCTTCAGCTTTAGTTATCACTGGTTTAGTAATGAACATTAGATCTTTTTAATTAGATGTTTGGAGGCTAGTTACATTTACAACTGGCTTAATTAAATGTTACATTTGCATGTTGAGATCAAATCTGGCTTTAAAAAGTTGTTCAGTTCCTAGGCTCATGTATACTGGACACCACAAGTAGTGCTTGTTAATAATATGCTCTCTGATATAAGTAGTCAAGCTCAAGAGCAGTAGCAGGAAAGTTAAAACAAATTAGTTTTTGTCAGCTGTAACAGGTATGACTGAACCCGATCTCCACGCTACTGCGAGGTGAATGCACTACAGCTAACAGACTTCAGCAAGGAGCCAAGGCTTCAGGTCATGGAGAGCACTGAGAGCTGAGGCAACTCCCTGTTTCCTCCTTCTCCTACTGAAGCAGACAGTTCTACCTCATGTTTTATTTTAAAAATAATATTATTATGCAAAATAGCAAAATTAAACACCCCATCCCTATCCTTACCTATTAGACAAATGCTTTCTCTAACAAAACCTCCTAATAAGAACTGCATATAAAATTTCAATTACAATTCCTATGTATCAATCTCTACTCTGAAAGATTGTGAAGAATACAATAAGGATACTCTTTGGAAAAAAACGAAAATTTAAACAAGCTGAACTGCTAAAATTAGAGAAACTCCCACTAAAAAACCCAAATCCCACTAAGTACCATTATCCCACAGCAGGGATTAACTGGACAACCTGCTCTACTGCTCCTACCTTGTTCTCACTGATGTACAGAGGAAGTCATTGGCTGTTCCCAAGTTTTGTTAGACTTGCAAAACCCCGGCACGACACCACTGAGCACCTGCCAGTTTTCTAGCTAGACAGACAGACTGATGCACACACACACACACACACGCACACACACATATACATTCACATGCTGATGGTCTATACTGGGATCTTCAAGTGAAGCCTGTTTATCAGTTACTTGTCAAAACACACTGGTTGCAACAGTTGCAGCACATCCTCTCATATGTAGCTTTCAACAATTCATTCAATAATCACGGTTTTTTCCTTAGTCATTCAGAATCGGAAATAACCCTGTAGGTGAGCTTTTACATCTGATAAAATAAGGAGATAAATGATGTCAGCTCCAGTGCTGTTTCAAGTCATTGGTGGGTTAAAATCCTTTCAATAATTCAACCCAATTGATGGGCTTTTCCATTTAATGATTGAAAAAGACAAGTTTGCTTCTCTGATCTTCCCATCTCTACTTGTCTGTGCAGGGCAAGCATTTCTGCAAACAGCAAAGACAGCTTTGTAACTCAGCCAAAGACGGGAACAGATCTGTCAACTTCCCAAGCCTACAGCCCCCAAATACTCCAGGCCTTATTTGAAACACTCTACCCAAGAGTGGATGGCCAACGTTCTTGTTCCTTAGTATATGCCCTCCTAGTCCTCATGTATCTATGTTTTCCTACTCTAAATCATTGTTTCTAATAAATTTCAAACCAGCTAATGCCCCCCCCCAAAAAAGCTACCACTGCTGCCATTGCCACGTATGTTTGTTGTCATGATGCAGAGCAACAGAATAAAGCTGTTTCTTTAAAAGCAAAATATGTGTTGCAAGTTCTGAAGCTGGCTGCTCTAGTTTAAATCCCTGCAGGATTCTGGGGTAGGAAGAAATTTGATACTGTGCCAGCTGCTTTGGCATATGACAATAACAAAACATCGTTATGTTTACTGGCACATTGGTATACATTTCCCCACTAAACTGTAAATTTCTCCAGAGCAAATTAAATTTACTTCTTAGCTGGAAAACGCCCTCATAACAGAAATCATTGTTTCCTCAATTGTTTCCCAAGTGAGACTTAGTTTACTAGTTCAATGTTGCTTCTACTGGTCCACGCCTTTTAAGAACTCCTACCAAAATCTCCCACCTCTGGACTGAATTAATATCTTACAGCGTTGCTAGGTACCTGTTTATATGAGATAGGCAAACTGCATTCATTAATTTTCTATTAATTTACTTTCTTTTAGCTATTACAAAATTAAAAACTCATTGAACTGGGCTTTGTTATAAGAATCTGTAAGGGTCGTTATGCAGTGTTTTGCTTGGCTAGGGTACAAAAACTCATTGAATTACAATTCTGGTCCCTAACGGCTTGCCTCTTACCAGAGTCATGCCAGGAATTTCAGTGTGTTCAAAAGTGTCTTTGTATCTCTATTTACACTGTCTCTCAAGGCCCTAATTTATACATTTTGTTTAGCTTTTTTTAATAAATGTTGTGTTCAGAAATGCTGGGGTAGATGAATAACCAGATTTCATAGATACTCTTGTTTTCAATCATGTAATTTAAAGTGCACCAGATGAGAGCTCTAAATCCATGGCTCAGAAGCAAACCCTCGTGCAAGTGTTCCTCTAAAGCAGGCCTTTAAAATCAAAAACAGAAATTTACACTCTCTTTCTGGAGTAAGGCCTCCCTATCAGCCACAACATTACCGCAGTTTGCATTTTTAATCCCTCACATTATCTTTTCTTCAACTTTATATTTTACTGTTGACTGTCATATCCATGCTAAAAAAGACAAAACAAAACTGCAGAATATTTAAACATGGTAAAATCCACTTATGGATCTTCATCGTCATAACAGGCTGACCCACACTGTGTAAGGTCCTGATTCTGAAAGCTGCTAAGCCTCTATAGTCACAAGTGGTTTCAACTACATTGCTGGGACCAGAATCCCAGGATGGCAAGGACCAGACCTTGTCCCAGGGAGCACAGGGACCACAACTAGATAATGACAAAATGAAAACAGTTCTGCCCTTGACATGTTCTCTTCTGGCTCAAGTTCTGTCACTTACAAACATCCTTGAATTCTCCCTCCTTAGGACATGCTAGAAAAGAGCCAGCTGATCTTCAGGATGGTTTTGCAAGCCATAGAAGAGAAAATCCTAAGAACTGCTGCTTTTGTATAGTTCATTCAGATGAGCATATTCCTGAAATCCTTCAAGATAATACTTAAACAAGTAATTCTTTATAAATTGCTTGCACGTCTTAATATCTTGATATCATGACCATCAAGCCTTTTCTCCCAGCAAGGAGTTTTATGAAAGAGAGGAAGGGAGGAAAGGCAGAGTGTGTAGAGTCTGCTGCTGTGCATATAAAGTCTGAAATGAGAAAGAGAAACTAGGGACAGAGAACGAATTAAGCATGGACACTTTCAGTTAAGTTTAAAAAATGTCATTATTTTAACCAGAAAATAGGATATACTTTCAGAGGTTTATACAAAGATTTATAAGGATATGTTGCAGTTGGCCAAAACATAACAATGCACCTTTTACCTCTGAGATTTGTAGAAACAGTTTTGCCAAGTGTGTTGCACATACGTGCCAGTCAGAGGACCGGAACCCCTTGCTACCCTGTTTACAGCACTAGTCACAACATCTAGAAGTATAAACATTCAGAGTGACAAAGTGGTAATGCAAAGATGTGATCACATTCTTTTTTCTGCGAGTGTAAATTAAGGCAAACATTTTTTTGACTTCAGGATAGAATTTACTCCATTCCTAGTACACAGACTGTATAGAAAGTGGCCTAAAATAATGAAAAAACATATTAACATTGATATGCCAGTTACACAGTAATTTGAGCAGGTATCCAGAGGATCACTTTGCATGTTACCTTAAAATGTTAATCCTGAGTCTCAAAACTGTTCTCAGATTTATAATCCTTCTGCAAATATGCTGTGCTTTTCAATTTAAAAAGCTTCTAATTGCATGAGTTGGAGCAGATCTCCACAGCAAGGCTAGAAATTAATGCAAAATTGTTGCTGAGAGTGAGATTTGGAGCTTCATAAAAACAAAGGTAACTTTAAAATAATTTATTGGGTGTTGTCCTACAGAACAGAGCCTTGTTCCTAGGATAAGTTGCATGGCTGAAGGATGGCACAAGTTTACAAAGCAATATGAGGTGCCAATTTTTGTTGTGTTTCTTATCTTGTACCAATGTTGAGATCCTGCAACAAGCCTGCACATTTGCCATTTGCCAGTATAAATAGATCTAATTGAAGAAGTAGGGTGGAAATCAGCAGCTTATAGCGTCCTGAAATTAGGAAGCAGAAAACACAGCCATAAAGCTGTATGCTCCTGGGAAGAGCTAGTAGAATCTTGAATATTTTTGTCCTCTTACCCACTATCACACTGATCCATTTCTTCCTCCCACAATGATTAGTCCCAGTTTTTTATTTGCAAACAGGTGCCTTCTGCTATGAAATCAGTCTTTTATCCAAAGTCTCATAATATTTCTCTCTTCTTGTGCCTGGCGCTATAAATATCTGGTAGAGTTCTATCCAGTGGAAGCCAGGATGTTATCAATGCAGAAAGCTCTAGTTTAACGCTATATATGCAACTTCAACACAATGACTCAAAGGAGCTAAATTAAGCAGGTGAATACATGTTCACAAGATTGAGTCCTGTTCTTTTTTGCCCTCGGGAACAAAAATCCATTAGAAATTTTGTAGCTTTGATGCAACATTCTGTATGTGTGTGTGTGTTCAAATCTATTTTTTTCTCTGCATGAATAATTTTACTACACATTTATATCCCTAGAAATAGTGTTTACTTCTATAAGTACTGTTCTACTTCTGTAAACATCTTGAACCACATCTGCACATTTTCATTAAGGAAAATTTCTAAAGAAAATTGTATATGTATGTATATCTTTTTATAAACTCTTTCAACCAGAAAGCATTTTGCATTAGGCCTACAAAACTCCCCTTTAAACTGAATATGCTGTTAGGCTATTTGCAATAGAATGTTCTTCATTTCTCCTTATCAGGTTCCATATAGCTTTCTGAGATCATTAATCTTAAGATGTTGTCCCTAATTAATGGACCCTGTAACCCATACATAGGTCCATGCATAGCTGCATGAGAAAACAGGCCCAGACAAGGTAATGGATGTAGCACGTAGCTTTGCCTTTGAAGCACAGTGATTTCTAATACAATATTTGCCATTCATGCTTCCTCTTCGCCACTTTTATAAGTTACATCTAGTGTAGTTACACAGAATTTTCAATCTAGTTTTCTTTTTCCATCAGAGCACTTACGTAGGTTCTCAACTTGGAGCACAGGAGTAATCCACTTGGATAGGACTAGATGTAATCTAAAAGTTAAGTGCAATGTAAAAAAAAGTAATTGCATGTGGAAGCATGTTGTTGAATGAGGATATCTGAATACTCCTACTGAGAAAGCAACACTGCTCCTGGAATAAAACTGCAAGGCTGGTAATGAAAGCCAGTTGGTTTGCGGTTTGTGTCAGAGAGGCTTCTGCCTTCAGATACCCACACTGCCGAGAGCTTATTCATACTAAACACTCCCAGCAGCCTCAATGCCCCTGTACACATAACGTACTCCTCATCGGTGATGCAGCCTGGGTAACAGGAACCTGAAGAAAGGAAAACAAAGGCAGTGGCGGTAAAATTCTGCCCCCTTTGAACGACTGGTTGCACTCTCAGTGATTTCTTTGAGAGCCAGATATCTCTCCTTCTGATGAACAGAACATAACTAACACGATTAACCTGCAATAAAAGACATAACTCAATATCACACTATTTTATATATTTTAGGAGTACCCTCTATCCAGCTGCCTCTAGTGACTATAAAAAAAGGAGTGCTTGAAAAAGCTCCTAACTGAGGACCTGTTCATGAAGAGTGTTTAGGTAGGGTCTACAATCCTACATTGCTGGCCATTCACTTAGCTGTACTTTTCTACCATTTGATTTCCTGGTCCTAAGGAATTATGCTTTTAAAGTTTTTTCCCCCATCAGCATGCAAGTTCCTTTATTTTTCTTCAAAGAAAATCTGAGATGCTTATCCAATTGCTTACTCTCCAAAACTGGTGCCTTAAGAATACCAGCAAATTTTAAGGAACTTGCAACAGTCATATGAGCAGTCACTACTTTGTGTATTGTCAATTCCTGTGTAATTTGGTGGAGATGTGAAAGGTGCTTGTTTTTCAAACAATATGGCTCTTGGAAGTATGGGCTTCTCCATGTAATAATAAGAATCAGTACAAAAAATCAATACATGATTCATGCTAATACAAATATATTTAATATAATGATACTGAATTGTTATCAGAGCATAATACAGTGGATGTGAAACACTAAGCTTGATAAATATAATCTATATTTGCTTGTTTACAAGAAACTCTTTTGCTTGTTAATAATTACTTGTGCTAAAATAAAGAAGCCAAAAACCAGTGTGCAGCTGTTATGTTTTCAAATCATACAAACCTGCCAGTGAAACTTCTAAAAATAAGCTTAATGCATTTCAAATTTTGCTTAGAATATGTAGAATATTTTTGCTTCCCTTCAAAACAAATATTTTGAATTCAGGCACCTTCCAGTAAGACTGAAAGTTTTGCAGTCACTTATGATTACGTACTGAGTTTACATATTTTTGTAGGAACCCAGAGATGCAAGCATAAACACTTTTTTTTTTTTTTTTTTGACTCTTGCACAGAAACTGGATGTGTCACGGAAATGAAAAATGAACAGTAAAAGATTGTGCTGGCAGTCCTTCCAATGGAAATAATCGACTTGATGGCATGGTCCACCTGATATCTAGCATGAACAGATTGTGGAAGGGCATTGAGAGAAAGGAAAGGGGGAAAAAGTATGGGCAAGAAACTAGCCAGAGACGTTAACTGAAAGAGCTTAATCATGCGTTGCAAGAAAATAATACCTTAAAAAGTGTCAGAAAGGCCTGTGCTCCAGTAAAATCTCTTCAGAGCTAGAATAATGTAACATTAATCTCACATAAACATATACATACATTTGAAACAACTGTGTTATATAAACAGCTATTGAAAATGCACTGCTTTAACTCAGTTTTAAAAACCTCACAAGCATTAAGATTCTCTAAAATACATTGCACTGGGTTAGGAAAGAGCAATCGACCAGTGCTTTTTCCTTGTTAGCATCATAGGACTCTGTGTAGACAAGAGAGAATGTGTGCAATTGCAGACTACTTAAATATTCCATACAGATCTATTTTAAGCACTCATATTTCAATCAATGGTGCAGAAGGAAGCTGCAGTATAAACAAACTCCATTCAACTAGATTTGCATATTGGTGTCAGTAGTTTGATTCAAACCAATTAGACCACGTAGTTATCTATGGAAAACATATGCAGACTGATAAAAACCCACTTCTACGTTTAAAATCTACAGTATTTCATTTGCATAGCAAAAAGCAGCTGAAGGAGGATGTTATTCTTCAAGGACTAGACAAACTGATACAAGGAGAACTCCTTGGGCTGGATCCTCAGCTGGTATAAATCATGATGAATACACTGGCGAATTGAAATGGGATTACTCACTCTAAAAGCAGACGTGCTCACGTAGCCACAGAATCAAGCATTGATTTCTCTTTGTTCTCAGTTCCTTATCTGTAAAATGGGGCACCTCATTTTCCCACCCGTTATTATTTCCATTAAGAATAAAAGCTCTTCAGAATGAGGATTGTCTATTACTTTGTGTTTGTACAGAGGTTTGCACAAAGGACATGCTCTAACATGAATAAGACCAATGGCACCTTTTTCTAACTTTTCTCTCTCATGATCTCCTAAAAGCTTTTTGTTGCTTATGTTTGTCTTCAGCAATAAAATGTATTTACTTTGCATCTCTGCACCTTTTGGGTGCAAATAACAAAATAAAACAAATTAAGAAAATGTAAAGAGTCACCAAGGGAAGCAATAAAGAAGGACAGACAGATAAATTTAAGTGGGATAGAACATCCTGCTCCCAAGAACCACCTTCTACTGTTGCCACTTCTCATAAGAAAAAAATTTCAACCCTTCTGAGCAGTTAGTGATCTAGCTATAAAAATATCTGGTCTGCACAGCATGACTAATCGTCTCATCAATGCCATGTTCATATGACCAGACCTACATGCTCTTCTGGAAATATCTGTATGCTAAGTATTTATTCCCTTCCTAATATGTTCATGGCTCCTAGGCTGTTCTTTTATTCTAAATGAAGCACCCACATGATTTGTTGGGTCTTATCATTTACAAACAATGACATTGCTGCCTGGAATGAATATCAATAAAAACAGAATGAATCCAACATCATCCATTTGAAATTCAAGCTAAACACTGTATAAAGTGACAATATATGCTAATTTCTCTCCCCACCTACACATTCTTCAGCGTGCAAGTCAGTTCACTGCAGATAAATTATTCCACAACTGCTGAAACATGGAAAGCCAGGAGACCCAACCATGAGTCAGGGACAACACAGTGCTCCTTTATATATGTGTGTGTGTGTATATATCTACATATATACATATGAAGAACCTGGTATCAAAATCATCTTCATCTTGCCAGTAGTTAGAGTTCAAAAAGAAAACAAGATGCTGTCATTTTCTCATTGGCAATCAGATTAGCAAAATAGCTGGAGCAAGGGACTCAGCTAAATGTTGTCCTGTCTATGAACCCTGAAATAGCTTCAGTCCCTCATGAAACCTCTACTCAGTTTGTACGAATTAAATTTAACAGCAAGGTTAGTAATAAAAATAAGTTTTAGAAGTATTAAAACATTCCAGTTAGTTAAATAAAAACCCACATTCTGGATGGTGAAGTTAACTAAGAATCACAAAAATCTCAGCTGATGCCCCCCAAAAAAGAATGTCTCCTTATGAATATCCAAATCAAATAGTTTCCTAGACCAGGTGGTTTCTTTAAACTACCTCTACAATCAACCTTCACATTTTGGTTTTAGTTTAATCTTGATACCACATTGCTCACTCTTCAGTTGACATTTTCAAAGTGAAATTTGACATGAAAAGAAAAACCCAACAATGTCTGTAGTTTTTCTGCTGATGAATTGACATTGAAAAGAGCATTTCATAGCAAGTGGCTCTACTCTAAAATATAAGAGTTGTATGACTGAGTTTTTGATTTGAACCAGGTAAACAGCTGGAAGTACTGGGCACAGAAGAATCCATATAATACACGGAACTGTCCATGTGGTCAAGGTGCAGTTGTCTGCTTAGCAACTTGCTGAATGACAAGGCTGGATACTCATTCAGTTTTAACACCTCTTGGCTCTGAAGCATACTATGCTCAGCAAAGAAGTGCTATATTGTCTGCCTCCGAGTAAAAGTATGAGAAATTTTATTCCAGATACTTTATCCTGTTTATTGTTTCAACAGATGAAATAATTATTTATGCAATCAATCTATTTATGTGTATGTGTATAAATACATCTGCTGATCTCTCTGAAAATTACAACGTATTAATCAACATTAAAACAGTCTCTTCTTTTCTTATGCATTATCCATATAGACCCCAGGAAGACCATACTGCTCTAAACAGGTGATTTTTTCTGTCCTCTACATAGCCCTAATCAACTTTTCAAAATTGGCTGGGCAGAACAAATAAAACTTGCTGCTCACCACACAGCTAAGAAGTCCAAATTCAGCTGATCTAAAAGGATTTTTCTCTTTTCCTACCTTCACAGATAGTGCCCAAAACAAAAACTTTCTCCTTTTCTTTAAATTTTCATTAGAAAATAAAGAAGAAATAAAACTTTAAACAAGTACCATTTAGTGCTTTAACCTGTTTGTCTGCAAACCTCTTAATTTTTCAGGGACTAAAGTACTCCTTATAAGCAATTAATTTTCTTTTGAGATAGTGCATAAAAATTATATGGCTAGACAAAATATCAAACTCCTGAATGTAAGCAACTGAGCCTGTAGTCAAGCAGGAAACTTTGTTTGATCTCACTCACTTTCAACAGTCTCAGAATTTGATCCAACCCTGTTGGTAATCTTTGGCCTTTCTATCCTCCTCCTCATTTGTTTTTACTCTTGTTAGTAGAGTCAGTATAATAAAACATATTTTAACAACAGGTTTTATTACTTTTCTTCTGATTTCCTTTCTCCATTGGGTGCTTTTCCATTTTCATTAGTTGAACAGAATAGCTGACAGTCAAGCCATTCTCTTACTCCATTAGGAAGAGCTACTTAATGTTGATAACTTGTTAGTAGCTCTCTTTGTTTCCCCAGAAATTATTTTCTTTTGTACAAAATGGATATTTGAAAGCATCTTGAGAGCTACATCATATTCACTACTCATAAATAAAAAAAAAGGACTCAGGGCTGTTTATACAACTGTGCTCTACAATGGCCACAGCAGGGCTTTCTAATGCAGGTGTAGAGCAAAGTAGTGCAGAATAACCTTCCGAGCATTTTTTTGATTCCAGACCCCTTTTAAGTTCACTTAACACTGAATGAACTTGAAGAGCAGAATAATAGTCATTTACAAAGAAATCAGCAGTGAAAGAGGATGTTTCTATTAGGGTTCTGGGGTGACCCATACCTCTTTCATGCTATTCAATATTTTCATAAACTACAAACTTTGCAGGTAGCGCAGTGATGAAGAGTGATAACAAAGATGCTACACAGATTGGCTTGGTTCAGTGGGTAGGCTGTGATGATTTTAGCTTGGTTAGAAGAAAGGTTATGTAATTAGAAAAAGGAATGTAAGCCATGTAAATGGATTTGAATTTGGAAAGCATTAAATCTAGAAAGGAGTCTTTGAAGCTGAATCAAGATACATTTAAGTTAGGATTAAGATAATTGTTTAAATAGGTTGAGCATTCAAATTTGAAACAACCTTTCAGGGAAAGTGGTAACTTCATCTTTGGGCATCTTCAGATCACCACAGGATCCTTTTTGTATTTGTGTCAAAAGCAAATTATTAAGCCTAATAAAAAAGTAACTAGATGGCTTAGTGGCCTGAGACAGACAGGAGGTCTGACTAGACATTGTAATGCTCCTTCCAGCTTGAATTTTTATGGCTTAAAACAGGTTGGTACAAGAAGAATGTGTTTACTATTCTGGAAACCCAGGTTACTACCTGACTTCTTAACTCAAAACATTCAAGCATTGAGATCACTATGTGCATTGCTCTGCCATGGGCAAACTACTGCTTCCCTCATCTCTCTGAGTCTGCTGTCACTCTGCCTCTTCGGAAACACGTGTCTTAAAGACTTCTGGAGTCTCTGTCAGGACTTCATGCTGTCAGAGCCATCAGAAACTCTATGCTCAGTGAAAAAACAACTTCCCACCTCAAGAGCTCTCCAACGTCTAATAGCAACAACTTTAGACACTTACATTAAAAAAAGTGAAGCAAGACTTTTGCTAGTTCAGCTGAGAATGAATAGGGAAAACATAATTATGACTAAACATATAAGCAGGCAATATCATTTATGCAGACAATTATTTTAAACATGTACTTAACACCTTTGTGGTATGTAAGAACAAGTTTAGTAAATTGGGTGAACTATAGTAAGTTTATTGTAAGGATAAACAATATCCTTATTGAGCTTGAATTCTACTTGCATAAATTGTCTATAAGAAAACTAGAGAGAAAGCAAGACAGAAAAAGAAATTCAAGAAAGTCATCATTTCTTCACTGCACACTTTGTCAAACATCTTTCTAGCATCTTACAATCCCCAAAGAAATAGCACTTGCTTACTCCAGGTGTGAGTACATAAATACTTGCAGCAAAGATGAATTATTTGAGATGATTAACATTTACAAGGCCATGTACTGTCCTTGCTCTCTAGAAGAACTCTCAGATGTCAGTAGAAGTTAGACTGAAGGTCAGTTATGGCTCAGATTGCTGCTGATGTTATCTTGGAAGGATTTGCTTCTACATTGTTAACCTTTGCTTTCAAAGTTTTATTTTTTGATGATAGAAAAATCATTTGAGGCTGCTACTTTGAAATTTAATGTAACAAGATCTTAGGCTATAAAAGTAATTCCTTAAAAAATTATAGCAATGTAAGAGAAAAAAATTAAAGCTGAAGCAAATCTCAAATGTGATTGACTGGTTCTATTAAAAAAAAAAAAGGCTTTAACTTTGATTTCACACATAGATTACAGGTAACAACATTTTGTAAACTTCCACAACTGGTCATAGTTTGCCTCAGTTATGGCAGTGTATATCATAATAAAGCAGCTCTTTACCTTTCATTTCATAGATGCTTGGATGTGGTACAATGCCATAATGTGTGCTGCAAACGTAACAGAGATGTTGTCAAAAAGACACGTTTTCAAAGAAACTCAAGCGAGCAGTAGTTGACACAGGTCAAGAAGAATGACAGTGAGGCTAGGCGCTATCTGTCAGGGCAGAGGAGGGAACTGGGAAGGCACAGTTCTTAGAGATGTTGAGAGCAGAGTTTGAGCACAGCTATACTAAAGGTTCTGGTTCATGAAAATACTTTCAAATACCTGTAGGAGTTGCTGCCCTGAAGTCTCCGTCCTACTCTCGCCTTCTTGGAAGTTCCTTTTTTTATCCTCTCTGTTGGAGCTCAGCTGTCTCTAGAGCAGCTGCTGAACTGCAGAATTTATAGCCAAGGACATTAAGTTAAATCAGAACTTCTTGTACATAGCTTGTTATTCTATGCTGCAAATTGTGGCAGCTCAGACATGTTTAGAAAGGAATATAAATAAACTCATAGAGGGCTGCCCTCAGTAGGATGGGCCAAGTCACCAGCTCCCACAGCTAGTTTCAGACCCACAACTGAGGGTAGCATTGGAAAGACAGAGTATTTGTAGTAACACACCGCCTTCAAGTGCATTAGGAACATTTTTTTGTCAGCTGTGACAGGTGGGACACGTTGTTATTCTAGGTTAGGGTATGTAGCAATAGTTGAGCATGATTTAGAACTACATTTATATTTGTTTTTCTTGTAGCCCTTTGCTATTTTGTACATAAAAGCCTTGATTCCTACATCTTTTCTTTGATTTACCTATTAATCCTTTTTCTTTTTTTTTTTGAAGAGCAAGTACATCTGAGTAAAACTGACAAACCAAGTTCTGTCTATCCTCGTGGAGTCAATAGATCAACATAAATGGGAGAGCCAGCTGTCTCAAGGGAAATGATCTCTGGTGACTGCCTTGGGGTTAAGCTATAGAAGCTGGTTCAGCAAGTTGTACATCCCAAATAGGACAGCATCAGCAAAGTGCCTCATCAAAGAGCATCAGCTGCTGGCTTTGCAGAAATAGTTCTCCCAGAAAGGAGCATTAGTTAACAGTAAACTCACCTTTATATTTTCAAACAAAACCATCGCATAGTTCAAAAATGAGAAAAACCCAAAGATATCCTCACATTAGCTCTTGCCCTGCCTCAGAAAAGTTAGAAAATTGCATATGCTGTTATTACGATTTACAGTAAGCAGAGGAATGGGTACTATGCTGTCCTATAAACCTGATGAAACAATAACAATTAATGCATTACAATCAAATCTGGCAGGCAATTGTTATTGTTTTAAAGTATGTCCTATAGTTCAATCTATGCACTGCACTATTAAATATGTATGCCAGAATTTCAAAAACAATCTTCACCAACTAATGTTTTTAGGACACTTTATATAAAATGTTCAATGCTAATGATGGGACAAGATCAGACAGACCTGAGCAGAAAGTAGCAATTGCCTGGCTTAAGACTGTGGAATAAAAAGCCATGGGGACAAAGAAGCCCGACAAATCTCAGAAAATGCCTTATTTCTAACAACATAAACAGGCATGTACATGAATTCCCAAGTTCTGGATGAATATGAGAAAAACACTGGATAAATACTGCAGTAAAGAGATGATTGAAAGACACTGAGTACTGATGTCCTAATGTGTTTTTTTTTCAGCATCTGAGCCTTTGGAACTGACAGAAACATGTGTTCTCCCTCACAATGTTTTCCTTTGGAATTGGATGGGTGGGGGGAATGAAACAGCTGTGGCTCGGGCCAATGAATGGTAATTTTTCAACACAATTACTTATGAATCTACATCCATGCTCTATTGTGCACTGTTAAAAGTTATATTTGGATAAGACCATGACTAATACAGTATTTGGGAACAGAATGGAAAGTATCTTTTAAGTTCAGAAGTGTGAGGGATAGAACTGAAAAACAGCAAGGAATTCAAGAAAAGCCATAGGGAATTACTATCATGCAGGCAGATCAGCCTTATACTTAGCCTGCTAATTATCCACCACAAACACAGGTACTAGTGTCATTTCAAGGGTAGCAGGGCTGTTTCATCATTCATCAACTCCGTTGCTCACAGTGCTTGCTTTTCTGACACAAGCTAATGTAGCATAACCAAATATGACAAATCACAACACTGTATTTTAGCAAAGGGCAGCATGAAATAGCATCTCCATCTGGAAGACACTGCTACTCCGAAGGATTTCCTGAGATTTCAAACAGTGAAATGTCACTTACTATTTTGGGAGAATGCATACATATACATGCAGATGTGAAACCCAGTTCCAGATCGTGTGCTGGACTTTAAAAATTTGCAGTTAACTTGATCTTTACTACCTGCTTACCACCTCATTATCCCTGATAAGCTTTGCTGTGGGAGATATAAACAATTCATAAAGTCATTAATTACTGTTGGGATTGTTATTCACATTAACTCAGGGAGAGAAGGGCCGGACTATGTCTTTTCAGTCAGAGTCACCTCCTAAATCTTAATTACTCTGTAAGATGTCAGATTGGTTTCTTGTCATTAGATGGTTTTAATTTTACTCATACCAGCAAACTAGACACAAAGCTTCAGGTAGGACAAGGTTTGCCCTTTTCCTGTGACCCTTTCATTCAGGGAACATGGAGTCTGTGGAAGCCCATCTGTGGTAAAATGAGTGTTAGCAAGCAGGAAAGCCATCCACATCTCAGTCACTTCTGAACAAATACTACATTTCTTATTGCCTTTCCAGAAACTTTTCTGCAGAACTATCAGAGAAGAGTGTTTACTAGAAGATGTTATTTATTATAAGGGCAAAGTGTATTGATCTTTAAGTTAGAGAATAATTCCATTCCTTCTTCTGTCAAAACACTATCATACAAAAGCATTTTTTTATTTTACTTTTGAGGAATTTGAGTTGGAATTCCTTCTCTTACAGGAATGTGAGGATCATAGACCTGCCAAAACTAGTACAGCTGTATACATTTGAACCTTCTTCTGACATGTGCATTGGGTCAACGTGACACTTGTGTTGGGGAGGATCCATACCAAAAGAGCGATCAGCACCCTAGAGAATGTGCCATCCTGCCAGGCTCCCTGAGCACACAAGCCCTCCTGGAGCAGCATGGCAGTAGGTACCATAGCTCATCGGCAACATCTGACACACGGTGCCCCAAAGCAGGAGAACAGCAGTTGCACAGTATTAGCCATGTGTGAGATCCAGTCTGCACAGCAGGACAGTATCTATTTCTTTAGTAAGGCTAAATACTCTTGATGCTGTAACCAACAACTTCAGTCACATATCAATGATCCAAAATAGATACACGTACTGTAGAGACCGAAATAACTGAAGAGTAACCTGGTTCAGGTTGTCAAACAAGAATGTATTAAATTTAAACAGAAAGGGGGCTGGGGGGGAATGAAGCAATGTTATAACCATGTTATCATGACTATAATGCCATAGCAGGCAATGAGGACAAAAATAAATATTTTGCCTCAGACTTCAGTTCTCCAAATAATTAAGCATGATCTTAGTGCTATACACAAGTAGTTCCTTAGAAGCTGATAAGGTTACTTGCACAGATCAAGTAAAGTATAAAACTAAGCATTTGCAGAATCAGAACCACAACAGTATGTTCCTTGTTATGTAACAGAAGAGAAAAGCACTGGAAGGGGAACTATCATGTTTTTCCAATTACCTCATTTACATTTTCTTTTGTTATGGTTAAGGTCCTCTGTTGCAGAGGAACAAAGGATTCAAATCCCCAAAATCTGAATTTTAAGTGATTTTAGGGATCCCTTATTTTACCCAATCTCATGGTTCTCAGACAGAATATATATCCTGGTGGAGAATGAGAAATGAGCCTATCCAGAATGGAAGGAACAATGCTGTTTTAAAAGCCAAATACAAAGTAATGTTTTACAGACAGAAACTTTAAGTAAGCATAAGGAAGCTGATTGCAAATGTTAACTTTTACTTAAAGGAAACAAAACAAGTATATGTAAAAAGTTGTTACACAGCTGATATACATACATATCACTTCTTTTGCAACTAAAATTCATTTTCAAAGTCAATATTAATGTTTTACCTAGCTAAGAAAGTTGAAGAAACTTTTTTCACAGAATAGTTTAGTCAAGCATTTTCCCACAGTCATTTTGAAACTGGCCAAATACCCAAGCATTCTGGTAATTTTGAAGAAATTCTTATATTTATTTTTAATTCAAATCTCTGCAACTATTCCATCCTTCAACTAGAGAAGCATGCTATGCTGCTACCCAGAATTGGGTTTCTTCCAGTAATTGGCTTATTCTAAAGGCATAATTCTTTCCTACATAAGAAATATCATTAATCTAGCTATAAATTAATGTGGGATTTTTATGGATTTTCTGGGGGTTTTTTTGTTGTTTTTTTATGGAGTCTCTACAAAACTCCATGCTCTCTGGCTTTGTGCCTGATGCACTGGTATGAGTAAAATTAGAAACATCAAGTGGAAAGATACCTGAGTAAATATGTACAGTAAACAATGAAGTCTTTCCTGATAAAATTGCTCTATGAAGAGGGATATTCTTTATGGAGCCAAAATGCTTTAAAATATTCATGGTACCTTGTTTATAGCATTAGGGCTTTGATGAATCAAAATAACTGATAAAGTGTCCGACCACGAAACAAACAAATATAACTGGCATAGATGTTGCTTGGGAAAACTGTTTCCACTTCCCTTGTTAGACTTCACATTGTTTCTTCTTTTAGTTACCCACTGAAGACAGGAGATGCAACAGACAGACCTTCAGCAGAGAACAAGGAAACAATATTCACCAATATTCTATTTCAGTAAAGAGGCCATGATTATATGAATGGAAAAAAATTCAGATCTCTCCACCAATAGGCATTTGGAATACTACTCTTTCTCCAACTTTCAGTTTTCCCTGGAATTCTTTTAAAGTTATTATCCCATCAAGTTGCCTTATTTCCCAGAAATATTTATGCTCACCTCAACAAATTCCTAAACTTCATTGCGTGCTGGTTCACCCCTCTTCCAGTTTATTGATGAAAATGTTAATTAACATTGATGCCATTTCCCAGTCATTTGGTACCTACTTTCCTGAATCTATATGGAACATCTTTAACAGCATATCAGGAATATGTCCTGGAAAAAATATTTCTGCCTTTGTAAAAAACACATCAAAAGCTGGGAATTCTACTGTAGTATGAATGGACAGCAACAGCATATGTTCAATTTGATCATCACTGCTTTGACCCTATTATGTTGTATCCCATTATTGAATTTAAATGCAGTATCCTTTAGCATGTGGTACATTACGGCTCACAGAAGGGAGAGAGTATTCAGGACTACTTTCCCTTTTTACAGCAGTACATTTGTAATTTCCTGCAGGGGCAGCAATGAATCACATACTCCGTTGCAACAGCAGCCTAACATGGACAGACTTTTCACCACACACATTAGACTTGAATATGGACATAACTTTTTGTTTGAAAGAAGCTGCAAGTGTCATGGAAGGGCTGGGAGATTTGTCTACAGTGGTGCAATCATTTGGGATGTAGGATGGACACTGGGCAGTGCTGATTTCTTCTACCTAATCTACTATCTACTGGTGCAAACAGGAGTTAAAAGTATCTACCCAGCTCTAAAAATAACATATGCAATGAATATGAGCATCTGTTAATTAACTTCTTTTTCATCTGGTGCAACTCTCCCTCTTGGATACTGTAATTTGGATGTATTTGTCATCACTAGCATGGTTCTTAAAAACAGAAGAAAGAGAAAAAGATATTCTCTGGGTTACCCTGTTTCAAATACTGTGATGATCAGTAAGGCATCACTGATGCCTTTCCACCATCTTATGTTTTGACAGAAGATGCTCTAGGTGCACAGACATAATTCATTTCCAAACTCTGTCAGTCCTCAGTCTCTTGCTGAGATTTCCATAGAGACAATACACTGTGGTGCTGGTTTTATGATATGAACCTCCTCCACTAGCAACTAGATTGAGAGCACACATTTATTTCACATAGGCAGTCAATCAGTCTTTGGAGAGAAAACCTTATAGTACTGCTTCACTGGTCTGGTCTGTAAGTAGTGATTTAAGGAGGAAGTTTCTGGATATCATTACACAGGTCTCTGAGTTAGTCAGACTTCCAGTAAAAATGAGCACAAAATATTTCCCCTGAAAAGGCAATAAGCAAAAATTCACATGAGCTAGATTTCTTGTTTTTGTCAGTTACTCACATGGTAATTTTTCTCTATCTTATTCATTACCCAGAGTAGTCATTCACATATTTCTATCACAAACATCATTACAGGATTTGAATAAACCATCTCTGACCTTTACCAGAGGATATTGGTAACAGAAGATTGTTTTCTAGACAATACTAAACATGTTAAGATTCATGTCAATAAAGACAAATCCCTGATATTCTTTTCTAGTCTTATGGGATGTGCAAGCACTTGCCGAAGCACAAGTTGGCATAAACTGATGTAGCACAACTGACTTGAGAAAAAAAGATTCCAAGTTGCAGCAGCAGGAGATCCACCAAGTGTTTTGGATCAGTGCATTTCCCTCTTGCTATAAATCTTGTGTTTCAATAATTATGAAGGCCTTCAGGAGGTCTGACCAATATAAAAGTCTATGGGACCAGATGTGATTCAGACAAAGGTCCTGAGGAAGCTAGCTAATGCCACTGTGAGGCCACCCTCTAACATCTTTGATAGGTCATGGTGGCTGGGGAAGTTCCTGATGACTGTAGAAAGGCACATATCACACCCACCTTCAAGAAGGGCAAGAAGCTGGATCTGGGAAACTACAGGTCAGTGAACCTTACATCAATCCCAGGGAAAATTATGGAGCAAATCCTGATCCAAGCCATTTCTAGCCACATGATAAAGAAGAAAATGACTAGAAAAAGCCAAAGTGCCGCTGGTGGCCAGTTGCTAGTAGCATCCCTCAGGGACCGATACTTCAGTACTGGGGCCAGTACTGCTTGAGGTCTTTATTAGTGAGCTGGAGAGTACTCTCTGCAAGTTTGTGGATGATACCAAACTGGGAGGAATGGCTGATATACTGAGGGTTATTACCATCTGTCTGGCACGTGTGAAACCACATGTGGAGTACCATGTCCAGATTTTGGCTACCCAGTACAAGAAACACATTGATGTAAAGGAGTGAGTGGAGCATGGGACAACCAAGATCATTGGGGGGCTGGAGCACAGGACATATGAGGAGAAGCTGAGAGAAGTTGGTTTGTTCAGCCTTAGGAAGGGAAAGTTTTGTTCAGCCTTAGGAAGGGAAAATTAAAGGGGAGATTTTGTTGTCTGTAGCTATCTAATGGATGGGTATAGAGAAGATGAAGCCAGATTCCTCCCAGGCGTTCATAAGGATGGGATAAGAGTCAGTGGACACAAGCTGGAACATGGGAAATTCTGACTAGATTAAAGAAAAAAAATATATAAAAGATGGTCAAAACTGAGCCTGGCTACTAGCTGTTTCAGTATCCACAAAAGCATTCTGTCTTTCAAGAAAAATGGCATACTAAAGAGGGATAGCAGCAATTACAAATTGTGGTTAGAACACACAGCAGTGGGAAATTGCATTCCTTGTACTAACTGCATCCAGAATATACTTCCTATTGTAAATAATAATAAATGTAAATATAATCTATCTTAAATGTAAATATAATCTACCTTAAACTCTACTAAACTTGGGGAAAATGCTATTCAGCCAAGCAAGCATACTATAAATCAGTCTTCAGTTTCCAATAAAACTGGACATTATCAGGAATAGACATTATTGCTTTTTTAATAGAAATGTCCTTAACACTGTTTAACAGACATACGATGATGATTATTATAGGTTGGCAGACTGAGCTAAATCTTACATCTCACTGCTTCCATGCTGAATTATTTTTACAGCTATTATTCTAAAAGCCTTAATAGGAGCAGTACCATGGAATCAGCAAGTCTCATCACTGTTGTTATACCTAGATATATCAAGATGCTGGTGTCGAAGCACAAAGATATAGTAAGTGCATTTGTTTTAGCCCTTTCAAAAGGCATAAACAAGATGAGCTCACTCAGAAGAAACCTATTGACCGTACCCATCTGAAATGGTCACTCACTACTTCACAGGCTGTTGATACGGGTCTTGTAGACTTCACAGGGACTCCAGCACCCTCAGGAAGTGGGCAGTCTTCTTCATTAACTGTTGTCATCCTACACAGCCAAGGCTGCTGGACAATTCAAGTTTCTTTCACATTATGAAAGTTTGTGATTCTTCCTGAGAGTACTGGAGACAAAAACTTAAAGCTTAAGACTACCAATGGACAAGCCACTTACCTTAAAGGAAGCAGCTTGTCATTCACTGTAAGGTGAGGCTGAAACTACCTATAAATTTAAGGGCCTAATCCTGTAATGTATAGGATACCTTCCTACTTCCTGTTATTGGGGACAGAAGCCTACTTGGACAACCAAGACAATATTTACACAAAATAAATAAATTGAAGGTATTTTGTAGGCCTGGGCACAGGTTTATTTTTTTAAATTTATCTAAAAAAGTGATTACAGATCTTAGAGAATTCTCTAAACTCTAATTCTAATTTTATTTAGTTACAATTATAGACTATCCCAAAGTTTTTTATTATTTGAATTGTGCTTGCTCTTCAGTTTCTACTGCCACATTTTGTTATAGAAGAGGTGGGGAAATGAAAAGCTGTTATTTGCTTTATTTAGCAGACCTTTTTACTCAAAAATAGGTCTTTGCTTCGAATAACCTCAGAAAAATATTCACAAAACAAAGCACTTAAAGTATTAATTCCACAAGAAACCTGTAACCATCCATATCTAAATATGTGCTGATTTTGGTTACTACAAATCAACCTTCATTAAAAAAGTAGGAAAATTACATGTCAGCCTTACATGTGATTTCTTTCTGTATTAATCCCTGGGCTACTTCGATTTTAAACTTGAGAAGTGAGATAGAAAATTGGATACCACAAGAGCAGTTTGTCAACTAGATAATACCATGACAGCTGTTAGCACTTACCAAGTATCCATGGCTCTTGTTCTGTTGTGGTCTGCTTACTGGATCACACCTAGTCATTTTCATTTTGAAAGACAGTATTTTGGCTATTTTCCCACTTTTTTCTTTTTTCTGGGGGGGGGGGGAGGGGGGATGTTCAAATCCTGAACATCATGAGTAAATTGAGAGCTTCATTTATCTTATCTTCTTTAGGACCTTCAGTGCAATCACCGATACCCACCTGAGGGTAATGACAACTCTATCCCAGTATTTTTGTCCCATCTTTTCCAGAAATGGATAGTTTTCAGTTACTATTCAGCCTGTCAGACATAATCAACATGAAAATGATTCTCACTTGCATGGCCTTCCCTGGATTTGAAAGTCCATCTTTTTAAAGCATATTTTTGATTCACATCTTAAATTCTGCAAACAGAAAAACAAGAGGTTAAATTTCTATTTGAATAGGATACTTTAGCTGCATTATCTTGGCTGATCAATAAACCAGTAGAAATCCAGCTATATGAAAATTCAGTTCTGTTATGATAAATACCTTATTGTATAATCCTTATCTGAATAGTATCCAACAATAATAATCAAAGCAGCACAACTTGTAATTTTACACAGAACATCATCTTTGGGTTAAAATCTTCACAACATTGTGAAGTCCTCCTACGATCAAAACCAAACCATTCAATCTGCAAAACCTGAAGTATGGTATGTCATCTTGCATCTGTGCTACATGAAGGCAGAGAGACAAAGGAAGGAGACCAGAATGTCCCCAGGTCTTAGTCCACAAATGAGGTACCTGACCTAGAAAGGAAATGGAGAAGTGTAACCGATTCTGCGATAGCATTCGTCTGCCTTAGATGGTTTCTTTCTCCTCTGGACTAAGTTGATCCAGGCACAACAGATCTGGATCATGGACTGTAACAGTTACACTTAATACTACATCCGTTACTTCCTACTATAGCAACAGAACATTTTACTTTTCACCCCAAGGGTCATAACTCTCAGCTACTGCTGAGTTAAGACTTCCGTTGCATAGACAAAGTGTCTAGAAATATTGCTTGCATATAACAGATCCTTATACATTAGCAAGGCTCCTCTGGGACTCCCAAAAATTTAGTGTGCCCTCTGGTAATCTCCAACAACTTAGGAGAGCTACCAATGCTACAGTTTGCAGTGTTTTATTCTTACCTCACCATCGTGTGGCCTAAAGTTTGAGCCCTTATTCAGATTCATTCATCGGCACAGAGAAACCTGGCAGCTCCAAGTATAGATAGCTGTGCTGAAAGTGATGCAGAGGCAGAGGCAAAGGCAAAGGACACCTTTACCCTGTGGCATGTCTCCTTCCCCAAGCTTACCAAGGAGGCTGTCAAACAGAGCTGTACTCCTGCTGTGATGCAATTCCCTCCCTGATCTCTCCCTCCCTCTCCTGCCCTTAGCTACCCAAAGCAGAAGACTAAGTCTAACATTTCTCTTTATTGAATATTTACTTGGAGACTCCTGGATATTATCATTCAGCCATTTCTTCAATATAGTGGTAAATCCCACAATTATCTCCTCAATTAGAGGGTATCGAAAGGGAATCCTCCCCTTCATCTTCTAGAGACCATATCAGAGCTAAACCAGCCACTGGAGAAGAAGACAGGAGAGGATATCCCCATAAATTTGATTTCTGTTTTATCTCTGAGATATCGACCAGTGCTTTATCAGTTGCAGGGAGTGCGGCAGGCAAGAGAGAAAACATGAAATTCAATTGAAAGACATCAGCACAAAAATGATTATATTTTATTGCCACAGGAGTTGCTAGTTTTCTGTTCCAATTTCATTTTTGTTTTACTTTGGGAAAGTGCTCTTGCATACAGGAAGGTGAATGTGTGTGCGAACATTTTCTTTCTTGCCCTTTCACTGTATGCAGGCTTCCAGTTTCTCTTCCTTTCTGGAAGATATTTTAAAACAATAAGTGTTACAGCACAGCAAGCTCCTTCCCAAGAGGCACGCTACTTCTTCATCAAAATATGTACAGGGCATTTTTCCCAAGGTTAGCGAATGGAACGTAACCTACAACATCTGCTAATAGCTGGAAACCTACTGTGCCTCTGAATTAGATTCTTACAACAGATGAGATGTGTCTGCCAGGAAAGAGGCTTTTAAAATGGACCACCTATTATTTTTTAATTTACAGAGGTAACGTACATTGTTCTTCAGATATATCTTGGGAATTTGTTTCAGGAAAGGAAGAAAAAGATGTGCAATTGGCACCGAGTGGGTGAAAGGCACAGGGAAAAACAAAAGAGTCCCCACAACTATTTCACTATCTACATTCACCTTCAAACTGTAAACCTAGACCTTGCAAGAAGATAGGTGCTAAAAACACCAAATCTCTTGGTGCTTCATCATGGACACGTCTGCTTCCTTTGGTGGATATAGAATGCTGCACTGATCCACTCAATTCTCCTGACTACTTCCAAATTGCAAAGCTATTCAGTCAGACAAGCAACAAAAATTAGAGCAATTTCATTCAACAGATGCCAGGACTCCTAGGACCCCCAGGCCTGCTGCAGTTCACAGAGCAAACAGCAGAGGATTGTTTTGCTTTGAATACATACCTCCATGCTGCTAAAATTATACATTGTCAGATTTTTCACAAGAAAACCCAACCCAAGCTTGAAGCCAAGAAGAACCCCCTACACACATGCACTGTCCCCCCCCCTTCAACTCCCCCACAGTCCATTTTTAATGGATGCTGACGGGGATTTGCCAAAAAAAAAAAAAAAAAAAAAAAAAAATTCCTGAAGATTGATAATCAAATATCAAGTCAGCTTTACTCACAAATAAAAACTGAGTGAGAGACCGCATTAAAAGAAAAACAAAAAAACCCCAGCCACTATTGCAAAAAATCATCTGGAGAGATCACAGGATGCTTTACACATGAAGGTTATGGATATAGGAATGAGAACTTTCCCAGGAAATTATAGGAAAAAAGATACAAACAATCTTAACTCATTAATTTTAACCAAATATGCACTGTTCAAAGTCTTCCTATTTTTCCAGCTTCAGTCCCCAGCGTCCCAGACTTGATCCTCTCTTGTACAGGGACTCACTCATACCACAATGTGTAGCAATGCAATTCTGTACAAATGCAAAGGGCAGATGACTCCCTTGCTCATTTTTATTCACAGCTCTCAACACTTTGTTGCCTTTCTAAGTGTGTCTGTAATTTCTACTAGTTCGATTAATTCGGATTTCTATAACAAGCAGATGATATGGCGCATATATTAAATATTTTAGACTAAGGTTCTGAAGTTTGATTTTCAGCTGCAGCAATCATTTCCATGCACAGCTGTCTGTTAATTAAATGTTAATTAAAACCTTTTGGGAGGATAATAAAATTTGTCATCCAATCGAACATCGTCCAATTTTACAGCTGACACCAAATGCTACATGATAAACTTATGGTTGCGTTTCAAAGCGTCATTGGCAGTAACAACAATTAAAGGCAGAGCTGATAAAAATTACAGGTAATAAGTTTCTCCTGCACTTCTCACTGAAGTGGGAATGCTTTTTTATAAACCAGTGTGTGAATTTTTTTTTCTAATGCCTGTATAAAAGCTAGTTCATATGCAATCCAGCTGAATTTCAGTGAGAACTGGACATTAAACTCTGCATGAGCAAGTCCAAACACCTGCTGTGGAAAATAAGATTTTTTTATGCCATTCTGAACTCTGTCAAGCCCAGGTGCCTTAAACACAAACCACCAACATGAGGGGAGGTTAACACAGATAATAAGAGCTGTCAGTAATACCTAGATTAATTGCTAGTGTTAGGATGGAATTCTCCATTAATGTGCCTATCTTCCAATACACCCCAAAACAAATTAAAGAAAGCTCTTAATTATTTTATAATTTCTGTAGCATGTACCACAGATAATGGAGTTTTCTAAAACTTAATCAGCATATAGCTTGAAAAGATACACCAGTGGAATAAAAATGCTGCTTTTATAACGTGCCTCCTTAACTTCAGTGTATTTGTTTTAAAGGGCTCCATGCTGCTGCAGTCCATTGCGTGGCCATAGGAGGGGCTACCTGCCAGAGCAGCTCCACCACCTCCCCTCAGCCCATCCTTGAAGGACCAAGTGACAGGGGAGGTTAAAGCTCTCACAGGGCAGATCCTGCTGCAAGCCTGATGCAGGTCACTTGTAAGAAGGGCCTTAGGGGCAAAACATCTTTCTGACCTCCACAGAAGCTGCATTTCATTTCCTGAGAGACTGTATGTTGTCTTTCCCTATCAATACAAGGCTAAAAGGAACATTACTTCACACAGGTTTATGGATTCTTTCAAATACCTCAGCACAAAACCAATGCTACTGAAGTTTAACATCGGGGCAAGTGTCTGAATTGCAATTCTGACACTGGTTGTCTTTTTAATGTTTTGCATTTTCCATGTTTAACAGACTTGAAGCTTAGCTGCTTCATACTCAAAAATTTTATTTCTGATGGTAAGTAGTTAGTCATCTATACAAAAGAGAAATTAGCTTTCAGTGTTAAGAAAAAAGGCCTACTTTATTTTTGGTTGGTTGGCTTCTTTTTTTTGTTAACATTCACAGATGATTAAGATCTAGATAAAATTGCTATCTGGTGCAACAGCAAAACAATTCACATAAAACCACATCTGTTAATTATTTCTGTGAATAAATGAATGACTCAATCCTTCAAAGTCATACAAGTAACTCTCCTTCAGCCCAGTTCTTATTGGCAAGAAGTAAGGAGAAATAAACTGCTACCGCTTTAGAAAATGAGGTCACAAGGAAATTCATTAGACGGAGAGAAATCCTCAAGGCCTCAATTCTGCAATTAGACACATTATATTGGAGCCCTGTGTCTTCGGAGAATCCCACAGCTTTGAGATGGGATTTCAGTTGACTGCCATGGGGCGCCAAACTAGTGTGGAGGGTCTGTCTCTGTCAGAATAACTGATGAACAGAACGTACTTGAATGACTATAAATTGCTAAGTTATATATCCAGTTTAAATCAAACCAACAGCCTTTCTTTAAATCTCTGCCATAAAGAGAAAGATAGGAAACTGTTAATGAATGGGAAAAACAAGAGAGCATCCTAATGTGGTGTTCTGCAGAGCTCAGTGCTAGGTCCAGCTGGTTTGCAATAGGAAGAATTACTTCACTTGCTTGTACATTTTTTACCTTCCTAGATTAAATTGTGATTTGCTGAGAAAAACACTTTATACTTTTGCTGCCCTCTGTGTTTACATATAATGTATACTTGAATGTTGCCACTATTCAGAACCCAGGGCAGTCTCTGTTCCTTCCAGCAGTGGACTTTGTCACTGTTGCACCCTGCTGTGTGCATGGACTCTGTGAGGCCAAGGACCACAAAAGAATCCACGTAGTGTGCAGTTATTGAAGCTTGCCCTTTGAATTGTAACAGGAACAGGACAAGACCAAGTTAGAAAAAAATACTTATCCAAAATTCTTTATCTCCTTGTTGCCCACAGCATAGTCACAGAACTTGTTTCACTGTATGCTATGAAAAGAGCTTCTGGGTGTTCTCGAGGGTCTCCCTGGTATTAGCACACTTTGCCATTTTTAACTTGTCAGTGCGTCCTGGAAAAATAAAGGGTAATGCTTCTCCTGTATTTTAAGGATGGAAGACTGAGACAAAGTGTTAAGTGTTCATTGGCCTTGAAACAGTCAGTAGTTTGAGCTTCTCAGGCTATAATTTCCAGAAAGCATAGCTTTTCACAGTACCTTATGGGCAATTGCTGATAGAGTCAGGCTCATCTGTTGACCAATGGTTTAGGCACATATAAGAGACTGGCGCAGAAGCAACCTACGGCATCCTGTCTAAGCAAGGTACTGCATCAGGCACAACTCAGTGTTAATAGTCTCTTTGCACCCGGACCAGTATGTGTCTGGCCGGGTCCAAGCTCAGCTTTGTCCACAGACAGCAGCTTGGTTGACCGTGGTGGAGCCTGAGTGATCTGAAAATGGGACTCCCAGGCAGCCTGCAGGCCCAGATAACGGTGGCTGCTCACAATAAAACCATGCCAGGATTGCACGGAAGCACTGTGGCAGAGGAAAGGAAAGCATATCGCCACATTATTTCATTACCTCTGTCATGAGACTGTCATGTTTTTCTTTCTACAATCTCCTGCTCCATATACTTCGTACTTTCCAGAAGCTAATAGACCAAAAAAAAAAAAAAAAAAAAACCACACAAACCACACACACACACAACCCTCCCCCCAAAACAATGCTCAACAAAAAGAGGCTGATCTTGAAGGCTCCCCCCAATACCCGAAACAAGAAAACCTAACTAGTTTGAAGCCAAAACACTGAACAACCACCTATAACAAAAATTTGCTATCTGAAAAATGCAATTAATCTTTCCTCAGTTGTTTGTTTTTGACATTCTTGGGAGGTCTTTTTAACTGAATATAGCATGTATAAGTGCCCAGCACGTATATAGCCTGTATGGAACAACAGGTTGTTCACAGCTATTTTCTTCTTAGAAAAATTATGCCATCTGGGAAGCTAATATAGAAAGGCAAGAACTTTGCACTTCTCCAGCTCTTCTCACAGAACTGGAAAGAGACCGCAAAACCATCAATTTCGGCTAAGAGAATAAGGTATTATTTTTAATTTAAAAAGGAATTATTTTGGACTTTGATAAATCAGCTTCATAAGAAGGTTTAAATTAAAATAAAGTAAAATGAAGCCCTCAAATGGCATTTTGTTGAGAGAGAGATTGACACTGAATTTGAAGAGATTAAATTCAGATTAATATAGGGCCATATGCTAATTATGAAGTTCAGATTAACTTTAAAATCCCAAAGCATAATCAACTCCTTTATTTCAAAGTCATGTCCTCTAAGTTGCCTGGTTCAGATTTTATAAATCAATTCACCATGGTAATTCTAGCAGATGAAGAGAGCTTTGCCCACTGGACTGAAAGTAACTAAAGGATCAGCCAATACTTGTGAGTGGGAATATTAAAAATTAGCCTTGAGGGGATCAGGAAAAAAAAAAAGCGGGTAAAATCTTAAATGAGATCTTGATCCTTCAGTTTCTCATGCATAATGAAGGAGGACACCCTGTACACACAGCAATCTGGCAAGACATATATAACTGAATGAAGAGGGCTCCTGAAATCTGGAATAAATGACATATGTGCAATTTAGGGTATATATGGTACAGGTGCTTAACAGCTACTTTCTGCAGAGTTGCTAATTTTCACACTAAAACATCATCATAGTGATATTATACATAAAATATATACACAAAATAAAACATACTAATTAAATTAAAACAATTACAATTTCATACTAAACCTGTAATGAATGTTAAATGCTTGCTCACATATTTGAGAGCATGCTTTATGCTAGTTAATACAGGGACACTTTCTAAGAGCTTCATTTAAGAAAGAGAGAAACTTCCTGAGCTAATAAGCATAGGAGTAAAAAAGATTTTCTCCTTCAAAAGACAAGGAGAAGCTGGGCAACATATTGGGTCACTACAGCACAGAAGATTAATATATAGTACTTTGAATACTCAAGGGAATCGCTGAGGCAGGAGTCCTTGATAGCAGAATATTTTCACTTCATTTAGATTCCAGAGTAGAGGTTTTAAGCTGCTAATCAGCCAACGGGTACATTCCTAGCTCTTCAAAAGAAAACGACCCTTTCCTCTGCCTGTGCATAACTGCAGTTCATACATGGTCTCAGCTTCTCCCCAAGATTATGTTTTACTTAGCCACAAACAATTACACTCTTTCCTTTCTTCCATCCATTATAGAAATTATATATTTTAACTACCTCTTTAAGAAATATTATTTTTGGACGTTATATAGATAATACACAAATATTTGACAATAAAAGAATACAATGAAGAATGACTTTCCTCTGTGACAGCACATCTCAGCTGTTACTGAAAGCAAACAGGAAAACCCCGTGTAGTTCTGCAACTTCTTCAACTAGAAAAAGATTTTTTTTTTTTGTAATCTCTCTTTGATCTCTTGCCACTGGAGATATTTCAAAACTGTCCAAATTTTTCCATCAAACTTGCTGATGAAAATATTGTGGTTTTGAACAGTTTATCTCCACAGAAGACAGTTTTCAAAACCCTGTGAGTGCTTTGGAACTGCTACCATGGGACATTCTGGAGCTTCTGGTTTCCTTGTGTCTACCACAAACTGATGTATTCCTCCTTTCAGCCAGGGATACCCATAATATTATGGTCTTGCCCTTCAAGGCCAATGCATGATAGAAGAGTCAGCCTCATCAGGTAATCCAAGTCTCAAAGGAGGAGAGAAGGAAGAAGTATTTGCACGACTCCTGCATAATAGAAAGGTGTCACTTTGCAACTGATATCTGGGTCATTGTTATGTCCATTTTTAATGTTACATAGGAAAGAAGATTTACAAGGAAAATCTCCTCTGCCTGGTTTATCAAATAACTATATTTTAAGGTACTTCTAGTCTGATTACAAAATTCTTGCTTTAAGCAGCAGCACAATTTGGAGACCCCAAGAAAATGAGATCACAAGAGGACCTTCCTCTGAAATTGCTGGGCTTCATTCCTGAACTCAATACAAAAGCCCAAAGTGATCTTGACACTACACAAGGATGGGGAGTGAATGAAACATCCCATGCAATATTTGGAGGAACTAGAATAAAAAAAAGGATTTAAATATGGAAAGAAATTGCTATAATATTGGTATAATTCCACTGGACTGAATAAATGAGCTTACTAAGGCTCACCTCTTCCTTGTCTCTTACAGAATTGCACTGAAGCAGGTCAACATTTCTAACAGTGAGCACCACATACTACTTTGTACAAACACGTCTGATCACCTTGTTCAGACATCCTCTGAACAGTTACAAAGCTGGGGCCAGAATCACCCTTTTAATTTTATTTAAAAGCTGGAATACTGTTGCTTTTTCAGTCTATGAATAAGTCTTTATAAGATACCCCAAGAAACAAGATGAAAATAAATATATCATAAATATATTATATATAATATATATATTATTTATATTTGCTAATGTAAAATACATCATTACTTTTGGTATGTAGACTATCTTATAGCCCACAGTTAGGAAATGTACATAACATCCTTTGCCTCTAATCACATGCAAGGGTGGAGGAAACATATAGCTACTTTCCCTCACTCTACAGTTAAAGCCTTTTATGGACTGCAAACCTCACTTATATTAACGTGTAGTTTGAACAGGGACTAATGCTATTATTAAGAGTAAGTAGTGTAACAGACACATAGATTCCTGCAAATCCTCATAGTTTCCTATCAGTCATGAAAATGTTGATTGAATTTGGTTTACTGTTCATACACCTAGCATAAAAAATAGCCTTAAATGCAGGGAGAATATTTCATCAGCTGCAGTTCAGCTTCTGATGGTGTCGTGGTTCAAGCAGGCTCCCTGAATGAGCGGTTTGCACCTCCTGCTCTTCTCCAAGACCACAGCTCTCCTTCAGAGTGCTTGTGAGGCGAAACACTTTCCCAGACTAAGCCTACAAATTCTTTTCAAGCTGCCTGTCTTCCCTCTGGAGTCACTCGCGGCTAACTAATATGTGGTCCATTTGTCATCTTGTCCACTCTTCTCTCAAAAATTTATTTCCTTAAAGAGGCCATGTCCTGGCACAATGTGGCAGACCCTGCCCCTCACCCACGCTACTCTTTAGGAGAAGACAGACCACCCAGTGTTGGTCTCAATGACAGCAGTTATTGTTCTTTAAGAACAAGTGTTGTAGAAACTGCAGGAAATTGGAATCTCCACACAGAAAACATGCAGCTTAGTCTAAAAGGAACAACCAGCCATTTTCTGGCAATGCTGCTATAAATTTCAGATTCATCAGTTTGCAGATGACAACATGGAGTCAGAGAATATTACAGCATCTTTTAAATGGTTTAATTTAAAAGATAGCTGAATTATCAGTATCCCTTTACAAGTGTAAAAATATAATTTTAAATTGAACTGTTAACAGGATCTGTTTCTCTGATGTCATGGCAAGATTATCAAAGACTACTTAAAAGTTGATATTCCCGAAAGCCCCTGAAAGATATATAGGGGAAATCCTCACTGCTCAGGGTATTATTTTGACGACATAATTTTAAATAGTATAAGTTGAGAGACTATGGAGATTATGCATTACTTGAGAAGAGCTGAGACAGGATTCATCCATGCTGGCAAAGCATAAAATGTATCCGGGCTTCATGAAAAAACACTATGAATTCCAGTGCAAGACAAAAACCAGCTGAAGTCTTAGTCAAGACAGTAGTCACTTTAGAATAGCACTGTACCTTTAAACACATGAAAAGAACACTTTTACTTAGAGAGGAAATGCTCACTAAACTTTGCAAAGTTCACACACGAATGTTTGTGATACATCTGGAGGCTGAGGCAGAACTTCGGCAACTGCAAGTCTTTGGAAAGTAATCCAGCGCTAACCACAACAAACAGAACATCCCTCTGGTGCCTGAGAGGATGAAAGCAATGGTGCTGCCTAAACCTAAAGCAATTGCAAATCCAGTATTGCTTGTGGAGAAGTATCATTTATCTGAAATAGAGGATAGATTTGCTTCATTAGACTGTAGCAAGCATTTCTAGCCTAAACTTCTGTACGAGCAGATGTTAAAGGAGGAGAGAAGTACTGCTGTCCATTACCACAGACAAACACTACCTATATCATCCTTCCTATCCTCCTCCTTTCTGTATCCTGCCTCCTCATCAACAGTGCACATTCAATAGTAAAAAAGTTAAGACAGCCCTTGAAAACAAAACAAAAAGCTTTTGTCTGGTCTACTGTGCTGTACTGTCCTTTGGTCCAGGTATTTGAGGGGACGCATGACTGAGAAAGTAGCGTGGAAGAGGGATCAGAGCCAATGGGCACTGGAGCTATTTAAGAGCAGCATAGTTGCCAGGAATAACGGCTGTGAAATCATGGCCTAACTTACTTTGGATACCCTCAGCAGCAAACTAATATTTACTTGAGTGGGCCAGAGGAGATGCAGCAGTAGCTACCACTGACACACTGAGGATACAAACTAATTGGGTGATCTGATCATTACACTCACTCACGTTTGACTTTGAAACATTCCCATAGTGAGTTTGGAAAAATACTACATTGAAAGCTATGCCTCATCATGGGTTGCTACAAATGCATCTCTTTATGTACTGTATCATACTGCTAGATTGTTCTAAGCAATTCCAATTATTTCCAGGAAGCTTTAGCATTTTGAATAATCATTCTCTCAAGGATTTCTAGATCAAACAGCTAGAATTTCCTCATGGTTTTAATTCTACATCTAAGCAAAGGCTTTTCTGGTCAAATAGCTATTGGAGACTTAGACAAAGCTTGCTGACTCAAACAGATGTCAGCTTGAGGCTATTAGCAGCGAGGGCAGTGTTAAGATGAACATACTTTCACATTTTGAAGATGCTACAGCATGCTTCTTTCTTGACAGTAAGATTTGCTTTTGCAAATACCATTGACCAACCCAATAAAAATTCTGTCAATGATATTCCAAATGGCAGGAGAATGACATCTAAATTGCAGAAAAGTTCACAGATTCCCATTAAGGTAAAATTAGCTACAATCGGAAGTTGATGAAATAATACAATCACTTCCTTTTACAGCTACTCCTGAGAGCTAATAAGATTTTATTTCAGGGGAAATAGAGAAAGAAATGTGTATGTTACTCTTTTTCCTTCCCATTGCACATTTGGGTTTGGAAAGACTGAACATTACGTACATTGAGGAGATTTTATTAGGCACTCTTAGAGAGAAACAGAGCTTGAAACATATCAGTAATAAAGTTTATGCTCTTTCTAGTTTCCTGTTCTCTTCTTACAGTGGAACGATGGGAAGAAAATGTCAGTTGTGAACCTGTTTCATTTGAGTTTGCCCATACTGAACATTTGGGAGTAATTTGATTAACTCCAGCATAGCACTTCATTATTTAAGCGTCAGCAGCAGGCAGAGGCTGAATCAAGATCACACCCCTGTCACGGTGAGCCCTGTACCACCATAAAGAAAGATAAAAATGTCTCTGTCCGAAAAGTTTACAGTCTAAATTTGGCCCGTAATCTTGAAAATGTCTTTGGACATTTCAACAAGGAAATAGTCTGACTGGTTTCAATAGCACTTCTTGGCTGCAGCTACGCTGCACCAAGGAGCCTGGTATCACAGCACTCAAGTCAGTGCCCAGACAAAAAGTGGGTGAGCCTTCTCTGCACAGCACCAAGCGCTGGCTGGCGAGCTGGCTCGGCTGTCCCGCTCTGGGGCAGAGCTGGTGTCCACCAGGGTGGTGATGTACCAGCTTCCTCAGGGGTTTGAGCATGCCCCTCATGCCAGTACTGTTCACATGTACATGCATTTATAAGCTCAGAGATAGTCAAGGCTCTCTAGACTATATCAGGCCATAGGCCTGATATTTTGCCTCCTCTTCTAACAGATGCACAAGACCTGATTGCGGCAGCCGGTCAAAAATGTGTGAGTATGTATGGATAAATGCTGCCCCCTTGTTCCTAGGCAAGCAGCTGTACAATGGCATTGCTATCCACACATGAGAACAGTTTGAATTTGAGAACAAATGTCATGGAATTCAAGGGAAGAATGTCCCTGTACTTCTGACCCCTGGAAAGGACACAACAAATTCAATGGAAGATCCATCAAATTAAGGGCTAGAGGTTTGAAAAAAAATCTTATCTTTTCTCGGTAAGAACAAAACAGAAAAAAATGAGAACATTTCTCAATAACAGCCATGGTTCTCAGAAAGCTATTTTCTGATTATGTATCAGACAAAATTTGCAGTTCAGGGCTGCCTGTGTTCAATGGCTGCCTGTGACTATAACAAAACTGAATATTTCTAATTATTTTTGCACATTACTATTCCAATTTTGGATGTTTGGATGGTTATCCAGCAAGAACCAAGATATCAGAGGAAATATATACAAGATTCTCAGCAAAAAAAAAATAGTATTCACCACCATTGTGACTGCCCATTGATTAATTTTGTACCAGAAGATCAGTCTTGAAATATTTACACAAGAATCCTTTACTTCTTACAGCTTCTGCCATGCTAGTATTTGTAACCATAATTTTCTTTCTGCCAAGGATTTTTCCCCTCTTGTCATAATTTTTAAAAAATCATGAGCCTCATTCACAAAGATAAAACAAAACTCTCTTCTTGGACATAATTTTAAAGTAGGATCTGAGAAATAAGAGTCGAATAGTAAATGGCAGTACCTACCACAAAGACAAAGATATAACATTCCCATTAGGACTACTTAATTTCTAATTTTTTTTCAGCAAAAGATAAAATATATTGAGAAGTGATTATAGATCTAAGCAAAGGCTCAAAGCCCAGCATGAAAAATCATCAGTGATTTTAAGAGAGATTAAAATCAGCCCAATTTTTGCATACAATATTTTACATGAAAAAATGCTTTCCATTTCAACTGGACTGGAACTTTAAAAAGGTTGATGCTGTACCTTTTGAAAGAAACTATTTTCCTTCATTGCATACAGAAGCCTGACATGTGGTCTAGGAACAACTACTCAGACTGATTAAAAGTTGCTAATAATCAACTATTCTTAGACATCTCCTGAAAATCTGACATAACTTTGATTTGTATGCTGAGACAGAAATATTCTGGACAGGAAGCAGTGTTAGGTGCCTATGAACCATTTCTATTGTCATCAACTTGAAACTTTAGAAAGAATTATTAAATGTAATTAAAACTCAGAGGAAAGCAGCTATCCCAAAATGGAGGTTGAACACAGTTATTATCCAGTGACTGTACAAACTGTAAATACAAAGCTTTTCCCATTGCTCAAACTCTACTGAATTAAAAAAAAAAAAAGAAAAAAAAAGAAAAAAAAAGAAAGAAAAAAAGGAAAGAAAAAAGGGAAAGAAAAGCACTAGCATACCAGTAAATTCCAAAAAGATAATCTGAGAAAGGTCAAATAATTTGTCTCAGTTCTGGTCAAAAGTGAAAAGTACTTCCATTTTTGGTATGTTATTGGACAACATTCTGCTGCAAGAAAATTCAGATTCCAATAAAGACTGCTGTACACTGGGGATCTGACACCATTAAATGATTGGGGGACTTTTCAGTGAAAATGTATTTAACCCATGTCATTGTATTAGCCTGTACTGAGCAGCATACATCTTAACTTCACCTTGAAATCTTTTTTTAACTGTCATTTCTAGATCTCAACTTTACAATCCACTTTTTAATAATTCCCTGATCAGAAAACCAGTGACAACTTCAAACAACTAGAGCACAAAAAGGTTTTTTTCTTCCCTCCAAATGCAGCTGAATAACTACAGTTATTTATAGCAGATACTTTTCTATTTTTAATTGTGCTCTAGTGCTCTGAAAAGGTGTAAAAATTGTGGCAAGAAGTTAGAGCATATTCGTCCACTGCCAGGATTCTAACAGCTTAGCTGATTTAGTAATTACTATTTTATTGCTAAAGGAGACAACAAATAACACTGGCAAGGATCTGACCCATATTCCTCGTGTCAGGAGTGCACCAACAGGTGTTGAAGGCCTGCTCCAGTACAGCAGAGCCAAGTGACCTCAGATCAGGTCACCGTGCAAAGATCGAAGTGGAGAAAGAGCTGTGAGAAGCCTCAGCAGGGGTCTCCATGCAGCCACCCTCCGCCCAGGGTCTTGGGAGCTGCCTTTCTCCTCAGCCCTGGTCCCAGCTACATGGTAGGTATGGTGTGCCTGGCCACCTGCCTTGCCCGTTCTGACTGCCCTGGTGACTTGAATTCAGACCTGCCTCATCAACAGGCTTCTCTGGGGCTCACTGGGCTCTTGGCTGAACCTGGTTACAGTCAGTAGAGCTATTCTCTCTTCTTGCTGGGGTGCTACAGGACTGCACCCCCTGTCGCTGAGGACACTGCCTGCCCTGCTGTCACCCTCAGCTCCTGGCTCGCCTCCTTTTGCAGAGCTCCAACTCTTGCTGCTCCCTGACACCTCATCCATGAAAGAAATTCAAATGATTCCTGATTTCCTTTGTCAATAAGATTTAGCTCTGTTCCCAGTGAAATGACAATTAAAACCTAGAGGAAAATCTATTCTTGGTTTTCTTACTAATAAGATCCTTTAACACTCTATTGACAACTCCAGAAATGAGGGCAGTTTTCTGAATAGTAGTTTTGGACTGAACTTGAAAAATGAAATTTTGTGCACTTTCATAATCACACAGAATAGATACATTTGTTCTGACTGTCAAACTGTGCTAGACTTCAGCTCAGAAGTTCAAGGCTGCTACTCTACACAGTCTTCAGAAGGGACCTCTAACACATGCTAAATGATGGCAGACAGTATGCAGTAGCTGCACCCATTTCAAACCGAATGCTCTACCTATTCTCAAACCTTTCTGAGCAGAGATGTACAAACAAAACGGGGGCAGTAAGATGACTAGAGTCTGCAGAGCAAGTAAAATGTTTTCAACTTCCAAGGAAAAGTTATTTTTATAAAATTATCTATAAATTTACTTGAGGTAAAATTGTGACCCAACACACTTCTATCATCTTCCGTAGAAACAGGATTTCAACCATGGTGAAATCTGTTACAGTTCCTTGAGAAGTGTAGTGGAAGTCATTTTAAAAACTGTATCATAAAGGTCTAATCTTGGTTATGTATATCATCCTGAGATTATTGCTCTGAACACAGCTGCTCAAAAGCAAAATGAGAACATTTTAAAAATGTGATTATTTGTTAAGAAATGATAAAGTTTTAAAGCAAATTATAAAAACTATCATAAAACCTAGTCAAAACCCAGCACATTTTGCAGAACATTTTCATTCATATTTCAGAAACATTCAAATCTCCTTTTGAACACCCATGAATGAAATGAGTCAAAACTTGTCTCGACTGGACAAAGTTGTTGGTGCCTAAGTAGCTCAGTGTTGTGATATTTCCATTTGCTGAGCACAGCAGAAAACATCTTATGAAGACACAGGTAATTTTGCTTGTGTACAGCTCCTCTATATGTGCTGCTTTTAAAATAGAATATGTTCCCTGTAGGGTTTTTAGGGAGCTCTGACTATTCTTCACACTTGCTGGCATAGTGCCTCCATCCATCCATCCTCACTGTCCTTAGGCTCCTGTTTCTTAGCAAGTGTTCAGACTCAAACTTCAGTTCAGCCCTTAACAGAAAGGGCATGGTAAACCTTTTAAGCTGAAATCGTCTTACACTCCAGAACGAACATGCGATCATTAACTGCTGGTTTGTCAGACCACAGAAGACTATGTGAAAGATATGAATATGTCTGAAATATAGAGCTGGAAAAAGGACAAGAGGCAACTGGCACAAATTGAAATGAAAAAAATTCCATTTAAACATAAGAAAAAAAAAAACTTTTTTTTTTTAATAGTGAGCTGGTAAGGACTGGAACAGGTTATCCAGAGAGGTTCTGGAGTCTCCATCTTTGGAAACATTCAAAACCCAACTGGACAATATCCTAAACAATCCGCTCTAGCTGACCCTGCTTTGAGCAGGGCGGTTGAACTAGATACCTTAAAATGTCCTTTCCAACCTCAACTATTCTCTGGTTCTGTGAAGACCATTTCTCTGAATATGGTATGACAACAGAAGTTTTCCTTGAATAAGGAATTTGGATTTAAATATTACTACCAAAGCACATGCATGAGGGTAAAAGGAAAAAATCAGCATAATCTCAAATGCTGTTTTTTCCCACTCTCCATTTTGGTTCATACAGGATGAGAGCCAGTAGATTGATGAAAGACCTATCGGCTTTAATAGTTGTGCAAATGGCTCCTGCTCAGATGTCAAAAGGTGATTGCAGAGGATACGGAATTGGCAAAGATCCTGCATTATCACAAGGGGACTAAGTTTAATTAGGAACATATCCAGGTCTCAAATGGTGAACAGAGGATCCTTCTCATTCACATGCTGACCTAAGATTACGTGAGTATACCAACTTCCTTTTAAAAGGAGAGAAAATAGCAGAACTACATATAGCCTTGCTGAAAGCTGCTGCAGTAGGAAATTAATTTGACCCACTCTGTAGGTATGACACTAAAGAGCAATGAATATAATCACAATATTGTTGACAAGACGACATTAGGTCTTTTTTCTTTTTTTATTCCATTGTGTTCAAAATTGTTTGAAGACCTAACAAGCACAAAAGACATTTTGGTAGTAATATTTCAAAAACAAATTACACAACAGCAGTCACTCAAAATCTGCTGAGCATCAAGATCTGTACAAAATAATTATAACTGTAATTTAATAACTATGACATTTTTTCAGCAGACAATTTACCTAGATGAAAATATCCAAAATGTGCAATCAAAGACAAGCTATAAAATGTGTTTGGAAGTGACCCATGTGTCTTTTGAGCATAAGGCAATTAGAATGAATGATAGAAAATGTTTGCCTCATTTATCACTGGGAACATTCTATTGCTACAATAAACATGAGACAAATTTAGAAGATAATGCGAGACAAAATCTTGTAAGACTTGGTGCAAGTTTCAAAGAATTAAAGGAAAAGTCACATGTAAAAATACTTTTTTCAAGTTAGTCTCCTGAGATCTTATTAAGACTGAAAACTAACCCAGATATTTGCATGAAGTTAGTAACCACATCCTGTTATATTTTTAAACAATCATACCAAGACGACATACTGCTGAAGTTTATTTTATACTGCAGCAACAAAAGGAGATACAGGTCTTTAAAGGACCAAAGGGTAAGTGGAAATCTAATTAGTTCTGAAGACTGTCACAGCTTTTTGTTCTTTTGCTTGATGAAAAGTGATCTGCAGCAAAAATGTTTCTATTAGTTCTCTTGAAATATGTATTAACATCTATGTTCCTGAATAATAAAATAAATTAGGTTTATATACACATTTATAAATTAAAACTTCAGCAGTTCAGTGGGAAATCATTTATCCTGTCAACTAATTTGTTTGCTTTATCATTTTTACTTTCACCATAAATAAAAAAAAAGGAATGTAAAATGAAATGAGTATTAGAATTAATAGCAATACACACTTCAACTGTGAAAGTGTTTGACTGATGACATGTCTTTGATGAACACAATACATTTGTCCAGCAATTTAAGATTTTTTTTTTCCTTCATACTCATCTGTAAGTTGGTAATCAAAAGTCTAAAGGCACTCAGGTTCTCGAAGGAAGCTATGGAATCACATTACGTTTTGTTTTCAGGATAGGAGTGGATGGAGCTCAGTGAGTGCAACAGATCATTCATGATACAATTCACTTTCTCCTCAGTCAGGTCTGCTTCTTTCTTCTAGGGCATTCAGAGCTCTGTCTGGCTTGAGAAATGGCAGTCAGACATGCTCAAACTTCAAAGAATTTTCACTGTCCCTCTTATGCAGGTTCTAAATTAGGCTCTGGGATCCTTTTGCCTGAACAGGGCCTAATACAAGTCTTCCTGTAAAAAGAAACTGGCCTTAGATACTGTATTAGGTTTTGAAACCCATCTGCCCCTCAACTCTTCTTTTCCCCATGGAATAGTATTTAGGCACTGAATGGCACAGAAATCCCTTCTGAAAAACTTTAGTTGTGCTGATACAAGTCTATTTGCTAAGATATGCAAATAGCTCTTACAGTTTCTATCAGACATGTAACTGCATCTTTATTTGCCTAAAGATTTTTGAAAATCTGCTCTTGCTGACTGAGCCAACCTATTCTCTTGTTCTCCAAAGTTATCCCTTCTCTGCTTTTCAGTGCCTTACATCAAATAAAAGCTTTTCAGGACAACACATAATTTACTATAGCAAATGACAGAGAAACAAGTCACATTCTTCCAGCTCACAGATTTTTTTTTTTTATTATTAAAATAAAGAGTTATTCCCCTAGCACTACTCATTTCTTCCAGTTTTGTTGTACAGCTCCATCTGCACTCTTTAAGAATCATCCTCCCTGATTTGCTGCTCAGAATGAAAGAAACCATATGCACATTTTACAAGCTGAAGTAGCAGTTTCCCCTTTCATCCCATAAAGACTCAGGCTGAGGTTGATGGTGTTCAGTGCTTTGTACTGGCTCTCTTGCTGACTGCAACTTTGTGGGCATGTACAAAAGAAGTGTCAGAGGTGCCCCTTTTTCACACAATTCTGATCATAAGGAATACATTTAGGGAAGATATTTCAATATATTTTAGTTGCAAGCATTTCTGAACTATACAAATGACTTGACAGGCAGATTTAACAGATGGAAGAGATCACCAATTGTAATGCTATGGCTGAAATAGGTGATTGCAAAATATGTTATATAGCATGCTTCAAATATTATACTTGTAGTATTCAAATATACATATTTTCTTGGGAACTCAGTGCTTCCAGAAACTGATTTCATATCTAAATAGTTTGTTGTTCTCAGAACCTTCTTGTCTTACAGGTACAATATTCTTGGAGATATACTTCGAAAGGACAACAGGCAGCAGTTACAAGTAGCAAAATAGAAATTTTTGACTGGAAATAAGGAAAAAATTCTTCACCATAGAAGTGGTTAAGCACTGGAAGAGGAGTCCAGAAAGGCTCTGGAATCTCCATCCTTGGAGGTATTCAAATCTGCAGCCTGATCTAACTTTGAAGTTGGCCCCACTTTGAGCGAAGAGTGGACTGGAGACCTGCAGAGGTCTCTCCTGGATTCAGTTACTCTGTGATTCTCTGATATTAATAAATGATATAATGTATACAAATCATGAATATATTCCTCAGCAAGGAATACGTGTCATGTATTCCTGACACATACTGGACTAAACAACTGTCTTTTGAAGACAGTGCAGGTATCTGCTGTTCAGCAATCTCTCTCGGCCTAGGAATTCAGTGGATTTGTGCTTCATTTATTAATTGCCTAGAATTGAGACAGTATTGGAAAATGAGCATCTGTTCATCATACAATACCAAGCAGTGCCAGCTAACTCTTTAAAACAAAGAAACAAAAGACCTTTTAAGAACAAATTCCCTTTCATTTCCTTCCTGAGTACCAGGATAAATTGTCTGGGTTTGTATTGCTTCAGGCAGATTCCTTCTGACATACACAGGTTACTTCACTATGCTAGAATATGGTCAAATGTGCTAGCTTGGAAGGATTATAGTCTCTCCTGTCCCCCTTCTGCTGGGTGTTTTGTGGCAGTTGCCATTACACATACACATTTACACCTCCAGCTATAGCTTCAAGTGATACAACCCCTTTTGAATTGTTTTCTTTTCTTGTATTACAATTAAAAAAAAAAATCAAAAGTAGATGGTGCAATAATACTGCATTCTTACCATACACATCTTTTTTTTTGTGTGTGTGTGTATGTAGCTGTAGCAATGCTTCAGCATATTCTGGATTTTTCCAATATATTCAAGTGCTTTGTTCCAGACTCCAATCATATTATGCTCTTCTCAGGAATTTCTCTCTTGAAACTTGAAGAGTGGCTGATGAGTCACAAACTTGGTTTGCATATTCTTGTTTTCTAACAGTTCCTTGCTCCCAGTACATTTTTTATAAAGCAAATGAGAGAGTTCATAATCCTACAAAAGTCCCCTAATTTACCTTTTCTGTACTGCAGTCTTTTAGCTAGCTTTCTCTAGTTGGATTAATGGTTTTAATTGTCTTAGTTCATTGTTCTAGCAATATGTATTATCAGAAATAAAACTACATTTCTTATTTATTTTTGCTGTCACCCATTGACTTCAGACAAAAGGAAGAAATTCTGCTTTGCAATTATCTGCTGCAGTTCGGGAGTGATTCACCTGACAGCACTTTTCACTGCGCCATTTTTCTGCTCAGTATTTTTCTGAATTTGTTTTACTCTTGGCACCATGTCTAGTTCAAAAATTACTCAGAATGAAGGTGCTCAGAGGCCTGTTTTGTCAGTTTGTTCTTACGTAACATGAACACAACCCAACAACCTGTTCCAAAACTCTTATGTACAAATCTAAAATAGTCTTTTTTGCAGAACTGTAACATATTTCAGATGAAAGCATTTGTGCATGTGGCTACTGCTGGGTCAGTTGTCCTACCTGCGGTCAGTAGGACAAGACATTCAGCATGAAGAGAGCAAAACAAAACCGTGGGGACACTTAAAATGTTATCCTCCTTCAGCTACATGTTACCAAATGACTTGAAGCGGTGCTAACAAAGAGCTGAAAAAAGACTTAACCGCCATAACTATATAACTATTTTGCTCAGGAATGCTTGACTGTGCCCAAAGGTTTTTTGTTGTTGTTGGTTTTTTTAAACAACAACAAAAAATCCACATAGGAGCAGAAACTCCTGGCAGAATGCGCTGCACTGAATCTGTATTGAAATGAGACCTCAGTTTCTCATGCTTGTCAAAGTAGCTGTTCATGTTGGTCTTTATTAGCTCAATGAGTCTTATCTCAAGGAGTCACCTTCTGAATAGACACAAGTATTTTTAGTTCTAGTTTTCAGTCAGTGGCTGTCATTCTCTTGCTTTCATTGTATTGAAAACACATTCAATTTCTTTTTCCATTCTTTTGTCTCACTCCTTGCTGAACACTGACAAATTGTGTGGGAAGCAGTAGCAAGAAAAAAAAAAGAAATAGGAAGTAGATAGCCTTTTCGTCTAGGTTTACGAAAAATCCTGGGGGCATTAGAAGAAATCTCCCTTGTTGAAAATCCCTCAGCGAGATCTTAGTCTAGCAAGGCAGCTAAATATAGTATGCTCACATGATTTGATTTAAGCACAGTCCCTCCAAGTGTTTCACTGAAAGGGAAACAGTCCTTCCTACAAAGAGCAGCCAAATTAGAGCTGCGGTACACGCTGAGATACCATCTCAGATAGCGTGGATCTGCAAGGACCTAGGACAGCACCTTTGCCCAAAACTCATCCATAGTAGGCAAGGCAGATAATTTGGTTTCTATTATCCTACCAGAGCCTTGGCCAATGAAAGAAGTTTTTTTCTAAGCGTACTTCTACTAGCTTCAAGGTAGCAATAAAAGAGAGGGTAAATCTGACTCATCATCATCAGTCATGATGCCCGTCTCTTCTGCAGCACTTTAAATACAATCTACAACTTGCACTTCACCTCTTGAAGAACCAGCAGATGACTCTCCTGACAAATGAAATGCAGTTTCTTTTCTCTCTGCTACCCATATCCTGAAATGATAGTGATCAGTCAGGGCAACAGACTATAGCCAGAAAGTAGTTCTAAACACAGAAAACAGATTGACAGGCTAATAAATAAGGCAATTTTATATTCTAGGCCTCTCTCAACAGCAGACATATAGAAAACCCTCTTATTTTTGTTTTCCTTGCCATACCATCAAAAGATATATATGATCTTTTTAAATGTTTATCTCTGCAACAGAAATAGATGTTGGCATCAACATAACTAAAGCAGCAAAGCTTTTACCTGTCAAACAGAGGTGAGGAGATCCTCGGCTTCCTGCAAGTTTCATGCTAGCTGCCAGCACTTTAATTGCTGTGGTTTTGAATTCCCATAAGCAAGCATTGATGCAATTTTTAATTCTCATAAGCACAGTGATGAATATGTGGATATTGCATTTGCATTTATATACCACTCTCTACAAAGCAGATACTGGTATCTGATCCCTCACTGCTTGCCTATCTGATATATTTACTTCCATCTGTGCCTGATATGAAAACTGTATTTTCACTCTGAGTTCTTTTGCAATACACATACACTGGGACAAATATAGCCAGCAGAGCTGATTCCAACATCATAACCCTTATATCCTTATACCCCTTTTAAAACAGATATTCACAGACTCTAAGAGAGATAAGCTGGAATGCACCTTATCTCCACTGCTCCGCAGATACCATCACATCTAGTGTGACTATGACTAGCCCTCCTGTTGCTCGCAAACATCACCAAAATTGCAAAATCAAGGAATTCTAATTCACAATCTGCTGCTGAAGGACTCTAGGTGTAGAACAGCATCTGATACAGTACAAAGCTGAACTCTCCATTCCCATCTGGTAGCAATGTTTTATACTCAACTTTTGTATCCACAAATAACAATATATTATGAAAACCAGTGGAAAACCAGCCCCCAAAAGATGATACATCATAAAACAAACAAAAATATGTAGTGAAAAAGGCACTACACTTAAAATTCATTCTCAAAAAAAAGTCCATGTGGGGAAAAAGGAGGTAATACATATAAACTCAATATCAAACAAACTTATGAAAACATGATTTTAAGAAAGTAATATAACAACAACAACAAAAAAACCCCAACAACACACACACACACACACACACACACACACACAACCCCCCCCCCCCCAGCATTTACCAACAGTTACCACACTGTGGCATCCTATGATAACACTCTCTATATTCAAAAGAAATTAACATTCAGAAGCACAGAAACACTCCTGACAATCTACTGCAAGGTATGTGGACAGATGTTGACTTTCTAACAGCAACAAATCTAAAATGGCGGATTTTTCCTCACTCAGCAGGCTAGGCAAGCTATTGTCTTTTAATTAAGGAAGGTCATTCAATTTGTTGAATTTGATGTTAACTATGAAGTATTCTCTGAAAGAATAAGCAGTCCATTGTTTTATCTTTGGGAAAGCAGATTTCATTTTATAATCAAAGCACAAATATTGGTGCATATTCTGCATGCACAAGCCACTAACATTGGGATAAATACTTTATGGTGGACGTTGAACGGTGCTAGAGTAAACTGAAAACCTTCTTAAATTATAGAGCACAGCCACATTAATACCAAAAGAGTTCATCATGATTAATGATATTATGCATACTCAAGGAATGAAAAATAATTTGTCTCATGTAGTGGGTTACCACCTTGTCAGTTCAGGACACTCAATTTTGCAGTGACCTTCCCATAAATGCAATTCAGCCACAGGTTCATTAGCCACGTGCTTTTTGTATGACCTCGAAAAATAAAATGGAAATCCAATTCTGAAGTCCATCACAAGTCTGGTACGAAACCTTTTTCAATTTCTTGGCTGACAGCAATAATGGAATGAGTATATATTGGAAGAGATGACTACTTATTAAATACCACCCCGTTCACTCCTATGGCTTTTCATTCAGTTGTACCAGGTTCATCAGTTGTTCCCGATTACTCATTTTGTAGCACATACTGGCCCAGAAGAGGCATAAAGGTATGTACACTTCCATTTTTAATGTAGTATTTTTACATCCTTGGAAGCCGTCTACCAGAGTGTTCTTTTCTGGGATGCTTTCAGAAGAGTGTGGTTGTGTAGCAGTTGCATAGCCAGGCTAGAAAAGCCACAAACTAAGTCTTGTTACAGGTAAGGATTTGCAGGTTGGATAATTATATTCCCCACTTGAACAAATTATCCCAAGTGTTATAGATCTTTATCACAGACCTATGAATTTATCTCAGCTGGAAGAAAATTATCTTCTGTAAAATTGCACATCTCAGCTATCATACCTAGTGTGATGTGGGTCAAGATGATGAGAGCTGAGTAGAGTGTAGGGGGAACACAGCTAGATCTGCCATGAAGTGCTCAGAAATTCAACATGATACATTTTACATAACCTGAGAAGTCACAGCATGGCAAGTTTGTTACTCAGCCTGAAAAATACAAGCCTCTTCCCTGATGTCTGCTTGACATCACATCCTGAATAGCTATTAAATTGCTTTTAGGTTTATTCAGTGCTCTCAGCAGGTAAAAAAGAGAAAGGAAAAGCATTCTCAGCCTTATAAAAGATTACATGCCAAATTAGACATGATGGTCTTCCTCTCAATGTGCAAATGACTCTCTGGATCTTACTATTTGATAGAGTATAAGGTCATACAGAACTATCCCAGCCAGCTGTGATCCTAAGCTTGAGTTCAAAGCAGCATGGCTGTAATGACGAGATGCTCTGCCCACACTAATTAAGCATACTTTCCTGGTGTTACTTCACTATCTTCCATGCAACTGTGCTGATTTATCCCTTAGTCTCTAATGCATAAGAAGTCCCTCAGCTGTGATTTCAACATATTGCTTTTATAAGCTAGAGGAAGGAAAAAAAATTATCACTGAATTTTGTGTGTGTAAGATAGAGCTTTTTCAATGGCACAGAAAAGTGACCGAAACCCCCCCACCCTAAAATAAAACAAGTAAACACCAAACAAGTCAACAGAGAGTACATGCCTACAGCATATGCTATTGTATTCATTTTAGTTTCATGTTGCTAACATGGGTAACCACAGCCATGAAGATGGAGCAGCATGGGAGCTGATCTCATACTAATCAGAGTAAGTACTCCAGTATCTCTGGATACTTTGATTGCTAAAACTTGCGCATACTACAGCACCCTGTAGCTTCTCCATATAGAAAGTAATATATCCTGAGGCAGCATATACTATATCGGCACCTTTTGCCCTTACAGGGAGAAATTTGCACTTTGGCAATTTTTTTCCCTCCATTTGACTGCTGTATTTCAACATACCCTAGTCAATAAAGGTTGGACTTCTAAATGGAGCTCAAAGGATCTATAAAGCTCATGGAAAATTTTTAAGTACTTCTTACACATTCCTGAAGAGATCTACAGATGTTCCAGAAGTCAGGGGACTCTCAATAACTCACAGGCAGCCCATCTGAGAGTTCTTCCAGTTTCACCTTCCTGTCTTCCCTATTGCTTCACTTTCTTTCCTTATGTTTCAAATGCTTGTTGTATTCACTTGAAAGTTGCATATCCTTTAAAAACCATCCTAGGTTCTTTAAATTCAAAGAAAAAAAATAACTTGCCCCCAAACTTTAGCTAGAAAAAAATAAAACATTTCCTGAAAGGTCTAAATTAATTTAAGAAACTTTTCAGTCATCAGTTCACAGGGCCACATTCTAATCCTCTTACTCATGCTCAGTGATAGCTTTCCTCAGATGATCTCACTTATTTAAAAGAAGCCTAAAATACCATTAAGAATAAATAGATCTAGGTGTCAGGAGATAAATCTCTGAATTCTGACCTTTTGCCCTGACCACTCTAGGCCATTCCTTCTGCTAATTCAGTTGGCTTTTCTAGCCATCAGCTAGTTATTGCTCCAGTTGTTAAACTGCCAAGTCTGTGATTACTGGAACACAGTTCTAAAAGTTGTGACTGTGTTAGTTGCAGAATCGCAGAATCACAGAAGGGTTGAGGTTGGAAGGGACCTCTGAAGATCATCTAGTCCAACCCCCCTGCTCAAGCAGGGTCACCTAGAGCACGTTGCACAGGATTGCATCCAGGTGCGTTTTGAATATCTCCAGAGAAGGAGACTCCACAACCTCTCGGGGCAACCTGTTCCAGTGCTCTGTCACCCTCACAGTGAAAAAGTTTTTCCTCATGTTCAGATGGAAGTGTCTGTGTTTCAGTTTGTGCCCATTGCCTCGCGTCCTGTCGCTGGGCACCACTAAGAAGAGTCTGGCCCCATCCTCTTGACACCCTCCCTTTAGATATTTGTATACATTAATAAGATCCCCCCTCAGTCTTCTCTTCTCCAGGCTGAACAGGCCCAGCTCTCTCAGTCTTTCCTCATAAGAGAGACGCTCCAGTCTCCTAATCATCTTTGTAGCCCTTTGCTGGACTTGCTCCAGTAGTGCCACGTCTCTCTTGAGTTACAATGCAGACCTGTACAAATAATGTGAATGTTGCAAAGATATAAAAAAAATGTTGGGCAACCATGAATGTTTGTGTTAACAAAGCAGCCTTAAGCCAAATTGTCTTGATCACATTTACACTTAGTCTGTGTTATATCTTTTAGGCTTTCAGCTGAAGGATGTTCTTAAATTCCTATCAACTTAATTCATAAATATTAATTCTAGCACATGCATAAAATATAAAGTCAGAGAAACAGAAAATTTACTGCTCAGCAGTACTCCTTTAGCCCAGTACATTTTTAATACAATAACATAACCACTGAAAATAAGGATACACTAGCTCTATCAATGTTGAGAAATTCAGAAAAAAACAGGTTCAAAATGTGATTTCTCTATCAGAAAGAGGGATCTGAAAACAATCAAAAATACATTAGGAGGGTTGACATGTTCAGTAAATTGAAGGCAAGACAATTCCTGTAAATCATCATAAAGTGGTAGATTAAATTTAAAGCTTCTTCGGATATGGACAACAGACTGTTCTAGCTGGGCTCTTATAGATCAGCATCAATTAAGGCTGTATATTTATTTTTATGTCTGGCTCCTAGAATATGTCATGTCTTTCTGATACATAGTTTTTCCAGTTGTGGGAGGGAAATTATCAGATCGATGATATCAAGAAGAAATATTCAACGTGGCCAGAACTATACTTCTAAGCACATCTTCAAGCAGCTCAGAAAATTTTCTATTTCATTGACTTCATCTCACAGCAGGCAAATAAAGTTTAGTAAAACAGTAAAATTCTAAAGCTGAGTTTTTAAATAAAGCATGAGGTTTTAAATAAAAAAGCATCATGGAGGAGGAAGCACATTTACACTGTGTAACAAAGTTACCTTCCAGTGTTTATTGTCAGAAAAATTTAAATATTCATAGAGGACCTAAGGCTTTACGTTGTGGCCTAGGTGAAACAAACTCATAGGATGGGTTCTAAAGTAGTCAAAGAGGTGGACATCCTCTTTGGATTAAGGTAGGCTATGTCACTGGCAACAGGTAGGAAGCACAGATGCACTAGCCAACATCTAGTTTCATTTCAGGGAGTGGAAGTTTGGTGCAGCCCAGAGCTACAGGCTAAATCCTCATGTTGTTTTACCTTAAGCTCATTCACTGAGTAAAATATTTATTATTTGTTCAGGATCTGATCACCTTTAAGAAGTGAAATAAAATGCTCCTATTTGATAAAATTTTCTTATCACAGTCAAAATGGGACTTATAACAGCAATAGTATCTTGCTTATAGAGGTCTCTGTTCAGGCATACCACTTTTATTAACAGGGAGCAAAAGAAAGATGAGCCAGTGACACCTGTACTGCCTTTCTAAACCATTTATGAACAGGCATGCTTTTATCAGAATGAAACAGAGAATTTTGTAGCTTTATCTGCCAATTGCCAGAACAGAGAGGGCTGACTAAATTTTGCTAGGTTCTGACCTACAGTCTGAAATTAGAGGCTTATTTCAGCAGAAAATACGCTAATATTCTTTTTTATTAAAAATACATATAAAAAATGTCCTCCATCAACATACAAAACAAAGACCTTCAGCATAAGATCAGCAACAGTCTGTTATTTACATTGCCTCTTTATTCTTACAACCTGCCCCTAAGCAACAACATAGAAGTGTACTAGCACTGTGTCCGGAAAGGGTGCTGCAAGCAGCCATAAAGATGCCTTTATTCATTAATATCTTCCCTCCACCAAACCTTAATCTAGTATAGAACAGACATCATTTGAAATAGATACATATAAGCACTAGCTCTTACTCATTAAGTGTACTTAAATGTAGTAGGATAATTCATGATAAAAATTTAAGTTTCTGCTCCACAGTTAAATACATTTTAATCAAACAGCCCAACCATCCTTCCTTAGACTCCTCTTCATATCTGTACATTCTCCCCCACCCCCATCCAATGCACAAACCAAAATAAGCACTGCTGAGCACTAGAACACCTTCTAAGTCCACCTAGGGCTTTTCAGGTCCAAGTTTCCTTGCTTGCATTTATTGTGCTGAAGCTTGTGTGCAGGTAACCAATTCCATCATTAGAAACACTTAATGCAGTTTGGGTTTGCTGTTACCTGACAAGAGAACCTGGTCAGCATAGCATTTCTTTCTTATTCCACTCCATCACCCACCCAAACACTGCAAAAAAGGGCAAAACCTTGAAACTAGTTAGATGAAAAAGCGAAGACTGCTCTACATCCCTATTTTTCCTCTATAAATTCCCCTATCCAGGCAATGCAAAATAGTCAAGAACAGCAACACAGTAGAAGAAAAGACTAGTTTAAAAGAAAGAAGGCATTAAATATTAAGAACCATTAAGAACTCAAAATTGCTGAATAAGCTGTACACCATATAATAGATGATGAGAAAAATTATTCTCCCATCCCAGAATAACCTGTCATTTTTTTCTGGTCCCTATAGCCTTAGCTTCTTAAAGACCCTGATTTCTCCATTCCATTGTTTTTATTTTTATCCTGTAAATACATTTCTGTAACCTTTCCTATGTATATTTTTTCCTCAGCCTTCAAGCTTTTATTATCACTGACCCTTTCAAAGCTGCTCCACAGTGCACCATGTTCAACATGTTCCTTAATGGTGAGTGGAACAAACTGAACTTTAAATTCCACTCCAGTGACTGAATGTGTGACTAATCACTACAAATAACTTTCAAAAAATATTGCTTATCAGCTTGGAAGCCTTTGAGACCATGGAAAAGGCAAGAAAAGCAAATCCAAGACATAAGGCACTCAAGCAGTCTTTAACTCTTGTAACCCCTCCCTGTAGTGGTGCAGAAGTTTGTCACATTATAGAAGCCTTTACAAGAAGAAAAAAAAAAATCCTTCTCCCATGCTTCAACTCCTTCATGCTTATGAATTGAAGTAATACCCTAAACAATCTCACCTTATCTGCAGATTATCAGAGAAGGTCACTTCACAGCAATTACTGTGGCTGCCCTTTAGGACCCAAAGCATCTAGGGTAACAGAGGGAGATGTTCACAAACTGACAGGCTCTACAGAGGCCAAAACCCTCTGTGGCTTTCCCATATCAAGGATCTCGCCCTGCTAACCCTGAATCCTGTTGTGGATATACCCAAGCATCACCATCCTCATCCTAAATTATAACCTATGGCAGATAGTTTATTAAGAGATGCCAGAAGGTTACAGAAGTACTGCAGACCACACAAAATGAGGTAAAGAATGTCCCATTTGAAAACCTGGGGGAAAAAAAAAGGAAAGCTTTTTGGTGTCCAACACCATGGTTTCTCATCAGCTTCATGCTTATCATAGAGGTTATGACTTCATCTGTATTAATCCTGGACCATGTTTTCCAGCCCAGTCTACGTGTTTTTATTGTCCTGGTTGTGCAATAGTGAAGAATAGCATGATCGAAGAGCCCCATTTAATCAATGAGTCAACTTCATGAATTTGGTAGACCAAACTACATTTGGATCTGAGTTACAGTTACAAGAGGAAGGGGGCATAAGCAGGCACTAGGACTATCAGCCCATAGAGCATGCATACCAGTTACTAGTAATAACAACACCAATAGCCTTAGAAAGCCATCCAAATAAGATTTGTACATACAGTGAGGGTAGCATGAACCTGGATGTCTTTTTAAAATCGTATCTTCCTGCAAAGATAGTGGCCTATGGAGGTGAACACTATGAATTCTCCCACTTCCTAAACCTCCAAGGAAAACCTGAATAAATAATTTCAATAACTTTAAAAATTTCCTAAAATGATTATGTGCAAGTTTGCCATTTCCAGCACCAGAACGCTGAATTATAAGCTTTTCCTCTACCTTGCTTAGGATCTCACAATAGATTACAACAAAACTCAGAGAGGGAAGATTTAAGCATCTGCATGGAAAGCTGAGCACCTGAAGTCAGGCCAAAACATACATGGGCACCTCACCTTTCCAGTCATTACCACAGTTTTTTCCTTTGTGCATTTACAATTTTCTTTCCAAGCCTCCTGACGAAAACTTGGAAAAAACTCAGACTTGAACATTCAAGGAAAGATGGCTTTTCTCATGCTTCTCTTCATCCACCACTTCCAGTGACAGAGGTGTTGCTGGCTGGGTAGCAATATCAGTCACAACTCATTTTGTTCTTAGTCCCTTTGCTGCTATGCCAGTGTCACTTATCTGCTCAAGGTAAACAAATAAAAGCAGAGGTGACAGACCTCCTGGAGAATCACAGAGGCAGCATTTTCAGTCCATTCTGTGGAACTGAACGTAACATTTCTGACCAACATTATCATGAACAAAAGGACTGGGCTTCATTACCGAGGGTGTACTCTGAAAACAAAAGCAACGTGTACTGCTGCCTCCAGCTGCCTAATTTTCCGCTTCACAACTCCCAGGTACCAAAGCAAAGAACGCTAAGGCTTGATAATTACAAACAAAGCAGGACATACTGTCTACATCACATAAAGCAAAGTAATCCAGTTGCACTAATCTAGTATACAAAGACAGAAACATCAACAGGTATTCCCGTAGAATCAGGTAATAAATTATTCCACACCATCTCTTGCCTAATTTGCAAGAAGTACCAAAAATTATATACAGAGAGGATCTGTTTTCATTCAGCACAGACAAGCTATGAGACTTGTACTATTTTCTTTAGTCAGTGCTATGCTAATAAGGCCTTCTGGTAGATATAATTCCATTTGCTGCAGTGATGAAGTATCCCACATATTAGTTTTAATTTATTGCCTGGTTTTATACAAGACTACTCATAAATTAATGGAGAATAATTGGATTTTTTGAGGAGGTGATCTGGAAAAGTTTTATATTAAAAATATCTTCATGTAAAAAGTTATATAATAGACTAATAAACCTGTGGAAAGGTTAATTTCTAAACTCTTAAAAATAGGCCTTGCAGAACACCATTATGTTTCTATATACCATTTGAGACTTGACCTTAATACATTTTGTAGGGTTACTATATAAAGGTACAGGAATAAATACACTGTTTCTCATTATGCTGACATGGTGTGATAGCAGGACATTGGTGTTCAGACAGTCTTCTTGTACAGAAGAAAACAGGCAGTTCTATGAAGGTGTCTTGCTTAGCTTAATCAAATTGCCCCCCCCGCCATTCCCCCAGCGGGGGGGCCAGTCCAGCAATCGATGCGAGACCTGAGGAGCGAACATTGACTCTGCCTGTGCTTCTGTAAGAGCTACCAGTAGGGATGCTCCCACACTATCACCTCAACTCTTCTCCCCTTTGCAGAAATAAGTTCACAATGCCTTGGTCTCGCTTTCTCTGGGATCACACAGAAGGGAAAGACTAGGGAGCAAGACACACAACAAAACCCTTGTATATTCTAGCCTTAAAAATGGAGGGGAAGTGTTACAGCTACATTTTTATGACATTCCAAGACGGAGAAAACTTGTGTTAGACTTTTCCTTTCCCGTTTTTGGAGGGATGGTGTTTTACTGATGGATAGATAACAGGTAGAACCAAGCACAAAGGTAGTAGTATAAATCAGTTTTGGTTCACAACACAACACTTCCTGCTACAACTTATCTTTAGCTTAGAAGAAAGGAGGGGGGGAAGTGTTATAGTATAGAGTATACTGAAATAGACTCTGATGTGACCAGCTCAGATTTTGATTATTGTATGGTTGAATTAAGCAAACCTATTTATGTAAGTTACAGAAAGCGTTAATTAGTTTTTCTTCCCCTACCATAATGAGGTAATTTTCTTTTTACATCAGAATTTTTCATAGTTCAAAATAACTAATCTACAGTCACTGAAATTAAAGGAACACAAAGTAGATTTTGGGTTTTTTTAAAGAACAGATTGTTTTGAATTAGTGCCATTAGAAGAGATATTTTAGAGATAAAAAAAGAAAACATAAGCAATACAAGACATCAGAAAATTATTCAGTTGTGCTATAAGTAATCAAGACAATTTATTGAGAAAATATAAGTAGATATTTAATCAAAGAGAACTTTTAGATAAATTTTTCCCTAAGTGTTAATTCTGATCAAAGACTGGGAAAAAAAATTAAGACATCTTTGATCCAAGGAGTCCTTGGACTAAATGTACATCTATGGTATTATCTGAGGTTGCCCACTCGTTTGAGTGGGCCTCTCAGACCTACTGGCTTATTTTATAAACTTGTATCTCGGTGATTTTAAGTTAAATGGAGAAAACTTTCTTCTGATTTCCACAGGAGGTTTCTTTAGAAGGGTTTTATTAGCTGAAGAAATTCTTGCAAGTGTATTTTGTGTTCCTGAATATCAGAACACACACACAAACACAAACAAAAGAGAGGACTAAAGAAGGTTAGTGGGGTCAAATGAAGGGAAAGGAAGAGGCGTAGCTGTGGCAAGCTTACTGCCTACTGATCAAATAAAAACATCTGATAACATAAGGGGAAATGAAACTCAAAAAAAAAGAAATCCCTTGTCTTCAGCTGGCCAATTGCCAGAAATGTAATAGTACTTATAGAAGTGCTAAAGATGAAAAAGGCAATGCAGAATTGATATTTATTATCTCCTCTTTACAGAAAGGTAAAGGGAGGCACAGAGATAGTTAGTTTGAGATGATCTGGCAGGCCTGGAAATGTCTTCCCCACGTCAAGTTTACACTCTAACAGAGCTCTAGTTTCAATCCAGTCACACTGTGACTACCTGATCCACTCTTTCCAACCTGAAACAGTTAGATCAAGTAATGTGATCTGTTTCAGTTGGAAAACAGTGCATCATCCCCAGCTCTGTTCATCAGTACTCTACCAGATGGACACTGACAACAAGTATCACCAAGAATACACAAAAACTAAGAATCTTGCTGTTGCAATGAAGCTTGGGAGGGAGAGAATAAATCTCCACAGCCAAATAATTTCTGCAATGTACTTTTTGTTTCCTCTCCTATGAAAAGGATGCATATACTTTTCTATAGGCCTACAGCACCACGCTACATTAACAGTATACTTCATTCTAAGGAGAAGCTACTGCAAAAAAACTAGTTTTGCCAGTGGAAGGAAGGCCAGCATATTCTTTTGAGTTTTAAGGTTCAACAATCTGAAAAGTTAAGTCGAAAGGAGCAACATTAAGACCAAGTTTCTAAAGGACCTGGAATAGACACATAATACTCCTATTAGGCACCCAGAAAGATCTGGCTGAAATGGTGTCTTCTTTCTGGTATTCTGTATCTTTTCAGCCAAAAAACTGTTTCTTCAGGCTTCTCATAGTAGAAGAAAGGATAGGTGGAATAACTGCCACAGTAGTTAGTTAGCAGTTCTTGTGGGGGAAAAAAGGGTACTCAGCTGGAAAAAAAGAAGAAAGTAAGAAGCTGCACATCCTAGAAAGTCTCTGGAATTGGTTGGTTCTGATGCAGCAGGATGATTTAATTTGAACTGGAGGTCCCTTCAGCACCTAGCTAGCTGTAGAATCAGGGAAACGTGAAGTTGATATAAAAGAAATTTTATGTCCTGCCTCCAACTTGGTCAGGCATTGAGGTTAACTTGGCCAGGTCAAGAAGAGAGTGGTTTATGAGAAAAACATCTCCTACAATTTTACTTCTTTCTGCATAAGCACTAGACTGTAATCAAGAAGATACACGGATAGGATGTGAATGTGAGATGAGAGCAAGAAATAAACTGGACAGGATACAAATTAAATATAGAGAGAACCAAATTCTCAGTTGGTGTAGACCAGTGTTGACTTGTTAGTTAAAGCAAGATAAGCCAAGACTGATTCACTGAAGATCTGGCCTACTGATTACATATGTGATAAAAAAGTGACCTCTGCAAAATACTCCACTGTGTGAAGTTCAGAAGAATGGAAGTGTCCTGGGTTGGGTTAAAACTGCGCCAAAGATCCCTGCTAAACAGAGCACTCTCTTGCCTGTGCAGATGAGGGACTAGCTTTCACATAGGTTTTCAGGGAAAGAGATTCAGTCTAGAAAATTTTGTGCTTTAAAACAGCTGGAGCTAACCATGGAATATCTGGCTTGAGCCACAAGCTGAAGACTGCCAGAAGTCTATGCATTACATGAGTCTTTTGACAAAGCTTCAGCATGCTTTGACACCAGTCACCCTGCCCAGTAAAACAGCTAGACAGAACCTCTAGTAGTTTCTGTAGGAATTAAGAGGGAATTACAGTACAGTACAGGCAGTGCTCACAGAAGACCACTTTCTAGGTGGCATTTATAGTCAATATCACAAGAGCTGAAGCATTTTATCAAATTCAACAGGCTTCTCTATTTATGAGACATAAGTGTTTTCTTTTTGTAGCATGTATCCTACCGTAAGTTTTGACTTCTACTTATATTCTAGCCTTTGCTCAACATAGCAAATGAGAGGTTGATTCTTCACAATTTACCTTTCTGCAGGAAGATACCCCTGTTCCAGCTGAACACCAAATTACTAGGCTCGATGAATAAAAAGGTAGGCTAAACTGTACAGCCTGAATTGTGCTAGACAAACAAACCTTATACTGAAAATACCCTAAATTCAATGCATCTTCATATCATCTAGGATGCTTTCATCTATTGAGAAGCTAAATCCGTTCAACCTACTGATTACTGACAATAACATATCTTTGCAGATTCACATTATGATGATTACATAACATGTGAAGACTATTCCTGCTATATAAGCATCTCTCCCAAGATGTCCCTATGACAGTTCCTTTCCCATTCCTCACATCAGTACAAGTTCTCCTAAGTCTAACTCCAGTGCAGCAAATTCCAGAGTCTTAGTCTTCAACTATGAGTGAGACAAGTCTCATCAACTCCAATCCCTTCAGAAAAGGTTTTTCTTTTTATACTCCTAACCTCTACCTCTGAGCTTGTGCCCATTTTCTATTCTTCCTTGACTGCTTCCTGCATTAACGGCTTTCTTGCCATGTAGAACTTAGAAATGTATAAAGCAGTACAGTAGTATAGTAATGCTTACATTTTCAAGGATTTAAAAATGATTTAGAACAGTAATTCCTGTTAATACCAAATCTGGATTCTATTGCATCATCTTAGGAAAGTTACAGCAGATACGTTATTTAAAAATCATTGCTTGTACAGAATGCAAGCTTTTTATATAGTCCATACATCGTATGATTTAACAAAATAATGTTACCCATCTGGGCTAGTATTTTAACTACTTTTAATATAAAATATGAAAAGCCAAAAGGAAAAGTAAGAGACATTTCTACATGAAACACACTGATCTGCCCATTGAAAACAGGAAGTCTTTCTGCAGCACTCCTGAACAAGAATATGATACCAAAATCTTCACCCAAAACATTAATAGACAATTTCAACATATCAGAGCTAAGCAGCCAGCGCAGGATTTTCTTTTAGCCTAGCTGCTCATCTGGAATCTAACCGTACAAATCACTCAAACTGGAAAAAAAAAATTGGTTTAAGATATTTCAGCAGAAATTAATGGGCCAAATGTTTACAAGTTCAACCCTTCAAACTGAAGGATAAAGTTCTGGACAATACCTTTACAATTTTACTAGAAATCTAAATCACCTTCTGACTGAGTATTCTCTTCTGCGCAATATAAAGCAAGATAAAGCTTTGTGGTCGACGTACAGCCCTCTGAAGATATGGTTTAATAATGATACATCCTTAACCACATTAGTGTTAGCGCGTGCAGCTACGGATGCCCATTGTTACTTAAAAGGTTTCTAATCTTGTAATGAAACTATATTTTTGACCAGCCACAAAACAGAATCTGATTTGAACATTATAATGTAATTAATCATGGATTTTAGTGTCTCATTTGAAATAATTTATTCAGATCTGAGAAATATATTGCATGTCTATGATTGCATTATGTATAAAGCAAATAAACTACATAATTGAAGATGAACCACATGTATTATTCGTCATAAAGTGGAACTACCTGGAGTTTACAGCTGGGGGCGAATTAGCTAGCGCTTTGACTCTTTAGTCACTTATGACTACGTAAAGAGAGGGTGAAACTCTGCCACTTGACTTGGTTTCTGTGCTTAGGCACTTTGACATTGTTGTGCAAGATGCAGGTGGCTGGGAAAGTTAGATCCATAGCATTCAATATGCAAAAAAGCAAACTACAGAATGCTTGGGCTTCATATTTGGCTGCCAGATAGCAACATTATGGTGTAACCTGTGCTTTTATCAGACTTTATAAATTGCTAAAGGAATGAAAAAAGACAGAAACTTTATGGCTTTTGGAAAAGTACAGTACAGAATATAACTTTGTTCTGATTTCCATCTTCAGATTTTGCACCTTCAGACATCACCCCAAACTGGAAGATTATCTAAAGTAGTAATGACTCTGCTTTGGCATGTTGTTTCTGAAGGAATTGCCTGCTGTTAGGTTATCCACTAAGTTCTGTGGTCAAAGTCATCATCCAGGATTGCAACAGCACATAAGAATTAGGACGCATGACAGACCTATTTCCAAAGCATGACCTATAGTATGCACACTTGGAAAATGGTGTGTATTACTGCACTGCTTTGCTGTCCTAGCCAGTTACCATAGTGCAGAGTACAGTTTTCTGGTATTCACTATGATCTGTTGGTATATGTAAAGAAAGAGGAATAAGCAGATGTGGTGGGTGCTCAGAACACAACATCTTAATCATAACGTATTAGTGAACACAGCTGAATAGGTATGGTGGAAAAGCAAGACACTGGGCTACTGACTAATGAAGCTTATGTTCCACCCACAGTAAGGGGGATCAAAGACCAGACTGAGACTAGGAACACAAAGGAAACAGACAGCTCTTGCATATTCTCTACTGGAAACATGCCCGGTGGAGCTTTAACTAGAACAGAGACAGCTCTTCTGCCTCCTTTCCTTTCTGTTTTACACTGAAGTAGACAAAACAGCCAAGATTTGAATCAACTGGCAATCTCCAGTTGATGTTAGAGAATTCAGGGTAGCAAAACTCTGAAGTAAAGCCCTAGACGTGCATTAGCAAGTATAATTATGTTTTGGGTTGTGCTCAGGAGCAAGAAATGACCAGAACCACTCCAGTGCTGAAAGTTACATACATATTTTAGTCTGCCTTGATATCTCACAGCCTTAATTTGCACAGTACTCAGGAACACAGTGTTTATCTTCTACAGGAATAGTGTGTCAGCATTTGAATCTTTATAATCCCTTTTGATTCAATACAATGACATCTAAATTGTATCACTGGTAACACCACAACACCATACATTTAGCAGGGCTAATACTTTTCTGCACCCCACACTCCCCTGACTGGTACTGATTTATTTATTTATACATTCATATACTTTCTTTGTTCTGGTTGCACATGAACACCAGAATTTTCTATCATCCCATTGCATCTGTTCCCAAATGGATGACAACTGAGGTAATAGATATAGAAGAAGTGTTCCTGGGGCGGGGGGGGGGAGTCCTTTGCTAGGCCATATCAGAACAATCAAAGATAAGGACAGATCATTCCAGCTATTTATTTAAAACAATGAATTCTATGTCAGATATTACTTCTTGAAAAAAAAAATCTGATTTTTTTTTTGTTCTTGTTCTTTGCTCTTTTTCTGCATGCAGTTTTCCTGAAACTTGCCTCAACATCCATGTTTTGGTTCACCCTTTTGTGGAACATTGCTATTCTGGGGTTATTGTTCCTCCAATTTCTTTTTTGAACTTCTAAAAATCACAGTAAATAGGCTATAAACCTACTTTTATTTTAAATGAAAGCTATGATTTCTGTCTGATTATATGACTCAATGTGACCAGTGTTGCTTTAGGAGAAAACAGCCAATACTATGAGATGCGTGAAACCTAACACCCCAAACCAGCTGATACTGAGGCATGAAACCTAACAAGAGCAAGCAGGAAGCAAGTCAAATGCTGACTGCTCTCTGCTGACCTCCTGGGACAGCTATGTGCTCTTTCTCAGACTGCAGCATTATAGTCCAGCTCAGTGTCATCTTGCAAGCATTTCTGACAAACAGTAAAATAAAAATCTGGGGGGAGATTTTGTCTAGAGTCTACATTAATTTTATTGCAATATTTGCTTAAATATCCCCCACTGCAAATCTATTTCTAACAGCATACTAACTCTTTCCATAAGGGAAAGAAATGCAAATGGATAATACTTCTTGCCTTTTTTGTTCTGTTTTCCTTTTAGAAACAGTGGTTAACTGAGATCTTTTTACTTCTCATACCCACTCTAGTAACTGTGATGTTAAAATGACTGTTATTAACTTGAAACATTCTCCTTTCGACTCTCTCATATTCCTTTCTAATTAGATTTTTAAATTTTTCTATTATCATGACTAAATTCATTCTAGTAAGAGTCAAGTATGCAAACAGTGCAACACCAGACTCTTGTACACATCCAACTTGGTAGAAGCACATTTGGGCACATAAAATAAAACAGTTGGGGAGGCAGTCAAATATGTGTGCATGTATTTTCTTTTCTACTATTCCTAAAAATAGATGTTGTCTAAAACTATTCTTTCTCCAGACTACCTTTAAGGTAATATTTTTTCCAATTTAAAATTTGTAGTCAAAGGGTTTGGGGGTGTGTGTGAAAACCATACCTTTTTGAAGTTCCAAGGGTGGTATGACATGTTTTATTAAGTATCAAGAGAAAGCAGTATTGAAGCTGCACAACAACTGAATACTTGCTGTATAATTTTGAAGGCACTGCTCTAAGGGAAGAAGTGTTCTGAAGACTCATTCCCCCCCCCCCCCCCCCAGCCTCAAGAATACACACTTAAACATGTTTATGAGCTTTTGGGACAAGGATGAGCATTTGGAATTTGTGAGAAGGCAGGAAGTTAAGTTTGTGTCTTCAGAGTGAAATCTTGATTACATTTCCATGGTTCCTCCTTCTTAGCAACTGCTCTCTTGTTTTGGGTAAGTCACTCAGGTACACCTCTTCAAAAGGTATTTATGGCAAATTTTTAACACAGCTTGCTCCATTTGAATGCCGTAGCAGAACAACATAGCAAGGATTAGATAAAAGAAGCTTAATATTGTTAATTGCTTTTGCTCTTTTAGTTCTAGTCAATAAACTAACTGGGCTGTGTCAAAGTGGTCTTCATAAGCTGTGTCAAATCAGCACTTGTCAAGCATACAATATAATTACATGAAAGTGTGCATCTGATAGAAGTGACTGGACAAATGGCAAATCATATCATGTATGCTTTGATGCACATGTGTACAAGGCAAAATAGTCATTACTTCCCTAAATTAGTCTGCTAGGTAACATTTGCAAATTAGTATCCAGATTCAGGAAAGTGCTTAAGGTAGTGTAGAAAACATGAGAAAGACACATAAGGAATTTGTAAGCATGAACGAGTTAAGTGTTCTAGGATATAATTACCATATACGGGCAAGAACTGCAATGATTTCTGTAATATTGCCCAGAAACAAACAGTGAAATTGACAGATCTGCTTTAGAAGCCACAATCAACATAAATGGTAATATCCAAATCTACATAAAAGAAGGTATTTTAACACCTTATTAAAAAAAAAAAAAAACCACACCCACCCCTCCCTGGAATTTATTCATCCATGTGGAATTTCAGGGCAAACAAATCAAACAAAACTAGAGGAAATAAAGAACTTTCATGGAGATTTACTTTTACCTCTGGACTAAATTATACTAGTCAAATACTCGTTTTACCCAACTAGAGGTTAAATAACCCACAAGCATGTAGGCACATTGACAAGGAAGAGGAAAGACATTTCTGCAAAAGATCTAGATTAAATAACCACTTAGCTCTGCCTCATTAGCTCAAGGTGGTGAGCTGCACTGTTTTGTAACAAAGGAATGCCATGGCCATATGGGAGCCTCCCACCTAGAGGGGTGCTCCCATATACACTACAAATGCTACCCAAAGGGGTAAGAGTCACATACAAGCCAAATCCAATTTAATTTTTATTGAGAGAGATTGTAACAGAGGGGAGAAATTTGCAGAATTCACAGGGAAAGCAAACAGTAATTTTTATTTCAGGTCATTAAACATTTCCTTTAATCACTTCTCTTTCATACTGAAAATTATTGAATTATTTTTGTCTATATATAAATTTCACATTTTCAAAAATAAATTTATATATTTTTCAATTGGTTATTCTGAAAGTAAATTACAATATGAAAAGATTGAAATATTCATATATAAGATTCTGACCTCCAAAATATATATGAATATTTCAATCTTTTGTGAATACTTGTTTTTCAAAAATTCACATATCAAGACCCATAAAAGCTAGTACTATATGTATTTAAGAGGAAGATATGTACAAGAGGACCTGCTCCATATGCATTGTGGTGTGTATATGCAACCTATTTTTTAATTCTCCAAGACATCTTTGCTAGATAAAGTGATTTGCTGAAGACAGCAGGAGTTGTAGTAGATTCCAGCAGGACCTTCTTTCATACAAGAAATATAGAAACGTGTCATACTTAGCAGCTCTTTGGGACAGCATTTCAGCATATTTGTCACTGAAATTGCCCTTCCTCCTCTGGGCCATAAGGAACAAGACTGTTATAACATAGTTCTTAGGCAGTAGTAAAATATAACTAAACAAGCAAAGGATCTGTAGCAACTTCTCTCTCTTGGACTGCAGAAGGAGGGGCTGAATTGGGATCATCAACTGTGGAGGGCCATGACAGGGTTAAACTGGTGGAAAGTTGCAAGTAGCAAGCAACAGGAGTCTCAGACAAATGTACCCAAGGATACTGGTGCAGCTGGAAATGATACATCCTGAGAAAGTACAGATAAACTAGCAGAAGCCAGTGGGAACCAAGGTTAAGGGCTAGACAGCTTTGCTAAACAAGCAGCAAGGTACAAGGCATGACCGCTGCGTGCGTGATCGGTGCTATGATTGGTTACCTGTGATATAATCTGTATGAACCACCAATCAAGGGCCAAAGTGCCGAATACCTGTACCTATAAAATGGGCAAATTGCTGAATAAAGATGGAATTGAATCTGCATTCTGTGAGTGCGTATGATTCTTTCCCGTCACTCCCGCGGACCGCGACAATCAACAAATGTAAAGAAAAAGAAGATGAAAGAGTACATTGTGTCTCAGCATTTACTCTCAGAGTGATAGGCTCGGCTATTGAGTACACTGCAGTTTTGAGAAGAAACAATAAAAATCCATCTGTTTGGTTTGCCTCACATCTACTATGAAAGAAATTGTAATGTCTCCCTTTTTCAGAAGATCTAGGAAATTTAGCAGGAAGGAAGCCTCCTTGACAAGGAAATGTCATTACTCTTTCAGAAACTTCCTTCAGATTTGATTGAGACAAACTTTTCAAATGGCTATTTACCTTCAGTCTCTTGCACTGTCAGAAAAAGTGTATTATAACCACCAATCATAAAAGCAACTCATTTAAGCAATTTCAGTTAAAGACGACACTGCTACCAAAGGAGGGGCATATATTGCACTAAGAACTTTTAGAATTTGGAGTTTCTTTATGAAGGAAAGAGTCCAACCTAGCAAACTCACCTATAAATCAAAACATATCTTATGCTGCTCACACACACTCTATGTGATAACACCCATCTCCTTAAGACATTGGATTTAACCCCTAGTGTATTCATGATGAGAAATTACTTCGGTTGTAAATTCACATACTCAGCCAGAAAATGCCAGAATGCTTCTCGAATTTTTCTTTTAACAGCTACAACCTACTTCGTGGTCACATGCTATTTTCTTCAAGTTCCTTTGTTTCATTTGCTGCTTTGGTAATGAACCATGGCTGTATAGTGAATGAGGCTTTCACTAAGCTGGCAGCACCAGATTTGTAGTCAGTGGGTTAGATCCTATGTCTCTGCCATATATAACGAATTACTTGTTCTGTTCTCTGTAGGGCTTCATGGGAGATGTGTGTATAACAGCTAATGTGAGAGTGGATTAATCAGCTTCAGCAGGCACTTTTTACTCCTCCTGGATGCTAAACAGGTGGTCCCCAGCATTCTGGAAATCTGACACACTCTTTCTAATCCTCTTTCATTTCCTATGCCAGCTGTGAAGTTTTCCTGGGATTTCAGAAAGGAACATTACTGCTATCCCAGTGAGCACTATTTTGAATAGCAGTAGACTGGGAATGCCATTATACCTCTGCACAATATCATTTTGTGCCAGGAATGCAACTTCACAAAAATGAAGAAAGTCTAATCAGTAATAGCCTTTTTTTTTTTCTCTCCAGAAGTCCATCAGTTTTTTTTCCTCTCCCTCAAGCAATAAGCAACCAAAGAAATCCATTGTATTATTTCCAAATGCTTAATTACTATTGAACATGTGTGGCTACTGATCACACTAAGGAGGCTGGAGAGGGAAGTCAAGTTAAATTTAAAACATTGGATTACAAAGGACCTCTTGAATCAGAGTCCTATGAGGACAATCACTTAGAGGATGCAATTCCTTTAAACAACAGGAATCATTTGGGAAAAGCATTATGGTGAGATTGAAGAAAATCCAGGAATTACTTTCTCAGAGCTGGCATATCCATAGGGATCCCCAAGGATGCTGTTCCTGTGTAAAGATGCCCTCAGGTCCAGTCTCCTGCTACTGCAAATAAACATGTAGATAATTCCAGCCATAAACTGATCAAGATCCATATCAAACTTTGATGCTTTTTACTCTCACTACTGTTGCTGGAGTGGTACAGTAACAACATACAAAAGGGCCTTTTGGACTCTCAGTTTGGTGTTTTAACAAAAAAACAAAACAAAACAAACATGAGACACACACACAGAGAGAGAGAGAGAGAGAGAGAGAGAGAGAGAGAACTTGCACCATCACTGGCAGCTATTTTTCTTTTTACAGCCCAGAAGAAACTGTCTATATTCCTCTGCTTGATTTTTCTACATCTTAAGGCTACCTAAGTATACCATTAACACAGTCTAGCTCCTCTGACCCTGAGGAGGACAGACAACTTCAGCAAATCATACTCCAAGACATGACTGAGAAAAGTTATTAAACTTCTATGCTGTATCTGCCATATAAAAGGGAATTCTGCTCGAAGTTTGGAACTGGCAGAATCACTGGTCCTTTTCACACTTTGCAGCCAAAGCTAATTGTCAAGCTGGGTGGGAAAAGGAGGTATCTCCAGTTTATTATGGGAGAGTTGAAGTACAACAAAAGTAATTTTCAGTTCACTGTCAGCCTTCTGTGCCCTTCAGTGGGGGCTAAGCAACTCAAGGATCACAAACAGACAAAATTATCTTTGGGCTTCTAATTAGCGTAAGGTCAAAAAGAATGTAAATACGCTACATCTTTATTCTCTAGTCAACTCTACATGGACAATAGCACTGTTAATGACTTAAGGAGAGTGGTAGCTGACCCAAAATGTCTATTGGCAGACATCCAGCAGCAGTTTCAAGAGGAAGACTAATCTGTTGCAAGGCTGAAAAAGGCATCAAAGGGGGGAGACTGTTAGTTATTCTAAATGCCACCTTGTATTCCTACATATCATAACTACAGCAACTTCAAAGTCCCATGTTAAATGATACCAGGTGTCCCTGGAGTAAACAAGGGCACTCACCCACATGTACATTTTATCCCCTCATTTCCTAGATTATAGTCATCCATATCTTTCATGTCTTTTACTTGCATCCTTAATAATGTCTATAAGGAGTTTCCATCCCTAGAGATATTTAAAAGTCATCTGGAAACGGTCCTGGGCAGCCTGCTGTAGGTGACCCTGCTTGAGCAGGGGGTTTGGACTAGATCTCCAAAGGTTTCTTCCAAACTCAACCAGTCTATGAATCTGTGAGGCCCACAGGGGAGGAAAGAATAGCTTCCAGATAATAGGCTAATAGTATTGCTGTGGTAACATTTCTTCTAGAATGCAGTGGGTATTTTCTCCAAAACTGAATCCTTAGGTCTAACACATACAGGACATCATTCTGAAAAAACACATTAGGAAAAATAAAGCATATTGAGGTGACACTTAGAATCCAGCTAATTAAAACAGTAGTTATGGTCAGGTGCAAAAAAAACTTTCAGCCAGTTTGGATTATTCAAGTATGTGCCTTTCTTTACAAAGATATCCTAAATTCTTGTTTTAGATATGGGCAGCAGCAAGAATTAGCATGTACGCTAAGAAAGGCATATGCTACTGTAAAAATAATAATGAATGTATGCCTGCAGCACTCCCCATTAGCTGAGCTTTGCAAAAGAAGTTTGAATAGTCATCACAGGGTATTCTAATGCAGAAGAGCAGCAGATGGTGCACTGTTTATGCTTTGTGAATTAGTGGTTATACAAGTCAAAAAGGTATCAACTGTGCACTAGAAAAATCTCTTCTCCTGTTACTTACTGCCAAGTAGGCTTATAAAGAAATTCAGAAGGTTGAGACCAGGACAACTGTCAGCTGCTTGTCACAGCTATTCCCTTTATCATATCTTTTGCTGATAAAAGGGACATGAAATTCTGCCTCCTCCTGCCCAGCAATCACTCTTTGCCTCCACTAAGACAAAGCTGCTGTTGCTCACCTACTGTTCCTGTACTGAGAAAGCTGATCATCTCCCCATCTTTCCAAAAGACTCCAGGTACTTTTTGTTTAACCTACCACATCTAAGCAGGTTTTATGGGGAGAAGAGCATAAACATTTCTTCCAGTCTGGGTGGATCTGGTTTGTGGTGGTTGCTAAATCTCATTTTGGATACTACTACAGATGCTTTTCTCTAGACTTCCAGTTGCAGAGCTGACAAAGCATGTGTGTAGGGCAGTCTCTGAATGAGCCCTAGCTCAAAAAAGGGAATTTTTTTTCAAGCTGTACAGGCAAGAACTAGGGATGAGGAAGGTTGATAGAGGTTGGAGGGAGAGGGAAGAGGGAAAGTTAGTCTTTAGTTATTTGGTTTGCCAGAAACATTCAACCCTCTCCAAGGTCTGGAATTTAGGATGAACTTACATGAGAGGATTCAAGGTGACAGTACAGACATTTAAGCTCCCAGCAGAAACAGAAATGTGTAGGAAATAAACTAAGGAGCAAGATTCTATCACACAAACTAAAGAGGTTTGGACAAGCATGCCAGTTTTTACAGACCCTGAATGATCCCCATATGCTCATTCCATTTTTGAAGACTTAGATTAGAAAAGCTGTTTTTCCAGTCTTGCCCCTCTATTTCTGTGTTAATTTCCACGATACAAAAATCAGCTCTACCGCAATTCTTCCCCAGTATTTAAAACCAAAGTAAAGAGAAAGAAACCAAATTTATAACTTCCAACACAAGTTACAAACATGAAAATACCTTAAAGTCACACTCCAAAACAGGGAATACGTAGTCAGCCAGAAAAAAGGTACCTCATAACCCACTCTATCCACACACACAGAGCAGAGACTAACAATTCCGTTACCTCTTCTATGAGATAATGTCAACCCTCACACACCATAAAAGTCCCACAGCCCAGAGCAAAGCTTTAAAAGTAGTATTATAACAGAACTCTGCATTTGAGGAAGTATTTTGGCAGCTTGCATATTGCTTCATGTATCATTAAAGATACTAAAGTAGCTCCTAGGAGAAACCACACCTAATAACTTCTGTAGTTAGATCTTTCTTTTAATGTCCCAACAAACCGATGATCTATTAAGAGCTGAATAAATTAATTAAAATAATTCCCATCCAAACTATCACTGGTAATAAGCTAAACATCAATACCATTCTTTGCCTAGGGAGACAATTTCTTTGCTTTTAACCAAATGTACATCACTTTATTAGCACAAAGCCTTGTTCCTATTCTAGGGTACTCTTGCTAAAAGCTTTAATGGACCTGTCAATATCCTCAGTGGCACTGGAAGAGAAACTGTATTGGGGAAGGAAGCAATGTGGATGCAAGGATGTTGCTTTTAGGACACAAAGTGGGAGATATGCAATGGACACAGTTACTGCAAATTCTGCTAAGATAACCTTTGTGATCTGGAGGCCAAACTCACCTCAGAACAGGTGCACTGAGGTCTCTGGAACTTAAACACTCCTGTCCCTACCCCAGACTTGATTTTCAATATCTAACTTACAAATTCATCACATTACATTTAAAACCAAGTTAAATTTATGGTCCGTCTAATGGCAGAGTTACGTCCATACTTGATCAGAATTGTATTTCTTGCTTTCTTGGTACTTATTCCAGAGGGGTTGCTTGTAGATCCTAGAGAATGCTGTACTGTTTGATACGTCTCTTGGAACTATGAGCTACACAACACCATATTCAAATAGTAATTATTCATATTGCACCAGATGAACCTCATTAATCCTCAGTATGACTCCAGTGAGACTAACTTAATGAAATGAATTTGGTTTACTAGCTCTGAAGTTATTTGACCTCATTTGAGGAAAAGGCCAGTTTCAGCTAATTTTAGCTAAACTGGACATAAAAACAACCCAACAATTTTGCATGCATTGTTTCAGAGTTGTATACAAGTTCTGTCAGCTTTGCAAGCGAGGACATTTTCATGGAGCTTCCTAGCCCTTTCAGTTTTATTTGTTCTAAGTGTGTATTTTCCAATTTCTTTCCCCATTTGAACCCATAAAACGCTGATTTAAAAGCCTCCCATCATTTGCTTTGGAGCAGACTCAGTCACTCAGATTATAAAAGATATAGTACATTGAAAGGATATAGGGAAAGACATTATGTTTTCATTTAAAAGGCAACTTTGACAGCAACTCAACCTTGATGCTTTCCCCAGAAAAGCACAAAAATTAACATCATTTGACTCCAAATACAGGAAAAAAAATCTGGCAGTAAGAGACATGGGTATTTCACCAGATATTTCAATAGAAATATTGAAGTTCCACATGTGATTTCACATCTTACCATATATGTCTTCTTTCCAAACTTCAATTTTTCTAACATTACTATCCAAAAGCAAGAAAATGCATTCACATTGCTATCAGCTGAGTTTCTATATCATTGAAGAGTTCAGTTAACAATGAAGTGATTAAATAGAAAGCTCTGCACTTACTATTCTGTATAGTTACACGAATTGTATCACACTGACACAGAAACTGTTCCGCTTACCCTTTTAAGGGAAACCTAGATATCAAAACATGACACCATCACACATCTTGAAGCCGGCGAAAGTCTTGGGAGATGCCATGGCAATCCCAAGTGCCTAATGAATTCACCACAAAGTGCATTTATGCTGACACCAAGTATTTGGTTGTTTTTTATTTGTTCCAAGAAGGAAAAAAGTTAGTAAATACATTTTCTTAAAGTGATTGATAATAATGGCTTTATTTCCAAAAAGCTACATGGTGCTTTGAAAAGCATAACCCTGAAATATTTTCCTTCAGAGGAAGTAGAAAGCAGTAAGTCATTTTTCATATATATATATATATATATTTTTTTCATATATGATCTATTACAAACTAGAAATAAGGTGCTGTAAGACCACTGTACACTGTTCTTCTGCTTTGTCCAATGAGTTAATCCATGTGGAATAGAATGGAAGCAGAAAGAACATCTTCTGTACTATAATAAAGTACAAGTGAGTAAAAATAAGTAGAAATAATGCGAAAGATAGCTTGGAGAATGTGTGTGTACTGGGGCTCAGCCTCAGTCTTGTTCTTTGAACCTTACAGCTTTGTCTCCCTCAAGCTTGTAGTATCGCAGCAGAAAAAAAGATATTTTCTGAAGACATCTAGGTCCCAAATCCTTAAGACTGTGTATTAGTAACAAGATTAGGTAATTTGACAGTTAGCTTTGAGTTTGTTTCTAAGATGGATAGTGAATGAGGACTTCAAAAAGTACTTGTGCTGTACATTCACAGGAGCTGCACATCCATCCTGTAGAAGAGAAAACCTAGATGCTAAAGGAAAGAGGAAAAACAAAGTCTTAATCAGTTGTTTGTCCATGGGCCACAGAGAGATGAACACATCTTGATTTACTATCCCCATGACTTGTTACCTGATAAACTGATCTATAATACCAAAATTGGTTCCCCTCTGGTTAGGGACAATTGAAAAGGTTTCTAAATGACAGTACTGCAGTAGAAATTCTAGTAGATTCTAACTAAATTCTGACTAAATTGAGGAAAAATAATCCCTTTAAATTTAGCAATAGCTTCTATAATGAAGGGAATTATTTCTTTTTTCTTTCCTCCACTGAAAAAGAAACCGCACATGAAACAATAATACATTTTGCTTTCAAAAGACTGAGGAGGACTGGCCTCCTATTAAAGCAGTTAAGCTACAAAAACTCAGTCTACAAGTGCAAACCACCTCCAATTTTCAGAGCACTTCCTGAGGTTTTACAGGGATCTGTTGTAGATAGATGACAATTGAATTATTTCTGGAATCTGTTTTTTTTACTTATTTTCTACCACAGTATCCTAGAACATCATCATAAACATCATAAAAACATTATGGGTTTTGTTATTTTGAGAATTTTGATTTTAATTGAATGAAACATCCTTTTTTTAGTCTTAAAGTTTAAATTGTCAAAGCTCATGACTTGGACCCAGACAACTAACTCCTAGATTTAATTATTTGTATCTCCATTCTCAAGTTCGTGTTCTAGTCTAAGAATTATTCTAAGACCAGTTCTCTGTAATTTGTAAGTAGGAATTAAGTTACCACAATTTGGAAAAAAAGTTGATTATATCCAAACAGCCATCATGAGTCTGGAAAATGGAAACAATAGACGCTCGATAATCATGTTTGAAACTCAGTTTAGACAATTAAGTTATAAATTAAAGACCCATGGTGACCTGCTGTTTCATTAATGCAAGAAAATAAATCATTAACTAAATGACTTGAATAATAAAATGTGTGAGCACGAATGATCTGTGAGTCATGGGCCTGACAGAATTGTCCAGTAAAATGCTTCGCCTCCTAAATCATTGACATTCACATGTCTTGCCTTTGGATTTTTCTCTCTGAATCCACCTACTGACATCCACTAAGGTGCTGAGTAACAGGCACGATTTGGGAACTACCATTAGGCCAGAATATTCTCTCTATTGATATATACTATGAATATCTAGACTTTGGAATAACTGCAAACCATAGCACACCTGGCTGTCCTGAATTCCCATTATTCATACTGAGGGACCTGTTTTATCATAGAATGGTCCCTTTCTGAGCTACATGTGCAGATATCTTTTGGGGGAACCCAAGTCCAACAGTTTGCATAGGCTATACATAGCTGTAGAGACTGATGCAGGTATTGAAGTAGACTGGCTCAGGAAACCATTTTCCATTCCTCCACAGCAAATACCATTCAATATCAGGATGACTCACAGCTCCTGAAGTTGTTATTAAGTTTAGAATGGACTGTTAGGGGGGAAAAAAGATATACAGAGAGAGAATCTTAATACTCGATAGAACATTTGCGTTTTACACATTATATACAGGAAGTGCCTTGTGAGGAGATGAAGTGAGGAGTCCTTTGAAAAGGACTTCAAGAGGTCTCCTAAAGCATTCCTAGTACCAATTCTGACAGATTTTTAACATTAAATTACAGTCTAGTAACATGACCAAATTACAGCCTCTCTAGGCAAACATCCCTTCTAAAGCTCATGTTAGTGTTGCAAAAGGTTTCCTAAAGTCTAAACTAAGTTTGTTAGAAATTACGCTAAGGATATTTTATTCTACCCACTGTCAGAAAGAAATGCTTATTCCTCTCTTTGAGAACTAGAGACATCTCCCCCTTCCATCCCCTTTTTCCCAACTAAAATTCCTTCCCCCTCCCCCTGTCTTTCCTCAGAGATCATGTTTTCCAGCCTTATTCTCATTTTCTCCTCTGGATTTCTCCAGTCTATCTTCTTGAAGTACTGTGACAAAAAAAACCCACAAAGCCCAATACTGGCACTTGAGCCAAGTTGAGTAGAAGGATTACAATACTGTTGAAGCATTCCGGTTACACTTTCATGCTTTTGAGAAACAGGTAGCATTATGTTCAGCATATGATTCACCACAACATCCAGCAGGTTTCCTGCACAACCAATCCCAGTTGCTTAATTTTCAGTGAGAGTCATCTTCACTACCATTAGATATTTACTTTTGAGTTCATTATCTAAACTTCTTACAGTGACAATGGAAGGAAACAAGCAACTCTAAGATTTATCTGACCTGAAGATGGGCATTTAAAATAGATCAGGTGATTATGTCTATTTCTCTCCTTTGACCACACAGAAAATCTAGACAATTAGATCATGTGTAAATATCTACAGCGCTGATATCTCAAGTTCAATAAAAAGAAATCTCGCTTAAAGTATTTTTGAATAGTTGATGTCTCATTTCCATTACATTTTATTCTTAACCAGATACACCAACTTTCTCCCTTCCCTGCTTTTCATTTTCAGTTAGAAAATCAAGAAAACATTTTTTGACACAAAACTTTATTTTTCAGGTAAAATAACATTTTCTGATTCAAAATATTTGCACCATAAAGCACTTGCCCTGCTCTGTTCATGAAGAAAGATCATTTGTACAATGAATTCTGCCCAAACTAGTCATACAGAGTATCATGACACTACAGAGAAAGAGACATACTAGTCCAGACACACTACAGAACCATTTATCAGGCATGATGGTATGATGAGCAATTCACCATAATTTGATGCAGTATGAGCAAGTGTGGCAGAAGTTTTATCCATTCATTTCTGTGGAATTCCTTCTTGGGCAAAGATGACAATTTGACTCCAAGAGTGGTGCATTTGGGCAAACATGTGCCAAAGTCATCTTTTCAGATTATCATTCAAGACTAGCGCTAAGCAGATTTTATACATTACTGGTTTGCTGTCCACTCCTTAAGTGCCATCAGCTTTTTCACCAACATGTCATTCAGCACCAAATCCCATCACTCATTTGATGCATGAGATGCTTACACAAAGTTCTCCTGCACTACCTGTTCTTGTCCTATGCCATCTGCTTTCCCCTTTTGCTCATATTCTGCTCATGATCTTCTAAATTTGTATGTCTTGCAAGTCTACAGATTATCTAATTTTCTAAGTTCATACCTGTAATAAGTTGCAGTTTGCTAAACTAAGAAAAAATGATGATAGGAAGATCTACAAGCTGCAGCTGTCTTGAATGTCTGGACAACATAGATTATTCTATGATCTGGCATCATCTTTAAACCTCTTTCTTACTGTTTTTTGATTTTTTTTTAAACACTATTAAGGATTTGATTACATACTATGATGTCAATATCTGCCACTTAATCATTCATCTAAGGTAACACTTCCAAAGACAACTCAATGCAATCGCCACTATGACCCATTCAGTTCTACAGCTTAGCTGTTATGTGTACTTACAATTTCCTTGTAGACCATACTTCCCTTCTAGAGCTCAATGAAACCTGGATGTATGGTGGGGCATAGCACTATTTCCATAGGGAAATGCTTATAAAAAAATACCTGTAAACTGTGCAAGTCTGAAAAAGCAACAAATTTGCATCCTTCAAGGAAAATAGGGTCAGTGAAAAGCCCAAAAGGGGAATGTCTTCTGAAAGGTAAATGAAATACATTAATTTCAGCTGTTTTTTTGTTTTCATTCTGTGAGAATTAGTAATTCAATCAGGAGGAGAATGTTAATCTAAGAACATACCTACTAAAATGAAAAACTGCACTAAAATCTAATGAATTTTGCATGCTCAGAAGCTTAAGTAGTTGTTTTCCTTCTGTTCTGGTCCCAGAATAAAGTCCTGTCTGATGCTGAATGATCTAAGGGAACCTGAGTATAACAAGCATTTCTCAGAAGACACTGAGCATCTTGCAGCTTTGTATACTCAGTAGTTTTCTGTGTCACCTCTGACTTTGGAAATATAGATCCAAATTCTGGCAGGAGATCAGAAGAAATAAGCAAAAGAAGCTGGGCACTCCTATTTCAAGCTTAGAAAGCTTGAGTGATAAATACTCAGTGCTATAGTCCCTATGTAAAATTCAGAGTCAAAATGAAGTAGCAGAAAGAGTTATAGAACTTTTTCAAAATTTAAGGTCTCCCAGTTTTATTACATTTTTTCCAAATATACATCACAAGAATAAAAGGAAACACCAGCAAATCCCCCCCCCCCAAAAAAAACCCAAACCCCAAACACCCACACCACACCACACCCCCCATAAAACATTATAGGAGAAGCAGTACTTGTAAGGTTGAGAGCACTGTTACTGGGATTCACAGAAATTTATAGAAACTCTAAGACTATTTAGAGTGTACCTGCAGGCTGGTTTTATGACACCACTTGAAGTTGTTCTATTACAAATCACCACAGAAAGATTCAGACTTAAGCTGTTTTCCAAATTCTGTTTGAGAAAAGGGGCACAAAAGCCTTCCCTGCCATAGATAACTGCTAGGGGGTAGCTCTATTATTTCTTAGGAAGCTAGCAGTTTTTCACATCAGCTGCTACACTTCTTTTCAACACATGCTTTAAAAAAAAAAAAAAAAAAAAAAAAGTCATATTGTGAAGACCAACAGAGGCAATGTTTGAAGGAAAAAAAAAAAAACAACAATTTATAGCTACTAGTGTTCCCTGGAGGATGATACATTATGATTAATCACCTCGCACCTGGCTCTCACCATACCCCTTCTGATGGAAAGGAGTGATTTCTTTTTCCTGCAGTCTGGTCCAGATGTTCTGCCTCAGTGATGATCACCTTTGTCATACTTCCTCCTCCCCAAGTTCTCTGGGTCATGACTGTGGAACACACATCTCTTCCTATGGAGGCTTACCATGACTAATTTCAAACACAGCAACTTGAACTCCGAAGGACAAAGAAATTCAAAATCCTTTGACAGTTTCAGAATACTGTGGGCCAAAAATCAACCACATTAGCCCTTCCTAACTAACGTACTCTACAAATAATTGCATTACAGCCAGCTTTTGAAGTAAGGTACTACTTAGAAAAAGTAAGACTATGACAAGCTCTTTCTACATGAGAGAACACTGTAAGTAAAACAGGCAGTTTAGCAAAACCATTGCTATGGAGTGCTTTGACTTTGGGGAAAGAAAAAAAAAAAATCATTAAGAGTTGGTATTTAGACCAGCATTCTTAAGTCAGCTTTCTGTAGCTGACGATACTTCAGAAGGTGCTATTTCCTCTCTTAAGAGTGTGCTGCAAAGATCAGAAGTGCTTTTATTCATGACTACTGCATACACATCTCTACTTTTCACAGGTTGTTAAGCTCTGTATCCCCTTCAGGAATTGAACCACTGAATGTATTCCAGCATCCCTCCAGAAAGGGCCAGTAAAAAGTCCATATAAATAACTATATATGCTTTATAATGTTTTAATTAAAGGAAAATGTGAAAGCAACATTCCTAACTGTGACAACACTAATGCCCTTCCTACTTAAAATTCCAACAAGACCCAATCCTGCTAACCCTATTAATGCCAACAGTCTTACTGAAGTCAGTGGAGATACTTCCTTTAAGCTCACCAAATTCTGTTAGAAGTTGTTTCAATAGTAGTTTTGCCTACATTGAGATAAAAAGCCTCTAAGAGGGCATAATCCTGCTAAGAACTAATCATCTCCTCTGTGGTACTCACTAGCTTCTGTTGACCTGTTGAATAGTCAGGGCCAAGCGTGAGGGGTCAAATGTGCTGCTTCTGTAAACTGGAATAGCTGAACTGAAACAGTTCCTTTATAATGTTGTCTGTGTGGAAAAAATAAGATGTGTACATCTGTCACTGCTTTAGCTCCCACATGAAAAAAAGATAACACTCATTTTATAGAGAATAATGAGGTTTTGCTTGAGCAGGCGAAACACAAAGTGTCCTTTTTTAATCGCCTGCAGTTATAGCTAAACCCAGTAACAAATGTATATAGTATTTCAGTGCACAGTGAATCATACAAGAGACTTTGAAGATGTAAATAAGAAAAAGAAAAAAAAACCATTGCTTTTCAGGGCCTCCTGCCATGGATCTCTCTATATACAGCCTCATCTTTTAAATAAGGGAAGCTTGGAAAATCCATACAGTTTTTAAGTATGTGTTTCACAATATTTATTGTAGAATATTTGCAGCCACAGTGTGCCTTATTTATGATTCAACCACACAGCAAATGCATTAATGTCTCTATGAATGCTCAGGTGGGGGGGGGGGGGGGAAAAAATCACACACACACACGGAAAATACTTTTAAGATTTAAACAGCCATAAGGCTGTTTCACTTTAGTTTCAAGTTAAACCTAATTAAAGCTAATCTCATTCTAAAAGAAAATGAATAACTTCCTATTAATAAGTTTAGACACTACACGCCCTACTACATAATACTGGTCCATCTACCAGCAAACCTACAGGAACAGATTTCTTGTTTCACCCTAGGATATTTTCCTTATGTACTTTTTATTACCAGTACAAACCTGAAGTATTTTAAACTGAAGTTAGGCATACATAAGTCAATCAATGTAGTCAGTGTTGTCTTCCACTCACCTGCCCTATTTTTTGACCCATAATCATCCTTTATATCTGCCACATGCTGCAGAAGGCAGCAACTTAACACAAGTCCAATTGGCCAGAGACTGGATGATTTAAGAAGTCAGGCTGCCTGTGGTACATTTCAGCTTCCCTAGATTTATAACCTATGTAAATGCAAGCTGTCTGCTGAAGTTACTTGTATATTGAAATGCAGTTGAGAAGGGACCCAAGAATGATAATCCCCAGCACAGCTAAGTGGTGTTTTGTTTCATCTCATTGCTTCTTTTGTATTCCCCCAGTTTTTATTCGAGTTTATTGTAGCCGATGGTGGACAAATGCATGGCAGTGGCTGAAGACAGTTCTTCCATGACACTGTGCTGAATATTAATGAGAAAACTCTTTTCATCCTCAGGCAGTCACTTTTTAAGCTAACACATTTTGGTACCAAACACTTGACCTGAATTTAAGATATCAAGCTTCCCTAGTTACCAAATTTTTGTTTTTGTTTTTACATAATGCCTGCTGACACCCAAGTGGGTCAGATATTTTAATCGCCATTATTTCTGATAGCTAAAACATTGAAGCAGATGAAATCCTCGATTAAATAAGAGTCCTAACAAGTCCAGGAAAGTTCCTTTTCCTTCTTTGTGTTTGAAAGGGAAATTAAATTGATAGATGTAAGAACAGACAGTACTGTGCTAAAGCTTTACAAAAATATATAAGGACTTAGAATTGATATTGCTAAATTCCAGGTGTGGTATTCTCTCCTTCCATACTGATTGCAGAGGAAGAAAACTTGAATTAAGATCCCCTTTTTACTAGTTTCATGCCAAAAAACTAAATGTTATTTAAATTCTGCTTTTTTCCCCTCAGCATAAGTCTAATAAAACTGCCTTCTTATACAAGCATTCCCCATCACCCTCATTTAAACATGCACATCGACCAGATGGTTCAAACCCTACTGCAGGACATTCAGAAGAGCTGTTATTTCTTAAGATTATACAAGGCTGGAAAGGGAAGAGCATATTTGCTGCAACTGTATTTCAGCTCAGGAACAGCAGCTAGAGAACTTTGAGTTATCAAATTTAGTGGCGGGAGGGGGAGCGCTAGGGAACATAGTTCATGCATCTTACGAAGAAGCTTCGACAGTTTTTTGCCAGGTTTTCTTCTGCCCTTCATTCTAGTAGCTAGGGAAATAAAGAAAAGTCTTTGAAGACTGGGGAACACATCACTGGCTTTCACAAAAAGAGTTAGGACAATGAAAGTGGACATAAAATAGGCAGATGATAGATAAGAGTCACTAATATTAGTCAGAACTGGCCAGTCATTTCAGCATTTTGAGTAAGGAGTTTGCTATTTACTGATAATAATAATTTTTCCAAAATATAATTAAGAACTACCCTAAAATACAAGGTACAAATGCTTTGAAATAACTTTAGTGTCCGTATATCATTTTAGTTTATATAAAGTTTGTGTCAACAAATCTGTTGGACCTTATAAAAGGAAGTCTTCCAATTAGGCCCAGGTTGGTTTTAAGGCAAATATATATATTTAAACAATATGCTAAATACTTAGACTGGGGAAAAATGGTAAGACTTCCTGTAATACTGATCCTACATTTTATTCAGTTTCACTTCAAAGCAGATCATGCTTAGAGTTTTTGATAGCACTTCTGCTCAAGTCTTACAGTAATCTTTACAAATCTGTATACTGTACCATCATAGTGCTAACTGGGAAATGAAAAGTTTTTTTTGGGGGGGGGAAGCAGCTTTGCATTGATTCAAAGACAGAAGTGGAAGCTTTATAATCATAGTATTTTCTCTTTGTTGCAATTATATTCCTCACTGGGTATGAAAAAAGAGCTATGCTTAACTATAGCAGCAAAAAAAAAAAAAAAAAAAAAAAAAAAAAAAAAAAAAAAAAAAACCACCCACCCACCACACTCACCTACCACACTATTGTAACATGGCAATATGCCTATCAGGAAATTGAAAGTATTTTTACCTGATTTCATCTGTACACTTGGCAACCTAAAAGTGAAGGGGAAGCTGAGGCTAATTTCACAGAGCAAAGACAATTTTGCTTTTGCTAGTAGATCAGTGGTAATCAGTATTTGAGGTGAGCATCAGTGAAGTGCTATGGATTCCAGAAGCTGGCATGTCAGTTTTGAGTTTAGATAGGAAGTGGCAAAATGAAGTAATGAAGGTTTAAAAAGCACTAAACCTGTAAAAATGGAATAAGATATCAGCATTAATGTTAGCCAGGTGTTTTGATCTAAGATTCATGGTAAACATGCTTGATCCAAAAGAATGAAACCAATTCTCTTGAAGCCAATGGGGTTTCACCATTAACTCCAAAAGGAAAAGGCTTAAGCAGTGAAACTTCAAATGAATCAGTGCTAAGGCAGCCAGCAGGCATTGAAGGTACAGCGAGTTCTAAGCAGATCTGACAAGGCACTGTCAAAGCCAGGGCCAAGGAAAAATTCCTCAGGTCTCATATTTAATAACATCTAGAGTTACAGAAAAGTCTGGTGCATTGTCTGAATATACTGTATATAACATGCCTTTCTGCATCTGTGGAACCACCCATGCTTACAGCAGATAACTAAGTGGTGGAAAATACAGCTTCCTGTCTCCAAAACTTAGTTCACCTGTGGAAGCTGCCCAGGTAAGCACCGAGTCAGTGCTATTTCTACACAGATGAGGTCCATTGCTTTTCTCAGCAGGGTGAGTGCTAACCAGCTCTGTAGTTACCAACAGGGCAGGAGATGTACAGGAATACAGCTTGTTTATCCTTCAACAGCCAAATGGCGAGTTCAGTAACCAAGGTGTTTGCCTACACAGGCACAGAAAAGGCAGTATGTGATCTTCCTAGTTATCATAATCTACATCATACCAGAAGTAATTCCCTGGAGGTCAGTGAATTACATGAAAGCTTGATGGGAGTGAAAGCAGAGGTGAGGAGGAGACCCCAAAATGGCCATATTGAGTTTGCAACCAACATGTCAAGTTCTCAGGGCATTTGTCTTTATTTTGGATGTAAATCAAGACACGTCAGATTCAAAATTCCACAGATCAGAACTGCTGCATTTGACTCAAGTTTTTGCTTTCACACTTGGAGGCTGTGAAACTTTCCAGGGGTAATAAAGTATATAGGCTGAAACTCTTAAGCAGTGTACAGCCTGCTTTGGTTACAGCAGCAGGTATTTGTCAACAGGTTACCAGCAAAGTACAAGTAAGAGTTAAAGTTTCTATAATCTTGATGGTAAAAAGGTCCCCGGTGACTATTATTGCATAACCATATGGCTTTAAATTAAAAAAAAAAAAAAAAAAAAAAAACACAAAAAACCCCCCACAACACACAGAGGATATGTTCTGCTAAACTTTTTTTTTAGATGGCAGGTAAAGGGAAAATGCACAAAATCATGTCACAGAAAACATGACTCAAAATGGCTTTCTGTGCACATAACAAAGCCTCTTCAAGTCAATAGGAATCCCATTTGATAAAACTCTTGTTTGAAATACAAAGCTGTGGGCTTTCTGAAACAGATTGTAGCAACATACAGACCCAGTAGCACTTATCCTAGAACATAAGGCACATAGAGAGAATGATAATATAGCTGGATTCATATCAACCCAGAGCCCATATCTGAAGAACAGCAGAAGTTAGTTTACCTAAGTGCCATCTGAAGAGTTCTTTCCTCTAATAAAGATGAAAGAAAAAAAACACTTCAGCCAAATTTAATACCCATTCAATTTTCTGTTTCCAGTCATAGGTATAAAGATAGTATTTCTTTCCCTTCACCTGTATTCTGTCTAGTACTTAATTTTCATAGTCAAGTACAGAAGAAATAGAATACATTTTCTTTTACTGTGCCTAAAATGCCATCTCCCCAAATTATGACATTCATGAAACACAGCAGTACAAAAGTGACAGAAAATTGAAACCACAATGATTTAATTCGTGTGATTTATGTTTAATGTCCTTTTTAGGCTTTGTACAGTGGAAAGAACCTGAAATGGAAAGTGAAATAAAATGAAAGTCCAGGCTTTTAATCATTCCTGTTTATTTTTGCTTAGTTCTTAAGCAGTATGTTAAGAAAAAAACTGAACTGGCATTTCTGACCACAGATTAAGTGTTCTACCATGAGCAGGTGAAGTATATCTAGCATTTTATCTGCCTTCTCAGCCAAGGTAGGTCAAGGTAGCCAAGGTATATAAGTAACAGTATTCCCTGTAGCAAACATGCAGGACCACATCAAGAATACCTTGGCATTTGGGATCATGACCACTCTTCACAGTTCAGAAGTATGAATTTTGGCCCCTCAAACCCCATGGTTTGTAACCTAATCTGGCAGGTACTAAAGAAGAGTCAGAACTCATATTTATTGGTAAACATACCATTTGCTAATATGATTACTAAACAACAGTAATAGGAAATACTGTATGATCACCAGCTTCCCAAAGCAAAGTTAGAGATAGTCAGTGATACATAGGAAAGGGCATAGGGTGCTGAAGTGCTACTGAAGTGTCCAAGGGAGGATTAGATACGCTGCTACCCTGCAACAACTTTGACTGAGTGAGGCTTATTTAGTCCTCAGTGCCAAACAAGACAATACAGAGGATTTTCTTCATCTAAAAATTAGCAAGCCTGCGAGACCAGAGTTCCTGGACGTGAATCTAGTAAAGCCACAAGTTCTCCCATCCTAGAACACATCCTATTCCTCCTTCAGAGAGGCCCCAAGATGTATTGTTTGCTGCTGAAACCTTTTGGACAAGATTGGTTCTGCCCCCGAAAATGAAAATCCCCTGTAGAGGTGGTGCTGTTAATATTAGAGGGCTGGCTAACTTCTTGTTCCTGGCCACTGGCAGGAAGAGACTGCAGGATAACCATGCACTCTAACTGCATGACCCCTAAATATATGCAAACACTGCCCAGTAACAGATCCTTTCCTGTTATACGGAACAACTTAAAGATTTTGCAGAAGGTTGAACAAGTTGGTCTGAAACAGCTTTATTTCTTCCAAAAATGAGCTTCTACTTTTCACTCACAACATTCTCAATTAAATAAAGGTTAGGATTTATCACTACTTCCCATTTTATTGCCACATCAGGCAGATCATTTTCTGTCCTAAAAGATAAGTTTGACTAGAATTTATTTCATGACAATACCTCCTGAAGTTATTTGTGCTAGCCTTTACAATAGCCACAGACAGCTGCTTAAATACTGCAAAAGAAGTACTATAACACGTATATGCATTTTTCAAAAAATTAATAAGAATATCCCAGAATGCTGAGATCTAATTTTCTGATTAGAACTGTGTATGTATAACACTACATGCAGTTATTTCTCCTAGAACTTCTCACTTTTTCAACTGGATTTCTTCTGTTGAAAGTTCTGTTTCATTTAGATAGCAGGTAAGTTAAACAAGTGTGCCTTACTGTAATGTATAGCTTACAAGTAGTGAATATCTTTATTTGCTATTGATACTACTTTTGCTGCTCCTGTGTTACTCAATTTTGTATGGGATTACATGTGTTGAGTACAGGACCCTAGACTCCTTTTGTTCCATTTCTCATTTAACATGCAATCCACGAACACAATTTTAACTGAAACTCCTAGACTCCTATTTTGTCAGTAAAAATGTGAAAGGCATGGAATGTAAGCAAGGGAGAAAAGTGTGAATAGGAGAAAACAGAAGACAAGGTAAAAGTGGGAAAAAAGACAAAACAATGAAGACTGTAAAAGTAGGAGCATGAGCTATCTGCACCATTATGCAGATAGCTGCTCTGCTGATTCCAGCTTAGCTTACTGAGGTGTTCATGGACTAGTAGAAGTGGCAGAGCAATACAGAAAAAAATTCAGAACATCATTAATTTGAACAATTCTAAGTAAAAGCCCATATATACTTCAGCAAAGAAAGCTTAAGATATCACTTTAGTCTGCCAACATATATTTTAAAGTTTACACCTTTCTTTTGAAGAGTATTACCTTTATCAGATCAATATAGGATACACATTGACCCCAACCCTCCCACTCAGTTCTTCAGAATAACTTATCACAGCTTTTCCACAGAATGAGTTTTCCAGTATCTGAAGTGCACATTGAGGCTATTTTAGCCCCCTTTCAATTATCTAATTCTGGCCAGCATCACTGTTTTTCAAGGACTCAGATTAGAATAGTTCCCAGTAACCACACAAAACATCCCATGACACACTTGAATTGTATAAAAGATGTCATAAAAACTTTCTGAAGAACTAGCAAAAAGAACCTACCGATTTTCATTAGTATCAAAGCCTAATAAAATCTTTTCTGCTTACATTTTATGCAGAGACAAACTATACTGAGTACTCTGGTACCAGCTATGTGCGTTGGAGGGTTTCTTGCTTAATGTAATCCCTGGAAGACCAGGTTCAGAATGCCTTTTATGGCATATCCGATGTACAAAGATCTCACTTCTACTACTCTAAACCCCAGAGGAAGAAGCAGTTAATACAACACCGTTCACTTTTATTGACTTCCATCCAGAAAATGCTATTTTACAAGTGCTTTGGGATTTGGAGAACATGGACCAGAAGACAATCAGTCAGGCAGCATGGTGTCCCATCAAGCCTGTCTGAAACTTTCCATGAAACTTTGAGATGATCCACAATTTCTGAAGCCGTTCTCTGCACTCATGCCTTTTGAGAAGAAAAGTTGTGCTAGTACAATTCTAGACCAGACTCCATAAGGTAGTATCCTACAGGACTTACTCACCATAAATGCAATAACTTACAGCTCTCTCCATGAACTCTGTTGGGAGAAACATATCCTTTATTCAAGCTTGCTCTATAAATCTAATCTTTCTGTGAAAGCAGATGTGTCAAAAACTACAGAGTAACATACCCTTTTTTCCCTTAGAAATCTGCATTTTTGCCACTTCCAGCCACCCTGGGAAGATAGAACACAGCTAGAGAATAAGGAAAAAAAAAAATTAAACTCTGCTTACAGTTGTTAACTTCTTCAGAGAGTGAGTGAAGTATTCAACCTGGTCTGAAAGCTAATGCTAGCATCCAAGAAGGATTCTCATTACCACAAAAATCCATCCATAAATACTGTTTTCTGCAGGGCTATAAGCCAGGTACAGCCAAAATGGGGGACAAGTGGTTTTAACAAAAGGTCAGGGAAGAGCTTGATCTAAGGACAGTTAGATAAAATACTGTCACATCCAGAGCTGGCATAAGTCAGCGTTGCTCAATTCATCTCAATCAAGCTACAGAGATTGCACTATCTGGTGTTTCCCCTCCCCTGCCCTCCTGTCCCCCCTCCCCCTTATTTTTATAAACAAACCTTTTTTTTTTCTTCTTCTTTCTTTCCTTTGGCATATTGCAATATCAAGTTTCAAGATATGACTCATCAAAATTTGAATACAAGTTTGCTCAATGACTTATTATTTGGATAGGCAGCGTTTTGAAATCCACTCTGAATCAGTCTTGCAAGCTGAACCCTTGGAAAACTCCTTGACATTTGTAAAGCAAAGGTTAATTTGATCATTGTTGCTCATGCAAGTCATTAATATTTTAATATATTAAATGTGACCATTTCAAGATAAACACATCAAATATTTTATTCAAATAGATTTATTACATTTAATAATGGAAATGAGGTTTTTGGTTCCCAGCAAGTCACAAGCATACTTTTACTCACAAAATAAGTTAGAAGAATTAGAACATTAAATGTTCCTGAGAGCAATTCATTTATAATTTTAGTCAGGAATATTTGTAGCAATCATTTGGAGAATAAGATCAACAGGAAAAAAAAAATCTTATTCAATTCCAAATCATTAATTTCCTACAATTAAGGTTTTACATTGACATAAGACTTGCCTTCTGGCTCTTTTCTGAGTCAATTATATTATCTGCTTTTGACAGAAACGAGATTTGACTTAGATATTGAAATTTCAAAAGAAAGAGCTCAGTGAAAACAAGAAGGAACCAGTGCTGGTTTAGAGAGCATGAGAAGTTTTGCACTGATTTCCATGTCTCAATGCTTATTTCCCTTCCTAATATAAAGGCTTTAGATTTCTCCAATATGCTGCTGTAGTTATGGCCATTTCCCTTCTCTCCCTTCGGTCCAAAGATCATGGGATATATTTCTTACAACCACTTTCCAAAACTTCTCCTAACCAGTTCCACCATGATCTCCTTAGTCCTCATTCTGTAAGAGGTCAATAAGATCAATTGTTCTTCCACTCATCTGGAGAAAGGGACAATGCTTCTTTCAGTCCTTGTTCCAGTGTCTTGCCAAAATAAAGAAAACCCAACCCTCATTATTTTTTTTCTCTTAATAATATTGTTGCTTAACAGTAATTTCATAAGCAAAAAAATGTCAAGTCATGGACTGAAAGTGAAGAACAGACAACCACAAAACAGGACCAATGTACAAAATTGTGCCACATTACAATCAAGAGAAAGGGATCTTTAAAAGAAGTGCTGAGGAAGTTTAAACTTCAAGAATTACTTTCTCATCATGAAAATTCTCTAACAGATTATATACCACTTTCAGAGATACAGGCACATTTAAGTCACAAGCATTAGTAATAGAACAAATGATTAAAAGCGTAATTAGAAAGAGATTTTTAAGCATATTCACACAGAAGCTTTCTGAGTAGTGGACCAGATAGCTCTCAAGCAGCTAAGTAATATTAATGGTTTGAAAACACCAAAGCAGGTTCTCAAAGAGCCTAAAGATTACTTTCAGAATGTATACTATCTCCAGCTGTGATGCTGTGTGATTAATAACCCCCCCCCCAAAAAAAAAAAAAAATTAGGAACACCATTTAACAGGATCTATTCGTTACAGAGCAGCAGATACATTAGCTTTGATTGAAAAAAATATTAGTACCACAAAAGAGTTATTTTTCCTATCTGCTTCCTCAATTTTAAGTAATTGTCTCCTATCAGAAAATTTTTTGCCTATTATATGCTTCAGTAATTCAATCTGCTTCATAGCACACTCCAAATCTTTGTACTTAGCTATGAAATTCTACCTTTCAGAGATCCTCATTCACTTTTCTAAAATAGTAAGTATACACATCCTGCCTTGATGCATATCAATTACATGGCTAAGGGATATACTTAGCCTAAGAGATTTCCACTTTTTTCAGACACAAGTTACAGTCACAAATAAATTCCATTCTCTTTTCTACTACTGAACTGAATGAAATAGAAGTGATTTTAACTGAGTGTAGTTTGGAGCCCAGCAACTCATAAAAGATATCTCCAAGGTAAGGCTTTTATAATAATTTCAGAAGAAATCACAGTAACACTCAAATATTTCTGTACATTTCTTTTATCTTCCACTGTCTTTGACAGGGTTTACATAACTGAAACTGAAGACCAAATTTGGGCCAACAAGCTGGAAGTAGTAGGCACAAACACAGTTGGCAGCAGATGAAGAACTGAAAGTTTTCACTAGTCACCTATTTGCAACAACAACATTACAGTACTTGCTAAAGCTTAATCAAATTAACTGATAAAAAGTTTCAAGGTTTGTAATGCACACGTATGCTGTATATTTATGTCAAGCATAAAGGGGTAGCTCTATATCAAAAAGCTGTATTTTTTTTTTTTTTTTAAAAGATTATGGTCCTTTCCATACAAGCTGGACTATAAGTGCTAACCTAGATTTCCGCTGTAATTACAGCTTTCTGAACCAAAGATGGAAAGCTAAGGAGAAGTTTAAACAACTCCAGGTTATGTCAGTCAGGTGAGTTTTAATGCAGGTGAGACAGTCACAGAATTATGATTACATCTCACTGTTCAGCCTCTTTGTCGGCTAATTCACTTCAGCGCAGAAGCATTGAAGTGAGAAATAAAACCTAAGTCCAAGTAAAATGACCTTTCTGGCAGTTTTTTGTGTTAGACATTTAAGACTTTACAAACCACCCATTCACAAGAAGTTACATATTTGAGTGTGTTTCTTCTTCTATACAAGGTAAACTTAACTAAAGAAATAGCTCCTGTGCTTTGTGCTAAGAGACTACTAAAGAAAGATTAGAAAACATCTGTAATCTAACATAATTTAAAAATGAAAAGTAAAAAATTACTTCCCCCCCCCCAAAGTCATTTGTAAGTCTTTTCAGTTTTTAGACTATTTGGCTTTTTAGTATACCCTAAAACACACATTTTCACCAACAATTGAGTATTTCAGCTTTTGACATGCACCACTCAAGTTATCAAACCATTGCATAATACCTCAAACAGGCAGTGTCAAAACATATCAAACAACATCTTCAATTCACTTATTTTTCACTCACCAAGAAAAAGAGTTCTAGAGAGTAAAGACCATGAGGATACACACACTGCTCTCCTATTCAACATGCAAGAAAACACCTTTGAGCTGGTTCTCTCTTCCACTTAGCCTACCTCTAGGAGAGGGCTTTGGAGTCTAGGGAAGCACCTATCATTGAAGGAGGGCTACATTCTCAGAGACAAAAGTACCATGCAGAGATACCAAGACTTTTTTTACATATGCAATATGCATCCTTTTTCCTCAAGTATTCCAGGAAAAACCCATAAGGCCTAGAGGCTGTTCATGCAACATGGGCTCACTAACAACAACAAATTAGGAATTTAGTATTGCACATCTTTGAAGAAATGTAAAAGAGAGTTTTAACTTACATCTCCCAGGTCCATCCTCCTTCTCCAACAAAATTACTGCACAGAGGCAGAATCCTTTCCTCTATTGTATATGGCAGACCTGCCCGGCTGGCAGGAGCAGAGCGGGTAACCTGCTGCACCTGGCTCGCACTGCCATGTGAAAACCTGCAGGGAATGCCCTCTGCCATCCAGAGCAGGCTCTAGCCTCCGACTAGAGGCTTTCCCAAACAGGCCAAGGTGCACCACTCTTCTCAAAATATTTGAACAAGCTGAAGGTTAATTAGTAGTACCTGACCTTACACATTCACCTGTGAGATATTCTTTTAAGACATTCTTAGTCAAGATGCAGTTATTAAAATTAAAAGTTCACAGTGAAAGCAGTATTTCCAGCAGATCACTTTCAATTATTTATCAGTCTTCTTTTTAAAGTGAGGTTATCAAATGAGTTTTCCCTCCACTTTATCTCTGAAATCGAGCTACGAGCTACCTAAAATCAAGCAGCTTTTTTACAGTAATGAAACATAAATTTAGGTACTGTGACTTGTTAAAGCAGAAGTGATATAGGACTCTGCAAACTATAGTTTTACAATATAGTTATTCTCCTAGTGCCAAGAGACAACAGGCTTTATATAGCGGTCTTACAATTTTAGCATAGTTGTGTAAAGCAATATTTCATGTATTTAATAATGCATAACATTATGCAATGTTTGAACACTATTCAAATGATATTATTCAAAATTGGCAAATGGGAATGATTTGAAATAATCAATATTCAATTATTCCATTCTTTCAGACTGTTTTTTTCCCATTTCATGGAAAATCAAAAATCTTAATTTTCTGCTGATTCAAAGAAAAATATATATCAAAGTTCTTATGTGGGTACACTATATTAAAAATATTAAATACTGAAGTAAATATTAAGGAGAATAAAATACATTGAAATTGAGGTGTCCTAAATAGTTTGGGCAGTAAACTAGAAATCAGTCAAGCAACATAAAAATATAATAATGCAAATAAACACTTTTGATTAACACCTTCTTGGTCTATGCTTTGCAATAATGTTCTCAAGAACACTTAAAATGCTGTTCCTCCTCTGTCATCTTTCCCTGCCAGTCTTTAGCAACGGCAACACAATTAAAATTGCATTTTCTTAAGACATCAATATGTCAATATGGATAAAAATTATGTATCTTTATTTTTAATCAACATAGGAAGTGTATTACAAATAACTGGGCACGATAATATTTAGGTATCTTATAAATTTTGTATTAATAATAATTAGGAACAAATATTGATTTTAAGCAAATATACTTTTATCACAACACCCTTTGCCGACAAAGGAAGACTATCATTTAGGAAGGTTACATTTCAATTAGATCTAGGCACTGAAAACACTAAAACTTACGTTTTAAAGTAAAAATTTAATTGCATTTGCTGCTACAACTGCATGAAGCATATCCACATTCTTTCTTATTGAATTTACTCTGATCATGCTTAGAGTCCTCTTCATCAGTACATGCAAAGTTTCTCTTGGCCAGCAGAAGATATCCTTATTTATTATATCACTTTGCTCATCACTCTCTCCTAATAAGAATTTTGCAAGGCTACTGATTCAAAAATGATCTCTGTTAACTCTCTGACTGCCCTCCTCACATCAGGAGCGGAATTTTTCCAGTGAAAAATAACAGGACTCTTGAACTTAACTGAATCTTGGAACATTTCCATTCATTTTGCCCCTGATTTATTATCCATCTTCAACCAGGCTGCTAAGGTTATTAAATGTATTTGACAAGCTAAGCTTTTCTTACCAATTAAATATGCAAAATAGGGATCACAAAGTTTGCATATCATATTTGAAAAAGTGAAAAGATCCTTGCTAATTCCATATGGACTAAAAAGACATTCTTAAAATTTCCCTTGCAGCCATAAAAGCATATTCAAGTTCTTACATGTTTGCCCTGGTCCCTGTATTAAGTTACAAAGACTCAGAACTTCAGAAGATCCAGTGGGTCAACGAAGCAGACTCAGTTCAGCAGATATCTATGGAACAGTGGAAAATAACTGCAGTTATCATGGGACAGGATGGCTGAGTGGCAGCAAAAGAGATTATAAGAAGTTGCCTTGTCCACCTGAGCAGAGATCATTTACGATCTAAATACTTCCTCTGCCTGTTTAGATGAATCAGTTCAGGCATAATAATTGTAGGACTGAGGTACAACTCATAAGAAAGCTTAGGTCCTGGATAGCTACATCCATATGGTTTTGTTGATACAGTATTGTAGGTAACCCTAGAGTTGCCCTTCTCAGTGGCCTAGAACCATAGTATGATTTGTTGTAGAAGTACTTTTATAAGATTGATGTGGCCATTACAAGAAGTCTTGAGTTTTACTGCACTAAAGCCTGAGAGTATGATGGAGCCAGATTTTCACCAAGTACAGTTGCAGCTTCTTTGCTGTGAAATTTACAGTAAGAAAGGCGTAAGGAGCTTTGGTTTTGTCATCTATGCAATATGTCCTATATCCATATTGTGTATGTCCTATGCAAAAATTTAGGACTCTGTATAAAGTTAATGTTCTATTAACATCAGTGGGATTAAATTGTTGTATGAATTATGGTTATTGAACTGTTTGATTCTCATAGATATTACTTTAAAGCAAAATGTTAATATGTGTATTATGAGAAAAACAAGTGAGGGGCTTATATTTTAACATATTCTATTAACTGACTTCTCAAAAATGTGTCCATAAGTAGTGACAGGGTTAAAGGTCTGCAGCATCTCTGGCACTAAGGAGATAATGAACAGCCTCATGTTTTTTGACATTTATCAGCAGGACAAGCAAAGTCCTTAGCTGCTGTGTTTACATGGACAGTTTCAACTAGGCTGAAACTCCAAAAGGGACGTTAAATGAATTCTAGCTCACTTAACACTTGAATATTGTGTTTGAGCTCTGAAGCTTCATGAATTGCCAGCACTCAAGAAAAAATCCCTTATACTCTAAATAATGGACGTACAGAGCAGCCAAGGCTCAAGTTCTGGGAAGGAATATCACAAATCATATTTTGTTTATGTAAATCAGTCAAGAAAATGGATTATAGTACTCCTTTTCTCAGAGGCTGTAAATTAAATTTCTTTTGAATACCACTCCCACTTGTCCCCTTTCATCAGCCCTCAATGTCAGGAATCTAGGAGCAGTAGAGACCAAGAGTATAGTCATTTGAAAACACCACTCCACGTCCAACCCAGCACGGAAGCACGCAATGAATGGAAGTGCTTGCAAATACAGTTTCACACCAAAAGCAGCCGTGTTCTGCAGCAATGTTGCAGACTCAGACTTTTTTCTCAAAGGCTTAATATTTTAAAATATTTGGCTATATTTACACTTGCAAGGTCATCTTCTTTTAAGTTGTCTTCTGTGAGGAAGACACGGCAGCAACTACCTGTAGAGATAAAGAGGGAGTTGGAATGGGGACTGTTAACACTTTACTACCATTTCCTACACTGCTGCGTTTAACATGTAATAGAATGTCAGAGTTTACAAAATTTCTAGTACTTGATCTCAGTTGTTAAAGGCACATCCATGTAATGGATGTAGATGAGAAATAAGGTGCCCCCAACTTAAGACGCTTTAAGAAGGCACACAGTTGTCATTGAGGAAGTTTAAGAGTTAAAATCACAAAGTCAAATTCTGCTCCTGAATGCACACAGAGTAGGATCTGGACCATAACAAGAGTTTTGTCAATTCTCAATCTATTGCCAGTATTTGGAGCTAGAGTATTGTTCAGCTATGTAAATACCTGCGCATATTTTCCTTGCCTATACTTCATTATAAATTAATTCTGAAAATCTCCACTTCAGGCTTCAATACCTATAAATAGATTTGCTATAAGGATGATAAACAGGGATGAGGCTTCATCTTAAACACATTATATTGAGCGGTATTAATGGTTATTTCTTAGATTATGCGTCATTGACCTTCACAGGGCCGTTGACAGAAGTCTGCATGCTCTGCATATGTGGATTGTCCTCCTTGTGGTTTTAAAACAAAGACTCACTCAGGCACATTTGTAAGCCGACATGACATTTAAAAAAGCTCAACAACTTAACATGAACGTGATAGCAGTGTAAACCCATTTAAAAAAGCAATATTCCATACTGCTTGGATGGACTTCTGTAGTACCAAACGTCCTATACATAAGTAAGCATGAAGTGTATTTACGGTCTGAAGAAAGAGCAATTTTATTTCATTAGAAGGAATAGTTTTAGCCCATAAGTGAAAGAAAAAAAACCATAGGGCTTAGCAAGACAAGTCCATTTAACTTTTCATTAAACTCACTGAACCTCTAAGGTACTAGGCCTGGGAAACTGAAGCAAGTTATATCCTGTCTTCTGCCAGTGAACTGCTGCAACCACTATATCAACAAAATTGCAAGGCTTCTTTCCAGTACTTACATGAGTACATACAGTTGCATTATTGGCGCTCCAATGAAAGGAAGCATTTAATACATTTAGCCACAGAGCAACCCTGAGCAGAGACTAATACAGAGACAGGGAACAGAAACATACAGGGATTATATTATCAGGGAGAGACAATGAATGAAACCTCTGCTGGAAGAAGGAAACAAAGCTGGGTCTAGCTGGTTGACATTGGGCTAACCTCTAACCATTGAATATCCTTTTCCTCTACAGTGAAATGTCATCTCTCTCCCACAATTAACAGAGTCCCTAACAAGACCTGTTGTTTCAATTCCTGGTGCTAACACAGACAACAAAGGGAAGGGTATGGAAGGGATGGGACGGGACAGCAAGGCAAGGTAACACAACGCAAGGTAAGGGAAATGACATGTATAGTCCCCTCCCAGAACTGCTGCTGACGTAGAATGGAGGAAAGAGAATCACAATGACTCTGTAAGATTTGGGAGCCACATTGCCAAAATTACTGTGTGGTTCCAATTTTATTGCTTTTGGGGGCTGTGAGATCATGGACTTGATGAGTTGCATTTTGGTACAATATAAATAGATATCCACTTCATGAAACAAAACGGTTATGTCTTTGAAGTATACAACCACACCACAGACATATACACTTTCAAATATACCTAAAATAAGAAAGAGCCCTCAGCATCCAAAACATTAGTTTAGAAAATTTCAGGTTTGACTATCAAACTGATTTAATAGCTCTGGATTGTATTGCTAAGTTCTCATGATCAGTATCAAAGCTTTCATGCTTGCCTGGAGTATGCAGAATGAGAGCTGATCTAGACAATAATTTTGAAAGACATTCTTTTTCATGTGTATAAATAATATATTTTAAGAAAAAGCTTGAAATAAACTGCATCAAAATTCATATATATATATTTTTTAATCAACCTAAACAAACAATTCTTGACTCAATCCCAAGCTGAGACTGTGATCCATTCTTTAGGCTAGCGGGTTTTTTTTGCAGCCAAGTCACAAACCCCTGAAAATAAAGAATTATAAAGAAAATTCTATGAGACCCTGAAGTGTAGCAGCAGGAACAGTGCTTGTATAATATTAAGAAAAAATTCAAACAGCTACTTTAAAAGCAGAGTAATAGCCAAATGCATAAAATCACATAAAACACAAAACACAGCAGCATTTTACTAGTAGAGAGCAAATTCATCATCCTGGCAGTCAGTAATTTTATAAAAGCTCCTGTTCTCATTATGCCTTTTAGTGTTTTAACTACAGATGAAAAATAGAAACAATTTTAGGCTATTCCCGGCACACTCAAGTAGGTTTAAGGGTGGCTGACCAGATGGAAGTGACTTACTTATAAAGCACTGTGTTTTACCTTCTGTTCCCTCTGGCACTGAAAAGAGAGGAAAAGCACTTCTGAAAATTTCAGGCTCTCCTTGTGGAAGCAGTAATATATGTTTAGCTAAAATTATTTTAAATAGGCTGCTGTCACTTCTGGATTTACTATAATAAAGACAATTGGAACATGTTTCATGTAGCACAAGAACTGGCTGGGGAAACAATCTTTGAAGAACTTCAGGTTAGTGTAGGTAAAGCAGTCTGCACATGGTAAAGACAATGTGTTCTGTAGTGAAACTTTAGAAGCCATAGGTCAGAAAAGGTTTATAAGGAACATACATAATTGATATTTAAAGCTGTAGTCAGGAAAAATGCTAGTTCCGGAGCGGTGAAAGAAAATGGTCATTCTCTTGACTTATGGTTTGAATCACATCTCATCTACATGGTTCCTGCCTCCACAAATTTTGTCTTCTGAGTGTCCAGTGCAGAGAGGTGTTCTTAGTCTCAGCATGTTCGGAACCATTACCAATGGGTGGTGTAGGGCACGAAACAGATTCATGCATCAAAAATTGACATCCACTTTAACAGCTTATAGTCAACAGGACTAAGCTGATGCCTCCCAAGCCTTCCCTGTGATAAAATATCTCTGATAAGATTAATAGGGATCCAGTTCTGATCTCACTGACACCAGTATAAATCTGGTGACAACAGTGGGACGAGCATAACACTCCCTATCCAAACCAAGTTCATCAGGCAATGTGCAGGTTTTTCAATCATTTCAACTCAGAATGGTCATTAAATCCCCCCATTAGGATTTTAATGATGAAATGACAAGAAACAGAATGGAAATCTTTTATTGTAGGATTAAAGAAAAAACAGAGTTTTTACTCTTTTTTTTTTTTGGGGGGTATTAACCAGAGAAAAGGCATGCCCACAAAGAATATGTTTGTGACCTTTCTAGTAACCTTTACTCAGAGTCAGTATTGCTGGATGTTCTGTGTTTGGCTGTTATATAAAATTAATGCTTTTTGGACATTTACTAAACAGGTGTCCACTTCTCACTAAGATGCATGTTTTAGCTTCAGTTGTCTGCCTGGAGATCAAAACCAGTAATTATATTGTCAGTGAAATTTCTGTTGAAAATACCTTTAACAGTCTACCCAGAGCTATTGTGTGGTGCTTCTCAGGTGGGTCAAACTCATAATGCTTTCAAAGCAATAAATGACTTTTGAAGTAGACAGTAGAAGGAAGCGGAGGGATTCCTATCTATTCAACACACTTAAGTCTAAATATAAGCACAAAATCAATAATTTGATAGCATAATAAAAGAAAGTCAAAAACTACTGATGGGTAGGTGACCCAATAGTGACATATCATTTCCATAGAGAGTGGCACACAAGGACCAAGATGTCTGGTCACCTTTGATTTTCTAGACAAAACAAGCTCAATTTTTTTTTCCTTATTGAAATGAATTTCACTGCAAATCCAGAACAAGTTTTATCTCCAAATACAGTAAGAACAAGTGACACTTTGTCATTCTACTCCAACACTACCAGTCAGATTGTGCAGTTCCATTGATTTTATCACTCCAGTTCCTTCCTGACCTGATTTTCACTGAAAGTTTAAAACATTAGCAATTAAAACCTACAGATGAACATGAGATATAGGCTAAGAACAAGTGCTTGAAGCTTCGTTCTGTTACTGACTGTTAGGGACCTAATACATTTCTGATTTTTCCACTGACCTTTATGGAAAGTGCTGGGTGCTTAAAATTGAAATAAATTGCAATAAACACTAAGAAAAGAACAAGGAAATTCAGGAGAGAAGACCTGATGATTCAATAAATGCTAAGTTTATTGCCCAGTTTCTAAAAGGATTAATGCTGTTACTGCAACAGAAACTTGAAGACATTACAACCTGTTTAAGGCCATGGCTTGCTCTCTTGTTGTGCTCATATTGCCTTACTTTACAGAAGGTGAATGAGTGAAATACCTGGAGGAAGATTTCCTTTCAACAACACTGCCTGTCGTCAAGAGCTGGGCTCTGATAGCTTTCTGATAAGACCACTTTCCTGGCAGGCTTCTTGGTCTTTTTCCTATGTATCAAACTGAATAGAAGTTCCTTTGATTTACAAGTCTTTAAGGGATAAAGATTAAACTCACACCTTTAGAGTAAAAAAAGTAAAGCTGGATGAGTGTTTTAGGAAGAAGTAAAACTGAACAAGAAACAGAAACTGGGAACAAAAAGTCTGGAAAAGAAAACAGATTTTTCCAGACTTGAGCACAAATCTAAAGATATATTTGACTAAGCCAAAATAAGTGTGCAGATAAGGGGAAGGAAATAAGCTAGAAACTGGCTTTTAATTCTCCATTGTTTACAAATTCATTTTAGGCTGATACTTACGGTAGTTACCTTATAGCCAGAACCAGTGGCTTTGCATAGTTCACTGTCTGTGATGTTCTGGACTACTCTGCTCTTATGTACCTTTAAAGTTTTTATTGCTGTAAGTTGTCATTTTATCTTTAGCTAGCTGTTCTGTTATATGATGCAGTGACTAGCAGAAAACTTTCTTACTCCTGTTCCTTATAGCTGTGGCAGTGTATTTGCATTTTACTACTTAAATGTGCAGCAGGAACAAACACTGAAGTTAAGCAGGCTTTCTGATTTTCTTTACGTTGCAGTGTCTTATCAATAATGGTCCTGGGACATGTTCATCCATTACATGGACTGTACCACACATTTATGCTTATGCTGAACAGCCACCTCTTAAATAGCTGTGTACTGGTATTTCTGCCTGTGTGGTTCATTCTGCACGGCACACAAGAATGAGGGGTGAATATCAGGACAGAGTTAATAGTTGAGACTAGAGAGGTATAAAAAATCATGTTATATCCTTGTAGATCTTCCCACATGTCTCTCCTTAACAAAAACACATAAAATCCAACATCCTCAATATGTAGATGAATTCTATTTATTCAACTTACATGAGTACCAATTGTATTGAACCTTCTCACAGGAGTTAAGTTAGCAGTATTTCATCCTTACCATGTAAACTACAGTTGGTCTAATACAACTAATTAGAATGCAATCCAGATTATGCTGAACTCAACAGTGAATTCTGCTATTGAATATAGGATTTCAGCCCTGGTTATAATTTCAAAGTATTTATACCAATTGATAGCACTTTCACTTATAGTATTGTCGCTCATCTTGGGCATTTTACATTTAGGACTCACAACATTCAGGTGATAGCTGTCAGGTCATATTCACCTCAAGGCAAGTCAGATATGCGGCCAAGATAAAGTTTTGCTTCCCCAAAGATGAAAGGAGACAGACTAAGAAATTAGTCTTGTAGCCATGAGAGGAAGCCAGGGGAACTATAATGGAGCCAGGGGAAGATCCTTGAAGATGTGAGTGGTAATTTCTGCTGACACTATACAGTCCCAGTAATTACAGCTGCTGTGGCCCCACACAGCATTATTGGTCCATTATTGGTCATAATATCCATTATTGATACTATGGCAGCAGCCCCATGGCTTTCCAGATCTCTGATGTGTGCAAAATAGTCAGCAACTTGGCCATTTGTCTCCCCTCTCTTGGCAGTGTAATGCCTACGTTGTCAATGCCAGAAGCTAGTGTCACATAATTTGGAGTTGGGACACTGAAAATAGCAAGCTCAAGTGACTCGCCCAAGGCAGACAGGCAGACAATGGGAATTCTGGTTGTGGATCCACGGGAATTCTGACCCCTTGGTTTATACTCCCAAGAAAACACCTTTCATTCTTGAGCTATCAATTCAGCAAAAAGCTTTAAATACATGCTTCATAAAAAAGAATTAGGCAGATGCTCGAAAATCAGGGCGCTGACAGACTTTCTTGAAACAGGCCCATACAAACATCCAGTTATTGTCCAGAATACTGCTTGCAAAAAACGTATCATTTCATTTGTGCCGCCAGCCAGTTACTCTACTTTTGTAGCTACAGCTGCAGTTTCAGTGAAATCTTTCAACCTGAGCAGCAATTAGATGCGTGAGTCAAAAGGCAGAATCTGACTATAACTATAATTTCTTCATAACCTCTTATCTTTTATGACAATCAGATTTCTAAGAGTCAAGGCCGTCTTCACACAGTTGCTGAAGGCCATGCAGTGGATGCTTTTATGATAGCAACAGGAGCACAGCCACAGCAAATTGAACTATGCCTACAAAGGCTACATTGATTCTTCTTGCATGGGCTATGTGAGAGCATTAGCCCTCAGGATTTGTTATGACTGAGTTCCAAGTTTATTGAAGACAGTCATTAGTGAACAGCAAATCACCATCCATATGACTGAAATCTACAGTTACTCAGCTATGTAAGTCATACACTCAAGCTCTCTGTTTGCATATTGATTGTAGTTTGGTCTTAACAGTTTGTCCTGTAACTTCCCATATTGCACAATCCCCACTTTTGATGAATTCTGTCATTAAAGGACCGTTCATGATTTCATCATATTTCTCCCCAGTGAAGTCTTAATAATGGAGGATGGGTTAGAAATTGGCTAATCTTTTGGGGAAACAAGTAAAAATCCCAGCATGAAATAGAATTATTGTGCCATATTTTTAAAGGAATTTGGCTAACCTATGTTGCTAGTACTACATAAAGAGTATTATATCTTTTTTAATGTTGACTGAAAAATGCCCTTATATCATCAGTTATTCTCATGCATTTATACAGAAATATTTAGAGATTTCATAGGGATATCCAACCTTCTTTCCAATTAATATTAGCAAGAATTGTAAATATCTGCCTAAAGCTATAAAAATGTAGAACTAATTGATAAAGTACAATGCTGTGCAGAAGATGCTGCTCAGCAACATTCCTGCACATACTTTATAAAGATTTTGTACCCTCCCCTAAACAAAATACCAATAACATTTTTTATTCTGTCTTTGAGATAAACAGAGATCAAGATAAATGCAGACTCAGTGGATCTGAGCACTTTACATAGTCCTATAATGCTGAAGAACTACAAGGAAAGATTTACTGACTTCAAAGGGGACTGTTATGCAATTCAGTTACAATACTTGCTACAACACAAATACAATACAATACTTGCTTTTTTTAGCAAATAACCACTGTCTTGTAAATTATGCCCCATTTATGCCCAATACTATCAATGACTAGTTAATGTTCAGATCTTCCACCAATACTAAGAACTGCTGCTCTGCATAAATTTATATTTATACTTATATCCCATTTATAGCAAGCATGAAAAAATCTTTAGTAGACAGTACTTAAGCCTGGAACTTTTCAAAATTCAGGTTTCACAATTCAGGTTTCATAGTACTTCAACAGGACTGGACTCCTCAGGCCCAAAGTGGAGATATATTATTTGTATACCTTATGTATTACAGGATCTAACTTAATGCTCTGTAATATAGGGACATTAACAGTCTAAGTTGACTTTCTTCTTTTAATGCCCCATAAAACATAGAAATAGTGACAGCTAAGACTGACTTTTCTTGTTTTATATTTATTGATTGTGCTTTTTATTATTTAATGGATGCCTTTATCGTGGAAGTGGATTATAGAAGATCAATTTTAAACTTTAACCTTGTCTGATAATTTTTTTAAGTACAAATCAAGCCAAAATGTTATTACAATACTTTTGTGGGTTAAATGAATTGAAGAATATATTTGCAATAGTTTTCTTGAAGAAAAATCTAGTGGAAATTAGTACAAATTATACCAAAATGAATGGAATAGGTATTTCTAAAAACATATGACATTTAATAAAAGCACTGATAATAGTCCTATTGATTTTAAATTTCTTATAATTATTCCAACATTAAATGTTCAAGACTCTTTTAAAATACCAAAAGTCACTATGTTATATTAAATTGTATAGTGCTTTTCTTACAACACTTAAAAAAGAAGCTTAGGTTGAACTTATCAGGAAATGGCTTTCTTATGCCATTAATCTTTTTGAATTTTGGGTGGAGAAAAAAATCACGTAAAATTACAATAGAAATTTAAACCCCAAAGCATTCATAGATGGAAAAATAACATCTTTTGAAACCACAAATGCTGCACTAGAAATAGCTGTATATTTTGATTCTGGAATGTTCATTATAAGAGGAACAATTTAATCTTTTCTATACTCATTTCTCATTTGAAATGAAAAATCATTTCAACTCCAAAAGCATGGATCTTTTATTTTCAAAAATATCATTACAAAATATTTTGATTCCTTTAAACATTTTTCATCTAAATACACTGAATATAATACATTTCCAAGCTTTTAATCAGCCAACATTTTCTCAGTGCAAAATTCCCAACTATCATTTCTGGTCATCCAACTTATGAGATCACATTTAAATGTTATTTATCCTCTTAAGGTTTCATTAAAAATTTTCCTAAGAGTTTAGTGCAGTAATGTTGCTTTTAAAACCTATTTGTTTGGTATCTAGAAGAAAATGTCTCTCTTGTTAAGATAAATGACCTGCAAATATCCATAAATCAGACCAAGATATATAGCAAGGTGACATTTATCAGTAGGGCTTTATCCTGCATATGACTGAGCATGCTGGCCTCAGGCCAGTTAAACAAGTAACGCACTATTCACCATACAAAGTATTTTAGAGAACAGTACTCAGCATCTAGCAGATAGACTTTATAAAAGGCATGTTTAGAAAATGTACAATGGACTTAAAATTTTGTCCTGAAGTGTAAATGTAGCAATGGGACCCACCCACTCATAATCGTTCATATAGGTGATAAATGTCAGAAAAAATGTCAGCATGAGCCAATGAAGTATCACAGAGATGCTCAAATTGTATCACTAGCACACACTTACACTATACTGCTGGAATTAACTCATTCAGTGTTCTCTCAGGCATCTTCATGAGGTACTCTACTGGGCAGTTTGCATATACTGAGTTGGAGTTGGTGAAGTCCAAAATGGACAGTCACCAAGAATGAAAGTGATAAAAAAAAATCAAGGAACCATTATCAACTATATGGGCTTCATTAATCAAGACTGTATTTCTTTTTTAAAAGGCAGTTTTCCAGTTCAGCTCATTGGCCTAGAAGAACGGATCTCTAAACAAAATCTACTGCTTGCAGTAGATTCTGTTCATCTATGAATAGTGGCTGCTTTATGAAGAGTAAGTTTGAAGGCTATAGTCAACTAAATTTGCGATTAGGAGTAAATAAAGAGTAAATACATTGAGTTCTTCAGACTCTTCTCACTGAAAAACTGAAGAGAATGAGGAATTTGATCCAAGACTTTTTGCCTGAATGGATGTCTGAGTGCTTGAGCTAGAAAAGAAGCATGAGACAAACTGATGGACAGTAGCTAATGTTCAGGTCTCAGTGCTGAAGGCCTAGCCAAATGATATATTTGTGTCTCAGAGCCATAAACATGCCATAAACACTTCTACAACTTACAAGAACAAAGTCTCTTTTTTTCTCTGGAGAAAACGAATAGAACATGTAAGGGGAGACCCAACCTTTCTAAATTTGCATGGGTTTACACCCACTGCTGTCCAAATCTAAGTAGGTGGACCCCAGATACACAAGTGCTGGACACTCTCCAGTACTCTCTCCTTCTGATCAGTCAAGTCTCCTTATCTGTTTTCTTGCTGTCACTTTCTGCTACCTGCAAAGCAGAATGAACATTGAATGAATATGGGGCCCCACTTCCTTCCTTGCATTTTTGCCCATACCAATCACAACCACATACTACTGCTCTGCAGGCAGGAGGTGAGGCTCCAGCGTAGACTAACTGAAAGCCTTGCAAAAGAGAAACTTCATAATTCCCAGGCAAGCCTGTGAAGTCGTCCAGACCATTGTATTATATGACTCCGATAATCTTCTGCTTTAGACAGAACAAGCAGTGATGCTGATATGCTGCAGTTTTAGACACAACATGAAGAAAGATCAAACCTTTAAACCAGAGACTTTACGTTTTAGTAATTTATTTTCTTCATTTTTCCCTCACAGTCCTCATTTCACAACAGCACTAAAACTTAACAAGATTCCCCAAAAGACCAGTTACACCCTAGCAAAGTAACATGAGGCACATCAGACCAATGTTTCTTCTTGAAAACCACAACTTAGGTATTCAGAAAACCACTAGGAAACCAAAACCATCTGGGGGTCCAGTGTTACAATATGGGGGGACCATCTGCACACAGGCACTTAGAATTGACTCAGAAGTCTAAAAATAAATTTGATGTTTGCATTCTTTACTAAACAGCTCTAACAAAAGGTGGCAGCGCTGTATAGGAACAGGTTGAGATGGCTGCACACTCTGTTTTTCCATATCACTGCTCTGCCCTCTCCTGGGACTGCTAGCATACTGCTTAGTCAGTCCACAGCAGGCGGTGGCATGGACCAAGCAAACAGTACAGTGGAAATGTACTGCTTCACGCTAATGACTGAAAGACTTGCTGTGAAATATTGTATTTTCTTGAACAGTAGGAAAACATACACCCTGCAAAGCAAGACAGTTCGAGGGCACTTCTATTTATTGTTTCATTCTGATTAACATAATAATAAGAAAAGAGTAGTACTTTTCTAAAAAAAAGAAAAAAAAGCTTTGATAAAAGTTGCTAATGTTTTTATTTTATTTTACCTTTAAATTTTCTTTTAAATTTGAACTTTAATAAAATAGGAATTAGTAGGTGTATATTTATATGGATTTATAGATAAAGTTTTCTTTTTATCCAAAACGGTATGTTGATTATATCATTTATGGGTTGGTTTTCACTGAAGGTCATACCAGGAAGAGGTATTTCTTCTTAAAGTCAGACTAATCATTGGTTGCAGGCCATCATCACATATAAGTAGTTCAATGAAAGTAAAGATTAGCATTTTAAAATGAGGAAGCATAAGGACAGAGTTTGAAATGCATTTTAGAAACCTAAAATAACCTGTTTTTTCCAGACCTTTGAATTCTCCACGCCATTTGCCATTTTGGGAAAAATAACCCAGAAAACAAAAACACTTCAGACTTGTTTAAAGGCATAAAAACAAACACCATACCCTAATTTGAAGTTGCCAACTTCACCAGCATTGGTGAAAACTTTTAACCAAGTGAGAAACAAGGTCAGAGGTTCACATAAGTATAATTCATTTTTTAAAAAGCAAATACTCTTTTTGTGATAACCACTTTCTGACGAGCCATTCAGTCTTTAGATCTGTTCTTTGTACAAGTTAAAAAGCATTCTATTATTAATGCTTGACAGAGCACCTGTCACTTTACAGCACGAATATCCATCACACAAAATGTATACATCTACTTCAATTACAGGCATACAAGAATAAAAGTTACAAAAATAAGACATTTAAGAGACAACATGCTATTTCATTGACAAGATCTCTATAGTAGACAGTGTGGTCTCAAGGTGAGGTAGATCTCTTGTCTTTGTGAATTTTGATCTACACTTTTCATGAAGTACGGGCCAAGAATTTAGATATAAACTCATCAGCAATTCATCAAGGCACAGCATAAGTACACTTCATGAATTGCTCATTTGCCGTTTAGTTAATGTGATGACCTGTTGTACTGAGGATAAGTTATTAAGTAATGAAATAGGATGATTGGATTAAGCTAATTACTTGCTTTGAAATGACATTTGTACATACATTCTTTGGCCTTGCTAGAATGTATTATGTAATCTAAATGGTGTTTTTGTATTCCATTTCACAACTTTCAAAGCTGTATTTTACCTGATAGATAGGGTCACTAAAACGGTGACTCAAAAAAAGAGGTCACATAATATATTGCTGCTGTAAAATAGACTCTATACCAGAAGGCACATACTAATCAATCCAGCCTGAGGTGCAAAGCCTGAGGATATATTAACATGTATAAAGATAATAACAGAACTGATCAGATTATTTTGCTCAAACAATATTCTGTGCAGAGGGATACAGGATCTAAGACCATACTGACAAGAAGGCTGTGGTATGAAGAAGGGTTTTTTATTTCTTTTGAAGTTTGTTAGTAAAATCAAAGTTCAGCAAGTAAGGAAGTCTTTACTGCAGTATAGCTGTTGGGGACTCTTTGTGAACAGGCTAGAAATTCCCACTGGTCCTGCTCTCCATCTGCTCTTTTTACTTTGTGTGCATATGTATGCAGGGAGCAGTTAATGGTTCATTCTCTGGGTAGGAGATTACAAGGCTGGTAGCTGTTTCAAATTTAATCCCATAGCAGACACAAGCCAAATGAGAAAGCATCTCTGTGGTACATCTCCACCTGCATTGCACGTCTCATTATCTTAATCCACCCTGACAATTCTGCCACTGTTCCTGACAGGCTTTCTAACAGGAATCAGTGAATGAGAAAGACAGAGTCCATAATACTTCAATCTATCATCAGCTCAATCAGTACAGCCTCCATTTGGTTCAAGAGGCAGAGTGGAGTTAGTCAAGAACAGGAGAAAGAGCCAAACGGATGGAAAGAAGGGGAGGAGAGCAGTAACACACAGTAAAGGAAAAAAAGGAACAACAGCAGTGGCAGGAGCTGCAAAGAGACAAAGATGTGTCAAACTCAACAGACGCTAGTCATTGCTGTGCTGCCCCAAACTTGCCCAGTCCCATGGAATCTGAAAGACCTGCACTCTCCGGGATAACTGCAGTGGCAAGGGCAACATGTTCCTATGCTACTTTTTGGTACCTTTTGGTTTGGGGATAATTTTAAGACTGATAGAAGTGAAAGGAGTGAATAAGCTCTCCCTGCAACAGTTAAGCGTGGCTCAACAGCCCAGGATTTCCAGCAGTCGAAATGCTACTGCTACCTTATTTCCCAGGGTGGGGCCTAAGGGAAGCAAGGTGATGGGCCACTGCTTCGTCCACTGCTCCTGCGCAGTCCTATGCCCTTGTCTCAGGAGCTTTTGGTCTCTCCTGGGAGCTCCTTACTGCTGTACATGTGGCACACACACACACGGCTCATGGCTTCATTTGTCCTTCAGCCTCACAACATGGAAGTCCTCCCTTCTGTAGTTTACCAGCCTCTCTTCCACAGCAAATGAGATACCAAGTCATGACATGACTGGTTATAGCCCAGATTGGAAGGCTGGCATTTGTGGGAGAAAAAACATGTAGCTGAGTTGCAGAGCCAGGCTTCTTAGAGTGACTCTGTCTTTTACCTGGGCCACCTGCAGTTTAAGGCTAAATTAACAATTTTTGATACTTTAAATGCTCATGTTAGGCATAGAAACCACATTCTATCCAGTATTCATTCTCATGCACCTGTATACATACTCTGTGACAGCAGAAAATACAGTGACATTTTGGGGATTTAACCAAAGTCAAATTCTGTGCTACATTGACAAAAGTTATTTGAAATTACATTCACAAGCAGAATCTGACCTTGTATTTGAAGGGACTTTTCACAATGTTTTTCATTGTCCTAGGGTAGAATCTGAGCCTGTGTACACTCACAAAGCTGCCAAGTGAAACAGTTTCCTGCCTACAACTCTTGGGCTGTTTTCCTCTAAAAAAATAGTAGTGTTAATTTTGTCTGCCTTACCTTCTAATGCTTTCCTAAGAGAGAACTCAGGTCTTGTAAAATTACTTATTCTTTCCTTTGGTATTAACCAGAAATTGCATTTCACCTCAGACATTTATCTTTTTATATACAATATATTTGCCCCATTCCTTGCAACATTTCAGCTCTAATTTATTTGCTCCAAACAAAATCCTCCATTAAAGCTACTGTTCTGCTTCTAAGTAATGTAAAAGAAATTTATCAAACTTGTCAGAGGGACTTTCTGCTATATCTAAACAAGAATCAATCTGCAATGAAGTTATGAGCTAGTAGGGTTAAATATATAAACTCAATGCTATTGAAAATGATTAAAGAATAGGATCATGCAGAGCTAAATTAGAAAGATGGGAAATGCAAAGCAATGAAGCTCAACAGCACTAAAACACTGAAGATGTTTTGCATGTTGGCTTGTTAGAGTGAATTTCATCTAAAAGGAAAAGAGGTCTCCTCTGTAAATATTATTTTTATAATCTAAGTGAAATCTTGAGCTGTGGATATCTGAGTAGCACGATTTTTCTTGCAGTTTCTAATTATTTTTTATAGTATAGTACCACCTAGAGGTTCTCTTGTTTCCTGCATTTTTCATGCGAGAAGTGGGAAGCAAAACTTTTGGAGCTTTTGACCTTCATCCATAAGACAGACACAGGGTGGGAAAGGAAATGGAGGCAACTGGTGTCAGTGATGAGGTTCCTGAAGGAAAAAAAAGCCAACGCCAAAGAGAAGAATAGAAGCCAAGTTTCCTGCCAGTCCTGTTTCAACCACCACAGTTCTCCAGTGAACTCTAGCTCACCTTATGTTAATGAATTCATTTCATTATGGCAAAACTAATAGCCACTCAAACAAGTGCAAAGATGGTTTTAGCTCTAAAACATGTGAACTCCAGTCCTTTCACTATTTTCTCATGCCATGCCACACGATATCATACGGAAAAGGCTGTGCAACTATTCCACGCTCCATCTGCATCAAGAAGTAGATACAGATTTTGCCTCTGGCCAAGATAGATATATGCTCCCTCATCCTCATCCTTGCAAGCAATTGCACCCCAGAAATAAAACACATGAGCTTATTAACGCTTCTAAGACACAATTTTACTGTAACTATGCCAGATGAAGTTTTCCTATTTGAACCATCAAATGCAATAATTATCATCAGGCATACAAAATATACGTTATAAGCATGCCATCTTGTTGTCTGAGACTCTAACTCTCTACAACCATTTTAATCCTTGTCAGCATAATGTTGTGTCTGTCATACTTAGAATATGTAATCCTGCCTGATCATTCTGGCTATTTGCAGCCAGTGAATTTCTCCTGTGTAATTTTACATTTCAGCTAATCAGAACTTCCCATTGTTCTAACCAGATAATAATTACATATTTTAAAAAAAGAATAAATATGTAAAGTATCATAATGGCATTGTTTAAACTATGCTTTTAATTGTGTGTTGTAGGCCACATTTCCATATTGCAGTGCTCATCTGCACTTTTCATGTCACTGTAAGAATTCAGAAAGGGTAAAATATGGGAAACTTTCTAAAAGTTAATAGGGTCTTTTTATGCATCTCTTTTTATGACCTGCAACCATTCTTGGATCCAGGAATCATTTTTGTTTGTTTTACTACCAGACCTTCAATGTACATGCTCCAAGATGACAAGTCGTTCTATCTCCTCTCAGGATTCTTTGTTACAAGATTCTCGGTGTTAGTGTCAAAATATGCTTTTACTTTTTTTCCCAACTTTCTTTCATGTCATTGATTTTTTTTTATGTTGGATTTTACTTTGGTTTGATTTGTTTTTAATATAGCCAACATTTACCCTACATATTCTCAGGTATTATGTAAATGTTCACTGCTGAAGAGTAATGCTTTAGGCAGCTCTTACACTTGTGTCAATACGAGCACAAGTGACCAATGTGATGGTGAAGATTGATCTTCAGAAACTGAAATGTGTTATTTTCTATTATTGTTTTGGAGAAGAATCTTTCAGATCTACATAAGAGAATAAGAAGGAGTAGGAAAGACAGTCTAAAAAGGGGGAAAATAAGTTAAATAGTGACAAAAAAGAAAAACAAATATATTTTTCTTGATCATCCATCATTTTCTATTAGAGCTAGAGAATAATATATTCAGGTATGCAAGGTAACACTGCAGCATGACCTTAGCAGATCTGCCTTAACAAATGATCAAAAATTCTAAATTTATGTGTGCAGAGACACAATCAGTACACTCTGCTTCTAAATTTAATAACGCAATTACCACACTGGAAAAAAGCATGTGTAATGTAGAAGAAATATGCTTAGGTGGAAAGAAACTCTTCACTTAGCTCAGGACCTCTTGGGGAAACTACACCTTTGAAGGACTTTGGTATGAAGCTCCCATACATGATGTAACACTGACCAGCTAGAGCTCAAAACACTGAATAAATGAGTCTCCTTGACTTTGACTGGACAGCACAATGTGCCCAGGTTATTTCAGCAATGATTCCTTCAGATGCTGGGATATCCTGACATAAAATACTCAGTTTTTCATAGGGATTCCTAGAGACCCATGTTATCTATTGGCATGCTTTGATCCTTTTGTTCATTTAGCAGCCCTGATGGCCCACTGACAAAAAGTCCCTTTAGTTACTGCATCACAGCCCAAATCAATGCTTCTGAAATCCCTTGGGAATTACAGGAAAAGGAAAATAGAAGCTGAGTGATTTTATTTAGCATTCAGTGCAGACAACCCAAGAGGACAGGGACCCAGAAGACTGTTACTGCCATTAAGGGGAAGTAGGGGTACATAGTAACAGTGTTTCTTGCCTCCTCACTTGCAAGGTTTCACTGCATACCCTTTACCCTCTCTCTGTGTATAATAGGAGAGAACATTATTCATGTTAACAGAAGTAGTGATGTGCATTCTTCCAGAGGGAAACAGATCCCACTGGATTAAGCATAATCCTCTTACCTCCTTAACAGAGTACAGATTATGTGAAATACTGAGTAATCTTTTCTGTGATTATATATTTTATTGATGAGTGTATGATGAATATATTAAAGATAATTTTTTTATTCCTAATGTGATGCAAAATTTCTTCCATGATTTTCAAATAACATATATGTCTTTTAAATCATCTTTTAATAAATCAGTGACCAGTTTTGTACATATTGATTACTAATCTGGTATGGGATTGTCAGGAACATAAAATATAAGAATTAGTTCACTTGCTACATTTTCCCAATTTTTTCTTAACTCCCCTTTATTTTATTTCAGCAATCTGTACCTGTGATTTGCTGACAACAGACTCTCTTCACCACTTCCCGGGCAGAAAATCATGTGCATACAGCAAGTTCCATAAACTGTAGACTGCTTAATTGGATCAGTTGTGTATGTAGGTAAGCAAGGCTCTAATGCAGGCAAGTAGGGTTCTCCTGATTTCCAATTGCTTCAAGGGTGGGATTTTCAAAAACAGCTATTAACTCTCTTCCTATATAAGCCAGCAGTAAATTTTGAAGTGATACTTTACAGTCTCACCTGTGACTTGACACTGAATTTTTCCCCTCTGAGTAGACCTTACACTACAGCAGTGACACTTAACATTTGCAGATCATTTCAGATGGTTCTTCTGGGTCCTCATCCTCCAAAATGCCAAGGGCTCTTAAGAGGAGCTGATTTTTCCCCTTCACTCTGGTAGCTTATAGAGCAGTTTCTGTGATTCGATACTAACTGTTTGAAACAATCTCACATTGGCATAAGCACTCAAAACTCGCAATAATTTTTCCAGTTTAGTTAGGATAAAATTGCACATAACAAAATTAGTGATGGGTATTCAATTTTTCAGGTAGGTGGCTGGTAGCTGTTATTATCTAGTATACCCCACTGTGAGCTGAAAACCTCATAAATAGATGGTTTAATCTGGTTATATATATATATATATATATATATATATATATATATAAAGAATGAAGCGAACAATTCTTTGATTTTATTTCAGACTTTTAGCTCATAGAAAGCAAGATACTTCCTTTGAGTCTTCACAGAACACTGCATATAGACAGTGACTGCTTAAAACTGGAATATCCAATTAATAAAATCTAAAGTAGCTTAATAAGCATCTAGAGTAACATTTCTATAAGCTATGCAGGAACATAAATTGTGCCAAAACCTGTAGTGCAGTTGTGGCCAATGCTAGAATGAGTAACTTACTTATCTGGGATGATTTAAAAGAATAATCTGCTTGTGAGACATTCTAGAGCTCTTACCTGCTTCCATCTGTGATTTTCTCTGAAGAACTGGACAAATCATATAAACAGCTGAAAAAAAATTATGGGTGAGCCTTGGAGAATCTAAGCACATTCAATAAGATGTAAGTATGCTCATGTGAGATATTTTGCCCATTCTGTCTCCACAGCCACATAACTTACTGCATGTGCTCTCTTAAACTAAGGGAGAGGAGATTTTTTTTCTATCTTTAGCTGAGAGTTTAACTTAAGCACATACACACCATCACCAGCTCTGCCTGCCATACACAGTAGATGTTAGGGCCACAGCAAAGAGGTCTCCATAACTCCACAGAGTGCCATATTTTTGGAAACTAGTTTATGATGATTGTTTACATTGGCATAACTTATGAAGCTAACCATAAAATCATATCAATGTCCTTTGTGAAGAAAAACATACAGTTTCTAAAGAAAAACTAGCTAACTAATTAACATAGTTTCTCCTTTCTTAATGAATTTTTAGAAATTTTTAAGTGGCAAAGAAAAATTGTTACTAAAAGACACTGTTTTCTCTCTAAAAAATACTGAACTCTAGGTTACGCAAACTGGGTGAGACAGAGGATTCATAATTTCATCTTATTGTTTATTCACATAGATGTAATTTAAAGGAAATACTATATCTGTTAGACACCATGCTATTTTTTGAGAATGAATAATTTGAAATACGAAAGCACAAATAGGAAATAATCTGATAGCAGATACAGAAACTATCCTACTTGATACTGATTCAAAATACTGAATCAAATCATGGGAAATTACAATAAACTGACATAAATATGCTAGGTAATATTAGCTCATGATAATTATGTCATGAACATCAGGTAACTCTAAAAATTAATTTAAATGAAGCTTGAACAAAAATAAAAAATCCCTCCAAACAACAACAAAAAATGCATTTTAGGCAGAACTCTTCCCCCCCCCCTCCAGTTAACCAAAATTGATGGCCTTTTAGGAACAGTTTATAAACTCCTTATTTCCCACATCTTAAATTTTTTTTTAAATCTTAACTGTATTTGGGCTCACTATTATTCTTCTGAATCCAAGTAAATCATGCAAAAAGAGTTTAGGGACAATGGAAACCTCCTCCATTTCAGGATTTTCGCTAAATACTGAGCAACATCAAGTTCTTGAATTTCAGTATTCTAAATATTGAACAAAAGTCATTCTTTTATAGGGAACTATGGCAAAAATGCCATTTGATGAGAAATGCACTAAAAATGGCCACAGGTTTTAACATGTGAAGCAGTGAGATGATATATATATGTATATATGTATACACACACGCACACATTTTTAAGCACTTATTATCATGACAAAAACTGATACTATAATCAGAGTAAGAAAATAAGTATCTTGGGAAAAAGCCATCTTTGAAGGAAACAGATTTAATTGCACAATATCCTAACCAGATGTCCAAACAAGAAATTGAAAAACAAAAGAAGAACTCCCCCCAAGAGGTGGTTTTTAATCGAGTTTGAGGCATTCAGAAAAGTTGGACCAAAGCTTGTGCAATGTTGCCTGGATATTAATACTGCCTAGACCAGAACAGATTTTCTTTGCACAGCAGGTCTCCTTTCTCAAATGCCTTTGTAAAAAGCTTTTTGAAGATTTAAGTGGAACTCTCTGGTATATTCTTCTTGATACGTCCAGTTCCCAGGTTCCCTCAATCCAGAAAATATCATTTTTGTGGTATAGAACTGAGATGTAGGGAAGCTCTAGTGAGTAAATTTATTGCGGACACAGAAAGACCTGAGCAACCCATTTTCTGCTGCTTTCATTTCTGCTGTAGTTTCAAGTAGTTTGATCAGTTCAAAGGTGGTTGACTAAAGGTGGTCAAACCAGATCAGGGATCTGAATTTGTATCTCTCATGGCTTATGCAGGTGCTTGAATAACAAAACTCCTGGGCAATGTAAGTGCTTCCTCTTTGACAAGAGCATTACCTCTGGGACCTAAGAAGTATCCTCAGCGAAAATATTATTTAAATCAGTATATTTTTGCAAAAATCTACTGTTTTGACAAAATGATGTTGCTTATTAAAAAAAACCCAAAATAATGGTGAAGAAATCCTAACCATCTATACCAATTTATTTGCTGTGAAAATATTTTTTTTTAATTTCTGATCCACTAGAAATACAGGAAAAAATAGTATCCGTCTTGCAAAATATCACTGGTAAACCTTCTTCAATAACGGGGCCTTTGTGACCGTACCAAAGACATAAGGTAAGGAGCATCACACTATGACTAAACAATCTGTAATCAGTAAGTAGGTGGCTTCTGAGCTTTCCTAGCGGTGGTCTGCCTGCGAGACTGTTATGAGAGATTCTGGATTGCACTTGTCAAATAACAACACAGAAAAACTCTCCTTGCTTGTTACACAATTTTGCTATCTTGGATTCTTCGTTCAGAAGGACATATATTCATAACTGCAGCTGGCTACTGAAAAAGGCAGGCTGGCATAGGTAAAGTTGTCACATTTCAGCACATCTCCCATGGCACTGAAGTTTCCTCTCATTTCTGTCACATCTTGGAGTGCAGTGCAAGGGCATAGCCATGCCACAGTTCCCTGAAGGGCAGGCAAAACTTGCAGTCTCATAAGATGTTTCCTAACATCTTATCATATGAGTGACCCAAAAGTAATGATCCATGGAAGGTATTTGCAGGACCAGTTACCTAATTGCAAAACCATTAAGGCAAATTGAAATAGAATGAGCACTTATATTTTAATGAACATTGTGATCATCCGGTGGAACCAAGTTTACCACATTATGCATTTATGAAAACAAGTTACAATTAATCTTTTCTTGACAAAGTTTTCTCCTAAATATGGTATTTCATACTGAACAATCACTGTAAAATTATGGATATGGCGTATATTTTATTATAACACCATTATTTTCTCCAGTAATTGTGTTAGTTTCATTTGTAGTTACAAGGTGTAAATTGTGTTTTTCTTTGCATGTGAGTGTGTGTGTGTGTGCATCTGCACGCACATGCTTAATTTACTCTTCTATATTCATACAATATGAATACAGACGATAAATTTTTAAAGGCATCCTACTGATAAATAAGTTTCCCTCTGCATGATATGCTTTCCTGTCAGGCAAGTTATTCATTTGTTTTAATCTCTCTCTCCTTTATGTTAGAATAAAATGCTGATGGATATTGGTTTACATAGATCTCCTGAGAAGCTGAAAAGATGATTTAATATTTTCTATTTGCAGCAGAGGAAAAGGCTTGAAGAAAAATGATAGCATTCAAGATTTCTTGCCCACTGCTAGACTGAAAACCAGTAGAGTCCATATGTATTATTTTGCTTGCTTTTTCTTGTTTTATTTTATTTTATTTTATTTTTGCCTTTGTATGACCACCACTGAATTTAAAAATAAACAGTTCAAACTAAAACCTCACCAACATAGGCAACATGATTTTCAACCTCAGAAACTAACTTTGACATCAGGAAAAATGGGATTATCTGAAGTACAATCACATATTCTCTCCTTGTATATTCAATTTATTGTTTTCTTCATCTTTATCTGTAGGGGGCAATACAAAATAAGAAATGCCTAGTGTCTCATTTTCTTCTCATACAATCAGAAAAGCTGCAAGCAAAAGATTGATTTTATCAAGTCAACTAGAAGGCCGGTATGTGAATTATAACCCTTTATTGTGGATCTTTATGTATGTAAGCTGAGAGGCTCTCTGCTAGTAATCTAAAAAACTGACTAAATAGTTGTCCCGATTTTCCAGGCTCTTCAGATTTCCCTATCTGAAAGTTCTCCTTTTATACTTTTAGAGAGCCACATTATTTTCTGCATTACCTAAAATAATAGTGTGCAGCATACACACACACGAACGCACAAAGCACAACATAAAGGAAGGCTATAGGCACACTAGAGGGAGCAGATAATAAGGAATGAAGAAGGAGTCACTTCTTTTCACTGTCAGAAAATTCTACATAAACTGAGCACACATCCATTAAAACAAAACAGGCCCTAAGTTTAAACAGCTTGTGTATAACTGTTGGTTAGACTAAGTATTATATATGGACTGGCTCACAAGACTGCGCATCTCTCGGAAAAGGAAACTGTGCAAATAAGACAAAAAGGATGATGAAGAAGAAACTGCTTAAAATACGATGTCAAGAAAATGCTAGCACTTCAATTTGGCTTTGTCAGGGCTGGTGAAACTAACAGAATTTGGAGAAGACAGTTTAAATGAAGTGATTCTGCTTCCTGCAGAGCATTGGTGACAACTTCTTGACACAGGTGGTGGAGGAGCCAACAAGTAGAGGTGTGCTGCTGGATCTCGTACTAACAAACAAAGAAGGACTGGTGGAAGATGTGAAGGTCGGGGGCAGCCTTGGCTGCAGTGACCACGAGATGGTGGAGTTCAGGATCCTGCGAGGAGGCAGCAGGGCACTAAGTAGGATCGCAACCCTGGACTTCAGGAGAGCAAACTTTGGCCTCTTCAGGGACCTACTTGGAGGAATCCCATGGGTTAGGGTCCTAGAAGGAAGGGGCGTTCAAGAGAGCTGATTAATATTCAAACATCACCTCCTCCAGGCTCAAGAGCGGTGCATCCCTATGAGTAGGAAGTCAAGCAAAGGAGGTAGGAGACCTGCATGGATGAGCAAGGAGCTCCTGGCAAAACTCAAGCAGAAGAAGGAAGTCTACAGAAAGTGGAAAGGGGGACAGGCCACTTGGGAGGAATATAGGAACGTTGTCAGAGTATGCAGGGATGCGACGAGGAAGGCTAAGGCCCGTTTGGAATTAAATCTGGCGAGAGATGTCAAGGACAGCAAGAAGGGCTTCTTCAAATACATCAGCAGCAAGAGGAAATGTGGGCCCTTTGCTGAATGGGGTGGGTGCCCTGGTGACAAAGGATGCAGAGAAGGCAGAGCTACTGAATGCCTTCTTTGCTTCAGTCTTTACTGGTCAGGCCAGCCCTCAGGAATCCCAGATCCTGGAGGCAAGAGAGAAAGTCTGGAGGAAGGAAGACTTTCCCTTGCTTGAGGAGGAGTGGGTTAGAGATCATTTAAGCAAACTTGACACCCACAAATCCATGGGCCCTGATGGGATGCACCCACGAGTGCTGAGGGAGCTGGCAGATGTCATTGCTAAGCCACTCTCCATCATCTTTGAAAGGTCATGGAGAACAGGAGAGGTGCCTGAAGACTGGAAGAAAGCCAATGTCACCCCAGTCTTCAAAAAGGGCAAGAAGGAGGACCCAGGGAACTACAGGCCAGTCAGCCTCACCTGCATCCCTGGAAAGGTGATGGAGCAGCTCATCCTGGAGGCCATCTCCAAGCATGTGGAGGAAAAGAAGGTGATCAGGAGTAGTCAGCATGGCTTCACCAAGGGGAAATCATGCCTAACCAATCTGATAGCCTTCTATGATGGAATGACTGGCTGGGTAGATGAGGGGAGAGCAGTGGATGTTGTCTACCTAGACTTCAGCAAGGCTTTTGACACTGTCTCCCGTAGCATCCTCATAGACAAGCTCAGGAAGTGCAGGCTAGATGAGTGGACAGTGAGGTGGATTGAGAATTGGCTGAATGGAAGAGCTCAGAGAGTTGTGATCAGCGGCGCAGAGTCTAGTTGGAGGCCTGTAGCTAGCGGTGTCCCCCAGGGGTCAGTACTGGGTCCAGTCTTGTTCAACTTCTTCATCAATGACCTGGATGAAGGGACACAGTGCACCCTCAGCAAGTTTGCTGACAAGAAAAAACTGGGAGGAGTGGCCGATACACCAGAGGGCTGTGCTGCCATTCAGAGAGACTTGGACAGGCTGGAGAGGTGAGCGGAGAGGAACCTCATGAAGTTCAACAAAGGCAAGTGCAGGGTCCTGCACCTGGGGAGGAATAACCCCTGGCACCAGTACAGGCTGGGGGTTGACCTGCTGGAAAGCAGCTCTGCTGAGAAGGACCTGGGAGTGCTGGTGGACACCAAGTTAAGCATGAGGCAGCAATGTGCCCTTGTGGCCAAGAAGACCAATGGTATCCTGGGGTGCATCAGGAAGAGTGTTGCCAGCAGGTCGAGGGAGGTGATTCTCCCCCTCTACTCAGCCCTGCTGAGGCCACATCTGGAGTACTGTGTCTAGTTCTGGGCTCCCCAGTACAAGAGGGATGTGGCACTACTGGAGCAAGTCCAGCGAAGGGCTACAAAGATGATTAGGGGACTGGAGCATCTCTCTTATGAGGAAAGGCTGAGAGAGCTGGGCCTGTTTAGCTTGGAGAAGAGAAGGCTGAGAGGAGATCTTATCAATGTGTACAAGTATCTGAAGGGAGGGTGTCAAGAGGATGGAGCCAGACTCTTCTCAGTGGTGCCCAGCGACAGGACGTGAGGCAACGGACACAAACTGAAACACAGGCAGTTCCCTCTGAACATGAGGAAAAACTTTTTCACTGTGAGGGTGACAGAGCACTGGAACAGGTTGCCCAGAGAGGTTGTGGAGTCTCCTTCTCTGGAGATATTCAAAACGCACCTGGATGCAATCCTGTGCAATGTGCTCTAGGTGACCCTGCTTGAGCAGGGGGGTTGGACTAGATGATCTCCAGAGGTCCCTTCCAACCTCAGCGATTCTGTGATTCTGCGATAGCAGCAGGCATCCTGCTGAGTAAGAGCAGAGACGGAACATTCAGGAAGGGCAGCGCAGGTAAGCTAAGTTTCAATCCTCTCACAAAGATTTTGTTCAAGATCTTCATATTCCAATCAAACATATCAGAGACCTTAAGAAACTTAACCCCTGTGTGCTATACAGATTGTCTGACAGACAACTGTCATCTTAATTATTAACATATAGACTAGAAAAAAAGACGAAACCTCCATGGTAATATTCTTGAGAGAATGCATTGCTTCTGCATCACATGTCACATCTGTAAAAACTCTTTCATTGGGCCTTGAATCACGCAGAGCTTCACAGTAGATTGGCCTAGATCTTCTCCTGTAAGTCTAGAGAGATGAATTTCCCAAAGACCAAAGGGCTTTTACATCGAAAAAACAACAGTTTTTATTCAACTATAACACCAAATAATTAACTTTTTAAACAGACAGCAGATGATTACTGGGGAACACAGGACAGAAATAAAAAAGAGTTATATACAACTCTTCCCCCACCCACACACCTGTGCAATGCAAATGCTTCAGCCAGCTCTGTGGCTGAGCTGCAGCAGCCTGGCTAGGCCCTTGGGCAGTGCTTTGCAGTCCCTCGGAGGCCCTCTCCCTGCTCCTTCCCCCAGCCTTTACTAAGGCAGCTGGCTCCTACCTCCAGACCCCCAAGTACTACCTAAGTGCCAGCATTATCTTCCTAACCATGGGGCTCCCTAAATAGCTCCTTCACTCCTTTCAGTCCAGTTTGTTTTTCTCTTTGGTCAGTAAGATTCTCAGTAACCAATCTTTCTTTAATTAGCAACAGCAATATACAGGCATACCTTGTTTTATTGCGCTTTGCTTTATTGCGCTTCGCAGATACTGTGCTTTTTACGAATTGAAGGTTTGTGGCAACCCTGCTTCGAGCAAGTCTGTCAGCGCTATTTTTCCAATAGCATGTGCTCACTTCATGTTTCTGCGTCACATTTTGGTAATTCTCGCAATATTTCAAACTTTTTCATTATTATTATATCTGTTATGGTGATCTGTGATCAGTGATCTTTGATGTTACTATTGTAATTGTTTTGGGGCACCATGATCCGCGCCCGTGTAAGACAGCGAACTTGATTGATCAGTGTTGTGTGTGCTCTGATTGCTCCACCGACCAGCCGTTCCCCCATCTCTCTCCCTCTCCTCGGGCCTTCCTATTCCCTGAGACACAACAATATTGACATTAGGGCAATTAATAACCCTACAAATGGCTTCTAAGTGTTCAAGTGAAAGAAAGAGTCACACGTCTCTCGCTTGAAATCAGAAGCTAGAAATGATGAAGCTTAGTGAGGAAGGCATGTCAAAAGCCGAGAGAGGCTGAAAGCGAGGCCTCTTGCACCAAACGGTTAGCCAAGTTGTGAATACAAAGGAGAAGTTCTTGGAGGAAATTCAAAGTGCTACTCCAGTGAACACACAAATGATAAGAAAGTGAAACAGACTTATTGCTGATATGGAGAAAGTTTTAGTGGCCTGGATAGAAGATCAAACCAGGCACAACATTCTCTTAAGCCAAAGCCTCATCCAGAGCAAGGTCTTAGCTCTCTTCAATTCTATGAAGGCTGAGGGAGGTGAGGAAGCTGCAGAAGAAAAGTTTGAAGCTGGCAGAGGTTGGTTCATGAAGTTGAAGGAAAGAAGCAGTCTCCAGAACATAAAAGTACAAGGTGAAGCAGCAACTGCTGATGCAGAAGCTGCAGCAAGTTATCCAGAAGATCTAGCAAAGATAATTGATGAAGGTGGCTACACTAAACAACAGATTTTCAATGTAGACAAAACAACCTTATATTGGAAGAAGATGCCATCTAGGACTTTCATAGCTAGAGAGGAGAAGTCAATGCCTGGCTTCAAAGCTTCAAAGGACAGGCTGACAGCAAGAGAACTAGAATTAGAAGTGGAGCCTGCAGATGTGACTGAATTGCTGCAATCTCATGATAAAACTTTAACGGATGAGGAGTTGCTTCTTAGGGATGAGCAAATAAAGTGGTTTCTTGAGATGGAATCTACTCCTGGTGAAGATGCTGTGAACGTTGTTGAAATGACAACAAAGAATTTAGAATATTACATAAACTCAGTTGATAAAGCAGCAGCTTGGTTTGAGAGGATTGACTTCAGTTTTGAAAGAAGTTCTATGGTGGGTAAAATGCTATCAAACAACATCGCATGCTACAGAGAAATCCTTCGTGAAAGAAAGAGTCAATTGATGCGGCAAACTTCATTGCTGTCTTATTTTAAGAAATTGCCACAGCCACTCCAACCTTCAGCCACCACCACCCAGATCAGTCAGCAGCCATCAGCATCAAGGCAAGACCCTCCATCAGCAAAAAGATTACAACTCGCTGAAGGCTCAGATGATGGTTAGCACTTTTTAGCAATACAGTATTTTTTAATTATGTACATTGTTTTTTTAGACATAATGCTATTGCACACTTAATAGACTAGAGTATAGTGTAAACATAACTTTTATATGCACTGGGAAACCAAAAACTTTGTGTGACTCACTTTATTGCGATATTCGCTTTATTGTGGTGGTCTGGAACCAAACCCGCAATATCTCCGAGGTATGCTTGTAGAGGCATTTTGTATTAGAATAACATTTGACACATTCTTAACTTTGCTCTTCTGTATGACCCAAGCAGAACCCCATGAAGTAAATCTTCCTCAATCTTTCTCTGAGTCTCACTGCACATAGCCAAGAGGATTTTCTCTTTAATGTTTGTGCATGGCATGACATATGAATATTAATAGGTGAGAAGAGGAAATAAAATTCAGATGCAAGATTTTTCTTATTGGTTTTGATTGTTCCAAGTGAAAATACAAAATGCAAATACGAAGCTACTATAAACAATAACAGATAAAAGTCTGTTAAGGGATCATAGATATTAACTGTATACATGAATTGAAACATCAAAAGTGACTTCAATTCCCACTCAAGCACAATGATATCCTCTAGCACAGGAAAAAAGATGTAACTAAATTTACAGATTGAAGTAGTTGTGCATTGGTGTCAAGAATATATTTAGAATGCAGCATTCCTCAGAGGCTACTTCTTCTGTCATATGATATCAGATTCCAGTGCATAATATGGGAAGCAGTATTTCTCTGTAGGGTTTTGATGCCGGGATGCTCCTCAGCAGTTTATTAACCTAATTTGTTGGCCTTCCCTAAATTTAGTATCTGCCTGTTAGGAAGATGTTCAACCAAGGATTCTTTCTCACCATCTACATATATGCATACATATATGCACATATATGCTGACTCCATATCCTTCTTACCTCATATTTATATTCTAGTTTGAATGAGATAGATCACAAAATTCTACATAGACAAACATGGTCACCCAAAAAAACCCAGAAGATAAATACATTCAATGCTTTGTATTTGTAACGTGTTGAAATAAAAGATGTTTTGAGTTACTACTGTCCAAACACCATGTGGTTGCTCTTTGAAGATTCTTATAACTCTTTAGAAGAAATAGTTGTACCTTGCAACAAAGGAAAGCATGTGATTACTTAAAGCAAGACTACCTAGTATTTAAAGGATGAGATTGGACCCTGGGACATTTTGATTCATTTCTTGATTTGCTGCAGACTTTCTGTGTAGCTTTCGATAAACCATTCTGTTGACCTTACCTTTCCACTGTATAATAAATCTATCATTGGTATAGAAGTTTTGAGAAAATAAGTCACTGATGGCTGTACTCAGATACTTCAGTAGTAAGGTCTACACAAGCATCTAGATAGGTGAATACTTGAATAACAGGTTGGCTGTACAAAACCCCCACTTTTTATAACATCCTATAAGGTAATATCTTTTGGAAAATGTTTAGGATTGCAAGGCAAGTTGAACTGCTTTCTTAAGTGTGAATTAGGAAATCATTGAAAACAATTGATTTTTAGCACTGTCAAAACAGCAAAAGTGGAAGGAGAATGTTCTGTATGTATAATTTGTAGAATAATTCATGTCGATTGTAAAAGGATTCAGTGATTGCTCAAAGATCTCATTTTTTTCAAGTTATTATAAACCTGCTATTGAAGAACATGCTCCAGAAAGGAGCACTGCAGCTAATTTGCCATAAATATAAAAGTCAGAAGAGTTCAGCGTAAAAACTCAACTAATACCCTGTGAAGTTTAAATAAGGAAGACCACATTATTTTAGAAGACAGAATGCAGTTACCTAGAACCATACATTCATCTCTCCCTCTTTCACAAAAAGTGACACTAATCCCTTAAGTAGTCCAGAATTTGCATCTCAGCTGAGAGCTGTCACCCAGATCAGTAAAGTGGCTGCTAGCATCCTGTTGGATTATTGATTCATTACAGATAGAGAGGCAAACAGGCATGTACTGAGATCACTGGTACTGCTTCCCAGTGAAGAGAACACAGCACAGTGTGCAGAGCATATCAAAACAGATCAGTTCTTCCTGTGAACATTTTAGGCAGACGTGACAGAAGACATCTGTAATCAACACTTTTGGGGAAGAGTCACACTACTGTTCTCTCACAGATTAAAGCTACCAGGAATCATGCTAGGACTGTTAACTTGCTGCAGAAGTAACAACAACAACAATTTCAGTAGTGTGACTTCAGTAGTATCTCTTTAAGTTTAACATTAAGTTTGTACTTGAGCACAGAGTCAGAGACTGGAATATTTTAGAGCAACTATAAAGAAGCCACTATCCAGCCAGATTACTTCAAACTGACAATAATCTGTCACTATGTTCCCAGTGCCTTATTCTCCATTTCTTGCCAGTGCAGGAATATGCTTATGTTCCAGCAACTGAAATATCAGAATATGGAAATGGCCACCAACATCTTAAGACTTATTCACTTGAATCATTCATCTTTCCTTATTCAATTGAATAAGGAAAACAATAATAAGTAATTCAGAGGGAAAAATTTGCATTCTTTCTACTAACAAGCATTTTCATTACTAAATAATCAAATCTGGTCATACTTATGCTCTTCACAAATTAAGAAAATTTGCTCATTCTGCTGTGGACCTATCACAACAATGACCCTGGGATCAGCTCAGTGACAAGTACTGACTACATTTCTTTTGATGTTTTTGGCAGAAGAAAACAGATGCTGTTCCAGGGCATCATTGGAAAGGTCTGAGATAGTCTTTCATGTATTGACCTGTTTCCCTCTGATCTTCAGGAGACAGCCAATCCATACCCAGAACCCTTAAAATTAATCAGCTTCCAACCTTTCTTAGGCCAATCAGAACCCGTTTTTATACACTATTTTTCCCTGCCCATCTTCTCATGGTGGTTGGCAAGCTTTTTCCTCTGTGTTGCTCTCTCAGACTGGCCTTGAAGAATCTTACTGATTCACCTTTGTCTCTTCAGATGAGTCTGAAGTCTGAAGGTCCAAGTACCTTTCTGTGTCTGTGAGTAAGGAACCCTAAGCACTACTTGCTAAGAGAGGCAGGACTGAATTATGGAGAACAGTCCTTCCCCTTCAGAAAATACACAGACTCTAACCCTGCACAATTTAACAAAAAGCAGTATGACCACAGCCACACTAATGAAGTCAGTATGGGGAGGAAAGAAAGAAAAAAAAGAGAGAAATGAGATATTAAATAGAATCAACTGGAGAAAGACTGAGAGACCCATACACTCTTCAGGTTTTAAACCCAAAGTTCAGAGGTAATTAGATCTAGAGGTCACTGTTTGATTACTTACATGGAAAGTGCGAGCTACAGAATTCAAACCAAGAGTCAAGCACCATTGTAGTTCAGCTATGATCAAATCCAGTGCTTGGTTCAGGTGCAAAAATAACACCAAAACCATGTTTCCCTCTAAAAACATAGAAAGAAATATATTCTAAAGGACAGGCGCTGTGGTCATTGATCTTATTTTTGTATTTTACTTGTCAGAAAGGCTGTTCTTATGTCAGCTAAGGGGCACAGAGTCCAGGTTAGAGACTGAAAGCACAAAAATCAACAGATTGAGAAGGCCGACTCTTGTTTCCTATTGAGATTACTCTGATTGTACATAAACTGTTTTAGTGTTCCCGCGTTAGAAGTTTCTCCAGTCATATTTACAAATATGTGAGTGCCATTATTATTTTTTTAGATATTAACTAATTCCTTTTTCTTGCCGTACAGTCTGTAATGGCACTAAGCCTTCTAATACTGCAGAATGTACTTTGCATGAGGCATGCAGTAAATGAGGAAAAAGGGACAACAGGCTTTAATGTCATTGTTCTCTCACCACTCTATTAGCCTGACACATGCTCCCATATCATGCAGCCTCCCATTTCATACATAACTAATTCTAAACTCTTATTTAGGTTCAGATTCCACTTGCTCCATGTAGCATCATGGCATACCTGGGAATGGGCAAGTTTCCAGGCTTGGTGGAAGAGCAGAAGTGCTGTGAGGTTAAGGCAAACAGCATACTTTACATGATCTGCCAAGCTCGGTCAAAGGTCCAAGCTATGCAGAATTGTTTTTCTCAGTTTCCCCTCTTGACCGCAATTCCATAAGGCATCATGTTGTTACTTTCTTCTAATAATGTTCAAACTCTATGAAATCAAAGGATTACATTGTGTCTAGATTAACTGTGTCAGCTTCTGCCTCTCAGTGCAAAAAGAGTATGCTGTCAGAGGCATAGAGAAATACAATCCATTTAACCTAGAGGTGATATGATCTTTAAAAGCAATGTGTAGCTCTGGGAGAACCAACATAACATCGTCCTGAAATGTGATTGTAATAGAAAATGAAGAGGTACAAAGCACTGGCATATCTTAAAACTAGAAATCTTAAGCTGAGCAATGTACCCAGGAAACATTTAAATCACTGAGAGCAAAATATGGACATGAAAAGTTTAGTATTTAATCATAAAATGATTATTTACAGTTGCAAAGTATCTTGTGATGATTAGCTCCTGCATTCTGACGACCCTTCATGAAATGTATGCGTTCTTATTGCTAGCAGCTCTATTTAACAAACCAGAGTCAATGTTTTCATCAACAGCACAGGACACAAAATGAGGCTTATTCCAGAAAGTATGGACTGTGGAGAATCATGAAACTGGCTTGCATTTTTCCATCTATGTTTGATTTTAAAATGCATTTTCTGTTTGATTTTAAAATGCATTTAAAATGCAGATGATCTTATTGCCCAGGCTTCTTAAAACTGTTTCTGACAACATGAATTCATTAGTCTAACAGTGATATTTATTAACTGGTGGTTCATGATTCCCAGTGAGGTCTCAAAAGACAATTGTGTGAAAATGTTATTACCACCTGGAGAAAAGGGAATCTCCTGTCAAAACTCCTTTCACAGTATTTAAGGATGGGAATTTGATCTCTAGATGCATACATGCATTAATTACATTGACAAGACTGTTAACAGGGAAAATTAAAAAGCTCATTGCTAGAGGTAAACATAGGCAGAGAAGGAGAGACATGGGTCATAGATCTGTATTTTTTTTTTTTTCTACAATGGATTACCAAGCCAGAAGTGTTGGAAAGATACCACTGTCAAGATGGGGACAAGTCCTTGAAGAGGACGAATACGCAGAGCTGCTCCACACCTCTTTTTTTTTTATTATTTGAACACTAGCATAGTTCAAATTTCAGTGGGAAATGGGTGCATCTGCAACACTGAAAGCCTTGCATGGAGAGCTGCTGCAGGTGAATAACTGCTTACTGTAAGCACTGTGGTGCAGGAGGAATGCAAATGCCACAACTACAATGTACATACCCAAGATACCCAAGATCAGAGGGGTCAGGGTTACCTTACCCTTATGAGAGATTATGGCTTCTGGCTTTCAGTGCCTGGAAGTTGCAGACTCACCAAAAAGTAGAGAGTAGAGACTTTATCACTCCACCACAGAAGTGAAATGCTACCACTGATTTCCTGCTCTTTCATACAACTATCTTTAACAGATGTAAATTCATATCCTCTCTTCCTCACCAGCACTTCCACTCCTATCACGTCAATCCTCTCACTTAAAAAATTGATTTGAAGGTTCTGGTTTGGGAGAACTCCACAGAAATGTTATGCTGAAATTTGCTCAGGAGATTCTACTCCCTGACCCACTGTTACTTGACTTTCCTATTAAGATTCCAGTGTTTGTCTCTTGTAACCAGTTTCTTCCATTCCTCATCTGTAAATCAATATCGGAAAAATGGTCAACAGCCTCCCCAAATCTAGCCTATTCAGCTGCCTTTCCTTGCATTACAATGACAGTATCTTCCTCTTGCATCTTTTCCCATCTATGTTAAGTTAACTTGTAGCATTCTATTTTGATTGAAGATGAATGTTATTTCCAACTTAATTCATTTACCTTCACTGCTACCCCCAACAATGCAGCACAAGCACTGTAACTTGCATATCTATTGAGGAATGCTGAGATGTCGCTATCTGCTGCATAGAGAGCAAAGCCCTCCTGTGTCCAGGAACTGTAATGTGTAATATCAATTACCGTTCTCCCACATGTCCACCAAAGACTATTCTTTTCACTGGTTTTTTTAATAGATTCTGTTATGTCATGTTAGACAAACATGAAAAGTTTAACTGAGCCACTTTAAAGCAACAGTCTAGACAGTATTTATAATTATATATGATTTAACAAAATCAACAATATTGTTAAATGGAAAAAATAGGGGAAAAAATAGTTATGTCACCCTAAAGGCACAAGAAAGAAAATGTACTGTTTAACTGAATAAATGTTTTTCCACACAATATCTTCCCTATGAAAGCTTTCTTTATTCATGAACCATTTTTCAGAGTTCTTGACATTTATCAGTCAATAATATCAAAATTACGAAAGGTTTATTCTTGGTTCTAAAATGGAGAAAATATAACAATAAATAATGACATGGAGATTATGATTCCTATTACTAAATTTTAGAGAAAACCTTATCTCACTATTCTGAAGTGATAATGCTTGAAAGAAATACATTCTAAATTCCCCATTGGGATTCACATTGTATTAGTAAAGTGCAAGTTCAAATTAGATAGACAGTAACTTTCACCTGTACCTATATTAGACAAGTTTTCAAAGATACCATGTGAAAGGCCTGACAGGAGGCCCAACTTTTTGAGGAACAATGATCAATAAACCTAAAAATCTTTTTTTTTTAACATCTGCCACATTTCAATTAGGAATGTTAGGGCTACCATATAGCTGGCCTTCTAACATGCTCTACTTTTCCATCCGGAAATGTTGCCAGATGAAACTAGAGGCCTTTGGTCATTTGCCCAGCATTCCCGAATGATCAGGAACGTAGAGCAGTAGCTAGTTCTGAGAAGGCCGCAGATGTCCAGAAATCAGAGACAAATGGCCAATAGTCATGTACATATCAAAAGCATGTTGTGTGAATTCAAAATGTTCCCATCAGAGTTCACTATAATATTATACCATACAAAAATTTTAATATTTTGTTATTATAAAAAAAAATCAAACATACAGGCTGAAAAATAGGAAAAAAAATGTATATTTCAAGAATCAATTTCTTCTTTAAAAAGCTTTTTGCTAGTGCTGTACACTCATGTCTGCCAGTAAAAACATTTACATACAACAAAATACAATAGTATGTTTTTATTCCAAGAACCATTATTCTTTAAATTCAGCGCAGTGACATGGCTTCTTGTTATCTATTCCTTAACTAGGTTTAAAAAGAAGCAAATTTTACACCCAAGAAGGAAAACCACAACAGAAGGTTCTCATCCTCATTTAGTCACAGGTTTGGTGTCTTTGACTTGGAGTGTCTGACCTCACCGTGCCCACAAACTTCTGCAGCTAAGAGAATAGTATGCTAGAATTTACCACCTCCCAACAGGAGTATCAAACTGAAGGTTTGCTGCCACAGCTAAGCAGGAGCAGAAAGCTGCAGCACCCAGAATTCTTCTATTTGCCTCGTTCTAAGGCAGCTGTTGGGTGGTCCCTAGTAAGCACGAGTACTGCTTCCTTTGACTCCTGAATCAGGACTGAAAGAAGCAAAAACAATAGGGAGAAAGGTTGGACCAGATTTCATGCCAAACTATCCCAGAGAATCATTATACAATTCCCTGAATTTCTGTAATGCAATATTATTTGTGCATAGTCTGTATTAGGGAGTACAGGGACTATCTCAAGTAGGCAAATCAGTCTTCTATGCCTCCTGGGAGAGTATGTTCTTCACTAGCCTTTGCAGTGGGATTCTGACTAGTTCCTTTAGCTTTCTTTAGTAAGTCTTTGGAGTTCCCCATATGAGTTCCCTATAACACTTCAAAATGATGAATATTTGCAGAACATCCCATGGTTTCCCATAGCATTAGGCAATAAAAATAAGTATGATCAAATAAACTGTGCTGTTACCTATTGTGAATGCAGAGATAATTCAGAGGTGAATAATTTGAACATTCATCCATTAAACAACTTGTATCAAGTTTAACAATTCCTTTCTGGACTCAGAAGTGAATGAATTAGCCTAAGAGGGAACAAGACAAAATGGGACCTTCCTTTTGTTTTCTCCTTCAATAAATGATCTCTGACTATCCTATAACCCTCCAAATCTCTTGGCCAGATCTTCAGCTCATACTGAGTGCACGAAAGCAATTATAAGGTCATTTTTCTACGCAGGTTGTCTGACTATCAAACTGTCAAAGTTAGAGGTAATTTCCAAGGACATACCAATTTTCCTATACTTTAATTTGTCCTTTTATAGAGGTAGTAATATGATGGGCAGGTGCATAGAAGATTAATTGCCTAATGACAACTAAAGTGGCTGCAGATCAGTAATGGGTGAAGTGATCCTGATATAAAAGCTGCACCAGCAGAATAGTAGACTTATATGACCTAACAGGTCATTCCCATTTCTGATGACCAGAACTATGTTACAGAGTCAGTAAATCAATGTAATATCCTTCTAAAAGGGAAATGTTATAGATATAAATGTTATTAACTATATATAATAAGTCTACAATATATTTGGTAGAACTTGTGTAGTACTACTGCCTGTTACCAGATATGTCTGCGTGTCAGTAGTTTTTATTCAGTGCAACGGATAATCCAAACAGCTAATCCAAAACCTTTTAAATCAAGTGATTATTTATTTAACTGGAGATGTAATAGACTGTGGTTGAAGTTGAAGGTCATAATTTCCTCACCCTTTATTATGTGGTTTAGATAATGGTCTGTTATGTGATTCAGTGAATGTGTAGCTAAAGTATATCATCATATTTCTATTTTTTGGGGCTCTGGCACAGTGAATTTCTGTGTATGCTACTAATGAGTCATTTTACTTTCTGTCACCCAGAGGACCATCACAAAATATTGATGCCCTGCCCTTTGTAATATGAGAAGACCAGGCACTTGTTGATCAAATGACAGGGGCAAAGGAAGTTGAACAAAATCCACTTTCTTCTTCCACATATAACAGTGTGCAAGTACAAGAGACATTGACACACCTTTTATCTCTTCGCAACATTCACATAAGGAAAGAGCCACTACACAGGTATCGTTGTTTTATGCTTTGAAGCTTAGGAAGCACAGAAGATGTTTTGGCTGACATACATTTATGGCAAAATAACAATGATGGGATCCCATAAAAAGAGCTACTCCTGCTGCTGAAGCTATGAGTAGGACACATATCGAGTTGCTGCACCATGCACTGGATATCCCATGAAAACTACCTGCATGTGCAGCTGCAGTAAGTGGCAGACGCAAAGTAATCTTCACCCTGAAATGAAAGAGGATAAATAAACCAGGAAACAGGCATGAGTTTTCAGCTTTAGCCAAAGCACTCCAATGTGATTTTCTAGAGCCTCTTCATAACAGGTCACTACAGCAACTCAAAGTGCCTTCAGGGTGCAGATGGTCACAGTGAGGGCCATGTCTAGGTAATGTATTAATATAATTCAGCCAGAGGGGGAAAAATGATCTATCTCCACACTGAAGAGCCAAGTCATGGGAAAAGGATAATGTCACTTTCTGTCATGTCGACAGAGGAATTTGATGAAATGAGCAAAGGGCATTCTAGCTCACGGAGGACACTCCCAGGTAGAAGTTCATTCCAGAATAAGAGTAACCACTAAATTGCTCTGAAGTGCAAGAACCTTGCTAAAGCTACAAATGCATCAATGCCATCATCTATGACCTCTACTTATCAAAAAACAAAGGAGTATAACAGTTGACTTCACTAAAGAGAAGCACTGCCACCTGTAGCAGTGGTGGGAGAAATGGGTCTCTGCTCCTCATGAATTAGGACCAAGATAGCATCCAAAGGCTTTCTGAGGTTTGTGAAGATAGTACACAGTAAAATATTGTGTGAATTTGCAGGGTATTATTTTACTGTGCACTAATTCCCCTGCACACACCAAACCCTATACTCTGGCCAACAGAGTTTAACAGGTGTTCCCTGATCCCTCAAGGTAGGTAGGTTCATCACCAATTATATACCTCCACAGTGTATTAATGAAAGAGCAGGTGGATAATTCTTCGCAGCAAGACACATTTCCCAATGCATTGCTATCACAACAGACTATTTTAGGTGAACTCATTAAATTTTTACTACTCAAAACTAAACTGAACCTCTAATATTGCAACAGCGAGTCTATAAATTGTACTTATTCGGGACCAGCTTGGGAGCAGATGATACTTTTGGAAGGATGCTGAGAGGAGATGCATACCAAATTTCAACTGCCATTCAGTGCTACCACATGGCTGGTTACCTGCTCTTAGGGAGTGAAGAAGGGACAAGGAAGGAACTCTCTCTGAGATGGCCTCTTAAGACTACTGTTGGTTTTGTGAAATGTCTGCAGTATCCATTGATTAAGGCTATTGAGAAAATATACAGAAATACATAAGAATATTGCTTCACTATCAAAAAGGGAAAAAAACAAAACAGTCAAGGCATGATTATTATTTTATCATTGTTCTTACTTCACATTAGTTAAATTAAGTAGTAAAGAAATGATAATTTAAGTTCTGACTTTGGACAGCCAGTAAAGGTAAAATCTCTGTGCCAGTCAGTTATGAAGGCGAGCTGCAAATCACCATACTGACTTACAGTCACATACTTTCACTTCCATTCATCCCTTCACTCCAGTGATCCGTTCTAGGTGATTTAGGAATGTAAATACCATTTTGAAGAACAGTCTGATTTTTCAAGATCAGGTAGCTACCCATAAATACAACTAGATATCTACTGTGACACTTAAGGAGGTCTAAACTTAAGAATTTAGGCACCTGGAGTCTCAGTGTATGCTCTCAGAGACAGGACAAACCACTCACATTATTCCACAAAGGCCTATGTTACTAAGACAAAGGTAAAAATGACAACTTTCCAGAACTACTGGCACAACTATGGCAAGAATGCTGTACTTAATTCTATTCTGCAGAATGCAAAGAAGCTATTTATTCTTTTCTATCATTCATCATGGGTTCCCCAAATTATATTTCTCTTTGGAACTCTTTGGGCATCCCTGAAATAAGAATAAATGTTTTATGTGGAGGGTAATGTGGTTTTCTATGTTATATCATGCTTTACTACCTCAATACTCCTTTTGATAGAGAATATTGTGGGGAAATATCTTTGGCTTCCTCAGTAGAAACATTTGTCTGCTGGGCAGGTATTTCCAACAGTTATTTCTACCAACTTGGGTGATACTTTTGTATTTTACCTATAGAGTGTGTGTGTATGTGTGTGTGTAAGTGTATATGCATAGATGCGTACATACATACACACACCACTCACTATGGAAAAAAATTATAAAAGCATGCTTTAAAACACAGGATTCCTATTGAGTCCACCAGATTTTCATTGTATCTTATATCATCTCATCTCTGTGAATGACTAGTTTCTTTCTCCTTGGACCTCATGAGACAATTTCCATTCAGTCTGCCATCTGATCTTGGTATATATTTTATTTTGAGGAGAACCCTTGTATCTTCCCATTTGTAGAAATCAATATTACTGGAGGTACAGAATTTTTTTTTATGCAGGAATGGCATCAACTCAGAAAATTCATAGTGAATATAGTTAATTTCCATTCACCACTCTTTTAATTAATGTTATATTATTGGTCTTCTGGTCATTGCTATTTTTCATTTCTTCCTTTGCCTATAACTTTTCTCTCATACTGCATAGAATTTCATTTTCAAATACAGCTTTGCTAATCCCATCGTGCACCATACATTTTGATTCATACATTGAAGACTGATTTAAAATTAAATAGGCTTATCACACTTAAGCAACTACATCAAAGTTTCTATAATACTTTACTATCTGACTCTGGAAGAATATGACATTCTGAATGTCATTTTTATTTCTCACAGGATATTTAGCTGTATTTCTTCCCCACTTCAATTCAAATTCTCTGTCAACCAAAGTCTCACAGGGACTATAGCAGAATCAGGAATTAAATTATTTCTTCCACCACTTTGGTTTGGAAACATTCTTCTTCACAGCATGTTGCTATGTTATGATTACAATTTTAGGAAAAACAGTAACTTTACCGAGATCCCATACAGGCACACATTCTTATTGCTTCCTAATTTCTAACCCTTTCTATCTCTATTTACCTTTCTTTCCATTTGTTTTATTTATTGCCTCATACTGTAAGCTCTTTCAAGTGGAGATTAGCTCCATGCAGACACATACAGCCACTAGCATAAAGGATTCCAATCCCAATTAGAGCTTCTAGGTGCTCCTGTAATAATAATAATAAACAACATCATTACCAGATTCTTCCATCCCTTTGACTTGCTGCCGTACCCAGACAATGGCTAGCTATGAATTGAACAGAATTGCAGCATCAATTGCATCCCTGCAGTTTATAAGTCTATCAACCCTTCAAATTCATTAGCAGATAAAGACATAGAAAAATCTACCAAATGAGCTATTTCAAACCAAATGGACATTTCATTCAGATGTCACAGTTTGCAGGCAATTATCCTCCGCTTGGGGGAATGTCCAGGAAGGTTACGCTCCTTAGTGCTCAGCGCACAGAATTTGGGTTTACATTTTTCTGTGGATTAAGAACAACCAGGACTGTACAGCATGGATCACTTACACATCCGACACACAGACAAGAAAACAGTCTCATCTCTGCGTAATTACAGGCCTATGGAAACTGAGTTCTGCCATTCTGTATGACTTTGCGAAATCACCTATCATGTCTGTATTTCAGCCCTCCCCAATCCTTTTTAAATTGGAATAGTAGTAGTTTGCTAATCTCACTGGAGGTGCTGAAAAGTGCTTTTCTATAACATATATTAAAGAAAGGGAGTTAGAAAGACTGAAAGATACTGAAACTCCGTTCTCATTGTGGTGCTTTCCTGGTTATGTTAACAACAACAGGAATTTTGATTTTGGGTTAAATGGGGTGTGACCACATTGAAAAAAATCAGAAGTCTTGCCATAAATTTAATCTCAAAGTTATGTCTTGATTGCAGCTGTTAAAGGGTAGTGATTCCATCTTGTAATTATAAAATGACTCTATATAGACATGAAGAAACTCAAAAAACAACCATGATTTAAGGGATGAATCCTGCAAAATACTGAACAACCTAGTAAAAATATCAAAGCACTAAGATGTTTTTGAGTGTGATCTCCTTTCAGAGGTTGGTCTGATCATCACTGTAGTCTGAGGGCTCAGCATCTCACATGCTGGCTGCTATTCCAAGGGATCTAATCCCTCAGATTCCATGCTTTTTAACTGGATTTTAATTAGGTCTTTTACATGTGAATTTGTGTGTGTATACATACATACACAAAAAGCTATTTCTAAAAAAAGGTATTTTTCAATAACTAAGTGAAGAGTATCCACTTAGCTTTAATTCTAGTTTTGTTCTAGTAACTCTGTACTACATATACCCACTACTATATACAACTTGAAGCTGTACCATGTGGATCAAACATACAGACACCCTTTAATTCAGCAGAAAGGCTATACAAGGTACAGATGATTAAAAGCAACCCTTTTGCTGTCAAGCACAGACAATAAAAAAACGGAGAATAACATTAATGAATGCTAACTGCAGATTTCACTGTTGCGTAAATAATTATATATGTATATTTTAATAAAATAACTTCAAAGGTAGCATGGCTCTGTGGAACCACAGGTAGAGGTACCATGTCAGAGGTACAAGTCGAATCACATTTTAAAGCTGTTCTTTGCCCCTTTCAGAGTAGGATTTTCATAAGTGGACAGATTTTGTTCATAAAAAGTCATGTTGAGGTCCACTGAGAGAGTCTGGGCAAAGTAGGAAGTTCCAATTTTAAAAATTACTCCTGTCTTTTAAAAATTGTTTTTGAAGATGTGTAAGAAAAAGCAGTTGCTTTTTTTTTTGTGATACAAAAATACTTTTTTGTGATACTTCCTTTTGATTATGTGGCAAGATGGATTTTTTGTTTCTTTTCTGAAATCTAAAATGAAATCCTAAAGCAAAAGGAATTTGGCAGACATTATTTCATTCCTGGTTCCTAAGAACCAACTTCCCAATACCATTTGTGAGTGTGTAGCATCACAGGAGAGTAAGAAAGATGCTGCCACACTACTCAAATTATTCCCCTGGTGCTTGATAATAACAAACAACAAGTTGTGCACTGTTACAAGTATTCCAAAGGAGTATCACTATGCAACTAAGCACCCACAGTAGGAGTGACAGGCATGGTATATGATGCGAATGCAATGCCAAGGAATTGAACACAATTCATTCATTAGTATGAACGCAAATCATATATTCGTGCCAACATGGTATACTGAATGTGTAATAAATATAGAGTAAAATAAATTGTTCAAGAGAGTTCAGACAATCAATTACAATGCTTAGTTGGTTTATCCCATAGAAGAGCTAGTTGCTGCTACATAATTTCATTTCACCACCAAGGCTATTTGTATTTAAAGTGAGAACAAGAGATAATAAAACTTTCTCAGGAGCAAAAGTAAACTAATAATTAGTACCATGTTACCAGGTATCAGTACTGTAAATGGCTATTTTTTATCATAAATTTTCAGGGTGCCACAATTCAGTGAGTATGGCACCATGCTGCATCAAGACTTCAGCTCCTCTGATAGTGCATAACTGAACAGCCTTCCTGAAATGAATTTATAAATCGCCTCAAAAACAGGCCTTACAGACCCTGCAAGAATAGAGAAACGTTTTTGAACACATATAGCTTTAGGACATCAGCTGAGTACCTGTTCACTCTGCAGCAGTCGCAAAGAGAAAAAAAAGGTTAGGAATAAAAAAAGATTAGGAAATAGATTTGAACTTCATAGTGACCCCAAACAGACAAGCAAGAATACCAGTGCAGAAATGTTTGCTGAGATAGAAGGAACAAAATGCTTCAGCAAATTAGATTAATCAGCAAGGCTTGGCAAGTTCTCATGGACACAAGGTGCATTAAGATTTGTAGTCTCAACACACCGTTTGGCAAATACTCTTCTTGTGATTGCTTTTCAAAACATGCTCAGCATCAAAAACATTTCATCATTCCAAGCTGCAAATGTTAGAAAGCTCTTCCAGGAGCAAAATCATATTTTGATGACTTAACAATCTACAATAGTAGCACCACCAAGTAGTAGAAATGGCTATTAAAAAAAAGGAGTAAAGAGAACAGTAAGGAAAAATAACCAGCCCAAGGTTAACAAAGCCAAGTAAGAGTTCTGAAGTGCTCACCTGAAAAGATACTATGAACTGCACATTGATCTAGGCTCTTAAATAGATGTCATCCCTATAATATCTAAGACTCTATGAAAACAATGATTAGGATAAGAGCAATACTGAAAAAAAAAGATATGTAAAGTTTTATAAAGCCTTTCAGAGTTAGTAAGGCATATTGCAATAAATCAATAAACACATATATTACAACAAATTCATTCTCAGAATGTTCCCTGCTGAATATATAAAATAAACATGAATGCCAACTGAAGAAGAAGGAGTTCAGTGTGAACTAACAGCTTAGTTAAATTCAAAAAGAAGAGTTTCCTCTTCTGATTTATACCTTGAGAAGGCAGGGATGCAAATTCAAACAACATGCAAAGTGCTTGGGTACTTACAAACTTATGGAAATAAACAGCATCCAAGAATAAAAGTCATAAACAGGCCTCAGTCAATAAGAGTAGCCAGGATTATTACTGTTTCATAATGTAACAAAGCAAAAAATAATTCAAAAAATGTAGTTCAAGATACTACAAGCATATTTATCTGAGGCCATGATTCTGCTAATCTTTAGCCTTTGCTTAGAAATTCAAGGGTGTCATTACACTCAAAACACAAAACCCAATTCTTTCAATATTGTGATGGAGCCAGACCTAGAACAACAAAAACGTATCGTGACTTCTTGGTTCTCTGTGTTTCAGAGGGTTTTTTTTTTTTTTTTGGATGACAAATTACATCACCTAAGATGAAATGTGATGAGTGCAGAAAAGGGAAGAGTCAGCAATTTAAACACATTGAGCTTTTGTGGTAGACAAAACTAATTATTCATGCTGCCACTGTTCTACCTGAAGCAGATGCATGGAGGTGTGTGCAACTCTATTAATTATTCTGACATAGCTGTAACTTTGATTTTCCGTATAGTCAACAAAGCAACTTGGCACTATTAACTGTCCTTGACATCATTTTGTATTGTAAACTGCTGCAAGACAACATTTTGTTGATGACAATAATGAATGTTGGATATGTTACTCACTACTCAGATCAGTGAACCCAGAAAAAAAAAGTCTTGGTTTGAACTCAAACTTAACTTTTCAGATTCCATTACTGATCATAAACTTCAAAATGTAAAATTCAGCAAGAAACTCTGTTGTTGTGTTTTATGATGAAGTCTTATAACACTGCTTTAAAACATCACTTGGAATGTCTGATTTGTCAAAAAAATAAAATTTTAAAAACGGATTTAAAAATCCCAACAGTGAAACTGCCAACAAGAGATGTAAAGTTCTGGATACCTCTGAACACTTGTATCTGAAGGTACCGTATCTGGTGCTGTCCAAACCAACACCAAGTTAACATACAACATCAATGCCAATCCTGCAATTTCTTCTTTCAGCACATTTCAAATAAAAGATTCTGCACATACCTCTACCTGAACAGACAAGAATGAAGAACTGGCACCCAGGAATTTCTTAGCTTCCCAGTATCATGAAAGAAACTTTCAGATCTAACACAAAGCTACTATAAAAACAAAGTTATAGCAGAATATGGTAACTGTCACCATTACAAAATGTAATTTTCCTTGTTAGCGCTTTAATTGATCAGTTCTGTTCACTGTTTAGAGTGGGGTGGAAGAAGGGACATTGCTAATTTCATCTTGCTAACATTGTGCATTTATGTTATTGAAAGATTGAAAAAATAGAGAATCAAGGCAAAAGAGCCTTCTGCTTGTCTCCACAACCTCCTCCTTAAAGTTTGAGAGCTCAACTGTACTTTTTTTTCCTGTGGGTTCAATGCATTTTTGTACTGAAAATAACTGCATTGATTAACACTGAAACAATGTATCAGTTAGCCATTGATACAATAAAGTATCATATAAATATTCCTTCTTACAATGAGTTGGACCACAGTTTTTAAAAGATGAACATTTTATTGTTCCACATACAGTTACATCTTAAGAAATTCCAGACTAATTTGTTCATCTGCTCTGTAGGCAAAGGCAACACAACCTGAAATTCAAAGGTTCTGAATTTTCTCCATGTTACTATTCTCTTTCCAATGAGCCAGAAGCTTAACAGAAACATCCACCCATTGAATCTTATGCTTTACCTTAGATCATTCAAGAAGAATAGAAAGTATAGGATTTAGGTCTATGTTCACTCCAAAGAAGCAAAATAATAGGGCCCATCTCAGGAATATACGCAGCAGAATCACTGAGTTCTGAAGCAACTAGCTGTGGGAGATGCAGTATGTCCCAGGATGCAGCTACAAATACTCTTTAGGAACAGGGCAGGGAGGCAGATGGAGCCATGGAGAAGCTAGCACTACTGACAAGTAACCAGTTCATCCCAAATAAATCTGATACACGAAATATGCTTCATTAAATGCTTCACTTACAGCATTATAGCAAACAGCCCTCTCAAGCGAATCAGTAGCAGTCGTTTATGCTCTGTAGCACAGCTCTGCAACCCCAGTGTGGAGATGTTGCAGGCTAAACTTGGTCACTCCCACTTCTGCAATGCTAATAGTGATTAAAGCAAAAAGATTTATAGCTTTCCAACATACACAAAATCCAGGGCTCCTTCCTCTTTAGAATCCCAGATAACAAACTAGAGGTAACTTAGCTGTCTCCACTAGAATCATATCAAAGTGGACTTTGCAGAAGATCATTTTTAAAAGTCACTTTAAGTTACTATTATTCACCTTCTGCCTCAAAAATGAATCTGATCAATTTGTGTCTTGATTTCTTAAAAAAAAAAAAAATCTTTAAAAAATACTGGCTGCTTTATGCAGAAAAAGATGTTATTACCTTCTCTTCACACAGAGCAGAAAGCCATCCAGAGTGAGACCTCTGGGAGGGTAATGGAGGCTCCCTGACCTCAGTATAGCTCTGCCACTAACACAATATATTTGCTCATGTTTATGGCCTTTCACCTAAGCACTTGTATTTCAGATAACCATATAAGACTGTATCTAAATCACTGAGATAGTCATAAGATAAAGTGAGTTTAACTATGAACAAATAAAGTAATGCCATTTCTATTGCATTGCTCTCAGACCAGCAATCTTAAATCAGGATGTTTGAAAACAATTACAGTAAGTCATGGTCAGAGCTGAGCCTGCTTTGCATTCAATTCATTTAACTTCTTCATCAGCAGAGAGAGATCATGGTTCTTGACACAAAAAGATCACCAGGAAGACTGTTTTTGAATTTCATCAGTCCTGGTCATGAAAATGGTTCCTGAAATTTGGTAGTGAATGTAAGAAAGGGAATTAAAACTTCATTTTTCTTAATATAGTTGTAGCAAGTTGCCGAATCAGCTTTTTGAAGACTGGGACTTAAATGAAAATAGAATACAAATAAATGTTTTGATGAAGATGGTAGAAGAAGGACAATGGGATTTCTAAAAATAGGTCTGTAGCTAAAATGAACTCTGACTGATTGTACTGATATTTGAGAATTGTATTTATCCCCCAAGTTTCAGAAAACAAATAAAGTGGGTAACAGTAGTAATGACAGTAGTAATAATAATAGATATTTATGTAGCATGTATATACGGTGAAGCTCCAAGAATTAACTTAGCCTCCTGTAAATTTGGACTTTTTCTCTGTTAACTTAGATGTGACATTGGACTTAAGAGGAATTTAAAATAGTAAAGATTGCACATTAAAGATATTGCAATTCAGTTCATATGACTCCAAAGCAGAAGCTGTTCATCAATTTGTCAATGCAAAAATGGCAGTCGCTTGTCTGAGTAGCACATTAAAGGTCATGCAAGTTGGCCACAATAACAAGGAAAGATACGCTTCTACTTAAAGATGATTTCTATTATTGTGGGGCCTATAGATTCTGAATTTGAACCACCATCCAGTACCCAGATATGCATTCCCAGCTTTGTAAGTGTTACTGCTAGAGGTGGAGGAGGCTACTTCTGGTAAGCTTCTGAATGGTCAGCAGCCCTGAAAAATTGCCACTGCACATGACATTCCTCAGATCTCCAGATGAACTCAACATGCCCCACCCGCAGTTTATCTCCCCAGAACACATGCAGTAGTGTGAGCAGGACTTTCAACTTAAATGTTTGTCAGTGTCAGTGTCCTGCTGACTTCTTGTATTATGTAAATTTCAGGTAAATGTGAATCTTTGCTAAAAAATTATTTTCTTAAGGGAGACTATTTCATATGAGAGGCTATAAAAATCATAGAACTCCTAAGAACCACAACTCTCAGACAGAGACAATGGCTAATTGGTATCCGGCTGTTCCTTATATTAAGAGATTATCTCCTTTAATTCTGTGAAGATGTCACTCTCAGATTCAATTAACCGTTCTTTCTTAGTTTGGCACAAAATACGGAGTGGAGCACCCCATTGCTCTGGTGTCATACTATTTGTTTTGGTAGACTGGTTTTCACCTTCTTGTGTGCTTTGCTGTTCATATATTTATCTTTATCTCTTCATGTTATATAACCCACTATTTGCACTGTGTATGTTACCAAATACCTAAGCATTTGTTACATGCATAGGACTTTTAGAAGTATATTAAAACCAAACTGAATTTCCCCAGATGGCAGTATAGCTGTAATTAAGTAAAAACTGCTATTCCCAAGGTATGCTCATTTCTGCTAATATCACCATTGCTGCTGCTGCATACTCAAGCAGGCTAACAAACAGAATCAGATTGACTTTTGCTCCTCTAGAACAGCAAGGCTAAATCTTCATGGGATGTAAAACAAGGAAAGCACACGGAAGGAGAATGAAATGATATGGGTTTATATAAGTTGAACTATATAATTATTTGACAAAATAAAAAAAAGAATTAAGACAAGATTAGTTGAGAAATTTAAAATTTAATCTATTTTCTAGGTTTCCAGACAGTCATGTATGAAAGCCAGTAGTTTGACATCAAAAGATTTGGTGTCGATATTTTTAAAAATAAAAGCAGATTTACTTCTGTGTTTACAAACCAAAGGTGTTTCCTGAGACAAGAGAAGAAATAAAAGGAACAGATTTTGTTCCACATCTAAAATGTAAGGAAATTAATTGGGAAATTTCAGGAAAGAGAAATTTTAAGTGTATAGATGGGGGAAGGGGACAGGAGGACCACCAGCTGATGTCTAGTCTTGAGTGGAAATGTTTATTGGTGTAGTTATATTTATTGGGTCAATAATTTTTTATTTATAAAGCAATATTAGATCAAGGTTTATTCCTGACATCATTAAACCACTAAAAGGCCATTTGAAATGAGCATAATAATTTCCTTTTCCATACACGAACAAGCATATCAACATAGGGTACATTTATAGCAATATAACTATATGTGCAGGAGATGGTAAATAATACAACGTTCTAATTAACACAGGGCCTAATTTTTAAAGGAGCAGGATCTTACCCAACATGTTTTTGCCACAGTGGTTTCTTTTGACTCATTCACTAAAGTAATCAAACCATATTACCCTGTAATCAAGCCTGCTTTCCTATCTATTAATTATGTATTAGGCTTCTTTCAGCAAGTGTCTGTGTAGTGACACATTCAGGAAGAGATTCTGGAAAGAGTATCAACTCCTGCATTGAAACATCTAAGCTTTAAAAAAGAGTATTTTCCCCTAAACTTTAGCTATCCACCTGTGAAAACACTACCCAGTGCATTTTGGCAAGCTTTAGAATATTTAACTAGAAATGCCCTCCTGAAACATCCATCATAGGGGCCTTCCCAGTAATTTGACTTGCACCTGAGTATGTGTATCAAAATATGGCCATAAGTCATTTGGGTGGCTTTACACAGACTTCTGCTTATTAAGAGGTATTTGATCTGTGTTTATTAACATATATCAGATGCTACTTTGCCCCCATCGCTGCTTTTCTGTTTTACTCTCTCTAAGCACTTCCCCAAGATCAGTCTGCAGCATTTTTCCAATCACCTTTCATTCAGTAAGGCCTTGATAGACTGACTTGCTGGCCTCAAGAGAGACATTATTCCCAGTGTTGCCAGCACTGCTGGTATTTTCTGGGAACAATCACTGAGGGAGGTGTTAAACACATTACAGTGAAGCAACTTGATAAGCAGCCCTTGTGCTACTGCAATTACTATATTACTTGATTGCCAGGAAATAGGCACTTGATAAACACGTGACTTCATTGTTTACCCATGTTCATTTTCAGTTTACAACAGAAACCTACAATGTGGATGAAAACATTGCTCAGTTTGGTTTGAAACTAGGCAGGTAATTAATGACTAGACCTTGCATCTATTTATTTAAGACTGTCTCCAGAGACTTCAGTGAGTGGTCATTACCAAGATAATAAGGGGTTTGGAGGCCCAGAAGAATAACAATTTTTTTAGGCTTATTTTTCCCCCATACTCTTCTTGAACTTTAAATCTTTTTTCTTTTTTTCTTTTTTTTATTTAAAGTCTTTTGGCCAGGCATCATTCAAGTGTTCAAAACAAACATAACACTTCCTCACCCTCTGAATCATATGGTAGCCTGGATGCTGTAGCTTCTAGGTTTCCAGCTGTCCAAAGCATTTGGGAGCTGCAGAGCAAATCATGTTCTCCAAACTGTTTTATTCTCATCATTTTTGCTGAGCTGCTAATCTGATTAATCTGTTGCACTTTGTCAGGCTATCATCTGGCAGGGCCTTGGGAGTGACCCCTTTTATCAGTAGTTGACCCAAAAATTTACTCAGTACCAAGTACTGCTGGATAGAAGTATTACAGTATCCCTTGACAGATCTTGGAGATAAACCACTTTTATCTGCAGTTATCCAAAAGTGTTTGATTACCATCATCTCTTGTTCCAGTCAAGAGGTACTAAAGAGCTGCGTGCATTCACTCCTTTGAGGAGCCCGTATCACATAAGTCTGTGAAAACACAGACAATACTGATACAAAATGTATCACACTGAAATGTGCACATTGAGTCATCAGAAAGGGGAGAGAGCCTGAGATGGCTGCTATGCAGGAAGACAGCATTCCTGATAAGCAGTGTCAGCAAGTCAGCTTCATACCCAGGCAGAGACCTTTTGGTAACAGCAGATCAGTCATGGGTTTCCTTCATGTCTTCACCATGGCTTTAATAACTGTGCATTTTAAGCTAGGTTTTTTATGTTAGCTACTCTAAAGGAAAGCTTTACTTTGCCTTTTACCTTAACCTGGTTGGAATTAAGAATAATTTGTGAGACCATGGCATACCACCTCCTTACACAGGCCATGTTTGAGCTGCCCAGTTCCTGAGCATAACATAACAGTCTCCATCCTAGAAGCTACTTGGCCAAATTTGAGATCTGGTACCACAGGAATCATGGGAAAAAGACATGACCTCCAGTGAGCAGTGTTAAGCAGGTGGACCTCCTGGCATGGAGTGAGGTAGCAGGGACCATACCCTTCAAGGGTCACACCTTCAAAGGATTATCTCAACAGCAATTACAATATCTGGTATAATGCAAGCACTAAATAACATTTCTTTGTGTAATAACCTAATTTGCAAGAGAAAATGTATGTATGTACCTTTACATATACTCTAAGCCAGAAGAAGTCATTTTAGGAAGCCATTAATTTATACAAATCCATACTCAACTTTTCAAAGCACATTAGATGCTTAAATCTTTATCATTTTCAATGAGAGTTAGGCACTTAATTAGACAAAAATTAGTATCTATGTGTTTAATGACTATAAGAAACTGGGACTGAGGCTGTCAGTTCAAGATATATTTTCTTCATAGCATATTTCAGTTAGAAAAAAGTTATACATACTTGAATAGGACACACATGCATATTCACACAATATATAATGCATGTACGAACACCTATGGGTACATGAATGAAAATACACTGTGATTTTATATTAGTATATGGCTAAACATTAATGCTTCCTATATGCAAAACAAGGTGGATCAGTTACTTATACTGCTTAAAGATCAGAGTCACATTTCCATCAGACTTTCTGTCTATATGCATTATACATATCCAGAGTCTCAATTTTAGACTTACGTGACTCATTTTGTTTTGAAGTTGCTTATTCATTTATGTAGCTGTAAGTTGTGCTGATGCGCCTGAGGAACATAAGTTCTTTATATAAAGAGCACTTCATGTTTTCTTAGCATAAATAATATGGTCATTACTCCTAAATGACACAAATTGCTTATTAATGAGGCCAAAAAATAGCCTTTAAAACACACTAAATGCAGTTTAGATTGGTTGCTTTATAGAAATAATGAAGAAATAATCACAATATGACCATTCATGTAATTTAATAGGGTGATTCACTGATCTGCCAGAATCTTACGGCTATAAGACAACATAATGTTTTGCAGCTACATCTGTTGTCATTTATCTAACTCCTACTGAAGTGTATGGAAAGAGTCCCCCTCAGTTCCACTGGAAATATGAGCTGATTTCTGTTGATTTCTGTAGGAACTGGATTATGCCACTAGCAACATGCACAGTGGAATGCAAGAATGAAGTGCTCATGTTGCCCAATATTTTTTCAGGACTTTGATAATGAGCGCCTGTCTTCCAGTTGGTCATAATTATAAAGCAAGAGATGAAATTCTGTTCAAATCATGCATTCTTGCAAAAGAACATGAAATTCAAGTAGTTGATCTTAGGATGTGGAATAACTCTTTGGGATAATCTCTATGCTGTTGCATGTTAAGACACACTTATAAATTCCTTGATGAAGTAGACCTTGATGAGGAAATCTGGCCTCTCTCAAATCAGGTCAATATTGAAAATATAGATCTGAAATATTCCTGATGTGCAAGAAGCTGGGAAGCATTTCCTAGGGAAATGTGCATCCACGGACATTTTTTCTCTGTTACACATTTAGTATTTAAGGAGACAAGAAAATGTTCTGGCACACAATACCTATTTTAAAAGCTAAGAGCACAGTGGGGTCTGCAATAACATCTGCTGCTTAGTGGGACAGTGAAGACAATAAATATGGTAAAAAACACAGGAAAAGATGTGTGTGGTTTAGGGACCTACACAGATAAAGATAAATTCAAAATTCCTCTGTGGAACACGGCCAAAGCTAAAAGTTTTGTCTCCGGAGGTTTACTGGATTTTAATGCAACTTCATGGAGACATGTTCTACTAGGAGTTCATCATTTTTCAGGTAAGCGCACAATTACATTTTGTTTATTGTTGCTGCTACACATGCATATAGGGATCATCAAATGATAACAGACATGCTAAGTTGCTATTTAAACATGAAGAAATAGAACTGTGACTCACTTCCTAAATTGCTGCAGTTGAGACAAAGTTCATAATTTCACTTTCGATTGCAAACTACTGTGTTCAATGGACAGAAAAACTTTCCACTTGAGAGTGTTGAATTCTGTACATTTCTGATGTGAAACCTTTTCACTGTAATTTTGCAACATTTGCATTAGTAGAACAGCAAATTATTCTAATCATGTTTATGTATCTCATTTATTTGTTATTGGAGAACTAAGCAATTGTGAACTACTGGGAAACATCTGCACTATCAGAAATTGCATATGGAGTTGTCTTGGGTTTGTTTTTTATTGCATACAGTGCTCTCCACAGAACACACTCTCTCTCACTCAAGTACAGGCTGCATTTTTTCTAGTCATTATACAAATTTCTTTTTTTAAAAGGTATTTCAGAGGGAGTTACATTTTTGGTATTCCAGAAGTGAAGCACTGTTCTCTTTCATTAGGACAGCATTATCCTGGACAAAAATACTGTCAGAAATACTGAGTGGTTGTGTATCTGAACTGTTTTTCAAATTCAGCCTTCTATTTTTAGTGCTAGGCCTGAAAAGACCTTCTAACAGCAAAGGAGGACCAACAGACAATAGTGGAAGGCCAGTACACACTCATAAAAAGAGAGAAATCAAGAGAGTATATTTAAAGGAGGAAGCAGAGAAAGAAAGATAATGTAGCAAGAAGGTATGCAATAGCAAATAATAAAAGGAGGAAAAGAAACATAAACATATACAACTGTGCTAGTGAAGCCAGAGCTAGTAAGGGAAACATCCCAACTTCAGCCAATTTATGGGAGCAGAACTACAGATGAACTTTTCTTATCAAAGCTATGTGAAAGAGAGGCAAATTTTCCCTTCGCTTTCTTGAGGAGTGAAGAAATTCTATCCCCTGCTTGTAACTCCATCTCCTCAGTCTAGCTCTTGCCAGTGGGATGCCAGAATCTAGAGTGGTTCTGTGAGTTTGAGAAAGAGTTTTAGTTCACGAGGAAGAGAAAGGATGGCATCATGTGAAAAATTGCACTGCTTAACATGTCTGTCTGGGCAACAGCAGAGCATCAGTTAGAGAAATGACCCACTTAGGTTTTCCCCTTCTCAGCCAATTCTCTTTAATCATGCCATCCTATTTCATCTATTGTCAAAGCCTGCAGCATGGTTACAGTGCTAAGCCAAGGTTAGCAAAAGTAGGAATTTTAAGTAAAGCTTAGAGAATAGTCACAGAAACAGTATATAAAAATGTGTAGCACACAGTATTTGTGCCAGAAAGCTAAATATTCTAAGAGTTACATGTATCAGTTCAGGCAACAGAATAGCAGTGTTTAATCTGGTTGAACTCCCCTATCATATATATATTCCTCTTGTAGTGAATGGCTAGCAAGCAACAAATAGGCCAGGAATCATTTCAAACTAACATACATGGGTGTATTACCATCCATTCATTTAAAATACGCAATTAAGGGAGAAAATGTATGTATTATATGTGCTAGGAATTATTTACATTCCGTTACATATACTATTTTGAAGGCTATATCCAGTAACAGTTTGGAGAGGAGAGGTGCAATTAAGGAAAAACAGCGACCATAGTGGCTGCTGTTGATGAAGAAAGCTACAGTCTTCTGATTCCCCACACCTACTCCTAAAGGTCCTGCAAGTCCGTACTTTAAAATTATCAAGAACTGAACATCCATTCCCGTGTTCCGCTAATTCAAGACCATCATGACTTAACCACTAAAGCACTAACTAAATAACAAATAACAAAACTTCTACCACTATACATCACTCTATGTCTCAACACAGTGCAGTATGTCCCAGTAACATTGCCTGAGTCTGGATAATTAAGACAAATGTTTTAGCTTCTCCAAGCACTCAACTAAATCAAGAAATATCTGAAGTCCTTCTTAGGAATGACCATTTATTAAAAACAGTTCTGTTTGTTTGTTTGTTTGTTTGTTTGTTTTCCCTGCTACCTCACTGATTTATGTTCTTTCAGAAAAGGGAGAGTTGTGCAGTGATCAAATCAAGTACATCTCCTGGTGAGAATCAGGTTTTCAAGATATCATGGATTATTGTACTCCTAATCAATGCTGCACAGCCCTGATTCTACAAGCATTTTAGCATCCAGTGTTCTAGAAACTGGAATAGGGATTTTGTCATCAACTTTATCACAGAGATCATTCCTCCCTGTTTTGAAAAGGGAACTGAGTTGTGAATATTAAGTAAAAAGGAACTGTATTTAGCCAGGAGAAAAATGTGATTTCTTTTCTTTTAATAAGTAGTGGGTTGGCAAGCACCCTGCTCCTGCAGTATTTGCCTTACTACATGGACTCGCTCTTTATTGCTACCTTTCTTCCTTCTTTGTCCCACTGGAAAAAAAAAAAAATCAAAACAAAACCCAAAGCAAAACACCTGACAGCTTAATTTCAGTGCTTCTCAGTTCTGGGAAGCAATAAACCTACGCAAATATATAGCCAAATATGTATAATCTAGAGTTTAAACACTAGAAAATAGTTAGGAACATGAGTAAGTTCAGGTAAACAGGTAATTTCATATACTGGACTTTAATAAATTTGCTTGAGTAAGCAAATACATCTGCTTGAAGGCTTGCAGGATTAAGGCATGCATTTTTAATGGAATAGATTAAAATCCTCAATATAAAATGTTCTCAAAGTTTAGAAGTTTGAACATGATCTGAAGTTCTCACCTCAGATCTGTATAATGCCAGTTCATCACATCAACAAAGTATCTCTTCAAGCAGAAGTGAAACATATTTTCAATAAACAGAATAACCCCACTGACCTTTAGCATATGTAACATCTGGAATGTAAGAGGGCATCATACTCTTCTGCAGTCTTACAGTGAGCCACATATGAATGAAGAAAATTTCTCTAGAATACCAAAATAAAAGAGGGAAAATTTTAACTAAATAATCTAGCAATTGTTTGGTGCAGTCTTTCATTTGAAGGGGGGGGGGGGTGAGGAATCAGATCTTATTTTTCCCATTTGACAGTGCCTATTATATTAATTTGTTCTGTTTTTGAAAACAATATAGCTGCATATGAAGATCTTGCACTGGTCAGCACATAAATGTCTCCTCTCCAGCAGAGTCTAAACTTCCTGTATACAGCTTCTGTTGCTTTTGGCTCTGGGCTGCCTTGTCTTTAGTGAACTCATGCTCAGCTGCATGCAAGCATGAATGTTTTCCTTCATACAAGATAGCTATGCTTCCATTCATACTAACATTCATATGAATTTTTAGGCTGTAATTGTCTAAAAGGAAGGAAGAAGACAGCTCCTCTTGCTCTCATGCCCACCCAGAAGTCATCAACTTTGTAACTGCTTTTATGTAAAATAGCCACTCTGGAGCCCTATTATCCCTCTTAATCCAGGATCATTTCAGTCTCTGAAGAATCCCTCAGTTGGGAGATGAACCCTAATGAACCCTAGCTCATTTACCCAGGAATTATGGAGGATTATTCACTCTAATTGCAATTTTTATCCCTGCCTCATGTAATGGATAGGCCTATAAAACCTTTTAGGACTTAGAGGCGTTCAGTCTGAGAACTTTGTAAACTTTTTGTCTTCAGGAGGAAGGAATTTCACTATAGCCCCAAATTCAAGAAAAGATGAAGGGTGTTGAAGATCTCTGTGTTCTTTTGAACTGGTCATTTGCTCCCAGATCATGGGTCAGATTTTAAATTTAAGTTTGAATGACTGTGGACTGCATTTGTAACAAATTATACTGAGCTGGCATGTAGCTCATGGACAACAAATATACATGTAAAATAACATGCCCTTTTAGTCATTATTTAAATAAAATCCGTCACCTTTGATACAAAGCCATACAGCCACTGTCTTGAAAATATTTTCAGTATTTTTTAATATTCATCCCCACATTTTCCCGTAACTCATCTTTCCCGATTTCCATAAAATGAGGCCTCAACTTAGCAACTTGCATTTTATTGCCTCATAACTAAATTTTAGATCTATTTCCAGGTTTTCTCTCAAAATTCTGAGAGATTTTGTTATCATTAAGAACAGACTCCCAGACTTTCCATATCTATACCAAAGGCAGTAGGAATCAATCTATGAGAAGGTACAATTCAGCATAAAAATCTGACATCTTTGACCTACTTCTCATTTCAGTGGAAAGCTGAGCCATAAGCATAGCTTTGTGAATCAAGTTCTGATGCTAACATTCTGAGTACATCTTAGTGAATAATTGCAAAGAATCATTTACATAATTAAAAAGCTTTTCCTGTAAGCAGACCATATTTTCTCAAACATATTCATGATTACTTGAATTTGTTCTACAATTTGTTATATGAATCAAATAATGAATTCCCCCTAAGTGGATGTCACCTGATATATAAAACTTACACACTCCTCCTTTCTTTTGATTTGCTGGGTAAGCAATATGGTGGTGTCAGCTTCTTCACTGGTAGATAATATAGATATTCTTAGCCATACTTGAAGCTCGTAACTTTGAAATTAATTTTTCACAAACATTAATGCCACTACAGATTATTGCTCAGCTCCTCATGTGAAATGAAAGCAACATTATTTTGTCAGAAGAAAAATCCTCATGGAAAATATTCTCAGAAATACATTAGCGATGTTTACTTGGGACCAGCTTGACATAATGAATTTATCCTACGGTTCTCTCTCCGTACCTGAAATCTTAGCCTGATCAATAAAGCGAACATAGATTTTAGGTTTTCAAGAGGAAAGTTATAGCCATTTCTGCTTACTATTTTTTGCAGCAGGATAACAAGAATAGATTCACCAAACCGACAGCAGGAGCAGAAAAATTATCCCCACCTGTTTCCCAGTCTGTCCTTCTCTGACCACATGCTAGAAAATGTATATTAAACCAATGGGTTTCAAAATGCTCCTACTGTTTTTAGAATGAGCATACATTACTGCAAAAAACAGGTCATATTTGTATTGTATAATAGTGAACATAATACACTTTCAACTTTTTGGTGGGACTGCAATCCCTGAGGGAAAACTTTAATTTTTAGTGGTTTTGGCCCTTCCATGCTGTTAAGATATTCTCAAGGACTAGCCAAAAGAAACAGAATTCATCAGCCTCAGTTCAAACACAAAAGCATTAGTGATTCAACATCACACAGTCTCTTCTGCCCATCAAATTTAGCATCATGGCTATTATGAGAAGCCTGTGAAGTCTCACAACTACAATCTCATTGTAGGCTTGAGAAAACACAATACAAACTACACATTTTCCTAATATTTCACTGTATCTTTTTCTTTCATCAGTATCTGGAATACAAAAGCATCTTCCCTTTCTATTTGCTGATAGCACATTGCTCTGTCATTTCAAAGAATTAACTGTGTGTTTTTTTAGCTTACCATGCATATCACCCATAAGAAATATGATTTATATTTTCTTTGCCAATCAGAAATTTTTCTGAGTGCTTTGATATGTGTTCATACTGTGTGACTAAACACTGAACTGAGAACCAATGACTTCCAACATTGTTCATTTACAGAAATCAATTTTCAAATTCAGATTCAGTGACTAGATTATTCAGAGCACTCTCTGCTCACTTGTCATTCCCCAGAAAAAGATAAAATAACCTTGTTTTTTCTCTCTTCCCCAATGCCAACTCACATAATGGGCTTGGATTTTTAATTGCAATAAGATTTCAGTAGCATTCAGTTTGATTTTCAGAGGTCCAGAGCTTCAATATTTTGAGGATTAACACCTTTAACTCTGTTTTGCCTTGTTCACGTATAAAGAGTATACAGTGTTCTCATCTCTTGTGGAGCTGAGAGCTGGTTAATATATAGCAACTACTTTTAAACAATAAAGTACTACAGTGCTCAAGTAATAAGCACTTTATTACATCAAAGCTATTCTCAATTTGTCTTGCAGCAATCATTCATAGGTTGTCATTTAAGCACTTTCTGTTTAAGGGCTTGCTACAGAGTCCAAAAAAAAACAAACAAAAAAATAAATAAAAAGCATATTCCATCCCATATTGTGCTTGACCCTAACCACAGCAGTGACATGCCCAGTCTTGAGCAACAATTCACAGAATCACAGAATCACAGAATCGCTGAGGTTGGAAGGGACCTCTGGAGATCATCTAGTCCAACCCCCCTGCTCAAGCAGGGTCACCTAGAGCACATTGCACAGGATTGCATCCAGGTGCGTTTTGAATATCTCCAGAGAAGGAGACTCCACAACCTCTCGGGGCAACCTGTTCCAGTGCTCTGTCACCCTCACAGTGAAAAAGTTTTTCCTCATGTTCAGATGGAAGTGTCTGTGTTTCAGTTTGTGCCCATTGCCTCGCGTCCTGTCGCTCAGCACCACTGAAAAGAGTCTGGTCCCATCCTCTCGACACCCTCCCTTCACATACTTGTATACGTTGATAAGATCTCCTCTCAGCCTTCTCTTCTCCAAGCTGAACAGGCCAAGCTCTCTCAGCCTTTCCTCATAAGAGAGATGCTCCAGTCCCCTAACCATCTTTGTAGCCCTTCGCTGGACTCGCTCCAGTAGTGCCACATCCCTCTTGTACTGGGGAGCCCAGAACTAGACACAGTACTCCAGATGTGGCCTCAGCAGGGCTGAGTAGAGGGGGAGGATCACCTCCCTCGACCTGCTGGCAACACTCTTCCTGATGCACCCCAGGATACCATTGGTCTTCTTGGCCACAAGGGCACATTGCTGCCTCATGCTTAACTTGGTGTCCACCAGCACTCTCAGGTCCTTCTCGGCAGAGCTGCTTTCCAGCAGGTCAACCCCCAACCTGTACTGGTGCCAGGGGTTATTCCTCCCCAGGTGCAGGACCCTGCACTTGCCTTTGTTGAACTTCAGGAGGTTCCTCTCCGCTCACCTCTCCAGCCTGTCCAAGTCTCTTTGAATGGCAGCACAGCCCTCTGGCGTATCAGCCACTCCTCCCAGTTTGGTATCATCAGCAAACTTGCTGAGGGTGCACTCTGTGCCTTCATCCAGGTCATTGATGAAGAAGTTGAACAAGACTGGACCCAGGACTGACCCCTGGGGGACACCGCTAGCTACAGGCCTCCAACTAGACTCTGTGCCACTGATCACAACTCTCTGAGCTCTGCCATTCAGCCAGTTCTCAATCCACCTCACTCTCCACTCATCTAGCCTGCACTTCCTGAGCTTGTCTATGAGGATGTTATGGGAGACAGTGTCAAAAGCCTTGCTGAAGTCTAGGTAGACAACATCCACTGCTCTCCCCCCATCTACCCAGCCAGTCATTCCATCATAGAAGGCTATCAGATTGGTTAGGCATGATTTCCCCTTAGTGAAGCCATGCTGACTACTCCTGATCACCTTCTTTTCCTCCACACGCTTGGAGATGGCTTCCAGGACGAGCTGTTCCATCACCTTTCCAGGGATGGAGGTGAGGCTGACTGGCCTGTAGTTAATTAATGAGAAGGACAGCAGAGTCTAACACCATTGTGTATGATTTTGATAGTTTTCTCTTTGGCTGTGTAGTCTCTGGCAGGAAATACAAATAGCAAATGTAATGGGAAGGTTGATACAGCTGATCTAATATTTTAGTTTTCAGATTTCAGAAATCTATTCAAAAGCATGGAATTTTCCCCAAATCTATTTTCCGCACCTCTGTTCAGCAGAATCTCAGCTGCGCTTCCCAATGTTGAAATAGCATTCTGTTTTCCTTGCTTCTAATGCAAGAAGAACTGTCTTCTTTCATCAGAAGGGGACTGCTTAATTCAAAGGTATGTTAATACTCTACATCAGTTTTGTACATTTTTTCATATATTGCAGTATTATGAAAGGAGAATCACCCATGGCTACAGCTGATTTACTGAACTGGTGAACATGAAAAGAACTCTTAACACCTTTGGACGCAGCTATTTAAATAAAGCTGTGTTTCTTTTGCCAAGTAATTTCAATATTGGTTGCTCTGGTCTATATCAACCAACTTATAAAGGAGGTCCCCCCCAAAAAACTCTTCTGGGGTGATTTGGTGACATTTCATAGAAGGCAAACAGAAAAAATTCATATTCTGAATCCCGAGCATGAGCTCTGAGGACTCCTCCACCCTCAAGTTGCTTAACAGATTGAATAGCGGCAAGTCACAAAAAAAACTTGTTTCAATTGCTTTCACCCTTTAGACTGTTCTTTAAGGGGTGAAATCTCAAACACAGAGGAGAGAGTGAAGGCATTAATATGGAATTAATTACCAAATGATATTTCTTCAAGGTTTAAGCCTGAATGAAAGATATCTGCTAAATCTTCCATCTACTTCTTGTACACTATCCTTCCTAGTCATTGGTTCCTGGCTGAATCTCTTCAGCACAACAAGGAGAAGCAAAATGGTGCCATGGAGGAAAGCAACACTCCACAGCAGGGATTGCAGTCCTGTGGCTATCTGGACTTGACTGGAATTTCCAGGTTCAGGTTTCAGATTTCAGCTCTTTCAGAGACTCATATGATACTAGAGAGTTAGTCAGCTCTTTGAGATGGTGATGAGAGCTTAAAACTCTCTGAAATGGCTGAGTCTCCAAACCTCAGTTTCTGTAACTCAGTTTCTACTCAAAATGTAAATGTAGACATAGACGTGTGAGGAGAATGCAGTAAGACTGATAGGAATTCAGACACCACAGCAGTGAACTAAGCAAAAATAGCTTCAGTTGCAGAAGGCACTTGGCCTTCTCATTGGCCAAGCAGCATATTTTAGTTTCCTCTTTATGCTACAATACTTCTTTAATGATACTGCAGTGAAGAAAATTACTGTGGTAAGTTGATTATACCGTATGGTGTTTTGTTTCTAAATGAAGATGTTTGGTTTGCCACCTCAAAGCACTGCAGTGCTGCTAAAATTCCACAGCCAACTACAGCTGAGCATTTAGAGAGGTCTTTTTCCAGACTGAACAAATGGTTGATTATTTATAATACAATAGTGCCTTGGAACACAACTGATAGGTCCATACCTTGCTTTAGGAGCTACTGAATAAATGGAGTATGTCTCCCAAAATGACAGTAGTGTCACAGAAGACTTTCTAGTAAGTGATGGTCAGAAGGATGGAAAGCAATCCTGCTTACGAGTTGAGTCCCAAAACCTCACCTGATAATGAAGACCATGGTTCTAAAATATAAACATCATACTGTATTGAATGGTTTTGTACTTTGCCCTCATTACCAGAATATCTAAGCACTTCCAAGTTGTGCATTAATCAATTAACATCCATCATAAATGAACTATAAGAGTGTTGAGAATGTTGCATAATGTCCACTTAGTTTAATTTGTAATGTGATTTATATTTGAAAACCAGAAAGCAACTGTGGATCCAACCATGAACTATTTGAATTCCTGCACTGGTTTCCAAAGGGATCTTTCCAAGTAGGAGCATTAGAATTTTTTCTAAAATTCTGCAGGAGGATACAAAATACACTCCTTCACAGATATGATTTTCTGAAGCAGTGCTATGACCATACAGCAAGACAATTTCTTTGTTATTACATGCACATAACTTAGTTACAAGAGAGTTTCCATTTTTTTCCAGTTAATTTCTATGATTGTGGTGTTATGTTTATTAGTGAATACCTGGTCCTAATAAGATTAGACCAGAAATCTTCACTAAAACAAAAGCTAATATTGGTCTGCAAATGCAGCTTTAATTTATTCATCTAAATATATTAATAGTAACAAGACATAAATAACTTCTGTATTTAATTCAAATACAATAACATCATTATCTTGGTTTCCTCATGGCTCAATATAAATCAAGAAAGATACTAAAAAGAAGACACAGCAAGTTCGCAGGAAATGTCATCATTCCACAATATAACTGAATTTGAATGTCCTCTTCCAAAGCAATTTTAATGTCCTATTTAAACAGAAGTAGCTAGGCTGCACTAAGGTCAACAGAAAGCAGCCAAAGAACCCTATTAACTCCGCAGGGTTAAGATTATGCCTTAAAGGGAGAAATGTCACCCTTTCAAGGGTAGAAATCAGACTTACCCAGGATTGTCTATAAGATTAAATTGATCAATTCTGGTAGATACTTTTATTTAAACTTTGTAAGCACTACCACATAACCATTTTGGTTTATTGTCTATAATTTCTTAGATTTAGTTACAGTTTGATTTCTCCAGTTCAGACATTCATACAAGTTTTATCTTTTTTTTTTTAATTGAAAGAATCGTTTGAGGGGGAACTGGAATACAGGTCTTTCATCCTGTATGCCAGTACCCAAGGTATTAAGCAAGATGCTATTTCCTCTCTCTCTCTCTCTCACCTTCATATATAGTATAGTCTACAGGAACGACTGTACATCCACATCACCTTCAGGATAGGTCAAAGGAGAACAGTAGGAGTTCTCTCTTGGATGGTAGGATATATGATCTGAATCACCAGGAACTGAACTCAGGGTTCCCACAGTTTGGGATGAAACCCTTGAGCTACTGGATATGAAAAGGGAGACCTAGCGTCTCATGATCATCACTCACTGCATTTTGCACAGGCTTGTCCATTACCCACACCCAGTACGTCTACTGCTTTAAACTCCTTGCCTGACATGGAAAGACCTCGACTATAGATCCTACCAAGACTAGTGAGAGATACCAGGTTGGTCTTCAGTGTAACAACATATCCAGGCCATCAGGAACAGAACTTCAGATGACTGGAATAAAACTGTACATGCCAATGAACTCTAGGCATTCTAGGTGGGAACTGAATTGGAGTTTGGAGGACTGAACTTTTGAATTTAGGTGGCGTAAGAGACATAGGCACCTATTTAGATACTTGGAAATGTCATTTGATGTAAAGTCAAAGGGCAAAGATGATGGGACTTAAGAAACTAAGTTCATTAATCTAATTAATAAAACCTTTCATGTCCAAAGTCCCTAAATAGATGTCTGTATACCTAAAAGTGAGATTTTAATTTTGAGAGAAATGCCAAAGTAGGTTTTAATCTACATGACTCAGATGTAGATTCCCAAGTAGCTATAGCCACCAAGTACTTAAAACATACTATGGTGTTCCAGTAGCTGATGTGAAATTACACTAAGCTCTATGTAGTGGTGACTACACTACTATAGGTACATGAATCACTGATTCTGAAGCACCCATATCATGAATTGTAACACAGGCATATCAGTCATTTTTGAAACAAGATCTTTGGCCTTCAAAGATCTTATCTCAGGATTTGTTGCAAGAAGTCTGTTATAATAACAACTAAGTCTATTTCTGTGGTGGTACATTCATAGCAAACAAGCTGCTTTCATGGTAACTATTCCCAGTCCTTTCCCTTAACTGCAGAATTATCTGGAACATCATCAACTATGATTGCACTTCCGTTTCTTCAGCAATAAAATTGGACTGGAATATTATTCCCTATGTCCCAGAAGTATTCTAAGGCCTATAAAAACTTTGCAAGTGTACACAAATGCATATATAAAAAAATAGGTGCTGGTAGTTCCTTAAGCATCCCTATCAGCCCTTGGCCTCTCCAGAAACTATTCCAAGACATTAGTACAAGTAGTAGTGGTGACAAATTAGATGAGGATATGTCTACTTTAGGATTTAGCTGATGAACTCCAAATATAAGCCACTAAAATAGACAGAAGTAAAATATTTTTTAATTCAGGTACAGATGGGAGTAGGTGGAAAGGAGGGAACAGTTGGGATGGAAGCTATATAAAATCATGTACATAAAAGGAACCTCTTTCTGGTTGTTCACTAGAGAAAGCTACTGCTGAAATCTCCCTTACCATGTGGCGCAGAGCATATTGGATGTGATGCTAGATACTGAAGCTCTTTCAGCTTTTCAGCTGAATTCATGCCTTTAATTTCATGGAGGGGATGAAAACATGAAAACTGAATGACAGAAATGAACTGTGTGTACCATAGCTACTCTGTAATTCAGCATATGGTAACATTTGTTATTTCAGGATTCCTATACACATATAGAAGGATCTCCTGGTTACTTTTAAGAAAAGTCTTTGAAGAGCTGCAGAATCATACTAAACATATTCCATCATCCAATCAAATGTTCCTTTCAGTCTCTAGTAATAAATGTGTAATATTTAACTCTTATATAGCACATTTCATTAAGAGATATCAAGACACATCAAAACAAATGGCAAAATCATTGTCCTCACTTTACAGTTAAGCAAATTAAGACACAGAAGCAACATTAAGCAATCACATTTACCAAGCTACAAACATGTTTCTTGAGCCCAGTTTCATTCTCTGTCAACAAAGCCAACAGTGAGGCTTAAAAGGTGTGTTAAAGGTACAATCAAGAAGCAGAATGGAGTAAGAACCATCTAAAATGAGCTCAAAAAAATGATCACCCAAAATGGGTGGTTTAGGGTGTGCTAAAAGTCAGACTGAGAAAATAGTGCGGAAGAGCAATGTTAGGAGGCAGAAATAGGTATTTAGAGGTGGTAGGAGATAAAAGAGGTTAAAGAGTGAAAGCTGGCAATGAGCCCTGTCTATGATAAAGTTAGGAACTATTACACTTATCACACGACCTATCTGTGCTATTATTCCATGATCATTATTATACTACTCAAGAGCCAAATTACACTAAACACTTTTGTTAGTCACTCAGCTGAGTAAGAGAGAGAGTCTGACACAAAGATCTAGTAGTTGAAACAAATGAAACAAAGACTATCCCTAAAATTTTATATAAATGAAATAAAAGCATTAGTGTTAATATGACAATGTGCTAGTGGGAAATACCACATTAATTAATTAGTGGTCTTATGAGAAATAACACAAGGTGTACTTTAATGATAGAGTGAGCTGATCTAAAGGCTTGCTATCAAGAGCATATTACAGTTATTCTGATAGAATGACTCTCATACTCTCTCACTGCAGATCTGGGTTCTTTTTCTTTTTGTGACTGTCACAAGAGGGAAAAATACAAAACAAGTTTTTATACTAGGGATGACATGGCTTAAACATTCACTTATCTAGCACACTGTGGGAAAGTGATATAGAGAGCAGATTGTTTTTAATGTAACTCTGGGTCAGCTCTTGTTAACTTCTTTGATTAGGAAACCTGAAATGTTCCAGAATTACAACAGAAAGCTAAATAAATCTATCACTGTCACCATCTTTTTGGAGTTCATGCTGGCGGTTATATTCATGCATATGAATTCTTTTCTAATCAGTGACAGCACGTGTTCGAGAGATTCTCTTGGGTAGTTGTAGTTCTCCCTAGCAAATTTTGGTTGCATTTTTGAGAGCTGGCAAATCTATAACTATGTCTTTCACTTCAAGTATTGATGAGTATCAGACTTTTCTTTCTTGATTACTCCAGCAACCTATCTTGTGGATGTCTTGTATCATGCACTTTTGTGATGCTTCTTCCTTACCGTTACTTATCCTTGATCAGGATCGTTCGTAACTGCAAGCTCTCTTTCCACATTAACATTACGATCCAACATAGATGGCTGAGGGCAAGGAAGCATGCCAAGATACATAAATTCAAAACACTTTGGAAAGTACTTGGACAGAAAAAGAAAAATAAAAGTCCAGCTGCTCAGCAAGAATGGCTTCTGACAGCCATCATTTGTCCTTCAAAAAGGGCTGTTTGTAAATAACATTTCCTGAGCCTGTCTCATTTCAACCCCCCATGGATATGTCCTCTGAGACCTCACAAAAAGATAAATGGAGCATTTGCTAATATCTCTATTCAGGAGATGCTGTTAATGTGCTTACTGAAGGACAGTAAGAAAGATGCATAGGGGCACTGTTCCTATGTACAGACCAAAGCCTCATGCCCAGAACAGTCCAGAACTTCAGAGACGGATACAGAGGGAATAGTGAGTAGAGGATCTCATTCCCCTTTTGCCCATATGCCTAAGTACTATGGTCATTTTTAATGGCAAGTAGGATTACTTCAGGCAGGGGACCAAAAATGGCCAAAGGGTTCTAGTTGTGGCATAAAGTTTTTTAAACACAGCTCCACAGCTGTCAGCTGACCATTGCAAAGATCTTGCTCTGACATTCAATTTTCATGTTAAAACAATTTTTTTATTCATAACATTTCCATACTTGAAATATATATCAGACCATGTGCAGGAAATCATCCCCTCCAGCTTCTCCTAGCTAGAAGATGCTGCTTTGAGTTAGATAACACACTTAGTAACAAAAATTGCTAAGAAGAGGAATTAGACTTGGGGAATAAACAAGAGTTTATTTTAATTTAAAAGCCATTAAAAATAATTAATTTTTTTGTAAACACTGTGTGTGTTGTACTGCCTGAGATGTTTATTTAATTCCAGGTCATCTTGCAAAATAATCTTATGTCCATTATTCACTTTTTCCCCAGTGGTTGTCCGTGAATTAAAATCCCTACTTGATGCATCAGTTCATTCTCTGGGATTTGACTGGCAGAGTGATCCTTGGGCACAGGGAAAAAATTGAATAAGAAAGACCTTGAGGTAGCTCCAGATCCTGGAAGTAAATTTCTGGCCCTGGCAGAATGAGGGCTCTTAAACTCACAGACTCTTTAGTTCTCCAGGACCAAACTCAAAACAAGTCTTTCAGTTAATATGTAGCAAGTAAATTGTACTTGTGGGGGGAAGGAGAAGTAGGAGGAATAGAGAGGCAAGAAGAAAGGAGGACAGATTGTGCTGTGTTTGAAAATAAGAAAGCAGAAAGTAGCTAGCAGTCTGTCTATTATTTAGACAAAAATGTAAAACATTTGTTTTCTATAGAAAGTATATTAGTCTGCAGAACAGCAAGCCAATCCTAAAAGCAGAATGTAGCAAAGGTCTGTGGAAGTTTTACTGCCAGATCATTTTGGGAGAGAATAATAGGGAAGGCAGAGGAAAAGACAGTTTTGGAGCAATAACCAAGAAATTACCTGCTCTTAGGACATGAGGAGGAAGCCAGGAAGCCAGGTAGCAGTGCAGACTATCTCATGTGCAAAAGGGGAAGACATAAGTCGTTTCTTAGCTTCAGCCAGGGACTTTCAAGAGCCTAAGGCTGGAGGCTCTATCTTAAGCCGCTTTGGCAAGGCCAAAGGAAGTTGCTGTTGTTCCTAGATGAAATAGAACAAGAGAAAGTGGTCAATTACTTTAAGCAGCAATACAGCAGTGTAACTTTTTTAATCAAGGGCAAAAAAATGAGGTCCTTGGAGTGTTAATTCTGTACTGCGCTACTAGTGCAAAGAAATTGAAACATACACTCTTAACTGAGTCCAGAACATTTTGTTATTTTGCCCTTTCTTCTAACAGCCTGCTAGCAAGTCAACCAGCTAAACATTGGCCATCAATTCCAGTCTTATCACACATATCTGAGAGCATCTTTTAGTTTATTTGGTTCATTGCTTTAGAAACAAAGGGAAAGTTTCAAAAAATTGTGACAGCAATGAAGCCAAATCTCATGTGAATTTGTGTCCTATAAAGTTCTACCACAAGATGCTAAACTCCCTTTCTCACACCCACTATACCACCACCTCCCCGCAGTACCTCCAAGTATGCATGTCCTTCACCAAAACCTCCTCCTGGGTGGGGACACCAATTTCTCTATCTCATTATTTTTTACAAATTCTTTTGGAAATTAATTATCTTTGGGATCTTAATTTCTCCATCGAATGTGGCAAATGAAGAGTTCAGACTGACTAGTGAAGACAGGGAAACAGTCACATGAGCTTCATTCTCTTAGGAAATGAAGTTAAAAAAGAAAAAGGCCTATTCATTTCAGTTCCAGAAACAGAGTAGAAAAATCAGTGTTTTCCCAAATGTAAAAGTATGAAATTGGAATGTAAACAGATTTTATTTTCATACTTCTGAGAAATACTTACTGCAAGTAAGAGTACAATCTGAGAAAAAAAATACTGGTCAAAAATAAACACCCACATTTAAAAAAAAAGACTCATAACTGGGAAAATTTACAGAAAGGTGAGAAGCTCCCATTGGTTGAATTATTTAAAATTAGAAACTAAATGAAGGTAGTATATCAGCTGAAATTTATATCTGATTACCAGTTTTCTAGCAAGTAACCTATGATTTACAGATACAGCAATCTTCTTGTTAATATTGTTAACACTAAAATATTTTGCTGTTGTCTCAGAAGCATTTCAAATATAGCTGAGTTTCCCCACATTTCACAACAGGAAAGAAGAAGACTATCATGGAAATATGTGCTATGACTTGTTAACTATGATCACCTTCATAAAGGCGCATCTTAACCATAAAGTAGCGCTTAAGTTATGAAACCATCAAAAATCCTGACCTGAGAGTTTTCCATAGCAAATTTCAAAGCTCAAGAGAGCACAACTCTTTCAGGTGTAAAATCTAAATTTTTCTATTAGAACATGTTCATTCTATGTTCCAATTCTGCTTCCTGTAATGGTAAAGATTTTTCTTTATATGCCATTTACCAGCAAGCAATTTTTAAAAGTTTTCGCAGTCACGATGTCATTTCAACAATGGACAAAAATTAATTTGCCAAGAACACAATTTCATCATATTCACAGCCTTAAAATAAGAAGCAGAATTATTCATGTGTCATCTATTGTTTTTAGAAACAGACAAATCTGTAGCTGTTTCAAAATTTTGCTAAGAAGAAAGACTGAATATCCATAATACATGAAAAATCTCTAATTATTCTTCAGAGTTTGCCTGCACTAAGAATTACTCTCTCAGCCTTGATTTGATTCTTGATATATTAAAAATCCTTGAAAGGTACCTGCATGATGGTCATAGTATCTCAGAATCTTTTTATATAGTATACAGAATTATATTCCACTTTTACATTTAGGTTCATTTTAATTATTTTATATTTTACTGATCATTAACATGCTTTTCACATTAACCTCATCTTAAGTTCACAAACCACTTTATATATTTAAAAAAAACTCAGCAAGCTGACTTCTTAGTACACTTATTGTCAAAGGGTAACCTATTGTTGCCAGAACTCATGACATTAGTTACTATGGAAACACTGTATTTCAAAGGGAAACAACATGAAATGAGACTGAAAGAGATAAACGATAAACATAGGATAGATATACGTATTAGAAAAATATGTCTGTGTATGGGCTGCATTGTTACTTGTTAGAAATACTGAATATTAGATTATCCATTGCTAAGACTTGGTATGATTTAATTCTCCAACCTCCAGTCCCTCCCTAAAACATATAACACATCATCCCAACTCATAAAAATCTCAGATAATGTAAGTCCCTTACATCATCTAGAAAGGTATCCAGTTTTTTGTCCATGCCTCAATTCTGTTTTCCTTTCTGGTCTTGACACTTTTTAAGTCTTTTTCAAGTGTATTGAAAAAGCATTTGGACAAGATAATCTGCTTAGCTTGTTCCTTGTACAATACCATCTCCTCCTGCAGGCTATCCATTATTGCCTTCTCTTTGACACCATCGAACACAAAATTCTCTCCTAATTTTCTAGTTCCTTCATTTGAAGGACTCCACTTTACATTCTCTCATGTCCTTTAGCACATGACAAAACAGAAATCTAGAAAATCATTAGTATTTTGTAAAAGTTTCTTCTAAAGACTCCTATGTGCCCAGTGCAGACATAAAACTGACTTAGAAATGAAACACAAATGACCAGGCTGAATTACATCACGGGCTGTCTGGTAGCCTTATGCACAGTTCAACTCCAGTAAAATATGTCCCTGCTTTTGTTATTTGAGTATTTATCCCCCTGATGTTTACCCACTGTTGTGTTGCCCCCTCACATTTGTTTCACCCATGTTTCTTTCTTTTTTCATGGCAGCACTAATTATATGTTCATACATGACAACGGGGCTTGAGCAGCTTGAAGGCTTGAAGCACCCCCATAGTAAAAGAGCTCAAGACAACAGGTGTTTGTACAGATGTTTGAGAAGAACAGTATTTGCCACAAAGTTCATCATATTAGTTTCACATCACTCATCTAGAAAGATGTTCTCTGGCTCTCTAAAGAGAGCAAGAATAAAATATGTAGATACAGAATGGAAGAACCTGTGCAGCCCGGATCAGCTCTTCACTCCACTCTGATTGCAGTAATGTAACATGGAGGCCTGCTGGCTCCGTATCCAAATCTTTCATCAGTTTCTGTTGCAGAAAGTCTAAGCGATGGATTAATTTTCCAGAAATAGCAAGTGTAATTGATGGGAGGGAGGAGTAAGGGTGTAGCAGAGCTCCTTCATTATTAGTTCAAAGAAAGGCACAGAGCTCCAAGCCTCTTTTTATACAAGAAGCAGCGAGAGTGAGACCAGCTTGCAGGGATACTTTGCCAATGGAAATAAAACTGGTCTAGATTTTAGACTAAGTAGATCTGGTTGACTACCAAATAACTATCTGTAGCAAATACTGACATTTTAACATAAGCTTTGTCCCCAGATGAAGACAAAGGGGTCAGTTTGCTTTGTGCAACAGAAATTTCCCAGACTCAGGGCTTGTAAACAGTGTCTTGAACACCGTAAGTGGTTTCAAGCTCAATACATTTGACATTGATATAGTTAAATTCTGTATCATGTTGAAACAAACACGTTCCTACAACATGCTTCAACTGCAACAAAGCAGCATTTCTTGAGAGAAAACTATTCCACTAAATATATAAACTATCTCAAATGCTGTCATGTGCAACCAGCCATTTTTCAGTGGAAGAACAGTTGTTCTGTGTAAGGCAGACAAGGCCCCTGTCGAACTCGCCAAATGTTTTGATAGACTAGAATAAATCCTCATTTTGGTATTTGATTACCCCTTTCCCTGCTGCCCATACATTTGCTAAATACAGGTAAGTCATAGTCTTTTTAAAGCGTATGTTAGAAATACAAGTATACGTTAAAAATCAGCTATCATACTAGAGACTAAAAAGTTATGTCTTACAACAAAGGAATGTCAAAAAAAAGTGTTTAGTCATGTAAATCTTTAAGCTTGCCTTGAAATCTTGCATTAAATATAAAGAGAAACACAGAAAATCTAATACCCTGATTGTCCAAATTATACTGTACAGCATAATTCAAACGTCTGCACAGTGCTCCATGGGACTGCTCATACTGGTAAGTTTACAGCAGGACTGGACTTGTTATTTTGCCAGTTTGTCCTTGTCAGAAATATTCTCAAGTAAACGAATGTTTATGTAGATCCCTTTTTCCTTGATATAAGAAACAGAAAAAATCTCAAATTTTCTAATTGCGTCTTACTTTTTTTAAAAAAGATTTAGAATCATAACACCTCATCTTCCATTGCTTTTTCAGCTAATGGTTTAGCAGCTATAACAAAGAGAACAACAATATATCCTTCACCTCACCTTAAACTTAACAAACATACAACAGAAAAAATTTATTGTTCTTTCCTCTCATCTCCAGACATCATTGCTTGATTTTTTCATACATATCACAAAACTTTGTACTTGCAACAAAGTTAGATCAACTGCTGATGCAGCCACAAGAGTTTGATACTGAAACAGTTATTTTTCCAGAGCCAGTGTTAAGATAAAAGAAGCTGATGCTTGATATTATTTGACTTTCAAAACCACCCCCATAGCAGCATAATCAATGTCTGCTTTGGAGTTTGTCACAGATTCAGATGGTGCTGCCAGGCTGCTAGCAGCATATGAGAAATATTGAAATCAATTCTTTCCATGGGCAGATTTGAATAAGACACGAGTGTTGGGGCCCTTGCGGTACTTCAGAACAATAATCTATATGAAATATAGAGTATGGAACTACACTGTTTAGGATTAGTTGCTTAGCACAACTTGCTTAGCATAAGTAGCTAAATTTGCTGAAGCCTTAGGCCTCAGACTGTAGCTGCTGCTATGTGCTTTGAAGTAGTTTACCAAGGGCACTGGTGCAGCTGGGAATGATACATCCTGAGAAAGTACAGATAAACTAGCAGAAGCCAGTGGGAACCAAGGTTAAGGGCTAGACAGCTTTGCTAAACAAGCAGCAAGGTACAAGGCATGACCGCTGCGTGCGTGATCGGTGCAATGATTGGCTACCTGTGACATAATCTGTATGAACCACAAATCAAGGGCCAGAGCGCCGAATACTTGTACTTATAAAATAGGCAAATTGCTGAATAAAGATGGAATTGAACCTGCATTCTGTGAATGCGTATGATTCATTCCCGTCACTCCCGCGGACCGCGACATCTGGCGACCCCGACGTGATACTGCAGAGGAGAAGCTGGCTTTGCTAAGAGTTCGAGTAACGGGAGTGGATACCGCCCGGGAGGCTCGTGCCCGGGGAAAACGAGCCTGGCCGTCTGAAAGAAGACGGGAAAAGAAAAGTCGTAGCTACGCAACTCTTCTGACCGGTGAGTCAGGCGCCCTTGTGAGGCGGCGGGCGGTATGGGAAACGCTGTATCAGCGGTAGAAAAGGCCACGTTAGAAAAATTGTTACAAGTGGCAGCACAAACAGAGCGCCAGGTGGAGCGCCAGGCGCTGGTGGACTTGCTGTTGTGGGGAAGGCGGCGCGGTTTGTTACGGGAGTCCAGCCAGGTCTTTAGCGCGGTAACCTGGAAGAAGGTCGGAAAAGAACTGTGGGAATCCATCCAGAACGGAGAAAAAGAGGCCAGGCGTCTGGCCAAAATATATCGAGACGTGCGGCTCATGATCGAACAGCTGCACGGGGAGGCACAGGCGACTGCTGCCATACGGAGGGCGCTGCAGGCGGAGCCCTCTGCGGCGGCACTTTCGCCGGGGAGTGAGTGCACGGAAGGAGCGGAGTGCGCGGTGCCCGGAGCGGAGTGCGCGGTGCCCGGAGCGGAGTGCGCGGTGCCCGTCTTTGATACACCATCCGCGGGGGGGCCCTCGGTGACAGATGAGCCCTCCCTGCCGTGTGCGGCACCTCTCACTAAGCTAGAGCGGGAGGCTTGGGGGACTGGCACAGGATATGAGGACTTGCCACCGTACAAGAAAGGGGACGTTGCTGATGCCTTTGCCGCCCCCCCCGCAGCCGTCCGCTCCCCCTATGGAAGTGGATCCGGCCACTGTGCCTTTACCTGAGGAGAAAAGCGTTGATCTGACTGAATATTCAAAGAAAATGGAGGAACTGTTGGAGGAAATGAGGAGGTTGGATAGGGGGTCGAAAAAGGCGCATGTGAGGGAGGCGTATAAGAAGGCACATCAGGCTATTGTGGACGGCCTGAAGGCGGTTGAGGAACGGTTCTCCGGGGATCCTGCCGGCGGATCCCAGGAGAACCAAGAGATCGCCCCCAGAGACTGGGTGATTACCAACGTACTCAAAGGGACGTGGTCCCTTGAGGAGGCGGAGCAACATCTGCAAGCCTGGAAAAAAACCCCTTTAACACAGAAAGAGTATCGAATGATTTTGGACCGTTTACCGAGAGCACCGGAGAAAGCCCTACCACCTAGGGACCCTGACTTTGATATGGCAAAAAGGTGGCGCGGGATCATTCAGAATGCTGAACTGGTTGGGGACATGCAGTTTTTCCCTATAGTAGCCCCGGTCGTGACCACGGGTCAGGGACAGACGAGGTGGGAGCCTCTGGATTGGCAAGTGGTAACAAAGCTGCAACAGCTGGTAATGCAGTACGGGATAAATAACCATCAAGTGCAAGCGCAGCTGAGAGCACTGGTAAAATATCAAAACTTGGTGCCGAGCGACATCCGCGCCCTTGCCGAACTGATTTTGGGGCCCACCTCTTTGCTGGTGTTTCTGAATAAGTGGCAGGAACTGCTTGGTCAATGCCAATTATCTAATTTGGACTTACCGGCAGATGACCCGTTACGTATGACATCTTTGGACATGCTGATGGGCAACGGAGCTTTTAGAGACCCCGCTCGACAGGCGGCACTGCATCCCCGAGTCCTGATGCAGTCAAAAAACGCTGCCTTAGAGGCATTCGCTGCACTGCCCCAAATAGGGAAAGCTAATCCGCCTTACCTGTCAATAAGGCAGGCGGAAGACCAACCGTTCCTGCAGTTCGTGGACAAACTTAAGGAAGCCGTTGATGCAGCCCCGAACGTGCCACAGGATATGAAAACAATCATGGTTAAGGAGATCGCTACGCAGAATGCCAATCCAACCTGCACAAAACTGCTTGCCACCTTGCCTCCAGGAGCGACTTTGCTCCAAATGGTGGAAATTTGCTCCCGAGCACCCATGGAGCTAGAAAAACAAAAGGCGAAGATCCATGCTACTGCATTAGCTGTAGCTATGAAACAGGGCCCTACACAAGGAGGGGGCGGCCGCAAAACAGAGAACTGCTACATCTGCGGACAACCTGGGCACTGGAAGAAACATTGCCCCCTCAGACGACTGGCTAAAGACAACCGTATCTGCCAGCGTTGTGACAAGTTTGGGCATCGGACAAGTGAGTGCCGTTCAAAATGCAAGAAAAGCGGCACCCCGTTGTCGGGAAACTGGAACAGCCGCGCCTGGGACGCGGCGAAGAAATATCCCATGGTTGCCTCTTCGAACACCATGCAGCCACAAGAGGGAGCGCCGGAATCGATCTGGCCCTGGCAGAATCAGTAAGCATTGCCACTGAGCAGGTCCACTTGGTAAATTCAGACGTTTGTGGCCCCTTGGGGGGGGGGCTGTCGGCCTTACTGATAGGACGATCATCTGCCTCTAGACAGGGAATTTTTGTTCTCCCTGGGTGCATCGACGCCGACTACTGTGGACCTATAAAAATCATGCTGAAGGTCTTCTGTCCCCCAGTTACAATACCAGCAAAAAGCAAAATTGCCCAATTGATCCCTTTCAAGTCTGCGGTCCCCCTGGCCAGCGGAGATGATAGAAGAGGAGGTTTCGGCTCTACGGGGACGCCCCTGGCCTTGTTCTCGACTGCTGTGTCCTCGACTAGACCCATTCGAAAGGTCATCATTACCTCTCCAGACGGAATGAATCACCTAAAAGCCGAGATGATGATGGATACCGGTTCCGACGTCACCATAGTACCTCGCGACTCCTGGCCTGCCGCTTGGGCGCTAGTGGATAGCACCACTGCAGTACAGGGGATTGGTGGTTCAGCCCCCACCTGGAGAAGTGCGAGACCCGTGAAGATCTGCGACGAAGAAGGTCATTTGGGCGTGGTAACACCATACGTAATGAATACCCCTCTCTGGATCTTAGGCCGGGACCTTCTGTCTCAGTGGGGCCTAGTTCTCTCGTGCCCTTTTTAGTAATGGCCGCTGCTGACACTTCTCCGCCCACGCTGAAAATTACATGGAAGACTGACGAACCAGTGTGGGTCGAGCAGTGGCCGCTGCAAAAGGAGAAGCTAAGGGAACTTAACAAATTGGTAGAAGAACAGCTACAATTGGGACATATTCAACCTTCAACCAGCCCATGGAACACACCTATCTTTACCATACAGAAAAGGTCAGGAAAATGGAGACTGCTACACGATCTGCGAGCTGTGAACGCAACAATGGAAGATATGGGAGCGTTACAACCAGGACTGCCATCACCTATCATGCTCCCGCGGGAATGGAGTCTGCTAGTAATTGATCTGAAAGACTGTTTCTTTAGTATCCCCTTACATCTGGAGGACTCCAAACGCTTTGCATTCTCAGTGCCAACGATAAATCGATCTGGTCCTTCGAGACGCTATCAGTGGGTCGTTCTACCCCAAGGTATGAAAAACTCCCCCACGATATGTCAATGGTATGTAGACCGAGCCTTAGAACCCTGGAGGCAGAGACATCCCGAGGCTATAGTATACCACTACATGGACGACATATTAGTCGCAACAGAAACCCCGCTGCTAGAAGAGAGTCAACGGGAATTGAGTCAACAACTCCAGGCCTGGGGTCTTACCATCGCCCCTGAGAAGATCCAGCAACACGCACCGTGGAACTATCTTGGTATGGTCATAACCGAGACCCGAGTCTACCCAATGAAAACCTCGATCACGCGGAAGATCGCAACAGTGAACGATGTACAGAAACTTCTTGGGGACATTCAATGGATCCGTACTTACTGCGGCATTACCAATGAGGAAATTCAACCGCTGGTGAATTTACTTAAGAATAGCAAGAACCCCAGAGAAGCAAGAACGTTGTCTCCTCCAGCGCAGGAAGTCATGGCTAACATAGAGAGGAAGCTTGGAAATGTACAAGCCTATCGCTATGACCCCAAGAAACCCATTGACATAGTGTGCTACAATAAACAACAGGAGGTGGTTGGCATAATTGGTCAAACAAACGAGACAAATCAGCTCACGATCCTGGAGTGGGTGTTTTCGCCAGTCCGGCCACGCACAGTGATTATGCCCAGGAAAGATGCTGTGGGAGAACTGTTACTAAAAACAAGACAGCGCGTCCGCATCATATCAGGGAAGGAGCCCTCACGCATCATTCTGCCCCTGGTTTCTTTGGATCTCGTATCCGAATGGACCCAACAGAGCATTTCATTCGCCCTGGCGACGTGTGGGGTTCCCCTCGACAATCATTATCCAAAGCACCCACTACTGCACACGCAATTGATGCTTGAAGAAAGGAAGGTAATGGCAGATGGCCCCATCCACAACGCGAAGTCCGTCTTTACGGACGCTAGCGGCAAAACAAAGAAGTACGGATACGAATACGTGAATGTACGAGGAGAATGGGCTCGAAAGATCATGCAAGGTGCCCCCGAGCACTCCGTGCAGATTTTAGAACTCATGGCAGCTGTACTTGCGTTGAAGGACTTTGCAGAAGAACCTCTTAATCTTATAGTTGATTCCCTATATGTGGCGGGTGTGTTACAACGACTACACTCTGCTCTTATTGGGCAGACCGCTAACCCCAAGATTCAGGCGTTGTTGATACAAGCAAGCGGCCATTTAAATTCTCGCGTTCAGCCATTCTGGTGCACACACGTCCGTAGTCATTCGGGACTGCCAGGAATATTGGCGGAGGGCAACCAGCGCATAGATGCCCAAGTCTCAGCCGCCAGTGAAGAAAAAACTAGGTTACAGCTGGCACAACGATCTCATGCGTTTTTTCACCAGTCAGCTAGATCTTTGCAAAAGGAGTTCAACTTATCCCGGGCAGAAAGCAGGGCCATAGTGGCCGCGTGCCCTGATTGTGCACACATTCCCCCGCTGCAGGATACAGGGACAAACCCACGCGGGTTAGAACCTCGCCAGTTATGGCAGACCGATGTCACAGAAGTCCCTGCCTTTGGGCGACTGCGCTTTGTCCATGTATCAGTCGATACATTCAGTAAAATGACCTGGGCCACTGCCGCAACCTCCACATGCTTTACTGCCTGCCGCCTGCATTGGCTGCAAGCCTTTGCCGCGCTGGGGAAGCCGGCTCAGATAAAAACCGACAATGGACCTGCCTATACGAGCGCCGCGTGCGCTGAGTTTATGAGAGCTTGGGACATTACACATTCCACGGGGGTCCCCTATAATTCCACTGGCCAGGCCATAGTGGAGCGCCGTCATCAGGATTTAAAACGCCTTTTTGCTATTTTGAAAAAGGAGGGGGAGGTATCTCTCCCCGTCCATGACATCGTAGCAAAAAGCTGTTATGTGTTAAATTGGCGCAACCTCATTGAAATAGACCAAGGGGAGTTGATCAGCCCAGGGGCACGCCATGCACAGACTACGAGACCTATTAAGACGCTCGTGTCCCGATGGGTACCACAAACACATTCATGGCAGGGGCCTGTGGAATTACTCACTTGGGGCCGAGGGTATGCTTGTGTCATTGCAGGTACTGGTACGGAGTGGATACCCGCGAAGTGGGTTCGACCGTGGTTGAAGAAGAGTAACGTTGGACCTGCGGACGACTGCCCACTGGAAACAGCCCGTGAGTCAGCTACTACCTGCGCTTGAAGACCAGCGGCAGGAACTGGAAGCTCTTGACAGAGGACGAAAACAAAGCACCAGCCTCACCCGGAACGAACGGGATTGTGATCGTGAGCGTGCTGCAATGACTGGGCACGAACAAAAGAGTGTTGGGGGGGTTGGTGGAAGAGCGGTCATCAAAATGGGTAACCTTGAATTCCGCCTTAAGCAGCGGTGACGTGCATGGCCAGGTGTATACGAACTGCAACGCAACAAGCCACATAACAGCGAAAGCACTGCCGCCTGGTATATTTCTGATATGCGGGGATAGGGCCTGGAACGGTGTGCCACGCATCCTGCGTGGAGGCCTGTGCTACCTGGGGAGATTGAGTCTGTTCCACCCCAATCTCACCCAACTGCAGAACTTGGTCTTGATGAAGCGCGGGCGGGGCAGAAGGAGTGTGCATGAGCTAGAGTGCAAGGACATTGGCGATCCCGTATTTTGGTCAGGCTTCCGGCAGCTGGCGACTGCTACGCTACTGCCGGGAGCCGCTGGGCTTAAGGCGATGAAATTGGCAGAGCAATTGGCTTGTTGGACCAAAAATGAGTTAACTATTACATCACGAGTACTAGATGAGATGTCTCAGGATGCACTGAGCATAAACCACGCTGTGTTACAAAATAGGGCCGCTATAGATTTCTTGCTCTTAGCTCATGGACATGGGTGTGACGAGTTTGAGGGGATGTGTTGTCTCAATCTTACCGACCATTCACAATCAATCCACGCGCGTATACGAAACATTCAGAATGGGCTATATAAGCTGAAGCAGGAGAATGGCCTTGGGATTGACGGGTGGCTTCGGGGGCTGGGGATCGGGCCCTGGTTGGCAGCAGGATTAAAACAACTGATTACCATAGGTATCGTGGGTATGTTCCTATTGATTTGTGGACCTTGTATACTACAATGTATCCTAGCTCGGGTACAGAAAATGGTTGATCTATTATTTGAAAGAAGAGGGGGAAGTGTTGGGGCCCTTGCGGTACTTCAGAACAATAATCTATATGAAATATAGAGTATGGAACTACACTGTTTAGGATTAGTTGCTTAGCACAACTTGCTTAGCATAAGTAGCTAAATTTGCTGAAGCCTTAGGCCTCAGACTGTAGCTGCTGCTATGTGCTTTGAAGTAGTTTACCAAGGGCACTGGTGCAGCTGGGAATGATACATCCTGAGAAAGTACAGATAAACTAGCAGAAGCCAGTGGGAACCAAGGTTAAGGGCTAGACAGCTTTGCTAAACAAGCAGCAAGGTACAAGGCATGACCGCTGCGTGCGTGATCGGTGCAATGATTGGCTACCTGTGACATAATCTGTATGAACCACAAATCAAGGGCCAGAGCGCCGAATACTTGTACTTATAAAATAGGCAAATTGCTGAATAAAGATGGAATTGAACCTGCATTCTGTGAATGCGTATGATTCATTCCCGTCACTCCCGCGGACCGCGACACACGAGAACTCCTTTTCCAGTATTAATTGTTAATTAATATTAGATTTTAAATAGAAAGTCCATGCAAACTACGAAAAGCATCAGAGAGTCTTCTTGTGCTGCCGTCTTCTGTAAGCGATGAACTAATCAGAGATATCCGGAATGTTTGTTTCTTGACAATAGCTGGCCAACACTTTTACAGCTTGCCGTTTCCTTAAAATCCAGTAATCATTTCATGGGCAAGATAAGCATCTGGCAGGACAAAGACCATTTCTTCATGAAGAAGGTTTAACCAGCACAACCTTTACAAATATAAACAAGAATCCCTCACCATTATGAAGCAAGAAGGCATCACTTAGCCTTTTGTTTGCAATGAGACACACTTGCAGATATTTGATACTGCCACTATGTTTTTATACTGTATTGAGCAGGAAAAAGAATACTCTTAAGTGAGAAGAATGGCAGCCAGCTGCACTTGCATGCAACCTGATGATGTTCCTATTAATGCATTTTGGTTTAGTAAAAAAAGACAGTAACAATAATAATTTTGTCAAAATTTTGGCAATATTTGACTCCTTTTTCCTCATGCCCTCTGGTGGCGTTTGCAGACAAAAACAAGTCAGCTTCCATTTTTTTAAAAATAAAATAAAGTTGAAGACCAAATAAAACAAAAGAAGTGGACGCTGGTGGAGGAGACCGAAAATAGGCTAGCTTTGATCTAGAACTCTTTAACCGAGTTTTAGCTTTTGTAATTTAAAAAGCAATTTACAGAAGGTGAAAGAGACAAATATATTTGCTCTCCTAGTTAATCAAATATAGATCCTGTCAATGTAATATTGCCATAAAACAGTTCATATATACATATTCACTTTCTGCATCAGCCTAGAATTTAATAAGCCAGTAATTAGAGGCCAAACTGAGTAATCTTTCATCTCCTGCTATTAGTACTGCTTGCTTCCTGTCAGCAATGTTGCTCATTATCTTGTTCTGAATATCAAGTGCTTTTTATTTTTATTTTTTAATTCTCTCAGATAAATTACATGTGTCTCATCCACTTAGACAGTTCAGAGCTAAGATTTTTTATAATGTTAGCCTTTGCAAAGGTCTCTGTTTGCCATCTGTTTTTATATTTAATTAGCATTTTTTTCCTTCTTGCAGCAATCTCTCAAAAAATGAAATAAATGACTATAATTATCACTATCAGTTTGCCCTTACTTGATCTCTTGACCATAGTATCAAATGCTGGTGATTACACAGTATTTCCATTGTGGACCAGTCATTAGACATCATAGTTGTTGTAACTATTTTTCTTAACAAGAAAGTAGAAGATACTGATTTTTTTCCCCTGCAGGTCAACTCTTAAACCACAGAATTAGAGCCACTTTTGTTTTTACTCCTTCTCTTTTTGTTGTCTTTTCTTCTCTCACATGTCTTTTGGGCAATCTTGTATTTGTTACTCAAAATGGTTTAGGAGCATTTAAATATTGATATAAGCAGCTCCGTTGCTGGTGACACACCATTTCTGATAGCTACATATGACTTAAAGTAATACAAAGACAGACAATATCAGAGATTAGACTGGGCATTTGAATTTTCAGAAGCTGAACAACAAAATAAGAATCTGCTCTTGGGAGCTATTTCCCACTTTAAGGCAATTCACTGCACAGCAGTCTAAGCATAAATACATTATTTCTAAACAAAGGACTCTGGGCCTGAAAGAATATTCGTTTCAGTAGTTAATACCATTGTTTCATGCATGCATTTTTTTCCAGTTAAATTTGACTCATTTTAGGGCAAAATCATCCAGGCATGAAATCCTAGGTCATCACTTAAGCAGGCTTTAAATCAAGGCAGCATATAGCTGGAGCAGAGCTGTCTGCTATGATTGAAAGCATTGCTCTGTAATAGGTGCAAACAGACCAGAATGGAGGAGGATCGGAAGAAGGAGCTTATAGATCCGCACATATCCAGCAGGTAGGGCTTACTACCGGGGAGCTGCCATTATTCGCTCTTCAGCTGTGGTCTGTGCAGCTACGGATTGGTTCATCTGTCCCATACTGGCTCAGCTGCCTGGCAAGACTGGACTTCATCCCCTCCATTTCCTTACAGGAGTCTCTGTGTTAAGCCCAATTATTAGCTTGTTGTTCAGTAAAGGGGTGACTTTTATCTTTCTAGCACATGGCTTTAAAAAATATTTTATTCCTTTTAAAAAAGTATTTTATCTACTTCCTGAACTCTTCAGAAGGTCACACATACAGAATGAATATTGTCATTATTATCCAAGCAGATGAATTCCTACCTCCTGAAACAAGATTTCAAAACCTTGTATCTAATATTCCCATCCCATAAATTGAGATTCTCTGTATTTTAATTTTCAGTGGATGTCTTTGGTCTCCATGGAAACTGCTCAAAGGAGTTTTGAAATGTTACATATTATTTAATATATCTTATATTCACATAAATGTTGCCAGAAGATCTGTCATATCTGTTCAAGTGTAAAGTACCAAGGGAGTTAAGCAAAGGAATACATTAAATTGAAACTCATTGTAGCCCATCACTGTTGACACCGCTGGCCTTGAAAGATTTTCAGTGAGACTCCAGAGAACAATCTTGAAGAATCAATAATCTCAGCAGATAATGCACCAATTATTATAGTCAACAGGCTCATAATAAAGCATCATATTCCATAATCTATGCCTTGAATTTTGGATAAACTTTGAATACTGAATACCTCACTTGTCAGTCAGACTTGAAAATTAATGAAGTTTACTTCATTTACTTTACTAATGTGGCTATTCTTTGATATCTAACATAAATTATACACTTACAATCTATAAAGATACTTTGACGATCAAGGAAATAAAAAGACATGACAGTTAACTGATTATTCCTTAAAGTTTCACAAAAGAGCTCACTGCATAACCAAATTCCTTTTGGCAAATGACTTTAACATTAAAGAAAAAAAAGAACATTACACAAATGCATTTACAGTTATTCTAAGTGGCTCCTTGAAACTGTTTGAAACAGTATATCAAGGTTTCCCCTGGATCTGAACTTTCTTCATAAAACTACTTCTATGGAAATATTTTTGCATGATGGTACAAACTGCTATATAAGCCTCAACTACTTCTTCTGAAAGACAAGCATTTCATAACAAGCACTAGATACCCGAATACATGTAGCTGAATTGTTGTGAAGGGTATTGTCTTTTGAATGGTTTCCTGGTTCTGTCCTTTATGGGAAGTTAACCGTGAGCAGCAGTTAAATGACAAGCTATGATAGCTTCAGAGACCCCTAGTGAGCTACCAACTCACCATGTGAACTTTTCACTAAATCTCCCTAAGCATCTGTCAGTGCTGTTAGAAAATGTGCAAAAAAAAGGGACTCTCATTGAAAATCAGATGCCTCTTCTCAGCTGAACTAGATTTGGGTTAAGCAAATTGCCAGGAAAAAAAAAAAAGCCAGCTGTCAATGAAGGAGGCTTTAAAACAGGTCCTGTCAAAGCCTTTATTAAAGGGCTGAACAAATACAACAGATCTTGCTGTCACTGTAACACATGGAATGGCTGCAAATTGATCTTTTCATGAAAGTGAGAATTAGTAAGTAAAGAGTTCTGCCTGCCTCATTTTTAAATATTGACAAAAAAATTAGGGTATTGCATTAACTTGTTTCAGTATCTCCTTTGAGAACATTTCTTCCCAAAGAACCAGGGGTGACATAAATAAACTTTCACTGAAATGTAACAGTAAGAAAAAAAAAGCATGGAAATAACCCTAAACAAAGGAGGAGCAATTTAAAGAAATGCAGAGTCAGGGAAATGCCTACACAGCAACAGTGTGACTGCGGCATGCACAAGCTCAACTGCAGCTAGCACAGAAAGCAATGGAGTTGAAGACATGGCACACTGAGCTCTAGATGTCCACTGAAGACCCTCGGCAGGTAATTGTGCTGCAGCTGCCTCCTCTTTCCTTTCTTCCTGTTATGTATGCATATTCTTTATTAATAAAAACTCTGCCTACAACCTTATCCAAAATGAGAGCTTGCCTACTGTACCTTGCTCTCTATTGTTTTATAATCCTAACTCCCAAACGGAGAAATGGTTCTATTTTAGCATCAAGATACCTGATATACTGCACATGACACTTTAGCCCACCCTTTCTCAAGGGTGGCCTGCCACTGAAGAAGCTGTGGCCCAGAGCATCTTGTTACAGATACTTGCCTGCTGTGTCACTCAGCTGAGGCTGGAAAGAAGGTGTATTTCTGATGCTTGCAGAGAGAGAGGGCTGTGAAGCAAGAGAGAAAGGATGGTGTTCCTCACAGAGAATAGCAATTCAGGTGAAGTCCTCTTTGGGGAGAGAGATTCATTTCAAGTAACTTGGTTCAGAGCATAAGGAATCACTACAAATATTTGTCCTATGTTTGGATTTAAAACTTTGGAAGCATCTCTACCTCCCTCCCTCCTTTACTAGCTATTCTTGGTGTTACAATCAGAACAGACTAGCTAATGTGCACAGTAATTATAGCATGCAATATAGCAACGGCAGTATCACCCACTAAAGAGTCAATATACCTGTGGGATTTATTCCTTGCTTCATATTGTGCTTATAATAATAATAATAAAAAGTTCAGCACAGAGAATTTCTCCAGGATTAGTGACTGACTGGGTTACTGGCCTCCAACTCAGTTGTTATTGCTTAATAATGATGTTTTACATTTATATAGTTCCTTTCTTTGAAGGATCTTAAATTTTAAGTATCAGGTTTCATTCAGTGCATTCATATTCGAAGTATCCCAAAGTGGTAGTGGAGAGAGGTGAGCAAGGGCAATAGCTATTATGTGCTTAGCAATAGTGCAGGAATTTGCAAATTAGTTTAGGAGCACTGATGGGAGAGCTACTCTCTGCAGAGGAACTACTGCAACAGATTAACAAAAGCACATATTTATTTTAATAGCCCACTCAGAAGGGAGGACAAAGTAAACAACAGTTCAAATTAGCAGGCTTCTGGAAGATTCTTTTGCAGTATTTCACTGCCATTGCCAGTGCCCTCTCGTAAGTTTTCATATAAAACCACAATTGTTCTAAGCAAAATATAATAGTGGTGAGCAGATCCTCAGATACTGAAGACTGCTGTCATTTTCTTTGGCTCTGAGCTGCAGATGTCCTCAACCTCAGATTCCTAACAAAAGGGTTGGCAAGGACAGTGAGAGGTCATCTAGGTCCTACCTCTGTACATCTATTGCTTGTATTGATAAATGGTTTATTATTACCAGCAAGGATTAAATATTATTTGGCCCATATTTTACATCATCTGTGCAACTAAAGATATTATGTCAATGATGACATATCCCAGAAGGGTGTGTTTTAAGTTCACAGTATAAGTTTTATTTCATTGTGCAGTGCATTCCAACTATCTTCTAGCTGAACTGTGAAATGCAGGAAGTCAGTATGATTATAAGGAAACAACCATTCAGCAATCACAGTAACCCACAGCAGAGAGAAGGTTCATATACAGAGCAGTGTAAAGATGCGGTGTTGCATTCTTGACAGAGATGCAAGATTTTCTCAGTTCTTGAAGATCTGGGCATGACTCCCTGCCATTTGATATCACACATGTCGAATTATAATGCTAATTTCACAATGTAATCTCCCATTCAGAAATTAAATAAAACAGAAGGCTGAAGTGAAGAGAGGTGGAGGTTGCAAAAGAAATCCAAAGCTTCTTCTAAATCATGAACTGTTAGACCATGAAACTCAGATTAAGGGCGGAATGATGGTCAAATTAATTAGAACAAAATCCATCATCTTGTAATTTTGTTTTGAATAAAAGAGTACATAGTTGCTGGCAATCCCAGTTCTCATGAACTTGTTTGTGAAACCCCACTGTGTTTAAACCTAAGTATTCTAATGAGTGATTAAAAAAAACACCAACAACACCAACAAAAAAGCCATTCAATCCTTTGGGACAATATTAACAACCATGTGGTTCATAAATCAGTCTGAACTTCTATAGACACTTTCTGGATTTCTGCTGTTTGAACTAATGGAGAAATTGATAGCAACAGTAAGTTGTAATTCTCTATGTGAGTAAACATCAGGAGGTCAATACTGTTACTGGTTTCATAACTTGATGGACAGCAAAGGAATTGTCTGAGGAAATCTAAGTTCTGTCTCTAGCTTCCAAAAGAACTGGACTCTGATACATAGATTACTTTTCTTATTTCCATCCTTAAATCCTGAATCTCAAGCATGATCCCCTCTTATCTTGTCATATTCAATCTAGCAGTTTTCTTCATTCCTCTTCCCTGAATTCTTCTCAGTCTTAGTCTGCATTCCTAATCTTTTTTCCCCAACTCTCTCTTACATATCTACATCCAGTTAGTCGCAATTCCTCAGCTGAACCTTAGGCCAGCCAGTCCCAATCTGATCTTACATCTAGATCCCTGGCCAAGTCAGATCGTCTTCTCAGCACTCTTTCTAGCTCAGCTCTTTCACAATGTCTGTCAAAAACGGGGGACAAAGTCACCAGAAACATGAGAAGATGTTCTCATTTCATTTCATGAGCTTGGCTGCAGTGTGCTCCACAGGATCCCAAAATTGCAGCTTCAGGCTCCTGAGCTGTGTGGCTGCTGATCTTTAAGAAGTCTCTGATCATCTAAACCCATCTTGGGCAAATATAGGTAACCACAGTATTCAAGGCCCAGAGCTGAAACACAGTTGGCAGTTGAAGCTGCTAAAGATAAGACTACCACAGTTTTTGTTTTATTTTAAAGAGGCAAAACAATGTGTTTTCTTTTGGTCTGACCTCAGACTGGCTACAAAAGATTAAAAAACCAGCTTGAAGCAGTCACTGTCTCAGAGAGTCACATTTTGGTAGCTATATGCAACTAAGAAGGGATACTTAAAAAAAGTTTCAGGCATGCTTAGTAGAAGGCACTACCATAACAGACACACAGACCTCTCTCACATCTCCAGTGGTATCAGTGCAACTCATATTAAATTCAGTAGTTCCCCCAAAAAACTAATCTTCCTTTCTATGACACTATCAGTTATAAAGACTTTGAGTACATATCAAGATTTATTAAAAAAGCAACAACACTTGTTTTCAAAGCTGAATTTTCAATGAGAGCAGTAGAAACAGAATGACAGAATTCCATCAAACGAACAGAAGATTGAGGTGTATATCAATTCCTGATACTTGCTTCTCAATTTTGCAATTCATTCACATTTTATACCTGTAGAACCTATAACTACCTATAAATTACAAAGTGTGAATGATATTGTGACTAGAATGTATTCATTTTTCTGAATTTCTGTGATATATGATTTGTAGTTTTACCACTATAACTTGGGAATTTGTAACAGAAAAAAACAGCTGAACCCTGAAGACAAGAATAAAATCTAATCTAAGGGATACATTCTTAATCAAGAACCTTTAGACTGGAAGGCAGTTGGGGTAGAACAGTTATAACAGGGTGCAATCCTCAAGACTACCTTCATGTATATGAGTGTTAGATGCTCAAATAGTTCAGTAAGTTCTCCATTAATATTGGCGTTTTTCTTGTTTTGCTTAAATCCAGCACCTTGTTTATCTCATATTCAATGGCATTACAACTAAGCCAGAAATATCAGATGAAATACTTCATAAAATGCTTCTTGGAAATTTAAGTGCATCATATTCACTGAATTACCTCAACTATAATGGCAGCAATATCTCTGAAGAATTTCAGCAGTTTCATTAGACACAACCTCTCCTACCTCAACGTTGTCACCTAATCACACTGCAAATCAGCAGAGGAGTACAAAATAACATCAAACTAGAAGGCAACAGCTCTCTCCTCTTTGCAATACATAGCATGCCAAGAGACTGAGAGAAAAGGCATTTAAGTGCAGTCGTCATTTAACCAGTCTTTTATTCTTTACCTACAGTTTCATCCTCACTTTTCCTAGGACAAGAGCCTTTCAAGATGTTTTGTTATTCATAAATTACTGTGGTATTAGAACAAATCTATAATCATACATTAAATTCCTTGCCATTGTTAATGTACATAATTCTATGGACTGGCAGGGATAATTTTTTTGTTATTTTCAAAGTAAAGTAGCAAAGCCAACATTGCCAGATAGTAGCCAGTGTAAATAACAGCAGATCATAACCCATATTGTTTTCAAATAACAGTATATGACAATTAGTTAAAAAAAGAGAAACATGGTGGAGCTAGCTAAATCTAAAACAAACAGTTTTGAGACGGCATTCTGTCAAATATCTGCTTTCAGAGTTTATTTAGACAATAACAATTTTGTACATCTCCATTACCATATGAAATAGTAATTGTCATGATCTTATTTAGGGTCCAATTCTGTAAGGAACTGACAACTCCCTAAGAATTATTTATGTGAACTGTATCTAAGGGAAGAAAAATTTTGAATCCCTATCTTATTTTTTTCTGTGTGGGGAAATCACACTTGATCAATGGTCTGTATAAAACAAATGGTAGATTTGTTTTGCTCTATCTAAAGAAATCAGAGAAATATCAGTCTTGGCTTAACAGTGTCTGATATGCAATTAAGTTTGTTAATTAAATGTATGCCCTTAAATCACACTGCAAGTGATGTTGAGGAGTTTCTGCTGGCTTTTCTAGAAGAATGGAAAGATCTTTAGGAGATATGGATTATGGACATGAATATATTGGGACAGAATCTTATCAACAACAAAAAGATTTATCTTGCCTGGTATTGTACTAAAAACCAGCAACAAAACAGATTCATTTCCTCTTGAAAGAAGCAGTATTATTTCCAACGCATGCTTGTCAACTCCCCAGTAAAAATGTGAGTATAGAGCATCTGGAGATAGAAAGCTTAAGTGCAGATGTCTATTTTGTGTGTCTAATTATACACACAAATTGTAGTGTCAAAAAGGAAATAATTAATCTTTCTTTTGTGTGTTCATTGTGCTCCACTGTTTTCTAACACCTTTTTCCTACATGCTTTCTTCAAACAAACAATTGCATTTAGAACTGCATAGTTATTCAGCAAGAAAAATATTCTTTTTGATTTATCAAGAGAAAAATGTAGTTTCCTTTATGACAAGTGAGTCCAAACTGGTTTATAGGATTTGATTTTAAAAATATTTATAGATCAAATCTCTTCCTTTTTTAGTTCTAGCTGCTCAAACAATTGTTAATGTATAAGTTCTTCTTCTTCTTTTTTTTTTTAACCATAGATGTACCTCTACATTTCTTTTGTCCCCACTAGTTATCTACTTCACCAAACTCACACCACACCGCCCATAGCACAAGACTACTTCATGATTAACATGTATTGAGAGGAAATCCTGGCACAAGCTCAGAGAAAGTACTGTAGCAGATTAAAAGACTGTGTTTTTGATCATTGTCTAGATCATGTTTTCACTTTCTCTTTGTACTCCATTTTGGAATTTATTTCTTCTGCATTATTTTTACATGGTGCGCATAGACCGTATTTGTAATACAGGTATATTGTCAGCCTCCACCCCTCAATTGTTCTGAAACTATTAAACATTCCACTTGCAGTCAGTTTGGCACAAAAACTTTGAATCTGAATGGACAGAAGAATTCCTACCAATTTCAATGGGCTTTGCAGTAGCAAGCCCCAAGTCATCTACTCTCTCTCACACACTTCAGTGTAAGAACACATCTGGAGACATGGTATTGCTTGTACAAAAGATCTGAATGTTCAAAACTTCTCAGTACCAGATTAGGAGAGATATCAGGAGAAAGAACAGGCAAGCCCATTTTGCATAAATACAATGTCAATAAAAATGGATATTCTTTCAAGAATATTGTATTTACTTTTAAAAACTTAATTTTAAGGAATGTGCTTCAGAACACATTGTGTTTTTTTCAGTAAGAAGTTTCTAAACCTGTATGAATTAAAAAAACCCACAGGTTTTGATATGCAAAAGAGCAGAAGATAAGTTCCATAACTACTTTGTATTTGAAGTACCTGTTATATCTGCTATATTCAATAAAAGAGACCTTTGCAACTCAAGGTACAAACGCTATGGCAGCTGAATACAGAGAGGTCACTTTGGTCTGCACAAATAAAGCACAGAAGCACTGGCAACTTGAAATTCACTCGTCAGATGTGAGCTTGCCCTGCAGAGAAGCAGAATGGCAGCTCGGGCTCCCCGCACCTGTTGCATCAGAGTCTGCAGCAAGAAGATGAGCGCTGATGCTCTGTTTCACTCCTAGTTCAGTTTCCATTTGCAAACTGGTTAGTACACAGCAGGTATCTCTCCTTTACCCATGCACAAACTATATCACTTTTACCAACACCATACAGATTACATTAATGCACAGGACCATGAAATTGTATTCAGAGAATTCCACCAGAAAGAAAAAAAAAAGAATTTCTTCAATGCTGAATGTTTCAAAAACATTCTGACAGGGAAAACCCTGCCTCTTCTAAAGAATAGTCAAACTGCCTTTAAAAGTGTACTTTTGAAGGTAATATTAACTCCTGAGTGTATCCAGTAAGGTACTTTTTTATATATATAGGAAGGTAACAAAGTTAAACAATAATCAATTATAGAAATCTTCTGGCAAGATCTGACTTTAAAATGTAATTCTCCTGGCCTAGGCTCTGTAACTCACTATACATCATCATAGATCCCATCCTTATTGACTGAGCTGGGAAGCCTGCAGGGCTTGTTAAAGCCTATAAAATCTATTTAAAGGCTTTCAGCTTTGGCATTTGGTAGAAGCAGCCTGACATCAGCAAAGCAGAATTACTTTATCTATGCAAATACAAAATTCACTGTAGTTCTAGGATTTAAGACAGGAACTTTCTATCTTTTTAAAAATCTTTTCGGCCACACAATAAAATGCAACATACCAACACATTTTCAACATCTGTTTTTCCCCTAAAAGTTTACTCCATAATGCAGTCTAATGCACTTCAGTGGCATAACTTTGTGAGTGGACAATCTTTAGTCTTGCCAAACATTTCTGCTGTATAGTCTCCCAGAAGTTTCACACTGAGAGGAACAGCTGCACTACCTTTCTAGGAGCAGTTAGTAACAGATGCATCACAGCTTCCACATAATTATCAATACCACATAAAGTAAAAACAGTTTTATATTTTTGGGCCCCAGTCCAACATTTAAATATAACATGGAAGAAGTCTAACACAGGGTTGATAATTTAAACACATGCCTAAATCTTGCTGAATAAGCTCTCTCTCTAGTCCTATCTAACATGTTCAAAATTTTCTTTCTTTTAGATATTTATTTGCACCAATTATTGACACAGGGTTTACTCTGGCTTCAGACGTCTTTCATTTTATTGACCCCAGTATATGTAAGCAGGAATAAATATGATGTAAGGAATACCAGTCTTGAGTTTCAAAGCAAAAAGACCCTTCTGTAAAGATTAAAAATAAGCAGATTTCAAAAGTCTACAAAAGGCTCCCTGGTAAATGAATTTCATATTCAGGAAAGCTCCTGCTTGTACTCAGCCTGTTATGTCCAGGGATTCTACTTGCTCCAAAGGAGAGAATCAACATCAAAATAAAGCACTAAAACACATCTGCAAGAAGGCACCTTCTTTCTCCTGTTACAAATCACTGTCATTAACCATACACATCATAAGCCAGATCATCTACTGTTAAATTCCACTAACCAGGACCTTGCCCCATATTTATTTGTTAGAAGGCTGTTAGGTTTTGTTTTGTTTTGTTTTGTTTTTTTAATTTGAACTTAAGGTCACAGAAGCCAAGCCTTTATCAGGACTGAGGATTTGGAATAGAAGACCTGTCATTTTGATTGTGCTACTGGAAAGCACTTGTTTGAAAGAGTAATCTGCAGACGGGGTGATGTGCAGTTCATTGTATTTTCTGCTATGTTTAGAGGATACCTTTAGTTATTGCTGATTGACAAATAAGATGTTATGTATTAGAAGGCAAAGGCTACATCACAAGATACCATTAATGTCAGAGCAGTGATAGACTATTTTAATTAAATGTACAAAGAGGTGTCTGATAAGAGGGGGAAGGTATTTTAACACTGTAAGTACATATAAAGCCATCTAGACATTTTAGTCTTGTTTTCTCAGGCATACCCTTTTATTGTGCAATGTTAGCAACAAAAAGGTTGCAGGGCTAAGAATTAACTTTTTGATCTGACAGCACTGCATTACCGAGAGATCCAAGAGGCTCAGAGAAATGCTTTTTCTCTCCTGTGTACCTATGCAATGGACAAACTCACATTCATTTCTTTTTTCATGGTCAACAGAGCACTGCAAAATGTCACATCACTCTTCCCTTCTTGGACTTCTTGGTCTTACTGAGGATGCAAGCACTTATGTCCTTTTCATAAGGACTATGCCAAAAAGATAGCATAGTCTCAGGGGAATGTCACACCACACACACATTTATAAGCAAACATTCTGAAGGACAAGAAGTATTCAGTAATGATGCTCCCAGATATGATTTGTGGACATTAATTTATTTGTTGGTACATCAACAGAACTTCAAGGGAAAGGCAGATTAGAGGTTAGAGAGTTCCCTTCAGACTTCATTCCTTTATGCTGCTATTGGGCTCTTGTGCATCTGCAGACAAGAAGCTTCAGATCCTAAAAGTTTTGAGGATTTTGGCCTAACATCCTTCATGTAGGGGCTAACATCCTTCATATCCTTTGGGAGATATGAACTTCCATTAAATTTTGTGTCATAATGGTTTTCCTTCTGGCCCTGATGTACCTGTGTCATTTTCTAAATTTGTAAGTATATCACAAAAAAATAAATACTTTAAAACATAACAGTTAATTACAGAAACCTTATCCAACAGTTAAATGCTAGGAATTCTTGATGACCAAAGCCTGACTCCCATAAAAAGATACACACTGAAATGTGATTTTGTTATTAACTAAAAATAGCTCTGATAAAAATGACATTTTTCATTAACAGCAACTAGCAATCATGTTTCTTCTGCTTAATTTTATTTCTTTGAGAGCTCAAAAAGTGTTTTGCAAACAATTTTCACATTCTGCTCTTTCAAAGCTACCATACTCTTCCAAGCTTGCAAAAAGAAACAAATGTAAGATGTGACCTCAAATACAGCAGTACAAAATCCTCTATTGAGCACTGAATTGTAATGGCTACTTCTGTAATGCAACCAATAAGGACCACACTGGGCAAGCAAGGTCAGTTAAATAGGCTGACACAGTTTTTGCATAGTTTGTCAACAGTTCTTAAAGAAGCAAGAGACGATTTTTATAATTTGGGGACAAACAAGCCCTCTAACAAGGAGGACATTCCCACTGGGATTCTTCTGGTTAATTCATCCAACCCTTGGAAACCAGGAACCAAAAGGATCAGATTTCCAGGCAGGGGAAATGCTGTAGCACTGTGAACCAGTCAGGGAATGTTTGCTTGCTGGTGGGGTTCAGCATTCAAAGCCGTCCCACCAGAAGCATATTTCCCAACTTAACCTCATTTTGCATGCCCTCTTCATCCTGCACATCAAAATTGGGGAAGATGTAGGGAAGGAATGCAAGAACACACTCCCCTCCACCACTGCTCAAACCCATGCTGGAAGCACCATGCGTTAGCAAGAGAAAGGATGCCAGTCTTACTTCCTGCCATCAAAAGACACAGAAGATTTAAAAAAAGAGCACCACTGAAGGACCTGAGAAGTCATTGTCCAATCTAGTCTGTCTGAAATATGACTAAAACTAAACATAAAAGGCTCAGAGAACTACAGAGACAGCCAATGATGAAGCTGTCACCCTTGCCTCATTTTTCTATAATTTCTCTCTGCTGCTATTTCACTACACCACCTCTTATCTCCCTTCCCCCTCATATGTGTGAGATGAAAGAAAGAGGAAAATAGTTTATAACCGAGAGGTGATGTTCAACCATAAAATTGAATTGATCACAGCTTATGGAGAGCAATTTTTCTTGAAGCAGTGAACTTCAACAGAGGTATACAACCACCAACAGCATCCAAAGCACATAACAACTGAATGAACTACCTTGGACAACAGGGAATGGAGCCACAACAGCAGCTGATTTTGGCTTCTCTCACTGACCAGGAACAGCTGGAGTAAAATCATTGTTAGGAAAGAGGAATGATAAAAGAATCACAGGGCTAAAATTAATGGAATTCAAGTATCTAGGAGGCTGATTAATGTTACTGATCCAGCTCCCTTCATGGCACCAGAATAAAGACTGGCAAATGCAAGAATATTTTTAGGTGGTATAGAATGAGAATAGATGCAATCTCTGATGTTTATAGCAAATAGCTGCCTGAATATGTGTAGAGAGTTCTGAAGGTGCAAAATAGCTATTGGCATCACATATGTTTTATTTTTCAAATTGATTTTCAAGAGAGACACTAAAGCCTTTTTTCTTCCTCCTCTCGTCCCTCCAGAAATACAGCTTGAGTAAAATGTAATTCAGCGTGCAGGAGTTCTGGACCCTTGTAAATGTAATTATTTGGGGAGAAGGTGTTGAATGGTTGGGGATTTGGCGTCTGAACAGAATCCAGCAGAGGAAATAAGAAATGCCAGAAAAAGCAGCATGGCAAATAGAAAGAAATCCTATTAAATACTCAAACCTGAACAGAAAATAAGCATGAGAAAAACACAGCTGGAACAGAGTAGAAAATAGTCTTGCATATATTTCTCACAACTAAAACTCCACTAGATTTCATGGGTTTTGGATCAATCAGGCTTCCAAGAATTGAAAGTATGAATGATAAATCAAATAAGAAGGTATAGGAGAAACTTTATTTAATAAGGAAGAAATAATCTATGAATTTAATAAATGTCAATATTTAGGGGCAGAATATACTATTAAAAAGGAATAGTTCACTCAGTTTAAACTGAATAAATATTGTAGGATAATTTTTTGCAAAGAAAAACACATTGAAGCTTTGCCTATTCTGTGAGCAAACATGTAAAGTATCTAAGCAATCTTTTTAGTTAGATGCTAGCTTAATATAAAAATAATTTGAATTGTGGACGAATATTAATTTTTAAGATTATAAATGAAATAAAAATAATCTTGAAATGTCCTCTCCATATAGTGTTGGCATAATTCATGTCAGTTAAAAAAAATAGACTTGGTCTGTTATTCACCATTCAAGCATTTTTCTGCCATGAGAATACATCCCAACAGGGAAGCATGAATTGGTATATAGCTGTATATACCCCTATCTGAGACAGTTTCTTTATTTGGGAATATCCATCTATTTGACCTGTCTCCAAAATCCATTATCCTTCTTTTTGGCTCTACTAAGATTATTTTATCCAAGGAGGCTTTTTCTCTTCTTTTTTTTGATATTTTGCCATTTTCAGCTGCTCCTTGACTGGCCCTGACATAACCTGTGCCTTACACTTTGGGACTTATAACTCAAAAGAAACTTGCACAAAAGAAACTATTTTGTTTTTCTTTTTTCCATTTGTTCTCTGACCCACATCATATAATCTTTCAGCCTAGTGTAAATTAGTGGCAACACTGAAAAAAGGACCTTTGATATTTTAGCATGCTGAGGCATTATGGTATTATTAATGATAGCTGTCACATAAGCAAAGGCTCAAAAATCTCTAGCTATTTTGAGAGGATCAAAAAATAAGTCAAATATAATAAAAATTAATAAAATAGGTCAAAAATAATTTTTACTTTTTCCAGAAAGTGTCATGCTAAAAGTTTCCCAAAGGCAGGTTTATCGGTGAGGGGGAAGAAAATATCCTCATTTCCTTACTGTTGCTGAAATCAATGAAAGGAAAGAAACCGGGTTTCCCCATCAAGGTGCATTTTAATAAATATATTTGACCAAAATCTGTGTTTGTTAAAAAGTAATTTCTCCATTAAAAGGCTAGATTTCTGACTAGCTTTCATTGTATTTGCTGTTCATTGTATCTTAGGAACTCAGCTCCATGTATTTGTGGAGATGGGGAAGGGGCAGTTTCCACTCCTGCTAAGGGATTCACTCATGGATGTCAAAATGGACTTGTATCAACATTTCACATCTCTCAATTTGCATAAAGATTGGAAACTGCAAGGAAAACAAAACATGAACACCATCACCAAAACAAGGGAGCTATCTTTCTCGAGGAAACTGAAATCGGTACCAGTTCTATGTTTTTACCAATAATATGCCTTATTATTGCACAAAATTTGAAAAAACGTTATAGTTCTGTTGCATGCAAAGCATACAGTAGTATTTGGCCACTCTTTACTGGCCACTTTGCAGGACTTCAGAATCAGTCAGAGCAAGAGAATGACTCAAAAGAAATCTAGGATGGTAAGCCAGACACTGATTTCTTCCAAAACCCCTGGTACTCTGCTTGCTGCTGCAGGCAGACCACTGTGAAACAAGAATTTCAGAGTGCTGTTCATTTTCAATGGCCACTTCCCATGGCTACAACAAATGAGTTCTGAACTCAGGGGTAGCGGTGACAAGTGGCTTATCCATCCTTAACACCAACACTTGCACATTACTCCCCACTCCCAAGATCTGGGCAAATCTGGACATTTTAAAAATACTTGAAAGTTTACAGCACTTTACTAAAAGCAACAAATGCATGCAAGCAAACAAATCTAATTTTACCATAGTAAGAGTGCAGAATTCTCCCAGGAACAGTTTCTATTCAGATGAAAAGATCTACATATTCTCTTAAGTAACTGGGCAACAATAGGATGAGAATAGGAAACACTTCAGGAGTGAAGCCGTTGTCTATAGCAAGAGACAGTCTTAGTGTAATGATTAACTCAGGAGAAAAACATACAAACCAAAAAAGTACTTCTAATAATATAGTTTATATTTATTTCCAGGAAAAGTATTTTCTTACTTCCATAATTATCTCTTTTCCAGGGCATTTTACTGCATGACCACATTGCAAAGAATCATACCCCCAAGACTAGTGACTGAGCAGTAGGCGTTTATAAATAGTTTAATGCAAATAGTGGGGAATGTAATTTTGCTGACTTGTAAGAGTGAGGATGTTACAGGACTGCAGTTCTGGGACAGAAAAGTGAGGAACTCACTGGAAAGCAGAAGAGTAGTTGCAACCATAAAAGCACAGTATGGCTAATTGTATTTTAAAGCACAGATTTTGATGACATAGTGCACAAACAAAAACATAGTTGCTTTGGGGAATAGTAATTACACTTTTCCTTTTTTTCAGGGAGTCTCATAATAGTTTGAGTGTAACCCTCACACTGACTCAGGCAAAAGATATAGCAGGTCTCTTCCATTTGCCTACCCCACAAGCAGAGGGTAGCACACGCACCTGGGACAATTGTTATAACGTTGAACAGCCCATGACTCTCAGAATAGCTAGATTACCCGATTTAATCACTGACCATTCATCAGGCAAACAAACTTCTTATTGCATAGAAGGATGTCCTCTGTTGCATTTATACAGCATTCTTTTCTATCTTGACACTTACATAATCTTAAAAGGGTCAAAGTATATCATCTCCTTCCCCATATGCTTTGGACCTATATCTTGCATTGCCTCATTATTAATGTAAGCAAACGCAACCTTTAGTGGAAATTAGAGCTAATAAAGGTTAAAATTGTCCTTGGTTAACTTACAGGGTTCTTCATAAAACAAGGTATAGCTGACACTGCTTTCCATAATCTGAACATGTCACAAGTCCTACTACTGAGTTCTCAGGAACCCATGCATTTGGGTTTGAAACCAATTCTACTCCACCTGGCCATTTAGAGTTGGACTAATCAAATTAATTATTAGCTCTTTCCTTCTATTCTTTTGAGAGCGAACTTGTTGTAGATGCTGGTGTTATGAGGAAGCTGCTACATTTTTATTCTGAGCTGCTTTCCTATGGAAACTTTATAAAAGGGGATTTTTTTAAGTTACAGTATATCACAAGTGTTGGAGTTATTGGCTTTAAATTTCAAATAGCAAATTTAATCTTTGCAAAGGTGCTGAGTTTTGTGAAACTCTGCCATTGTTTAAATTTTTGCTGAGGGGTAATAAAAAAAAAGTCAGGTTTTACTATGATGTGCAGTGGGATACAACATAAGAAGATTTCTTGTTAATATGTATTAAAAGTAGTATTAGCTCCTGGTTTGTAAATCCTCTGAGCTAGTTTCATTCCTGTATAAGCTTCCATTCTGACCATTTAAAACATAGTAACATAGTTTTATATTTGTTTGCTAATTTAACAAAAAAGGACTAAATTCTATTAAATTCTATTAACTCTTACATTTAAAAAGAGACGCTCAAGGCCATGAGCCCCTAAGGAGAAATATATTTATCATGAATTAATGGGGGTCACTCATATATGGAATCTAACTAGTATGTTTAACGTGCTTGTGTGTACCATTTTTTTATCTGATACTACTGTATACAAGTCTACCACAAATCTGAGTTATGTAGCCTGGTCCCTTAGTTCAAGCTGTACAGATTTAGATTTCTAAAACTTCCAGAGCTCCAATTTCATTAAAAGCTTGTCAGCCAATATAGCAGTGAACATGGATAATTTACATCCTCGGAGTAACACTCAACTTCATCCTTCATAAGCAGACTGAATCCTGTTTCTGTACTTGGGGAGATACTAAATAGCCTGAATAGGCGCAGTTTTTAGAGTAATTCTTGCACTGGTGAATTCTTGCCATTCATAAGAAAATCCAACACAGAGAACAGACGTACAATTACCAAACTGTACAGGGATCAGTACATTTACTAGAACTCACATTCTGAAGCTGACATTGTTTTTCCACATATAATAAAATCACAGAAAAAAATAGGCTAGAAGAGACTCCTGGAGGTCCAACCTCCTGCTCTGAGCAGGGCTAACTTTAAAGTCAGATCAGCTTTATGTTCAACTGAAGTAGAGCTCAAAAGGTGATCTTCATTTAAGAAAATGGTGTCTAAAGATGGTTCTTGCAAGAAAACCCTTTTCACCTACAGCTAGAAGCAGCCAATCCATTTTTCACGATGACATGATTTCCTGTCATTCTTTTGGCTCCATACAGGAAACTCTGAGACTCATTGGAAAATTCATGTTCTCTGATGATGTTTTAACTGGTCAAAAGAAAATCAGAGTTCATGCAGAGCTTGTGGGGTTGATATTTCAGCTAATTTACAAATCCAATCATTTATGGAGTGCCCTTTATGGAGCAACATCTTCAGGAGAAAGATCCCTCACAGTAGAAATTTACTGGCGACAAGTGATATTTTGAAAAACATTAAGGCATCTAAAGACATGAATAATTGATACTAGATGGATCATCAATATACCATGTATACTCCAATCCTTTCTTCTACCTTCTTACTAAAAATTTTCTTATCTTTTATTACTAATAATTAATATATGTAATCCCAACACAAGAGCTGTTAACTTCATTATATATTATCAGATTTTAGAATTACTTCAACTAACGTTATGATGCTTATTACTCTGCTACCAAATATATTTATTAAAAACAAAACACAAAGTAGCACAGAAGTATTTCAAGGAAATCCAGTTTTAAATAAAGAAACAGATATTTGGGGTTTTTTATATAGTAAATCAGATTGTAATGGCAACTTGAAAATTTTTCTAATTACCTGAAGGTCTACCCTAGTGCCACAGCAGAGAAAGTATTCAAACACTGTTACTATTAAATTTAAAAAAACCCAAACAACTGTTAAGCATTTGAAGCTGCCAGCATGCTCCAATAACAGTACTTTTGGGGTGAATTTTTAAAACCATACTGCCCCTAAAGTACAACTCATCTATTTGGATCTAATTAGCTTTCACTTTTTTTTTTTTATTATAAACCTTATAATAGTCTTTTCCGAAAAACCTGGCAGGGGTCCATCACACTGTAAGGCAGCAATTTTAATCCAGTTTCCATTATTAATGTGGATTCAAAAATTCTATTAAAGTAGTTGGCACTTCATTTGGGAGAAAAAAAGCAGAGAGGCGGCCTTCAGGTGAGCACATATGCATTCAGTCATGTGAAAGGTAGTAAAACAAATTTGATGGCAATAATGACAGGGTCTTCCACAATACTGTTCACCCAGCTAACAATTAACTTGGTCCTGAAACAGCATTTCTGAAGATTCTCTGAATTCATATCACTATGTTTTTTTCATGCCTCAAGTTGTTTTGGATTTAGCACCAGACATGCACTTGGAATTTGCTGACCCAAACATGAGCTGTAAGCCAAGAGAAATTGAAGAAGCCTGCCCTAAAGTAACTAAGTACTTTGAGGAACTGGTTTTTAAAGAACTTTACAGAAGATATTAGACAGAAAATACAGCAAGTGAAGAAAATATAGTGTAATTGTAGTTTCATAAAATTACCAGACTGAAAGGAATCTTAATCAAATGTGCATGTATTAAGAGATTAGAACACACTAAGAGGTGGCCTGTTACGCAGAGAAAAATCTTTCCCAAGCTAGTTCATAATTCTCTAGCTATGATCTTTTTCTGTCATTCTTCCTTTGGCATCTCCTTTTGGCCTAACTTAGGCCTTAACTTACAATGCATCAAACTGACAAAGCCCACCAAAAAGGCCTACAAAAGCCTATTATCGTCACCTCCTTTCTGACTGTATACATTTTCTACTTCTGCTTTGAGGAAGGAGCAATCTTTCTGCTTTTTTTGTGTGCAAAACAGCACAATGGAATCTTCAGCCATGACGTACCATTACGGTGGTCTTCACATCCTTGCTGTCTGTGAATTATAATTTCCAATTGTATGACACTCACGTTCCTCATTTGTATCCTCAAAATACAAACCACATTTTTGTTTGAACTGCTATCAAGTATTTAATGATTCTCAGTGCAGAAAAGTTCCATTTCCTTTCATCAACTGACTTAAACAGAAGACTCGCAGTTAAAGTTTAAGCAATAACATTTGAAGTAATAACATTTTACTTTTGCTTTCAAGCCCCAGAGGCTTTTTTAATTCTTTAATAAATCTTCCACTAATTCCTGCTTTTTCAGTACTTTACCCCAGCCCATTCATTAGTCAACTTTTATCAAATGACTCAGTATATAGAAAAAAAAATCATATTTGAAACTATGTGATGGTACATGTTAGTAATCCTAACATTTTATTTTTTTGCAAATGCTAGCTGTGAACCTGACATTTAGACAGAAAAGATACCCTGTTTCGAATCAATTCAATTCAGGAACCGTGTCAACCTGAATTCCCTACTGATGAGCTATATAGAAACCAGACACTTTCAAATAATACTTCAGAATGTGAGTTGCCATTTTAAAATGGATACCAATGATGGTATTGAAAGAAACCTTGAAGGTATGCTGCAAATAGAAGCCTATGCAGGTAAGTTTACTAAGCCCGTAGACAGTAAATATGTTGATCCTGAAGTCTAATCATTGGAATAGAGCACTGTTTCAGTGAGATGATATGAAAAATACACAAAGATCCATACAACACTGTGTTAGGCACAGGGTTCTAGAAGTATTTTACCTTTCTTCGGTTTGTTTGAAGTCAGCCTAATAGGCTTAATTTTTAGTATGCTTCAGTAACCAATTCACTTGAATGAACAAAAAAGAGACATTACAATATTCTCCTCTGCTTAAACAAAGAGATAATTCATCCCCTTACCTTTCCCAAACTTTGTGCAAAGCAGTTATAATAAAGGACTGTCAAGGCAAAGTTTTTGTACAGCATGGTATGTCTACTCAGCTATACACAATCCCCTTAGTTTCCTATAAAAATGAGATGAGATAGAGGGAAACTATCCGTGATTCCTAAGAATATTAGAAGGTAGTCTGTAATTAGTTTATGCCTATCACACTCATCATGTTTCGAAAGTCAGTTTATTCTTAAACTGAAATATTGTTATTTCATAAAACTTGAATGACTTTTTAATAACTTTACAGTCATTTGCTGTATTCCATTCCTATGTTAAACACAGGAATGAAAAACATTTGCTTTCAGACAGAAGCTGGAGTCTTAGTCCAAGAATCCAGTGAATCACTCCAAGTGTAATTGTCTACCTGTTCACAGCCACATGCTTTTGAACATATTTGAAGTTATGATATCCACTTCTGAAATCTTATGTATATGTTACCAGTCCCTGGGTTCACTCACTCTGATGAAAATGATTGCATTATTCTCTTTGCTTTTCAGAGCAGAGTAACTGAACAACCAAAGACAGGCTTTCTTCTGTGTTAGTCAAACCAACACACTGGTAAAATGGTATTATAAAAAATGGATTATTTTTCTGAAACCCATATCTCTGTCACTTTCCAAATACCATTCCATGTTTCCCTTTTAAAGTTCTTTACTTCTGACAAGTTTATTGTAGTGTATTCAGACAAACATTGAAGAGGATCCTCCAAATTTTCCTGTATATTCATTTTAACTAGAAGGAAAAGGAATTGCAGTACGGTAAATCTCTAGCTGGATTATTTCTATCCTAGACACTGGAGACCTTGTTTATCTTCTGTGTAAAATGAGGGACAGGAAGATCTTTTGTTCAGAAAATTCATCTGTAACACTGAGGCCATTCTATAGTTGATGTGGATGGTTGCTGCAATAGAGTCAAACTGTGCAAATGGGTCCACTTGCCTTAGAACTAACTCGTGTGCTTGAATGCATTATATATAACAGAAGACATCGCCAGCATCTAATAAAGCAAAAGTAAAAAGATTTTTTTTACCAGAAAGGATCGTCAAATATGTTATACTGACCTGCAGTATAAAACTGTCTCTCATGCAAAGTGCTTATGGAAGCCATAAGGTCTTTTGCTGGAGTGGAGGCAAAGTTAGAACAAAGTATCAATTTTGAGGAAATTCTAGAATTTGATGACATTCATAACCAGAAAGACACACAAAGAGATTTTGTTTATAACTAGCAATATCTGGCTTTAACTTTACATATATTAGATATATATTTATTTTTGCCCTAAATGGCTGTGCCTTTGCAAAGCATCTTGGGCTTGTGTACTTGCCATGACCAGCAAACAAAGGACCAGTGGAAACTTTGTTCCCATTTGTACATACCTCTGTGCTACAACAGACTAGTACTTCATTTCTACATTTACTACAAAGCTTGTTCCTGTGATCTACATTTGGGACGGTATAGCAGATCAGTCAAGTCCCAGTGTGGAAACTCCTTAAGGGTGTGTTAATTTGCAATTTCTTTGCAATTTCTTCATTTTAACAGTAGTAGTTAACAAGTATTTCATTATTTGTCACTTGCATTCTGGCAGTACTTATCCAGTCTGTATCCTAATAGCATCTGATCTCTGAAGCTATGCAGTCCCAATCTTGTTCAATACTTGAAAACAAGAGCACCACCAATCTGTGTGTTATCTGGGGAAGATCAGAGATCGCAGTGACAAGTACAAGGGTCATATCACTGAACATCAGGCAGCAATAACAGAACAAAGTGGAAGGTTATTTTTGGCCCATCATAACCACCACGGAGTAACCACTGTCTATGCATGGAAGACGAAGTCCCACTATTTTCCAATCCAACACCTTTCTGAAAATAATGCCATGCTTATTACCCTATCTATAGAAAATTTCTGGACTGAATAAGTCTGGGCAAATCAGAGGTAAGATTTAACAGGTAGTAATGGATTTATAATTATGGCTTATCACTGACCTGCGCTGCAGCAGCTCCTCGCTGCTCTAATGAGAGGACAGAGTCTTATTGTGAAAGTAAGGTAATTCAGAAACAAACAAGTCCCAAAAGTCCCAAGACAGTGTTCAGTGAATATATGATCAATGTCAAAACATATATATATATATATATATATATATATTACTATTGCAGTAACAGACAAAAGGTGGTGACAGATGCAACAATCCAAGCACACTCACTGTATCAAGGGTTTTGTAGGCATTACAACATGTATCTTTACGTGACTTCTGGATTTTGGTGGGGAGACCCTTCCTATGCATGGGAGGAAAAATATCAGTACTCCAAAGAAAACTGAAATAGTAGGAAATAAAAGTTGGTACCACTGTCAGAACAATGGTTCAATAGGAAGCTTTGACAGGTAGAATAGGGTAAATTTTTGTACAGCCTTAAAAATGAAATATGTAATCTATTTTTAATGCATTAGAGAACTGGGAGTCAGCATCAGTTGTTTGACCTATAATGTCTTCTAGATACTACCAAGACTTACAACAGGATAATTGCGTTTTTTCTCGTGAGGTCGAACAGTAGGAGTCTTTATGAGTACAATAAAGAACATTTCAAGAGAAGGATCAAAGCAAGAACTGGTAGTGAATACCCAGTCCAAGAGGTTCCTTGCAACTGTAAGTTGAGAGAGATAAGATCTCCTTTGGGAAGAAAACAGAGAAGTCTTCAGAATCATCAGTTGCCAGGTTCTTTATCCCTAGCCCATCATTCATGTCTTCCACATAGCCCAGGAAAATTGACAAGAACCAGGTGTCAGGGATTGATTGGTAGTGGTGGAGGTGTTCCTCTTACAGAAATACCTGACTATAATATCTATGAGTAGATTAATCATTTGAAGGAGGATATTAAAGGTAAGAAACCAGACTTTAAGACTTAGTTACAAATAATGCTGAAACTAAGTAATTGCTTTTAATCAATGACTAGTAAAAATCTTCAATGGAGTGTTGACAATTATTTTTCTTCATAAAGCCCTCTATAAAATATTTGATTTGAGTGGATGACTTTGTTCTTAGCCTGTGTTATCATTTCTTTAATGGAACAATCTATGATTTTCTGCCTTGTACCTTCTGTTTGGCATTTTCCTATTGTGCAAGGAATGAGACCAATTTTGCATGTATGCCTAATCTTTCTGGCAAAGAATCTGTATGCATCCTAATCAACTTACCACCTATTTACTTATTTATTGCCACTAAAGATCTGACATCTCTTTTTCAAATTGGAGAAAAAAAAGGCCCTGTTGGAAAACACAGAAGGGTTTCAACATTCATAAATGAGTGATGTTTGTGCTAATAGCTTGGTATTTCTGTGTCCTTCAATTAGCTGATGACCATAATACATTTATACATGGAAGAGAAGGAAACAGAAGGTGATAAGCAGTGTGTGAATCTCCAGGTTTCCTTCTGAAATCACAGCTTTGCAAGCATGTCTGTTCTTTTTCCAGCATAATACATTCATAAGTAGAAGTGAGAGGTGCCCACTTTCAAACTGAGGGGGAAAAAAAGAAAGAAAAAAACAGTAGTTAAGCATAATTTATGCCACAAATTCCAGGAGACCACTGCAATGCAGTACCTACCTTGAAGTCTTTGGAGAAAAAAATGAGCTTTTATTTTTTATGACTTGTGCTTTGTGTCAGTGTTCCTGAAGATGTTAATAGTGTGCTATGCCAACTAAAGTACTGCTAAAGTATTACTGAGGAATCAATGCAAGATTCTGAAGAGAGCTTTCTAGTTTTTACACAGGGAGTACTAAAGTTGTTTTCTGGAAAATATTCCTAAAGGAAAGCTATAAATTTATGCCATCAATTTCCATTTAAAAAAAAAAAAAGCTAGCTGTTTTGGAAGCATTTTTAATATGCAGGTTCCCCCTATCCTCCCCTTTCCCCCAATCCCCCATAATTCATTACACTTAGGTGGAACTAGAAAAAACTATAATGCAAAAATCTCACTTCTTAAGCAGAGCATTCCCCATTTTTGTTTAGCCCAAGATCCAAACCAAAGTCCATTTAAATTAGTGAAAAGATTTCTAAGAACTAGGGAAGAATATCATGATTCTAGGAAGAATTTTAAATACTATTCAAAGAGATATATATATTTTTTTGAAATATTGGTAGGATTAACAAGATCAATGAGTCTGTTCTTAAAAAGACTTTGCCAAGCTATCAGATCTACTGGACATCTTTACCTTACACAAGTACAATAAGTGTCACTGTAGCTCGGTGTATTCTTTCTCCACATGTGTAGTTCCTACATATGCTATCCTTCCATGAAATGTTGAATAGATTGAAGCATTCATTATACATTTTAGAAAGATAGTAGCCTCTCAAACTTGCTAGATGCAATACAGAAGGAAAGTGTGATGCTTTGTGCAGAATCCTTTATTACAAATAAATGAAAAAGAAACCATGGAAAGAGGAGGAAAACAAGACAGCTGTGATGAGAATGTTTGTACAAGTTTTTGTTAGAAAGAATGGAAAAGTAGGACTGTCATCAAGCTTAGAGTGCATCAAAGGTTAGATTTCAGTGTATTCACTTGTTAGGAAAAGATCTGAAAGCAAAAGATGAAATCTAGAAGCAAGTGCAGGCTATCATATTAAGACAGTGGAGAAAAAGGGAGGATGGAATTAAAGGCACCAATAAAATTTGCCTAAATAACCATTTTTTCACCAGGCAGCAGCATTGCTAAGTGGAACTGGGATTACAACAGACTGAAACTGAATACAAGCCAGTCATTCAATGCTGTTGAATGGAAAGCTAACTTAGAGAAGAAACCATACCATGTAGGAAGGAGAAAGTGATTCTTCCCTTCTTAGCACTGATGAAACCTCAATTGGAGGAAGGTGTTCAGTTTTTGTTATCACTTTTTCGAGTGTGACACTTTATGGAGCAGACAGATCAAGATCATCCTAAGAAATCAGCCAAGCAATAGTAGAAGAGGAAGAAATAAGTTCAACTTGCAGCAAGGAAGGCTAGATATTCTTCTTTTCTGTAAGGGTTTCAGCTGTATCTGCCCAGAGCTAGCTAAACAAGGTAACAACTTTTAGCATCCTTGGCCCTAGGATGAATCATATTTGGAATAAAAGAAGCCTTGGAAACCTGTCTAAAAGTCAGTGACAATTAGAACCTGAAGGAAATGTTTTGAGCAAAGTGATTTTGAACTTTATGGGACAACTTTGTTTTGCTTTGTTAGAAAGCTTCTGATCAGCCTTAATTATAGGAAAAAACTTGGCCTGGTAGTTGTGAGCAGAGAGGATTTTGTCCAAATCTTTGCTTCTTTGACTTTGTAATAAGAATCTGAACTGCTAAAAATATCTACCCGCTGCTTCTCACAAAAAAAAAGCCTGCTTGTTACATGTTTTGAAAATATGGTCCAATACTGACTGCAGTTACAAACGATCTGAAAAAAGTCAGTCTAAATGAGTAAAGAGAGCTTTCCATTATTCACTGACGAGGGCAGAGATGACACTAGGTTTGGTCAGATAATGAAAGTTATTTTCTCAAGTACAGTGCACAGTATCATAATTCTGATATGACTGATATCTTTCAATAACTATGGTGTTTGAACAACTAGTGTCATGTTTTCAGGTTTCTGACTGCAAATTGTTTAATTTCTTTTAATACTCCATGTCAAGTTCTTCCTTGATTACTGCCACATTGGCTTCAGTAACAAATTCAGCATTTTAGAAATTGCTATGACTTTTGGTCAACTTTCCCTTTCAAGAAACTATGAAGTTTTAAAAACAAGCTAATATATTGCAAACCTTTCTTCCCAAGGAACAATGTCAGTGCATTTTTTTTTAAGACTGCATATTTTTTGTCAAGCAAATGCATGCACAAGAAATCAGCAGGAACAACAAAGACTAAATACATTTAAAAGATCTCACCCATGACCACATAGGACTGCCTTATTTAGATTCAAGGAGATAAAATATTGTATGCTATGGATAGCAGGTAACCTTGGAACAAGACATGACAATAAACACCAAACTGATTGATTTCAATTTTAAGAAGGAAGTTTTTGAGAGTTTGGAGTTGTACCACAGATGATAACCAAACAGTTATTTCATATGTTGCATACAATTGCATATCAACACGGAAGAGTTGTCTTTTTAGCAGCTTACATGATTGTAAATTAATGCTTTCATGCAGGTCAGCTTGCTGTTCTTCAGCTGCACTTAGGACTATAAATCAGCCTTGTCTCCTATGGCCAGGACATACTTTTTGTAGTCCAAGGCACACAGCTCTTTGTCTGAATCACTGCTATGCATTTAACAATGTCTCAAATGGACTATTTAGAAAGCTTAACCGCACAACCTCTGTGCTCAAGTACCTTATTTAGATATAAAGGACAAAACATTTTTTTTTCTTGTTAAGTGTTTACAATGAAATTTCAGTTAGAATAAGCTTACTCTTCTCTCAGGGGTCCATATGAGAGACTGCCAATCTTTCCCATGTGTATGTAAAAGTGCAGTCCATTTTTCAGCCCACATTAACATTAATGGGGAGATGGCAAAAAGAGTAGCAATATACAACATATTCTCCTATGCAATTGCTGAAGAGTGTTGAGAATGTACCAAGGTTCAAACTTCCCCAGATACATACACTTGATAGTAGAGAGAACATTTACTGAACCAGGATTACAGCCATGCCATCAGTTGCTTTCCTGGTCATGTATTTAGTAACATCAATTTGAATGTTCATCAAACAAGTGTGTCTTCTTGCCAGCCTAGGAAAAAATCTTTCTTTTAGAAACAGCCATACACTTTCTTCCCAACTCCCAAACAAAGGCACCATTTGTCTTTTGGAACTTGCAAATATTTTTTTGTCCAGTCTAACATAACTAAAGCTCTTCTTGGGTTTACTAAGAATATTAAGATACCATTCCAAGTTTCAAAATCATACTGACATTTTGCTACTTCTAGATTTTTTCTTACCTTTGGGTACATCTACTGGTGGACAGAATCTCAGAATCACAGAATGGTTGAGGTTGAAAGGAGATGGTCTAGTCCAACGCCCCCTGCTCAAAGCAGGGTCAGCTAAACCAGGTTGCTAAGGGCTGTGTCCAGTTGAGTTTTGAATATCTCCAAGGATGAAGGCTCCACAACCTCTTTTGGCAACCTGTTGAAGTGTTTGATCATCCTCACAGTGAAAAAGTCTTTTCTTATGTTTAAACAGAATTTCCTGTATTTCAATTTATGTCTATTGCCTCTTGTCCTGTCATTGGACATTGTTTGTTAACTCTTAAGGTTTGCCTAAGAATGGGTTTCCCCTCCAATTTTCTCATGACATTCCTAAAGGACTGACAGTGAGAATTCTCTGATGATTTGCAGTTCCAGAACTCTATTACAAGACAACACAGTCATCTCTACTCTGAATTTCAAGTTTTTGGTGCAGGGTTTGCTTTGTTTTTGATAGCCTCCTTGGCCAGATTTCATGACCTATAAAGAGTGTTACAGAATTTATGTGTATGTATATGTACACATATGCACAGTTCTTAGGCAAAATAAAAAAGTAGATAGTGCTGAAATTTATATAGACATCCCATTTTTGCAGAGTCAGTGAAGCATATTCTGTGTATTATAAAAAATTTCCTTGGTCCAGCTCTTTTCCATTTGCTCCATACAGGGGGTGCTTTTACTGAGTGGTGAGTGATGCTGTTGAGCTATATTTGGCCAGGTTTGTGGTACCGAATATTGTCCATCATATGCTTACTTGTGTACTGGATTGAAAAATGAAGGTCAGGGAAATACTGTATGAATTGCTTCAATGGATCCCTCCCAAATCTATTGGGCTCAGTTTGTATAAGAGTATGTATATATGATGAGCTCTTTGGAGATGCATTTCAGCAGCTAGCTAGAGCAGGAGTGGTACAGGTTTTAAAAGGATGAAAATTAACCTTGCTTTCTTTTTGAGTTAAAGATAGCTATGACAATTTGGGACTGTCCTCTCATACAGGGAAATTTATGGTTTCCAAGCTCATAGATGTAAAAGACCATCACAAATGCAAATATGAATCCATACTGAATATTCCCATACTGAATACCTCCTACCGGCTGCTAATGATCTTCAAATTCTGTTTGCTGAATAGTCTTTGAGGCTGCTCAGCATTCTGCAGGATTAGGTTTATTGTTTTGCTTTTGTTTGTTTTTTTTACAGCCAGTAATAGTCAGACATATATCTATTGTCCTGTCTTACTCTTTTTTATGAGTTAAAGGCCATCTGTCCATACTTTTCATACTCCTGGTTCTTGATCGTAGGTCAGTTTCAGTATGAGACAGGACAAACATAGTTCTGCCTTTTAACAATGGCTCTGTACAAGATGATCACTAAAATATTTTAAACCTTTTAGGTTTTAATATTAAGTGGATTTACAGTGAATAGCTCTGTCTAATGGATCAGCTTATTGTATTCACTGACAAAGTCATCCCCACGAAGAAAATGCTATTAGCTCTACAGCATTCTAACTCTTCTCTGAAAAGAGCTCTTCCTAACAGTCTTTTACTCTCTTGATGTTGATTATAAATCATGAGTATTTTGACCTCTGCAGCACATTAGCACTAAGAACATTTTAATGGTTAGCTCAAAATTATGCTTCCTCTTTGTTTTCTTTTTATTCTTAGTTAAAAGTTAACATCATTTCTGATCTGCTACTTCCCCAGGTAATCACTAAACATTTTCAAATGGGAAAACTAATTTATGAGGGGAAAAAAAAGAAGTTACATATTTCTAGTGTGCGTCTTTCTCCTTCTAAACTCTCTCATCTCTATTAAAGTCTCTTTCAATGTGTATTACTGAACTGATTTTAGAGTATCACATTTTCCTCTAATTTTCACTGACTCAAAAAAAGTAAAAATAAAAGATAGTACAATAGTTTGATATTGTCTGGCTTTTACTGTCTGATTTCTTGAAGTTAGTGAGCTGCAACTAAGATCAGGTTCCACTATTGGCAGGCCTGCCCCAAAGTCAAAAAGTCAATGAAAGCTTTGTCCTCAGCATAGGTGAAACCAGGATTTCAACAGGTCATAGGTTTCAAGAGTTTGGGATGTTCCCACACCCACCCACAGTGGCCTGTACTTAGCTCCATGTTCCACATCCTGTGTGGCTGCAATCCTGTGTTCAAGCAGAATGCTACTTAAATTGTGCTTTCTTCTTGTGTTGTATCTTGCTCTGAAATATCAACCACTGTTCCTCTGCTTAGTAATATGTCAGGTTGCCCTGAGTAAGGACAGTACCAAAACAGGAAAAAATACTGCATATAGAGAACTGGACATGCTTCAGACTGAATAATTAAAGTGTATCTTTACTAGAGCACTTATCAGTGCAGTCCACCTGTCCTCTTGACCCATGAAGCTGTTAAATGGCTTTGAAAATGAAATCAGAACCATTGCTCACTTGTACTGATTCAGAATTGTTTTTGCATTGTAAACTGGGCTTCTGAAAGTATCTGGACTAAAGAGCAAAAAGAACAACTTCAGTTAAGTTTGGTTGCAAAGCTGAGAAACCCAGCAATACAGTTTCAGGAATGGTACCAGTGCAAAAGCAGAACAGGTATTTCCCTGCCCATTGTCTGCCAGATGGAGTTGGGATGAACTTATGGCATCCTGCCTCTTCTTCTAGGTCTTAAGCCTTGCAAAAATAACTTAAAGCCAGATCCTAAAAATGACCAGATATAACAGAAAAATCCATAACTCTGAATGAGGGGCCCAGGTACTTCCATAAGATTTGGATCCCGTTCTGAGAAATCTTCATAATCAGCCAACCTGTGAAGCTGGAAGCCAGCTAAAACCAGCATATACATCAAGTGGCTGCACAAAGACAGCCAGCAACTGTTTAATGTAAAATGCAAAAATAATCTGCAGGAGCATGTTTTCACTTAAAATGCAAAGGCTCCAGTCCCATACTTTCTTCCACAATATACATCTCTATAAAGAAATCTTGACAGGTTTTTTTAAAGAGCTAAACAGCTTCAACAGTTGATACAAGGAGTCCTTTACTCCACCCCAAACCAACTGGTGTTTGAATCCACACAGGCAGAGTCAGATACTGATTCTTGTCTTGGGTGAGATATTTCCCATGTCTTGTATGAGTGTGCTAAACAAATCCATAGAAGAAAAGAAGCATCAGTGTCACATTGCATTGTCTTAGTGGATCAAATCATAAAAAGTTCCTGATCTCTAATTCAGACCCTGTGCACACATATGTATGTGTGTATATAGAGAGAGAGAAAGAGAGAGAGAGAGATGGATGGTGACTAGGAATGTGCTACAAGGAAATGCTAGTATTATTGTAAGACAGATGTTTTCTTTAGCCTTTTTTACCCCAAAATTTCAAGAAATTTTGTGAGATAGCAAAAACATCTCCCAGCCAGGTTTACAACCAGGCCTTAAAAAGACTGTTAAAATCCTTGTCACCTCTGCAAGATTTATCTTTACTGGGAAGAACCCAGATCCCTGAAGTATTTTAATGAAGACTTCGGAGAGAAAACAGCCCATGACAAAATAGCCCAAAGCCTGATGGTGACTGCAGTACTCTCAGCACAGAGGAAAATATGGGAGAGATTCCACACCTATCACAAATCAAGTAGAGAAAGATATTCAACCCCAAATCTCTCACACTGCAGTGAGTTACTTTACCTCAAGAAGCATCTTGATCCTATCTGCAATATGAGCAAGAATCAATCCCTACTTGAGATTAAAAAAATCTTTTTCCATCAAACTTTCATTGAACAAGACATACTGTCAGAAAGTTTCACTTTTGACAGATCAGCTTTTACCGACCCTCCGACCTTCTCTACTCCCTTAAAAAAAAAAAAAAAAAAAAAAAGCTCTGTTGATTGCAATTGCCAAGTAGCTTCACATGAACTCTTATGGTAATGAACAATAATTAACACATTCTCTTACTCGTCTTAGAATTTAATGTTGAACTCAGGCAAGCAGCAAGGACTATTAACTTTTATGACTCTATAATGACAGAACAAAACCTCCAAATGTAAGTGACCTCTAAGATTTGTTTTGATTCTCTGCCATTAAGAAATAAATAACTAGTTCATCATATCATACAGGGAATTTATTTTGGCAAATAAATCAGGCTATGTTAATTAAAAGTAACACCCCAACTTCTACAAAATTTGGCCTCAACTGTTATCCAATTTGTTTGCTATCAATAGGGAAATATCCTGTGTATTCAGAAAGCTCCCACTTCTGCTTCTCCTTTAACTTTCTCCTACTTATCTTGGAATATTACCTTCATGCTTTGAATGCACTACCTGTGATTTAACTGTTCTAACATTGAAAGGAAATAGACTATCCAAACTTCTGCCATCTAACAGTCAAAACTCTAGAACAGTCATTCTAAATACCTGCTTAAGCCAAAAAAAAAAAAAAAAAGAGTGAATTAACATCAGTCCACATGTTAATTCATCTTAAAACAGGGAGAAAATTATTTACAATTTCACTGAGGATTAGTTTCGTGCAGGCTTTGCTCCCTGCGTCAGCTTATCACGCTGTCAGACAAGCACTGTAGAGAAGAGAGGAGGTGGTGGAAGCGTGTGCCTGATGGAAGCAGAGTGAAAGGCAATGCTACCTTTAGCCTCAACTCATTAAATTAGCACAGGAGTAGTGCAAAATGTGGCTCTTAAGATAAATGGGATAAAAAATGTGCTGGAAGTATTTAAGTCTCTTAGTTGGCTGTAAAAAAGGGGATCGATAGCTTTGGCTGAATATATACCTTTTAGATGCCTGAAGTTGGAGTTAGGTAAGTTGAATCCTTCCCAGGTCTACCGGACTGTATCTTGTCAGAAGTGTTAATCAGAATAGCCTAGTCCCTGCCTTATTCCATGCATACTAAAATTCCTTATCTGTTTATTTAACTCACCTTTTTCATTGAAACTGAGTAATTAAAACCACCGTTTGTAGGCTACCTGAAATCACAGGACAAAATTCTATAAACTTTTCTTTTTTTGACTACAGTTTCTAGTCATCAGGGCAAGTTGAAAATGCATTATATTTCAGTCACTTGTACATGACTGATACATATCGCAGAATCATACAGAATCACAGAAGGGTTGAGGTTAGAAGGGACCTCTGGAGATCATCTAGCCCTACTCCTGCTCAAGCAGGGTCACCTAGAGCACATTGTACAGGATCACATTCAGGCGGCTTTTGAATATCTCCAAGGATGGAGACTCCACAACCTCTCTGGGCAACCTGTTCCAGTGCTCTGTCACCCTCACAGTGAAAAGGTATTTCCTCATGTTCAGATGGAATTGTCTGTGTTTCAGTTTGTGCCCATTGCCTCGCGTTCTGTCACTCGGCACCACTGAGAAGAGTCTGGCTCCATCCTCTTGACACCCTCCCTTCAGATACTTGTACACGTTGATAAGATCTCCTCTCAGCCTTCTCTTCTCCAGGCTGAACAGGCCCAGCTCTCTCAGCCTTTCCTCATACGAGGGACGCTCCAGTCCCTTAATCGTCTTAGTAGCCTTTTGCTGGACTTGCTCTAGTACCTCTATGTCTCTCTTGTACTGGGGAGACCAGAATATATGTAGAATATATATATAAAAAAATAAAAAGCGAGCAAGAGAGGGAATGAATCTTGATTTAAAATAATTAACAGACTAGGTCAGTTGGCATATGTTTGAATAGTGTTGTTCTAGAAATAATTCCTTCAAAATACAGCACATTAATTTCTTGGTTTGCTTGAGAGAGCTCTAGTTTGATACAAATTCCCACAAGAAGTTTTTCTTTTCTTTTTTTTTTCGCCCTCCTCTTTCCCTGAAACCACGAATTCCCACTTACTCCCAAAACTTATTTTTGCTAAAAAGCTTTTTTTTAAAAAAGACACAAAAGGAAAAACTGCGGCCACCGAAGCGGCTGTACGCACCGTCGGTTCCCCGCTGCCGCTGGGGCCGTTGGTGCCGCGCACGGTGGCGGTGGCGGCAATGCAGCCGTGTGCGCGCGCGAGGCTGCCGCGCCTCGGCGAAGGAGGAGCCATGGCGGCGTCCCGCCTGCCGCGGGCGGCAGCAATGCCGCGTGCCTGCTGCTGGGAGGCCGTTTCCAAAGCTGTAAAGGCCTCAGGGCTCTCACAACTACTCCAGTGTGGCAGAGAGGCCTTCACGGGGCGCGGGCAGGTGTTGCTGCGGGCGTTTTGTGAGGCGATGGGGCCCGCGCTTCTGCGGTGAGGGGGCGCACAGGTCCCCGTGCCCGTGAGGAGGTGGGAGATGGCGCTGCAGCCGGGGTTGTTCTGGCGCTCTCGGGAGCTGCGTGCTGCCGCAGAGCTCGGCAGCGGCCCGGTGGAGCCCTGGCCTCGGCGGCAGAAAGCCCTTCCGCGCGGGCAGGCCGCGGTGGCTGTGGGTGTCGGGGCGCCAAGCCCCCGAGCGCGCCGGGTCTCCTTCCCGGGCGCACGGGCCGGCGAGGGCTGCCTCTCGCTGTGCTTGCGAGCTGACTTCACCCCCGTGCTGAGGAAATACACGCGAGCGAGGCTTTTTTTTTTTTTTCCCCTTTCCCTAGCTGTTAAGTTCATTCTCCTGAAGATGTGCTTCTTAATGGGACTTTTCCATCTCGTATTAAGTGTCTCTGATGACATGACATTCACTGCTTCCCTTCTGAGAACAATTCAGTTCAGGAAGATTATTTTGCCATTATAGGTACTGTGCTAATGGTAATAAATAAAGTGTGGGGTTCCCAGGCCTTTTACATCTCTAGCAGCAATTTCTGCTTGAGAGTGTGTTGCAGAAGGGAGGTTCCTGCTCCCGCCCCGGTCCCCTCTCCTCCCAATTCAGCCGCCAGCCCTCATACAGAAGGGGACAGGGCTGAAGTGTCTGTGTGCACTGTTAAATGTTTTAATATAAACTGTTCAGTTCTGTGGATTGTTCCCACAGGGCAACACACATTTTTTTGTCAGACTGGGTAAGAAATGTTGGTTTGGAAATTGTTCCTGTTTTTGCTTCAGTTTGGGTAAAACTTCTTGAAGTTAGTGGGAGATTTACATGAGTAAGGACTGACTAAAAGTGAACAAATGCATGAGAGATTGACCCTTGCTAAGACTGAAATAACTGTTTTTTAGGTTTTTCACTACTTCCATATAGCTTATAATTTTTTCGCTTACTTCTTCCCAGACATAACAATACTATTGTCTTACTGCTAGACACTCACACATAACCTATTGAGTTTCAAAGCAATTTCATACCAAATCCACATGAGTCTGGTCTTATATCTTTTCCTTAATGAATTCCAGTGTAGTTCTAAGGAATCAAAATCTCACACCTCTATTTACCGGGGCCTCTCCTAAGCTTTAGATTTTACTTGGTTACCTATTTCACAGTGTAGCTATATTTTCTTGGACAGACCTGTGTTTGTTAATTAGTTTATTCCTTGTAACCTCTCCAAGTGCTGTCAGTAACAATTGCATAATATCAGTTTCTCTAAGGTCCACTTTTTCAGTGACAAGCATTCTGCAAAGAACAGATCCTCCATTGCCAGCCCACATTCAAATGTACTTGGCTATAATTACCACAGCAACATAAAATGGCTAATAAAAAGAAATGAGTGAATTAAGCATAATTATACTTAACAAACTAACTTGAAGATTCAGTCTGCTCATTAATGAATGCATTGAAATTCATTTACACTACATGTTCTTAGGGTTTTGCTGGAAAAAAATCAAGTATCATTGAAATATCAAATATCATTCACATAAGAAATTATGTGAGAAATGGTGTTTGTTTCCTGCACAGAACTGCAATTTGGCTTCCAAACCGCTTCATGGTCTTTGACCTCAGATGACTGCCCTGAATGTAGATTTTATTTTATTTTTTAAACTATTAACTCTTTTACTGCAAATGGAAATATAATTCCATTGCTGTCAGGTTGTTAGTGCCAAGGGCTGTATTCTGGCTAGGGCTGCATGCAGGCAGCTACTGGTACGGGGAAATTTGCAAGTATAATTCTGTTTTGTCACCACTCAAATCCACTGAAAACAATCCTTCTAAACAAACAAAAACTTCTGGGGAGCAGGAACAGAGAAGAGGGGGAAGACCTCTAATGCATACATGTGAGCTGAACAACATTCAGATCTAGGATCTAAACTTAATGAATTGCATAGGGCTTCTTTTTAGGTCACTTTCTGGCAGAAAATACATTTAATGCAAAAATAAGAGAAAAAAATGTGAATTTGAGAAGGTGTTGCAAAACCTTGCTCTTCACTAGATTTTGTCAGTGGTATGATTTATAACCCAATTCCACAGCACCAAGACCAATAGTGATAATCCCATTCTTATAGGTAAACGTGACAAATTGACAACCACTCGGGCCGGGTTGCATAAATTCCAATTTATAAAATAATTGAGCAAGTCACAAGTAAGCAAAACAGCGCTGGGCGGCCAGGGGGGAGTCTCCTGCTCCACCAACGGCGCGCGCAACCCCCCCCTCACAGTCTCCTTATATGAGATTCCAGTTCCGGGTATACAGGCCACCTCCTGTAACTTCTGCGGTTGCGCCGGCTGTTGCTAGGGGGTCTTCTTCAGCCCTCTGGTGGTTGTGGGGATGAAGGCTGGAGTCTTCCTCTGCATTGTGTGCCATATTAGGCTATCTAAACTAACATTGCCGCTTCGCTAGCTCAGCTCAGTTTTCTCAGGCGGGGTACATGCCCCCCACCACAGGCTGTAGGATGTTCCCACAGATGTTCCCAAGGCTGTTTCTCGCTGATGTAACAAATTAGTACATACCACAATACAAGATGTTCCCAAGGCTGTTTCTCACTTTGATGCAACAAATTAGCACATATCACAATCCCCCCTTTTTGTTTTGGTCCCCTCTAATTTGTTCATCAAATCGAGCAACAGCCTCCTGTGCCAGAGAGCATAGGGTTATGCTTACTCTCATCTTCATTTAGTTGTTTATATTGACTTTTTATCAACAGTAGGTGGGCAGCTTCGAGTCTGCTTTTTGCTAAGTTAATAATTTTATTTACTATACACGGCCCAAAGGTCAACACAAGTACTAGTAAAGCTAATGGACCCGCTATTGCAGACAATAAGGTTGTTAGCCAGGGAGAACGACTGAACCATGATTCATACCACCCTTGCTGGGCTTCTCTTTCATTTTTACGCCTTTCAAGGCCTTCTCTCAGTTTCGCCATAGTATCCCTGACAACTCCTGTATGATCCGCGTAAAAACAACATTCTTCTCCTAGGGCTGCACACAATCCTCCCTGTTGCAAAAATAAGAGGTCCATCCCTCTTCTGTTCTGTAACGCCACTTCTGATAGTGATGTTAACGACTTTTCTAAGGAGGTGATGGATTTTTCTACCATTTAAAGGGTTGGTGTACGTTATGTTCCCCTTTGATTCGTCTTCCTAATAAGCCCAGCACAATCATCTTCCAGAGGAGTAGTGGACCAATGGCTTGGTTAACGGATACTTTACAAACCCTTAATGCCTTGGAGGGGCGATCCGTGATGCCAGGTGTCTCTGGGACTTTAAAGAGTCTGGGTCTTATAACTTTAGGTATTCCTGCTTAGGAGGTGGCTTGTTGGCCTCGATCCCCACAGTTTCTATACGTCTCTGTCTCCTCTGCCTACTCTTTTGCTCAGAGCAGCAGGGTGTACCGTCTTCTCGACAGCAGCCGTATTCTTCAGGGGAACCTCCTTTATGTGCCTTTCTGATTTGAAAGGCTTCCCAGTTTTTCGAGAGACACCCAACATACGGCACGGTCCACCTACAATTGGTGTTTTTAATGTTGGCCTTTTAACAAAGGCTTCCCACCATTCTACCGATCTTTTCTTAAGATCTTTTAATGTCCAATAAGTCAATTTTGTCGTAACAAAGGCGGTAGATGCCGCTAGGGAGATACCCGTACTAACAATGAGTCCACTACTTCCCTTTACAAACCCCACATGCATAACACACAAAGGGATAACAAATGTGGGGTTATAACAAATACTATGTTAGGTTTTACAAAATGTGGTCTCACTTATCGAGGATTCCAGGTTTCTTCTTAAAGGTTACTTTTAAATTGTCCGGATTTCCAAAGGCTTCCCACGATGATTCTGAAATCGGTCCTTTAATTCTGCTAGCGTGTGTCCATCCTCGCTCTGCGGTACGAATAGCAGTGTCTGTGGTAAGTAAGACAAGAAAAGGTCCCTCCCAGCGGGGAGTCAAGGACGAGTCTTTCCAGGTTTTAATTAAAACCTTGTCTCCAGGGTTAACTCGGTGAATGGCTACATCTAGTGGAGGTCTCTGTTTGGCAGAGCTGAGGTGGGGCCCCAGCTCCAAGCACCAGACTAAAGCAGAGGAAGACAGCGAGCCGCCTCGGCGCACGGAGCGGCACAGGCGGTGCTGGGCTGGGGGAGGCACCGTCACCCCACTACCTGCCTGCTGGGGGGGGCCTGGGGCTGCTGCCACCGCCGGTCAGGGCAGCAGCGTCTCCAGCGGGGAGAAGGGGGAAGCCTGCACCCCACTTCTCGCAGCGCCTGCTGGGACCCCAAGCAGGGTGCTCAGCCCAGGAGCAGCCGGGGTCTCATCCTGCCTTCCCGGGGCGGTGTAGGGGCTGATGCGGGAAGGGGGCTCCTTGCCAGGGCGGGGGCTGTCTCATCGCTCTGTGCCTGGAGCCGCACATGGGGCAGACAGGCTCTTCAGCCAACACACGGAGTATGGGGTGGGGGTATTATGGGGAGACATACAAGGCTCCAGTAACCTTTGATTTATTAGCCTCTGGATTACTGGTCGGAGTCCTTGCCTCCCTTCCTGTGACATTGGATATTGCTTGTCTCTAACAGGGATTTCTGGATTTCGTATACTCACTTCAAAGGGAGCAATATCTAGGCTTCCTACTGATTCTGGGGTATACCAAACTTCAGGGTTGATTTTGGCCTCATCTTCAATAGTAAGGGTGCATAATTTTATAACTAATTCTTGATTCTCTACTTCTAAATTGACTCCTAATTCAACCATCATATCTCGGCCCAGTAAATTATATTCAGCTTTGGAAACTAATAAAAAGGATCCAACACTTAATCGAGATTCTGATTCTATTTCCACATTTTTAATTACTGGGACCTTAAAGGGTTCTCCCTTAGCTCCTATCACTTGTAATTTCTCTGGGGATGGTTTACACCCCCAGGGTACTGTTTGGACAGTAGATCTTTCTGCCCCAGAATCCACAAGGAATTCTACTTCTTGTCGCTGGGGACCTAATTTCAATTTTATCAAGGGCTCGATTCCTTTATGAGTCCCCAGCAGATAGAGCCCCTGACCCCCCCCTACTCTTCTTGGAACATTTGCTCATCCTGCATTCGTTTCCTGCAATTTCCCTTCAGATGCCCTTTCTTCTGGCAATAAAAACACTCAACCTGCCTCAAGTTCCTCGTCACAACTTCCCTGGGTTGTCCTTCTTGGTGAGGTGGCTTCCTTTTAGGTCTGTTATACGACCTAGGGGGTTGTGTCTGGATTCCTCTCTGTCCTTCTCGGACTGCTGCCACCAGAATCTTTGCCTGCCGCCGATGGGTTTCCTCCTCCCTTCGCACATACACTTTCTGAGCTTCCCTCAGCAATTCGTCCAGTCCTCTATCTTGCCAATCAGCTAACTTCTCTAACTTCCTTCTGATATCTGGAAAGGCCTTTGCTACAAACTGTTTTCAATAGAGCCTGTCCCACAGGGGTACTGGGGTCTACCCCGGAATAAAGTTGCAGATTTTTCCTAAGTCTCTCGAGCCATTCTGTTGGTGTTTCGTCCTTCTTCTGTTGTTCCATGAAGGCCTTATTAATATTTTGCCCCCTGGGAACAGATTCCCTGATTCCCTGAACCATTATGGTCCTTAGATCAGACATATGCGTCCGATGCTCGGCATTCTGAGCCGGAGTTGAGGGAATATAGGGGGGGGGAGGAAAAACGGGAAGTTCCTCCAGCATTTTATTTTTCTTCCTCGGACCTTTCTCTTTCAGGGTAAATATCATGGTCCGAGTATCTGGTCTTATCCATAAACTAGCATACTCACTTTCTTCTAAACTAAAGGGCTCTTTTGATTTCACATATATATTTAGAGCCTGACATATCCAATTTTCAAAAGACCCGTATACTGGCCAATAAAGGTGGTCTCTTCTAATCTGCTTCCCACCCCATACTTGCATACAGTAATATACCTTTTTTTTTTTTTTTTCCGGCTTTTGCCTTTTCTGGAGGGCCAATCGTTCCAATACTTAATCATTAATCCTAAAGGGCTATCGGGCGGTATATCCGGTAACCGTACCGTAAAGCCCTCTATGGGATCAGAAGACTTGCTCTTTTTCTGTCCCATCTTCCGGAGCACCCACCTCAGTCACTTTCTTTTACAACTCTCTTTCTCTCCGCAGGGGACCGCACTCACACCACCCGAGTCTCTACTGCTAGGACGGTTGTCCCTTCGCAGAGGGCGGCCCAGTCGGCTGTCGGGTGCCCCTTTTCGGTCTCCCGCTACACAAGGACCCCCTCTCCTGGAGGGTCCGCACCAAGGACCCCCTCTCCTGGAGGGTCCGCGCTAAGGACCCCCTCTCCTGGAGGGTCTGCGCTCACTCCGTTCCCTGGGGACGTCTCACGTGCTCCGGGTATCCCACCCCAACCGAACGGAACCGCATACATATACTCACTCAGTCCTGAGTCTTTGTTCGGATCTTTGTGCACAAAGTTTACAGGGTACTGCAGTTCTTTTGCTTACTTGTCCTGATTTAGGGTTCGGAAATACAGGTTATGGTAGGGGAACTACCCACTCAGGGGCCATCCGAAAATGGGATGGGGCGCCCCCCCTGAGTCAGAGTCCCGAAACCAGGGAAGCCTGCATCCGAGTCACGGCACCAAAATTGTTATAGGTAAACGTGACAAATTGACAACCACTCGGGCCGGGTTGCATAAATTCCAATTTATAAAATAATTGAGCAAGTCACAAGTAAGCAAAACAGCGCTGGGCGGCCGGAAGGGAGTCTCCTGCTCCACCAACGGCGCGCGCGATCCCCCCCTCACAGTCTCCTTATATGCGATTCCAGTTCCGGGTATACGGGGCACCTCCTGTAACTTCTGCGGTTGCGCCGGCTGTTGCTAGGGGGTCTTCTTCAGCCCTCTGGTGGTTGTGGGGATGAAGGCTGGAGTCTTCCTCTGCATTGTGTGCCATATTAGGCTATCTAAACTAACATTGCCGCTTCGCTAGCTCAGCTCAGTTTTCTCAGGCGGGGTACATGCCCCCCACCACAGGCTGTAGGATGTTCCCACAGATGTTCCCAAGGCTGTTTCTCGCTGATGTAACAAATTAGTACATACCACAATACAAGATGTTCCCAAGGCTGTTTCTCACTTTGATGCAACAAATTAGCACATATCACACCATACTTTTATATGGCTTTTATTTTTTTATTCTGCAGAGCTCAAGAACAGTTTATAAAAGATCTGAAATGCAGACCCTTCAGAGATCTTTAAGGAGCTGTCTTCAAGGATTGTCTACCAGGATTGTTATCCCTGTTTTGCATGACGAGTAGACAGAGATACTGCTAGGCAGTTTACTCCCTTTCCTGTAAGAAAGCTGGGAACAGAGCACAGTCCTCAGGGCAGGGTTCTACCTCCTAAGCCATGCTGCTACATTGGCCAGATATAGGTGTTCAGCTCCAGTGTTCATACACAGACCTCTCTTAGAGATGGTTCATGTCTTTTAGGCCCTACAGCCTCTGTAGGTGCAGGGATTCATTCACATAGTAGAAGGGCTGTGGCTGTGCACTAGTACAGGACATGTTATTTGAGGTTTCAGATCTAAACAGGCAGATATGTGCTGAATAGTGGTTAATTGTGGTAATGTGGCCTCAAAATATTTAATGAATTCCTTCCTGCTGGTAGGACCTGCAGTGCAGGTGATTTCTTTGAACACTCCTACTCTCTTGTGGCATCTTTTAGTTGTGTGTTTTGGACTGTTGGTGTTCTGTTTTTTTCTAAGGTGTTGAAAATGCTTCTTGTCTGGCAGTGTGCACAGCCATGTAGATGTTCTGTTGTTCCTGCTAGATTATTGCTTGCTTTTAGGGATTGCAAAGGACGGGACTTGATGGACCAAGTGGCTGCTTCCTTGTCTCTGTTCCTAATGATGTAGATAGAATAGGGATGAGTGCTGAATGTGTAATTATGGATATGAATCCTGAAATACAAGCAACTGACAAGCTTTGCTCTTTGATCTTGTATTTTCAAAAAAACTGTTTCATTTCTGTCAGCAAAATGATTATAGAAAAACTGGGAAAAAGCAAATCCTTGAAACTGCGTATTTTTTGTTTAAGAAAATAATATTCCACCTGCTTAGAATGGTTTTGATTGATAGGATTCTCTAAGGAATCTGAGAGTGATTTTCGTATATTTTAAGGTCTGACTTTTCATAGGCTCCAGGCCAGGAGACAGGCTACATTTGAGAGTAAATAAGAATTTACCTCAAACTGCCTTATCCCAGTTGTTCGCATCCACAGTATGGCAATGGCAGCTTCAGGAGTTGGAAGTAGCAGGCATGGATGCCTTTCCCACATACTGCTGGAGGGTAGAGGGACCTCACCTCATCTGCTTTGTATTCCTGTTCCTCTTTCTGGCTTGGTCTGTTATCTGTGCAGAATGTACATCCTTTGGGGTGGAGACTACTTTTTTTCATGTTAAATTTTCAATGCAGTGGGTGCCCCAAGTGCAGCTGATAACTTTACCTATTGCTGTCATGCAAATATTGGTGTTAAGAACTGGTAGGAAACAAAATTACCTAAGAGACATTTCTTGCTTTTAAGAAAAAAAAAATCCCTCTTTACATAATTGTAGATTCTTAATTCTCTGTCTCCTCCCTGAAATAATAGTTTTCAGCAGTATTCAGTAACTTTATGACAATTTAGGTAAGCTTGGAACTAAAAGAAGAGAAGGCCTAGAAGGTCTGTTTACACCTTGCTTGTCGTTATTACAGATCATTAGGTGCTAACATCTTAAGAACAACTGTGGTTCACAAGTAAGAGACTGAGGCTCTTGGAGATCCTTAAAGTGTCTATCATATTTTCAGCCATGGTCCTCATACAGTAGTAAAATGTTTATGGTGTTAGGAATATTTGAATCCTTGCCTTATTACATATGGACTCGTTTGAAAGCTCATTATTTATTTGGCAAGTACTTAGCATAACAAATTAATCTAAAGTGACACATGAGAATAAAGTAGGTAACTCAAAATGAAAGCTGAAATCAAGATCTTGCCAAACAGGCAAGATCAAGCCTATTTATTTCAAACACCAGTAAAATGTTTTGATAAAAGGAAGGTTCTCAAATGCCTGAAGAAAAGTAAAGCAAAGAGAAAAGACCACAGATAAAGACAGCGTTAGTTGCAGATCAAGAATTTACTCTTATCAGAATGGGCACAATGTCCAAGGAATTTATACAATACTTTTATGTATTGCTATTTGTTTAAAAAAGCTACCTAGAAACTTCAGTTTGACTGGACAGAACAGCTTTAAGGTAACCTTTTCCTGTATTATGACTAACTACACTTGAAACATTGTGCCACAATTTCACCTTTGATTCTGCACCATGTTCTCTCTGGAGTTTCACAGGAGAACAGGTGAACTGAGCACAGGTGTTTCAAGATGGATGGCTTTGCATAGTGAAAGACAGATATGAACATCCTCAGGGAAGGGGAAGAGAAGGAAGAAGAGGAAAGGGATTTGAGGGACTTCAGTTTCACTATTAGCATGAGCAAATGTGAGTACACTTGCAGCTTGTGACAGTCGCAGCTGCATAGCTGCAGATGGGGCAGCTTCTTGAGATATAACTCAGAGTATTTACTGCCTAAGTAAATTTTATTGCTTCTTTTTTCATTGCTTGGTCGCTTTATTTGGCTCACAAGTCAAAAAAGCATTTAAGCATTTCAAAAAGGTGAATGTTTCTGTTGAATTGAAAGTTAAGCACATACTTAAGAACCTTGCTATTTCAAGGCCTCAATCATAAAATGCCATAACTAGGGCACTGCAGCTATTAGTGTGAATGGGCAAGATTTACCTCTGTGAAGCCTTTGAACATTGGAACATAGTTTTCATACAAGGACTTTTCCTTTATTATGAGTTATAGTTCATTTCAGAAAAGTGCAAAGTGATAACCTGCTGCTCTGTGGGTCATGTGCTCTACTTCCATATGGAAATGAAGTAGATAAACTGGAGCTACCTATAAAGTCTAAGATTTAGTAGCTATATGAATGTATAGTAACTTAGGAGCATGATGTACCTCTTGATTACTGACAGGATTTTTGGATATTCAAATAAAAGTCATAACTATTTTTAGCTGGAGTGCCAGAGTTGAGAGGAGGAAAAAAAAAAGAAATCATTGCAATTTAAAGTAAATAAAATAGAATGTGAGACCATATAAACACAGAATGAAAGCCCCAAGGAACCATTTTAAACACCCTAGCTCAAGCAATGATTTCTGATCAGTTCCAACAGGTTATAGTGCTCATGCAGCATTGCATTAATAGACAAAAGTAGTAGACAAAGTTATGCAACTTGATGTGATAACTCACAATGAACCCTCTCAGCACAGCAGCTTTAAAAAGCCAGTTCCCTAAAAAATGACATTAATAATTTGCTATAGACTGTTTTATTTTTAAAATAAAAATATTCAGCCACATGTAGTTTTAGAAGGAATATTTTATTCTTTAGAAAGAAGGCAAAAAATATGTAACACTCAGTTGGATATCTTCAAATAGACTTTGGTTTCACAGTAGCTGCAATGATAAATTTGTGATGCTGGCATTCTAAAATGCAGAGAATTTTAGTTTCGTGTTTCAAAGTTTAAGTTGGACACTGCCAGAATCAAGATGATGCCTAAGAATTTCCTTGTTCCCACAAGAATGCAGAATGATGTGACTGGTAAGAGCACTGCAGAGTTGAAGCAACAGATTTTTTTGTGCTTCATCAGGGCAGTAGATTGACTAAATCATTTTCCAGTATGTGTGGTATTAGGTATATCCATACAAATCTGTAAAAGTTAATTAATTTTCTTAAAGTTAAGTTCAAGTTAAAACGACAATTTTACAAAATTTTCAGTGACTCGGCAGCTAAATTAAAAAATTGAAAATTTGTTGTAAAATAAAAAAGTTAAGCATTAAACTAAAATGGTAAAATAAAATGTTAATAATGTGGTAACATAAAATGTTAAGATAAATTGGAACACGGAATTTCGAAGAACCAGTGGCATAGCTGATTCACAGCAGCCAGAGGTCTGTTAGTGTTCAGGGAGTTTTTGTGCAGTTTTACCTGCTGACCACCCCAGGACAAAGTCTGCAGGAGAATCTGGGGCGAATGATGGAGTGAAAGTGGTATCCCTACCGCACAGGCTAATGTGAGAGGGTGGCTGAGGAGGGCATTTTGCTTAGTGACTAGGGATTTGAATTGTTTAGAAGAGCTTCCTTTGCATGTAAAGGAGCCTCTATGAAAACAGTAAGTGTCTGCATTACATCAGAGCCTGTTGCAGGACTAAAATGAGAAATTTATATTTTGCAACAGTAGTGAATAAGATATATCTGGTAAGTGACAAATAATGCTTTCACATCAAAGCTTTTTGTTGTGGTAGAATAGGAATCATTGGAACTAAGGCCATTCAAACTGTCCGTTTAAGAAGTGATACAAATGTTTTTCTCGAATGAGGAGTGTGAAATGTTTTGAGCTTATCCATCCATTTAGACATCTGTGCATAAGGTTTTTTCAGTCCTTGCCAGTCTTATGAAAATATTTTTTTCTAAACAGTACCACAGACTTTGTCAAAATGCTTACTGACAGTTTTAATTCACTGAAAGGTCAAATTTTCCTAGCTAAGGAGAGTGGTACTGAGAAACCTTGGTTTTGGTGACTTAAAATATGTGTTAATATATTAATGATCTAATATACTAATTAGTAATGTGGACCACATGCATTAATTATTATTTTAGTGTCTTCTAAAAAAAGAATACCCAATCAAGGAAAAAAAGGTTAAAATTTTCAGTGAGCAATTTTAGAAAAAAAGGTTTTGAAAAAGACAACAAAAACTTACATTTAGCTCTGACAATCTGCATTATGCATAAGAAATAACAATATGATTTTCCTTTCCTCTGATAACCTTTCCTTCTCCTTGGCAAGCTGATGGAATTCTGTTGAGCGATAGGCACACATACAATTCTTCCACTGATAAAGCCAGCCAAAGCAAGCAGTAAAAAGTGTTCCTTTTTGCAATCTCCAGATACTATATAATATATATACCCATGTGAAAAAGGTTAATTCGGGGGGAAGGGGACAGAGGGAAGAGTTGCATATACCATAAAGAACTTTACTGCATTTCCAGTGAATCAAGATTTGCTTGTGGGTGTTTTAAAACACTGGTTTGGAGTAGCTCAGTGGAGAAGAAGAAAGTCTGCTGTATTGGTCATAATAGCAGAGGATCCTGGAAGACCTGAAGTATTAAAGTTTTTTTTAAGCTTGTCTGAGAAAGAAAAGGTGGTGAAATGAAGGCATAAAGACACTTCCATTGGAAAACACTGTTTTTATTGTAAAATGCCAGTCAGCATAAACAGTGCTATGCTAAATCATAGGTAAATGTGAATTAGTACTTTAGGCAACATGTTTGTCCACTTTTCATGTGTATCAGACAGGTTAGTGAACACACTCTTTTTTAGTTGATGCTATATGACTGAACGTCTATGAGGAGTACCTCTGATAGAACATAGTTAATATACCAGTTAGTGGCTGGTGGGAAGCAGGGAGAAAGTTGATGTATGTACTGACCTTATTCCTGGCTAATATGGGGCTAGAGTAAATGCATATATCGTACTACAGGTTTTAAAATACATTTTTTTTTAGTTTGCAGTTCCTTTTCTTTATGTCAAGCCAGATAATAAACTACCTCAGTTGGAGAGCTGTGAATCTAGTTTCCTGGCCTTGTTATTTTTCAAGACACCAACATCCATCACCAGTTCCAACTGTAAAAGTAAATGGACCTGCTCAGTAGCCAGCATGGTTTTCTGCAACCTGCTATGGCCTGCATTATGCAGGCTGAAAAGTTAATCATGCTTGCTGCTTGTTTGTTGCATTCAATCTCTATATATCATAATAGGGGGATATTTGCATCTACTGGAGTTGGAAGAATCTCTGCTTCATGGACTTCTTTCTATGACTACTATTTGCATACGTTATATTGCTGATGTTTTACTTAGTGGAGAAATTAAATGCTATAAAAATATTTTCAGTGGTACCACAGGATTACATTAGAGAAATAATCGTACTGACCAGTTTTGAAATCCATAGCAATAATAAACTAAATTTCTGTTTTAATATACTTTTTATAAAATCTTATCTATAAGAGGAGTGTCAAATGCAGAACCAAGTACATGTGGTCTGTATATTTAGGTAAAAAGGCATAACTTAAACTTTCCTTTGACGTTAGGAACCTATGAAAGATATGGATAGATAATCCTATAAAATGATGTCATTACATCTTCCTTAGCATGCAGTCAGATAAAGGAATAACTCCTGAAGGAATTGTCATGTCCTACACTGATATGAGAGCAGGTGAAATCCCAGTAATGGTGCATCTGTCTCCATTTTATCTATTTACATTCTGATGTTTTTAATGAGATGAACTGATTGAAAGGAATTGGGCTGATAAATGAATGCCAGTGAAAAAAAGAGAAGATGCAAATATGAGGAAAAGGTGACAGGATGATGGGAAAGGAAAGAAAAAAGGAGGAATAAATTTGGCTTAATAAAAGTCAATTTTCTAACTGAAAGTTGATAATAATGATAGACTACATTTCTCCCTTGATCTTCATGCAGTCCCTTTCCTGGCATCTGTGAGGACTTCTCTGTGGAAAGTATGTAATTTTAGTTCATGCCCTGCTGTGAGACTGACACGTGTGACCTGAAGGGTGACATCCTGTTGTTATTCTAGTCCTGGCTTTCTTACTTACTCACCCTCCTTGCTGTAAAACTTGTTTGGGCTCCAGTGAGAGCTGCACCATCACGGTAGCCCATTTGGATTCTTCTAGAGATGCCAGTCCTCTGAAATTCCTTGGCAGGCAGAGCTGGCTGGCATTTGGCTTGATTTAATTTTACTTTAAATTAAAGAAGATGAATACTAGCTATTTAACTGATTCTAGGAAGTGTTTCCAGCAAACTGCAGTTAAATTCAAGGCCAGGTTCTAGAGAGAATCAGTACAGTACATTTTCTGAAAGATGCCACATTGGCTGAAATCCTCTCTGTCTCTGAGGAACAAGCAGGGCACCAGTAAAAACATTTCTAAGCTGTCTCAACAACATGCCTCTGTTGTGAACTGGCAGGAGAGGTGGAGGCAGCCTAGCCAGTGGGTAGGAACAGCGCTTTCCTAAGCCATGAGGTTATAGGGCCCAAGTTTAGTCTGATCCAACAGTCATTGCTAATGTGTCCAGACATCCTGTTTATAATATGAAATTTCCAATATTAAAGCATTAAATCCTGTCTCACATGAAAAAAACAAACCACCACCACCAACAAAAATGTTGTTTATACCATATTTTTGTAGCATTTGCTGGCTATTCTTTGTACTTGGAAACTTAAACTCTCAGGTTTCTAAAAAAATGTCCAGTACTCACTTGAAATAAATCATACATGTGCAGCAGTTTTGGCGGTGGCATGCATCAGGCAGACTGTGCAAAAAACCTCTACCTTATGCAAAATAACTCTGCTTATTCTACAGAACTTTATCTTACTGGAGCTGCAGAGGCCCCAATAAGCACATGATCTCCTACGTCCTTAGTTCATACAGAGTGGAAGAGTACTTCTTTCATGATTCTGAAACAAGTTTTGTGCACTGTCTTGTAACTGTTAGTAGTTGCCCAGTGGGCTCGATAGTCAGGCCACTGAACAATTCAGTTCAGTTCTGAGTTCAGTTCAGTTTTGAAATGTTTAATTTTAACAAGAAAAAACTGCTGAAGTGTGTGTGGTCTGTCGACAGATGTCTTTCCTGTCAAGTGAAGACAACCACTGACTGTCATACATCAGAGGAAATAAATACCTGAAAAATTAGGCACGCCTCCAGGTTTTTTAAATCTATGTTTAAGAATGTGTGACAAAAGGTTTTTTGGGGGAAAGGCAGGGAAACATGCCATCCTTAGCCATCATTAGCATCTCCTAGCTTCTGCTTTATGTGGAGAATTCATTTCATTCAGGGCTGACAGTCTGAAGTATAGACATCACTAACAAGATGTATGGGTGGGAGACCTCTCTTTCAAGCTTTACTAAAGCATTGTTCAGTCTAGAATTTATTGCTTTGTCTGTTTTTCTTCCTTCACAGATTCTCTTCCATGAAGATATAAACTGATTTGGAACATAACATTACTTCACATGTGGCATTTCCTTGCATGATCCAAAATTCATTGTGTTTGCTTTGACATAATTATTTCCTGCTGAAAATTGTAGCAGCATTTTAAAAATGTCTTTCTTGAGACTATTGTGGATTCTGGATTATATTTCCTTGTAACTGCCAGAACTGTGCATGAAGGAAAACGGAATGTAGGATGCTTTACCAGTTATCTTCCTTTACTTTGGCCACATACAAAAATATTCTGCTATTAGCAGCTACTGCTGCCTCCTTGAACTTTGAATTTTCAAGGAGAGCTTGGAGCAATAGCACCAAAGGGGGAAAGTCCATAGCTGTATACGTGCCAACTAGGCAGTGCTCTGCTGTGTCTTGAATGGGATCCAGGGCCCAAGTGCCAGCTATGCAATTTCAGATGCTTCACAACAAAAATATATTACCTGTGCCGGGAAGAGGTGCTGTGAGTTCTCAGTGTGAGGGTGACAGGTAAAGGGGAATGCCCATAAATATAAACCTCTATTTTTAGGGAGTTTAGTTAAAAACTTCTCAGAGAACTATTTTTTTTCTGTTATTGATTTCCCTCTCTTCTCATGACAAGTGACTGAAGTAATAATAATTAGAAATGGAGAGGATAAATGCAGCAGAAAGCATAAATGAATTATATAATCCAGAGAAAATAAAATTATATAAAATATCTCAAGAAGATGGTTTGCACTGCCCACCCCCTGTGTAGGAGACATAAACTGTCCTCATGTACTGTTGACATCAACAGTGGTAGAAGATGCTCTTCGGGATAGATCTTGGGTATTTAAATTGGGGAAGATAGGGGCTAATTTCACAACATTCAGTAAATAGCGATGTTAGTTCACTTCCTGCTACAGGATATGATGCACATTGAATTGAATTGCTCAGATATAGTTGTACCACTAAAGGAGCCTAACTATATAGTGTTGCTTGGCAATAGAGAATTGCCCTTTTGTTAACTGCTGTGTCTAACTTGCTGTATTTTTAAACTAGTTGTAGATGCAAATCATTTCTCACAGACCATGATATTTAATATTGACCACTGCTTGAAAGGCTTTTTGTTTAAAACAAACAACACCCTTGAAATGGTGGAAGCAAAAAAAAAAAAAATCAGAAAAATAATGTTGGGATTTGATACTAATTTTATCCTTTTGTTTTGGCAAATGTATTTTGAAGTCTTAAAAATTAAAATTGAAAACAATATATTTAAAACAAGAAAAATAAACTATTTTCAGTTACCTTATTTGATGAATTCTTAATTCTAAATGTTTTTGACATCAGAATTGTCTGTTGTCATAAAAATATCAATAAATTTGTAAATTCCTTTATTTTTTACTTAGATATGCTAAAAGTTATGGAAAAATGGAAATTTCTCAGGTTCATCAATTTTACTATATTCCCCTTTTTCCTAAAAGAATAAACATACATATTTATACAAAATATATATAGTATATAGCAAAGCACAACCATTACCAGATAAGATGAGCTCAAATTTAATGAACAGCATTTAATTAACTATACTACAATCAATCAAATGATATTTTCTAGCAGAAAATTCTCACACCCCATCTGCTCATTATCTCCCAGACAGCTTTCTTGAATGTCTGACATTTGTAAAAGTAATATCTACTTGGCTCCCTCCCCCCAACCCATTTCATGAACTGATAAAACACTGATAAGATTTTCTTGTCTTTACTTAACTTAGTAGATAGTTTTTAAATTTTTAGTCTTGATTTCTTGTCTCTTGTTTCTGTTTAGGAACACTCATTCACATTTACCAGGCCCTTTTCTCTTTTTGTTCTCCCCCTTGACCAGAATCTAATATATTTATGTCATTGGGCTGGTGATGCACCCTGCCATCATTACAGTATCTTAGCTAGTTTTTGGTTATTTGTTATCATATCACAAAATTGAATGACTAGATATCAGATCAGGGTGAATCTATTAAAGTGGAAAATTTATAAAGAATGAAAATGCTTTCTTTTGTGCATTTTTTCAGCTGTTACTGCCTTTGTGTCCAGTCTATCCTTTCTAACCTTTCTGGTAGCCACTCTCCTGACTGTTTGGATTTATTCTGATTTTTGTGAAGCATAAAATAATGCTTGAGAAGCCATAATTAATACTTTTCAGTCATTTAGCCTAAAGTCCACTCAGGAGAAGGAGGAGTTTCTCAAACTAATTCTTTAACAATTGAATCTGAGATACATCTGCACCACTAGTTTGGTACAGACTACTGTTATTCCAGAGCTTTATGTGAGCTAATTTATTAGATTTATTAGTAAATTACTTCTTTGGCTCTCTTAATTTTTGAATGAACTCAGGCTGTGCACTTCCTTAACAAATGAAGACATGGTCTTTATCCCATGGAACATTTACCCGTGGTTGATGTTACAACAGAGTATTATAGCAAGAAAGACATATAAAGCATTTCTTCAGTACGGCAAGGACATATGTATATATTGAGGATGTTCTTTTATTTTGAACTGTTTATCATTTTTCTTTTTACATCCCTGTGGCTTTACGGTAGATGTGAGTCATCAGGTGGAGCAGTGAAGATGAAAGCTTGTTTACTGCTCTTGCGAAGGTGGTATATGAAAGAGGTGGCTGTAAGAAGGAATCTGTGCTGAGGTTTTGGGCTTGGGAAGGCAGTGCTCTAAGAAGAAATACAGGTAAAGACTTGGTGATGTAGGATCAGTCTGACAGGACAAAAAGATTTAAGGCACAAGTGAGGTCTGTGCTACTGTATATTCCCTGTGTCTATTCACTGTGTTTCACCTATGTGCTTACACTGAACAGGTCAGCAGACAGTCCTCTGTGACTCTGTGGGGAGACTGGGTGACATGGCTAATGCAACAGAACTATTATTATTATGCAAATGTTCTGTAGTATTGAATAGAAAAGTCAGTAATAATTTCCCTGATAATTCTTTCCATACTAAGTCTTAGTGGTGAGAAACTTCTTTCTGATATCTAAATAGAATTGGCCTTTTCTTAATGTCAGCTTGTGCTTCATTAGCATGTGCAATTTGACCACTAATCTAATTCGTTTGCCATGGTCAGCAACTTTATTACTGGCTCAAGGATATACGTCTGGGACAGAATTTATGCTAGCAAATTTTTCACCAATTAAACCAAAAGTTCCATAAAGGTTAACTGATTTCACAGGTGCCATGTATTTGTGAATCTCAGCTGTCCTGGAAGTTGTCACTGATAGCCAGTTTTCAAAGAAATAAACAGGCTTCTGAATTACTTAGCAGCTGCAGGCAAGGTAAATGAAAATGAAGGAATGAAGACTGCAGAGGTCTTTTAAAAATGCATGTGTACTATTTTTTTTTTCCAGTTAGAACTTCTGGCTTTTTTCACAAATCAATTCATCTGCCTAGAAGCAAACAGCCCTATCATAGGCAGCTGTGATGTCAAATATTAGCCTTGTTTTTATTATAACTGTCCCTGGTAATAACCGTTACAGTCAAGGTTGTAAAACTTTCTGTTATATCTGCTCTCTTCCACATGCTCATAACTTCCATTTTGAACTGACATTTTCCACACCTGGTCTTTGTCCTTTTTAATAAACAGTTTGAACACAATGCTGATAGTAGTCACGGAGAAGTGCATGATATATTTTTCCTTAAAAATAAAATAAAAGCATGCCAGTAACTTAAGCTTTGATATGCCAAACTTTGTATGCAGATGAAGGCTAGTGGACAGGGGTCAGGACTCGGGAGCATGATGGATTTCTGTGGTTGGACTGTGACAACTTGGCAGAAGTCCATACAGGAGATGAGGAGCTGCCCCTTGTCATCTTTGTGAATTGTTCAGCTAAAATAAAGCCTTATCTTCTTCTCTTTCCTCCTTGTCTATGGTGCACCATATGGAATGCTTAATTTCTCAAGCTTTGGGGCTTGAGTTTTTGTTTGCTTAATTGCAGAATCGCTAATTGTAGGATTGTGGTGGGAGGAGACTAATAAGAAATACTCAAGACAGAGTAAATCTTGTCAAGCATTATGATTTGTTTCTCAACAGCACATATCTAAAACTGTGAAGGTGTTTTGTGAATCCCTTAATCTACTAAAAAACGTGATTTGAACCACTGGATGGAGTTTGCTTTTCAGATGCTGGGCATTACCGCACACATAAAAAGGAAAAAAGTCGTTCATTTCTGTGAAGTTCTGTACTCTGATAGGTATGTCTGATGTGATGGACTAGTCTTCTGGGGAGTTGGAGACTGTGAGGTTTAGTGTGGAAACCTCACCCGGGAACGGGTTACTCACTGTGTCTGTTTACTGTATATCCTTTCAGGTGTACTCTTATAGTTAGGTGGTACCGTCTAGTGTTAAGAGGGATGTTCCCAGGGTCCCCCACCAACACCAAGGGAGACATGCCAGCTTCCTCTTGACTGAGGAAGCAAGGCAGACACAAGTGTAGTGGAAAGGGTAGGTTTATTGTCCTGCTGCAAACTGCAGCAATCAAGCACAGGGCTGAAAACGGGGAACCCCAGAACAGCCTTGATGACATCATCTGCTTACCTTATACCCATTTCCCTCCCCCCCACTCACCACCAAAGTTTTTCCCCTTTACAACCCTCATTCCCTTCCAAATGAACAACCCACCCCTGTTTACCCTTACTCCTTGCCCCCAGTTTCACTGTCCTCATACCCCCTTTCTGATATTTATGAAATGATTGCTCTGGTAATTGCCCATAGTCATGGATCAGCTAAGCCACTGCTCCCTTTTTGTTATCTGCGCAGCGCAGTTGCTTTTCACACCATTATCTGTAGTCTAACTATATGGCCAGGGTAGGCCATTTGTCCACATACCTCAACATCCTTTAAGAAGAATGACTAAATGAGATGGATATCCTTAGAGGGAGGAGAGATCATTTCTCTGGGAGCAGCTGAGTTTGGTTGAAGGAGAAGGCTCCAGCAACTGCAGGGTCTCATCAGCAAGGAGCAGGGAGCAGCCAGCAGCCAGCCAGATACAGAGAGGCTAGGGAGAGCTTCTAGGAATCAGCAAGAACTGAGCAGTTTCCTGCCTCTCACAATGCCACTGAATCAGTTAAAACCAGGTCTGGAAGCAAGGACCTATCTGAGAGCTTATGCTAGAACAGAAGAGGATTGTGGGTAAACCCTTTAAAGTCTGTTTTCTGATATCCCTAGTCACTTTGAATTTTCATTATTTAAAAAACTGTTTATCCTTTTTCTTTTTTTATATATATATATAATATATAAAATATATATTTATATCCTATTTATGTTATAAATATTTATATTTTATATTTATATATGTAGAAATACTTATATTTTATATTTATATATTCTTAAATACATTTTTTCATATATATTCTAATAAGATCAGGCTTCCTTCTATTTTAAAATCTTTTATAGTCTTTGCAGAGTTTATTATAGGAGAAGGTCTCAGCATGTCTTCTTTAAGGGTCTGGCCAAAAAGGTTGTCACTTCAAGTTTCTTCTGACTCCCATCTCCTAAGTCAGAAGTTTGTTCCCTGTTCTGCTCCAGTTTGGCCCAGCTGAAGTGCATTACTCGGGTAGTTTCATCAGCTTCAAAGCACCTGAGTGCAATGAGCTTTTCCTGTTGGTTTCTCCTGAGGCTTACGCCTAAAAAATATCCCCAGGCTTCAGGGATTATCTGTATGCTGAAGGAGTTCCCTGATATTGCACTACACATAAAATGGGGGTAGAGGTCATGTATCTGATGACTGGTGCCTGTTTTTGAATGATCATCATGTTCAGTAAAGAAGAAAAAAATATATTTCAAAAAAAGAAATCTGAACCAAAGTATTTTCATTACAGCTTCTTTTAAAAGAGGATTTAATCTCATGCATGTTCCAGTTTATCACCACTTAAGCATACTTGGGAGATAGGACAACAACCCTGGTAGCTCTATAAGGTAGGAATAATACTTTCTTGTTTTGTACCCTGTACTGTTTTTGCGTGTTAAAATGCCTGGAAGGAAGCTTTCACTGTTGTTTGCTTTTTTTTAAGATTGTATTTTCATTTTTGTTGTTACTAGGCCTCAGCTACAATTAGGGTTCCGATTCTTACTGGTTATGTTTTTCCATTTTACAACTCTCCTAAATATGCTGGAGCATTGTTTTAAGTAACAACTAAATTCTCAGGATGATAGGAATGTGTTGATATGGGCACCCGCACATGCCCATATGCGCTGACTTGTGCATATGGTTTTTCTCTATAATTTTCATCTAAATCTGAATATTTAACCTTAATATTTCAGAGGCAAATTCAGACATGTTAAGCAGGTTTATAAGTAGTATAGCTATGTGAAAACAGAAAACACTTTGGTATATGTTCAACTCTGTTGTATGTTGCTATTTGATGGAATGGAAATACTCGTGGTTTTACAATACACTACTATGCCACTGCTGCTGCAAATTAAGGTGCCGTGTTTTTTAAACTCTAGTATTTGGACTGTGTTTCCTTGGTGCTTGTGGACATGTTCCCCTGACTATTGTTTCTAATAAATAGTTTTAATACAGTCTGATCTTTAATCTCAGTGGTTTTTCATGGAATCTTGATTAAACTGGTGTAATCCAGTAGCAATTTCAGGGAAGCAGTTTTGATTAATGTGTTTTGCCTTTTTTATTTTTAGGAAAAAAATATGGTGAAGAAACGGCTGCACTTCTGCTTAAAATTTTTTTAATATAAGAAAATGATACCTGAGTTTTACACGTACTGTAGCTGAAAGACCTTTATAAAAGAGGTATCATTCCCATTTTATAGCAATGGACTCTCACAAGTCTTGCCTAGGTATCCTCCTCAAGTCTCTAATTTAGCGTTATAGTTTGCACTCTAACCATGTTTAAGATGTTACTCCAGGAACAAGTTGCTGTAAAACACCTACTGGGTCTATTTAAATCAGATAATATTTCAATTTCTAAATAAAAGTAGTAAGGTTCCCTGAAACAGATAAAATTATGTCGTGGTAGAGGCTCATCAAAATAAGGACGGGAGGTAGAGGCCAGGAAAAGAGTGGATAGCAGCTGAAAGAAATGGTTTAGAGGACTGAAAGAATAGAAAGATAATTTAGGCCAAATAACTTAAGCGGGTTGTTTCTGTAATCACATTTTATATAGGCAAGTAGTTGTCCTGAACTAATATAAAACAAGAATCACAAAATACTTGAAGTCAATCATAGAAGACTGCCAAAAAGAATAGAGCTAGAAAAGCAAAGATAATGGAAGGAGGGGTAGAAATAAGGTTAAACAATAACCAGGTAGGAAATTGCTGATCAGTTTAGTTAGAATGCAGTCAGGAAATGAGACTGACCAGTAGTTTGATGGTTTAAGCACTCGCCTGGATTGTAGGAGTGAATGGACTGTTCTTGAGAGAGTGTTTGGTTTGGGGGTTTTGTTGTCTTTGTCTCTTCATCTGGACCAGAGAAATCCTTATGGACGAGAGTTTTGCCAGAACCAGTAGATCTCTGCAGGAAGTTTTGTTTTGAAACAAAAGTGACCCAATTCCCAACGAAAGGGCTAGAATGAAAAAAGCTCCTTCCTATATAAGGGAAGGCTGTTTTTCAGTGATTGCCTGGCTATTTCTAGTATGATAAAGTTCCGTCTTTTCTGCTGTTTTCTGGAGTTCCAAGTCATACTGCAGCTACATAGTAAGTTTCAAAGAGAAGAAAAAGGGATGGAAAACTGAATGCTTGCAGCTTATTTTTTCCATAAATGGCCCTGACACCAATAATTATCCACCACTGAATTCCTTCTGAACTGTTTAAAAATACTTCTTAGTAACCTTTAAAAATAGGAAAAGTTGCTTCAGTTTTTCTGCAATCTATTCCAATTTGTAGTCCTTGTTCCCTTCTTCTTGAAGGGATCTAGGACAATTGGGCTTGGAGTTGGGTGGACATACTGGGCAAAAATTAGGATTCAGTGCCAGCTGCGTTCCTCCGAATAGGACAGTGCCAGCTGGGGTACACAGGCAAAGGTTTAGAGGGGGAGGAGGGAAGATTGGAAGTTTTGGGGTAGAGTGAACGTAAGTAGGTAGATGGTTGTGGTTGTGCTGACCCTGGGGCTGGAACTGTGTGAAGGCTAAGACTACTTTCCAATGGTTTAAATTCCTTTGAATTTCATGGCTCTTAATTGTGGACTGTCAGACTTTCCAAGTTGTAGTTGTGGTTAAGGAGTAGTGGAAATAACTTTCACAGGTGTGAGTTACCAAATCTGACTTTGTTTCCTACCCAGTTCTCTGCTTTATTTGCATTGGTTATAGTAAATTAGAGTCCTTTTAAAAACTTTTGAGCAGCGTTTGCTAAAAATAGCTTGCTTGCAAAAGATTGCTTTCATAGGATGTGCACCTGCTCATGTATAATGGTGCTGGAAGTGCTATAGAGCTCTTGAACAAAAAATGGCCCTGTTCTTCACTGAGCGAATGGATTTTTTTCCTCAAGCTGTACTGGAGTAGTCCTCTATCTCTAGCTTACTGTGAATGAGCTGCAAACCAGCTACTGTTAATCGGACTTCCTAGCCTTTACAAGGCCTAGCTGAAGGAAGGAGGATAGGCAGCTTATGCCACACAGCTGCCAGCTTTATGAAAAGGGGAATACTGTAACAACACCTCCTTGATGACTGTGCTATGAATCTAATGTTCCCTTGTGTTTTCCTTTTGCTTTGTATTAGTTATTCAGTCAGGCTCAACACTTCCATAGATAAAATTATTTTTCCATGCGTATATATTTTGGAAATGGGTTTTATCATTTTAAAGTATAATTACAATGCAGCTGTTTGCAGTTGGAATTTATATTCCTTTTTAAGGTAAATCAGAAGAATCTGAAGAACCATCTGCTCATAAAAAGCAGCCAATGAAACGATTACGTCTCTCCTTTATACTCCATCAATCACCTAGTCAAACATGCAATAAGATAAAGAGAAAAAATGATCCATTTGGAAAAGTTTTTGTAAGCTTATGTGAGAGAAGTGTTAATATTTCATAAAATTCATTAGGGAAATTAGTCTTAGATGTATTTGGTATATATGGTATTTTAGTAAGATTTTCCCCCAAATGGGGGACAAATGAAGTTGCAGAAAACTAGTTTTACCTTCCTGCTTTTTAATAGAAGTGGAAAAAAAATTATTGTTGATTATATTATTTAAAGAAAAAAATATTTTGGATAGTTTCAAAACAGTTTTAGGGGTATGGGGGTTTTTTGTTGTTGGGGTGTGTGTGTTTTGGTGGTGGTGGCAGTTTGGGTTTTCTTTGTTTGTTTGTTCGTTTTTCTTTCCCTGAGAGCAGGTTTTTTCAAAATCTTTGCAGGCTAAATTTTCCCTGAACAGCTGCGTACCCCCCAACCAAACAGCTCATCTCATAATGCCAATGTGTTTCTGGGAAGAGACGTTTCAGTTGCTTTCATTCACTGGGTGGCAGTATGGATTCAGAACTATGGATAGATAAAGATGACATGCCTTCTGTAAATGATCTCTAGAGGTGATGCTTTCGGAGAGGTACTGAGTGTTCCCAGCTATCGGTAACCTTCAGCAACTCTCAGTATTGGTTTAAGTGGAAAAGCACTGTTTCAAGGACATTGCCTGCTGGAGCCCATGGGTTTACAGCACAGGAGCAGGGAAAGCCAACATGCCAGAACAGCGCAAGTTTGTGCTCAGCACATAGTCTGTTGTCACAGAGTCTGAATTTAGGATCCTAAGGGTTTACTTGAGCTTCTGAGGTCCAAAGTGTACTTCATGGCTGTTGCAATTTATTTTGCCTGAATGTAGCTTTGTCCAAATCTTATTTAATCTGCCTTCCTGTTTTCAGCAGACCCTAGTTTTATCTCATTTGGAACACTTGTATGCTTGCAAAAAAGTATAAATTAACCTCTTCCCTGCCCCCCCCTTCCACTCCAAATCCCCACGCAGACATCTACAGTTAGTTTTAAGTAAGCATTGCCCTGCATTTGACATTGATGTCTTTCAAATGCAGAATAAAGGCAAAGAGTGATAAAGATTGTGTAATGCCTAAGTGTTTAAAGGTTATTGCATAAACAGGTATTCAGTATTAGAGTGGGATCCAGATTCATGTCCTCACTAAAATGCTTCCTTAAAAGGGAACTGAAAAACTAAAGAATTTGTACATTGCATGTTTGTTATTTCTTTTTATCAATAGCAGCTTAAATGACTGCTACTGGAAGATTTCAAAAGATGCTTTTCACTGTGTGTACTCTTCCTCCCCCTTTTCTCTCCTGCACACCCCACCAGCCTAGAAAACCAACACCATTCAAATTGGTTTCAATTTTTCCTACTTTTTAGTAGTCTCACCTTAAGGATATTTGGACTTGGGTTGAAAACGTCACTTAGGAGTGTATGTGTGTTTTGTGTGTGTTTTTAACAATTGTTTCTCTCTCTCTCTCTTTTTTTTTCTTTTTTTTTTAATATACAATTTCTGTTAGCCCTTACTACATTATCCTGTTAAATCCAAACTGGAGCAGAATCTAAGCTGTATTTTAAATCTTGTTGCTGTTATACTGCACTATTGTTGATGGCTGGATAATAGGTATAATGGATTATTTATTGTGTGTGTACAAAAAAAGAGGAAATGAGATAAGGGAATGGACTAGGTTGCTTGTAACCATCTTTTCTCTCTTATGCTGATGTGTCAAAATGATGGAGTGTCAGTTGTGCACAAACTAATGTTTCACCAACTAAGTTGATCTTTATTAGAAATATGTTCTGATCCTTTCTAGGTGTCTTATCAGAAAGGATTTGCTTTAGAACCAAAAATACAGAAATGCAACTCAAGGGACCTGACCTTCACTTACTGAACTGTCTAACGGAATTCTCTGATGCCACGAGGTAACCGATACGGCTAGTGGACGGCTGAGCTGCCAATGCCATGCAGTGTTGGAAAGGTTAACATGAGTTTGGGGTATGTCATGCAAGGTATTTTAAAGGAAACAAGTACTGATAACCACCCAAAAATATCCACAAGAGGGAAGGGGGCATAAACCTTAATGACAAAAAGAACTATTTAACTTGAAGGATAATTCCAGAGCAAATTCAGATGGATGTGAACAACTACTTTGTACATAAAGACTAGAAATTAAGAGGTTTCTTTAATAGTTCTACAAATGATATAGCTGGAGATGAGTAGTCACAATTTTTAATGATGAAGCCTGATAAAGCTTACGGAAGGGACTAGATGACAATTACCTAAATGAGAAGGGAATGAGAGGGAATTACTGAAAATAGGAAATTAAGTTTGTGATGTGAGTCATTGTGTATTGGATGTGTTGGTAAATCGGGGTATCAGGTGGAGAGTGTGAAGGTTCATTAGGTTATTTGTACTGTATTTATATTGTATTAACTTGTGCTTAAGGGCTTCTGCTGGTTATCTGCTGGTAACTAGAAAATAATTTCTCCCTCCCCCTTTGATATGTAACTTGGCTTCTAAGCTTTATTTTAGGATCATCATTTGTTTGCCTTTTTTTTTCTTCTTCTTTTTGTGTCTTTCTGGTACATTGGAGTTTAAGCACAAATAGAGAGTGAATGAAAGTGGGATGAATTGGTGTGTTCTGAGGAAGATTTCTTGGTTGTTTTGTTTTGTTTTGTTTGTTTGGTCTGCCTTCCACCTGGAGAAAGACATGATTTGCTTCCTAGCATTATTCGGGAGTTCTAGAAAGCAAGTTCCCAGTGACTGAAAAAAAATAATACTTCCATCTCATACTATGAAGTGCTTGACAATAGCCAGCAAAAGGGGCTACAACTAGTCTAATACTCTACCATCTTTTTCTATGAGCTCCGTAGTCCTCAACACTTGTTTCATACAATTGTTTCCTTAACACTTGTGCTCAGGGGGCTAATCCTACTCCCCTTTTAACCCATGCACCCATATTTTCATTCCAGGGCACTGAAAAAGAAGTCCTTGTCTTGCTGTCATTGTATTAAGATCAGGCTTGGGGGGTATGACTAGCCAAAAAAAGCAGGGAAGTACCAGTGTTTAGACATTGTCCAAAGGATTGTCTGAACTCGACCAGCAGACTGTTTTGTTTGCCCAGCCTTTTTTTGATTGTCTTCGTCCATGTGGATGACTTTTGTAGCTGTCAGCAGGATAATTCCCTGAATATGCAAACGGCTGACAATTAGAGCTAATTGTGTCAAAGTGTAGAATGTATTTTTGTCACAGATTTTTTTTCCTTTTTCTACAGCATCCTACAGTCCTTTCATACCATAAATATGATACAGTTTCCAGATGGCTGTGATAACTGGGCAGGACAGATATTTCTTAGGGGACTTTGAACATGGTTAGCATAGCTTTACTTGCTGCATATTGAGGCTTATGAAGAGGTACTACTTGGGTGGTGTGATTCAAGCATTACCAAGAATGCTAAATATACCCCTCCTAGGCAGTCTTGTGTCCCTATACTTACTCAGTCCCCATATAACCATCTTTGTGCTTGTTGCTTAATTCAGTATAACCTGGTGGACCCAGTTTGGGTGTTTAGTAGTAGCCTAGGATCTCTCAGTCCAGAATTGTCTCAATCACAGAATTGTTCTTGCTGATGGTGAAGTATCATAAATTGCAAATGTAGCTAAAAAGCACTAAATATATGTATATAATGTATCAGACAAGCTATTTACAGTAGAATGGGAAGCATTAAATATTGTTGTACAGAATACCCAGAGCACTCATCTGTGTTCATTTGCAGTCACACATGTACAAGGAAGATGAATACACATTGGAAGAGGGTCAGGGAAGGGCCAGTAAGGTATTCGTAGGACTGGAAAGGGTGTCTTATAAGAGAACGCTAAAAGGGCTTGTCTTATTCAGCTTCACCAAATGTACATTTGGGACAGTATGGCTGTTCTGTATGGATATCATGGAGGTGAAAGAATTCTTTAGGCTTATGAGTGGTGTTTGTATGAAAACAATGAGTATCATCAGTCCACGAATATATTTAGTCTGGATATGAAAAGGTATTTAAGTATCAGAACAATAACATTCTTAAAACCCTTCCCTGTCTCCTGTTGAAGAGACCTAGCTTGTTTGTAGGTCACCATAGGGAAGATTTCCCAGACCTGTGCACTACTTTAAGGAAAGGAACTTTCTTTGCAGTTTTTAGACAACCAATGACAGTAGTTACAAGAAGTGATGCTGAATTTTATTTCAGGTGTTTCCCACTGCAGTCCATAGGAGTTGTGTGTGTGTGTGTGTGTGTGTGTGTGTGTGTGTGTATATCAGAGTAAAATTTGTCTCTAATAAGTTTTGTTTACTACGTATGGTCTGTGTGCAAGGGAAGGAGGATTTTAAAGGAAGAGAAAGATCTGTCCAGTCTTGTGGGCTGAGCCATTAAATCTCACTCATTTGAATCCTGTCTTTCATGTTTGATAGATGCTGTGCCTGCATTGAATGTACATAGTGTGATGATCTCTCCTGCTTCATGACTGTGTGTCAGATGTATTTGACCAAATCCATGGTCAGTTGCATTTAACAAATAAAATTTAAAAAAAAGAGGTATGTGTGTGGAAAGGCTATAGTGCAGATATAGATTATTTTGCTGAAGGGACTGCCTGGTCATTCTTCTAGAAAATGTATTTTCCAGGTACAGTCTAGTTCCATGTGCCCCCACTGCCTAGGAAAGTGCCTTGATTCACCTAAGTGTATGATAATTCCATGTCTTCATCACATGACACAATTCACTTGGTAACTATCCCATCATATATCAACTTCCAGCAAAGCTGAGCAGTTCACCAATACTAACTCTGAGGTGCTGTTCATTTTCTTCGGAAAAGGTTGGCAATAGAGGGAAATGTCTTCATTTAAGATTCCTTATTTAAGTAAGAGTATGCTAACTCCAATGATAAGTCTATGAGGTTACTTCTCATCAAAGAAGTAGAGTAAAAGACAGAAATTACAGACACTATGATGTACACCCAAGGATAATTTAGGACCCATCAACAATCCCATTGAAGTTAATGAAAATTTGCTGTTGACTTCAGTGGGAGTAAGATAAGGGGACCTGTGTAAATTATAGTGTGATTCCTAATGCATTCGGTTTCCTTTCATCTCTCTCAGTGCAATTACATTGATCCAGACATTAGATTTTGGCACGCTCTACTTTATTAATGAGTAGCTGACCTCAGCAAAGATTTCGGCTGATTTTTTTGACTTCAAAAATGCCATTTTATATGGTCTGTAATGTGTCTGCACTCTCTTGTTCTCTTATGAATGCTCTGGTGTGTTGGAGAAATAAACAATAATGACCTTTTTTGTCCTGTGGTTCTCATCTGTTTAATACTGTTGAACTTGGAAGAAGAGAGGACTGTTACACATTTAGAACTTGAAACCAGTACCCTGTGTCTCTTTCTTTATGATAAGATGGGCTCTCATTACCCCATCTCTGATGTAATTCATAAATAGTTATGATAATCTTAAATTAATGCATTTATTCTATTTAGGTAGACATGTACCATAGTAATAATGCTCCAAACATACCTTTCTATTCTGACTTGCTAATTGTTAGTGTTGTGCTATTACTTTTACTGGGTTTCTGAGCTGACCCTGTAGTAACACTGGGAAATTACATAGTGACTAGCTAATATGTAATTTTCTCCAAGCACCCAAGTGTTTTAAAGTAGACTTTATTTAAGGAAGTAGCTTCAAACTGTTCTTCAGATTTAAGTGCTACGCAAAGGGTTTGTTTTGGTTTACTGTTCTATTTTTCAGGATATTGATTTAAGGCTTTTATCATGCTTCATTGAGTTAAGACATATCACTAGTATCTGCATGAGACTTGAGTGCTGGTCTTGATAATAGAATTTATATTTCATTTCTGAAGCTTTAATTTAAAGCATTAAATAATATATCACTGGCATGTAATTTTAACAGACCAGAGCAAATAGTCCTTAAATCCAAGTATTAACTTTACTTATGATGTTAAAACATAAGATTATTTATAACAATAAAGTGACCTATTGGCATTAGAAAGCCTTACGTGAAGAAGGAGTATTTAATGTTCATTTGTGCCTAACCCTCATCTGAGTTAATCATGGTAGATAATTCTGTAGTAGAAAATATTCTGTCACAATCACTTTGAAGCATTGAATCTTGCAGAAAATCATAGTTTGGAAACCAGGTTCTCCAACACAGGGTATTTTTAGGGTATTTTTAGGGTATACATAAGGAAAACTGAACAGCACTATCTGTGGTGACATAGATCATACTGCATATAGCCACTAAATTAACTATCTTAGGGTTTTATACGGTTGCCCATCAGCTTAGTATCTGAATAGTCTCTCTGTAAAATTGGTTACAAATGCAGTCTACGTTTTTGGCTTGCCATAAAAATGAAGAAACATTTTATTTTGGAGTTTGTTTTAATTAAAATATAAATATTCTGGGCAGCTGCATAAATTGTGGCTAAATTCTGTCTGTTGTAAATTGGACGTTGCCTTGTTTCACTTTGCTAGTTTCTCAAGGACTCCTCCCACCCCTCAGGAAGGCAAAATCTGAGAAGCCTGGATGGCCAGCTTGTAGCTCCTCAGCAGATACCCTTTCTATGATTGTAGGTGTGAGAAAATTTGTTTCAAGAGCTGCCTCAAAGAGAATGGCCACACAGAGCTAGATGAAAAACAGTGATGCAATTCTGTGGAAAAGCTGGCAAGGTGAAAAAGGGGAACAGGAGAGAAATATGAGGAAGATAGTTTTGTAAACAAACACATCTGTTATAACATCTTCTACCTTTGCGTAAGTGTACGCTGCGTCCACAGACCTTAGTCAAGTGTAGTTCAGAGAAACTGAGAGATCTGGATTACTGCTAGCAATCTTGTTGCAACCTGAGCTCAGTGAAGGCTTATTTACTTTGCTCAAAAATAGGTTAATATTGTGTGACTTGGTTGCTGCTAGTATTTGATACCCAAACCACGTAACCATATGTCTGTGTTGTATTGGTTCCATATTTGGGTGAGTGACACATCACCCGTTGCTTGCTGTCCACATAGTTTTCAGAGAAGCCGTTCTTTGTATCAAGTGCTACCTACAAACAGCATATCTGTGTCGTCTTCTGCAGTTGCCCGAGGTCATCAGTAGGGCTTGTTTCTTCATATGTCTTCTGGTGCTGCACCTGATATGGTACTGACTCCTGCCCAACCTGCCTGGGACAAGAGCAGAGCTTGCTCCAGCCTCCCCCAGTAGCCCCAGCTTTCTCCCACTTACTAGCACAATTGTTTCCTGCATGTGTCTGCTGCCATTCAAAGTTTTGTGGTTGCAATTTAGATCCACACCTGTTTTAGCAAATGTGGCTGGGGCTGGGATGTGTACCTTGGTATTTTTAAATGTCCTAGTGATAGGTCACCTAAAATATACACATCCACTGAATGAAAACTCTCCATTAAAAATGCCTGAATAACATCCAAGAGCTAAAGTTAGAAGAGCTACAACACAAGCAACAACTGGACTGTTTATAGCCTGTTTGTCTAAGAGGAAGGCCTTGGCAGCCTCACCAGATCCTCTAGTAGTAGCACTTTGATTGATAAAATATCCCCATTAATATCCCTAGGAACTAGAATCATGTAATCAAAACTCTAGTGGAACAGACTGAAGTCCATTGTGGTTATTTGTGCTTAATAGTAAGTATCCTTCCCTTTGAGTAGTCAGTAAACTTTTTTCACACAACATGAACACAAGAGAAGCTCAAATCTAGGAGTTATGGTGCATGTAATCAAATGGCTTAGTGCTTACTTCTTCAAACTGATCATAGTAGAATGTTTGCAGTTTTGACTGGAGAAAGAATGGATTCAGAGATTAGATTTACAAATGTCGGTGTAACACAGTTCTCTTGGACAGAAAAGAAGCAATCTGCCTTGTGCAAGGTATTCACCAGCTGATATTGTAAAATTATTTTTTCTTCCATTTATTAATCTTTAAGTTAAGCATAATAGTTGAAAGTATTGGATAATATTCTAATTTTAATCTTCTGGCTGACTTTTCACACTTATGGGACAGCCACTCGGTTATTAATCTCAATAAGCACTTTGCCAGAATGGCACCTCTGAGATTTAACAACTTGAAGAACATGTAGAGTGGCTCAGGATAGACAGGGCTGTGTTTGTTCCCAAAGCAATGCCTAATGGTACAACCAGAAACCAAATTCAAATTTCAGTTACATGTGACTACTTGAAATTGTTTATTTGTGTGCCAGATGTCACAGTGAGCATTCTAAAGCTATAATAGAGATGAACCATTATGAACCAAATAATAAATACAATTAATGTAAGTGTGATAGAGCTCTGCCAGCTGACATATTTCTTTTATTTGGGGAGCTCTGTGCTGTGGAATTTCTTTTACAAGTCTAATTTTGTTATCTTGGGAAAAGCTCCGAGTTTGAGGGATGCAATCAAAAGATGCTCTCAGTTTGAAGGTGTTGGCTCCCCTTCAAGTTATATGACTTTTTAAAATCTATAGTTTCACTTATGTGTACAAAGGTAGTACAAGGCCAAGATTATCAACATCTGGTCCAGATGCCAAAACCAGATAGAGATACATTTTTATGCAGAACAGCTCATCCAATGCATTTCTCCCTCACTATCTGTACTATCAATGAAAATAGTATCATGCCTCTGAACACTCTCATTTTGTGGTCTGTGATAAATGGCAGCGACCATGTGCTGGTTCCTGCCAAGTTCTAGACTTGATGGGATTTGGGCGTCAATGTCTCGAACAGGGGCATGGCAATGCTGATTGGCAATATCTTCTCTGAGAGAGAGCCTCTCCCAAGCCTCGCTGAGTTTTTACCAATGCAGTTGATAATCTCTAAACTGAAAAAGAAGAATATCTGGCACAGCACCCTGATTTGCTGCTGATCCCCAATTCAGAAGAGTGCATTATTACTTGACTTAATGGTGTTTTCTCTCCATTTGGCCACCACTTTAAGCACTTTTATGACAAACCTGGAATAATTTAATTCTACCTTCTATGCTGTCATGGTGGTTTTCATTAGTAATGGTAAGGCCTTGAATCTATTGTATACTGATTAAAATATCTGCTGGAGATCAGTTTAATTATATTCATATAAAATGTAGTTAAACAGCTGTGGTGAAGCTCATTATTACTGCTGTATATTAGTGTTTCCAGGCCTCCCTTCGCATGTGGAAAAGCAGCCAACTTTTGGTTGGAGTCTTTCCATTCCAAATGTTTATTTTGTGTAGAATTCACTTGTGTGAAGGATTGCTTGGGTGTGACAGATGGCATATTCTACATGATGCAAAGCAGTTAGGGGCAGAGTTAAGAGGATGTTTTAAAAAGAACTTTACCTTTTAGGTAAGAAGCAGTTTATTTCTGTCCACCACATTTTCTTCAGAACTTTGATTTTAACACAATTCTTGGTATTCATTTTCATTCTTCTCTGCTGATTAATGCTTACTGTCTCAGGGTTCCCCCCCCCCCCCCCACTGTTGAGTGAAGTTCTGATATTAATCTAGTTTATGGGCAGTCATGATAATTTTGCAGGCTCTATCTAGCTTCTGCCCCGAATTAAGCACACGCACAAAAATATCAGAGAAACGCAGGTAAAATGGATCTGAAGTTGTAACAAATGCTGTTATAGAAATGAATGGCAGTAATTCCAATGGTTCTGACGAGGCTGAGTAGCCTATCCACCTGTGTGGTGCAGGACAAGCAATGCCTCTTCTTGTCAAATAATTGCCTAGATTGTTTGTGAATATGCTGGCAATGGAGATTTCACACATCATGAAGTAATCTATTCCATTGCTTAACTGTTCTTCCATTAGAAAGCTTTTCCTGCTACCAAATGCAAATCTTTCTTGCTGAAAATTCTAAGTCTGTTTCTTATTTCTTATCGATTATAGGAAGGAAGAGGAGATTATTTCCTTCTTCTTTGAAATGGTCTTTTATTTACTCAAAAAATATATTTTTGGATCGCAGTAGCAAAAGATTTAGTGGTTAGGGAGACTAGGTCTGAATTCCTCAGAGCAGCTCCCTCTATGCTACCTTGATTCACACAACATTCATACACAAAGTTATAGTAGCATTAAGCTAAAACTGATCAATTCAGACTTATAAACAGTTTTTTGTTCAAGGCCTTCACAGTGTCAAGAATATTTACTGAGCATATATCTGTAGGGTAGCAATGACACCATTTGTTAGACCAACCAAAATGATTGACAGAAAATAGTCAAGTTTTTTGGGTCCACAAGCTCTCTTCAGGTTTGAAATAAAAGCTACAGACTTCAAAGCTAAATACAAAATGAGAAAACTGCTTTGTGTTTGACTGGTTTAATGTACCTATTTGAACTATCTGAGAGCAGAAGCTGTTGCTACCTGCGGAGTAGGAGGAGGACCTTGGTGTGGAAGGATATTTCAAAGTGGTCCCCTTCCCTTATGGGAAACAAAGGGAAAGGTAATTTATCACTTGTGGAACACAAGTTACTGGGAAAAAGAGATGGTCTGAATAATGAAATGTGTATTTTTTTTTTAATTTCATATCCGTAGGAGTAGCCAGGTATGACTGAATGCTTAATTAAATCCCCCCCCCCCAAAAAAAAAAAAAAAATCTAATGAAAGATACTACTTTTGCTCTCTAACCTTGTCTTGCTTCTATTCTTATACCTTCACAGCTACGGTAACATTGACCCTTTAAAATATCCAAACTTTTGTCTATTTGAAGATGTTGTCTTGACTTATTTCTCAAATTAGCACTTGCTTTCAAGAAAGTGGGGACTTATCTAATGTGTTTTTATTGATAGCACAGCAATCCTTTACAATCTCACCTAATCCTAGATCAACTAGTTATTTTTACTGCATTTATGTCCTCCTGGAAAACTTTATATGCCACAGTGTAGGTTCTCATCATCTCAAATCTGGTGTTAGTATGTCCGCTGCATACTTCCATTAGTCTTGGCACGTTTGAGTGAAAATAGTGATTTGTCCTTTTACTTCAAGGCAAGTGACTGCATTCGTATGATCACACGAAGCAGTAAGTATATTTCAGCTTACTGTTTATAGCTGCTCTGTTGTTAAATTGTGTGACAAATTAAGTCTCAATAAATTATCAAGAGTATTCAATAATATTACAGCTCCACCATTAGACTCTCCAACAGGCATATATATCTGTCATACTTTATAATGAGGTGCTATTTTTAAATGGTTAATTCATGATTAGTAGATATGTTAATAATAGATAATATTTTTCTGATAGGGTGCACAGGTCATTAGTTATAAAAGCCATGGCTGTAGCTCATTCTCATAACTCATTTTAACTCCTGCAGCCATCCTTGTAAATGTATATATAGCATACTGATTTTGGTAAAATCAAGATGACTTATAACACCTGTTAATCATCTATTAACCACTTATAAATGAACTCTTAATCTAAAGAATGACTGATGCATCATCTTCAATAGTTTGTTCTTTATACCATTACCGTTTCTTATTTTCTGTAACATACCTTTCTCTGAACGATTGTAGGAAAGTTGAAGGATTGACTCAGCCTTGTGGGCCTGTTGCAGACTTAGGAATATAATGACTTACATCAGTCTCTGGAGAGTGTTTTACTGTTACTTCCATTGTTCTTTTCTGTAACAGAGCTAGTTTGGGTTGGCTATGGAATTTATTTCTTGAGTTCAAAAGCCTTTAAATCAGTGTTTTTGACTTAAAGTAGAGATAAAATCCAAGGATTTATTGCTGATAATCAACACAGAGCGCATAGCTGCATATTTTTATGGGTGAAGAAATAAAAAGTAAAAACAACCCCCCCCCCCGGCCTATGCTTGACTACTTACACTAAGGTTACATGAGAGAGATCTCTTACTCTGCAGACATCCTGTTCTCTTCCTGGCAGGATGGTGGTTGGGGTTTCATTTTTCCCTGGCTGCTTCCCCCACAGAAGTGCGGTCAGTCCTCCATGCTGGAGTCAGCCTCTCCTTTCACATCTCCTCGCGTTGGAGGCCTGTCTGGGCTTTACTCTGGAAATCCCGTTGTTCTTTGCTTAAGCAGGAGACAGTCTGGACACCCTCTTAATTACAGTAAAGATTGTTTCTCTTCTATAGTTAAGTAAATACTACTATATTACAAAGTTATCCTCTCTTGTACTTAAATCCTTCTTTGTCCCCTGGCATTCATCAGTGGAGATATCATCTTTCACTGAATGTCATGCTCTGGACCAGTTTGCACACTTAAAATCATGATACAGATATCTAAACAATTTGGTTGTATGTTGCTTGGTTTTGCTTCTTGATTGAGACTAGACATTATGTAAACACACTATTTTGAAGCAATGCACAGCTGCTTCATCTTAGGCAAAATATAGGAGTTATTTTTTCTGAATAAATTATCACTGAAAAATAAAAGTATAACCACTCTGAATATTGCCCCAAATGTTCTTGGTGGATCTGTTAGTGACAAAGCCCTGTGCCAAGGAAACGTACAATTAGAAGATGTAGTTTTAATGCTTGTGGTTTTGGAGGGCTACTGATATTTACTGTTTCCTTATAGCTGCCAAGCTCTTTCTGAAACTTGGCCGTCCACTTGTTAATGCTTTCCGTTTTGGTTACCGGAAGCACATTTCCTCAGTTAAAGTATCAGTTTGTTGTTTCCCTTGCAGCCATCAGATCACTTTGGTCCTGTTCCATCCTTCTCCCATGAAGTGCTGTCTATAGACTTTACTTAATGTACCTGCCAAAGACACTTTTCTCCTTTTTATTGATATGGAGGCACCAGGTAAGCCTTCAGAAAGAAGAGGAAGAAATGAAAAGCTACTTTTGTAAACTGGAAAAAAAAAGTACTGGTTCACTTAAAATAAGAATGAGATTTGCTTGTGGTATATATCATCATCTAAGTGTGATGACTGCCTGGGTGCAATTATACAGTTATTTTCTCCTCTGTGATATTGTACAATTGTGTAGACTAGCCTAGCAACACATTTCGGGATCCTATTCATAGTGCAAGTCCAGTGATTTTTATGCAGTTAAACAGGAAATAATTTGGTCTGTTGTTTGCGAGATAACTTTGTTTTTATTGAGGCTGTTGACATAGTCATCGGGGTGAATATTAGTGGTGAAAAGGGAGGTTTAGAGCTAGTAATGAATGGGAGGGGAGAGGCAGAAAGAGTAGCATTCAGCTTGGAAGTTGCTGGGATCTTGCCTTTCAGGCAAATACTTCTAATCCTGGAAAAAGACAGACAAATGTGCATAGCCTTTCTCTTCAGTCTAAAATGACTCTTGGGAAGAAATACCACTGTAGAGCCAAGGAGTTATGACACAGATGATAAACAGGCACTGACCATGTGTGACTTCTGTACCACATAGCAAAGTAGTTGGTTTTTAAGGTGGGGAAAGAAACACTGGAGAGAACTCCGGAGAAGAACGAAGTGTGATTGTGTGGGAGTGTCTTAGTGTTAAGTGGGTGCTGTTAATATGGCAAGATTTTAGAGTTTAGGAAGGAAGCAATGGTGCTGAGGTATGCCTGTTTTTCTGGTGGTGATAATATTTGGCTGAAAAATCAGCTGCAAAAGCAGATTGATTTTTTTGGGGGGGGAGTTTTAAAACCAAAATTTGTTGAAGGCATCACAGTAAGGGCCCAAAATTTGAGGGCTCCTGAGATTTAGCTTAAACTATTTGCATTTTCCTTGAGGCAGTCTGAACTCGGCTTCAATTTGGGATGCTACAAATCTGATCTGCATTTGTGGCAGGGAGAACAAGACCCTTGTAGGAAGGATCACAGGCTGGTTTGTCTCCCTATCGCTCCTCATGTGGCAGTGCTGCAAGAGCAGATGGCGTATATGGGAGGTGAATGAGTGCACAGCAGGAAGGAGATGCTGTGCTATCACAGAATTGGTCTCAAAGTTGTTCTAGCAGGGAAGTAATACACAAAGTTAACAAGCTTATCCTTAAGCCCAGCCTTTAGCTTGGTCCTACAATGGAGTTCAGCCACTGCGCTCCATCCTCATCCTGGCTGTCGAGCCCTTAGGGCTGTTCAGTCACTAGGCTTCTCCACACTATGCTGCCAGCTGGGGATGCAGGTGTGCCTGGCTTTAGGCCTGGGTGAAGCTAGCTTTGTACAGGCCAAGACCTGACCAGGAAAGTCAGTAGTGCAGCAGAATGGCCTGCTGTGTGGCAGCTTAGTAATGAAGTAAGTAAATTAGTACTGGGAAGGAACTAAATTAGTAATGAACTAAATTAATTTCTGTGAAGAGACTGCTCTTTCTCTTTTCCTGAAACAGAAGGCATAACATTAGGCCCTCCAAGTAATGGAAAACAATAGTCAGTCCTTCAATGAAATTCGATGTTACTTATTTTTTTTTCCTTTATTTAAAGAATATTTTCTTTATTTAGTAATATTTTTAGATGATAAAGTATTTCAGATTTTACTAATCATAAAACAGAATATGCACACAAGTACAGAAACCATTTTGTTGTAGCTTGTAAAACTGCATTACAGTTCTGGGCCTGCTTTTCACCCAAATGGGTAAAAAAAAATCCTGCATCTTTGTTGTTGCTGAGCACTGCTCTGCATGTAGATACTGATCCAAAAATCTGATGATGTCCATAAAATCCTTGAATAAGGATTTCATGTCATCGTGAGGCAGTACAGTACAGCTGGGTTCAAGATAGTGCACAGTTGTACTCAGCACAGTGCAGAACTGAGCTAATGGAGCAATGTTGTTTCTGCCCCTGGAGTGCGCTTCTCTAGCACTAGTTCAGAGAGCGCTATGTGGCACAGCATCAGGATGCTTCTCGTTTAGCAAGCTGAAGTCTGCTTACTTTTAGCACTTGAGATTAAAGCACTTGTTTCAGTGCTCAATTATTTCAAGACTGAACTGAAAAAAGCATTCTGCTTAAGGACCCTGAGCTGAGGCCTTACTCTGGTTTCAAAGGTACTGCTTACAAATTACCTTAAGTGTAATGGATTAAGTCTAGGAGTATGGTTCTGAATATTCAGGAAATCCCTCTGCTGGTATATAGGTATGATTTGCATCACCAAATAATCTCTTTAGTATATAATGTATCTGCTTTTCTTTGTGCATGATGTATGTTTCTATATTCTGTGTGTCCCCCCCACCCTGAACATGAAGTATATGCGTCACTGGTTTTGCGTATGCTCCACTATGTGAGAGATTCATTTCTGAACTGTGGTATTTGAAATATGTTCCCAGCAGACCCTGCATAAACAGTGAGCTGAAAGGTGGCCCTAGGGCAAAGAACCGAGATATAATATCAATGTGTTTAGACATTTAGCCGATGAGTGATGAGAGATTTAAAGGCTTTCTGTTTCTCTACTAAAAGATATGAGGAAAAAAAACAAATATGTAGAGAGAGGGGGAAAAAACGGATGAGGTGCGTGGAAGCCCAAGTGTATGTTGTCCTCATCTCTGGAGAGCGGGAGAACCTGCTAATAGTAAAGCCTGACGAGGAAGGATCCGGGTTCATTTGTCAGACCGGCTGCATTTCTGATGTGTTCATGAACAAGTCACTCTGCCATTTTGTGCTCATTTCCATTTCTGAAAAGCAAGGATGCCACCAACCCTGAGACTGCTGAGAGAACAAGTGACACAATGATGAGTCACTTCCCAAAGCAGGGAGAAAAGATCATGTGCTTGGTTTGGTGTTGCAAAGACAATCTTCTCAAAGGTCCCCTCCCCACAAAACACATCAGACAACATACCTTTATTTCTGTCTGGCAATCCTGAACTGCCTTTTTCCATCCTGTTAATATTTAACAGACCCATTTGTCCTAGGCTGACTCACCTTTGTTTACGCAGCCACCAAGGTGATGGCACTTTGGAATAGAAAGCTATGTACTCCTCTGTCAGCCTTTGCTAGCAGTACTGCAGTAAAATGAAGAGATTCAGCTGCCTGTTCCAGAAAGGTCACACAAACTAATAGGTTTTTCTTTACTGATCTGATCTGTGTTGTCCTCACTCTTCTGAGGAAGCTTGGTCAGCCTAAACAATATGACAAGGTAGCAAGTGCTTTCTGTGTTTTGACCTCCATCTCTTTGTTGAAATCAAAAAGCATTTTGTCGTGATGATAATGTAGCTCAGCCTATTTTCATTGTCATTTCCAACCTTCATTCTCTTTGTGCCTCTTGACTATAAATCATCTTCAGTGCTCACCATACACAGCACACATCAGGACATATAAACTGCTGATTATTGAACTGTTTTCTCCAGTCCCATTCTGCATGAAAGGCTGCTGTCTGCTGCTTCAGATTTAGTAAAATATTTTCCAGTCAACAGGAAATTATTCCATCTTTTGTATAGAGAGAAGATGAGATTACTTTGTTGTATTCATGTAATACTGTATGCATCTGGGACATTCTATAGCTCCTTGAACTTTGTGTAGCACAATAATATTTGATGTCATGAAAGTAAATCAGCTTCAAACTATTCATCTAAGGTAGTGATATGAATGGAAAGGGGAATTTCCTGCATCATGTAAGCTGTTGCTTGTGTGGTTTTCTTTCATGTCCTTATTACAAATTTTGGAGCGGTAGTCCTAACTTGCTCCTATTCCATATCTTTCCAGTGATAGCTTTTCAACTTTGGGGTGATGAAATGTAGCTACTGAGCAGCAATTGGATTATAAACCATACAAACTATTCACTATGTTTTCACACGTTGTCAGAAAGAAGGGGGGAGGACAAGAAAACTATTTTTCCTACCTGTACTCCTCATGTACTCCTCATTACAAACTACTTGTACTCCTTCTTTGCTCCATCAGGAGATTTCACCTGCATAAAACCACTACATGATTTATACTCTCCACACACAATCTCATTTTTCTCTTATGAAAGGGAAATTGGCTGAATTCACCATGATTCACCACTTAAAGCAGGTTCTACAGTTTTCTCCTTTTCCTCTATTTGCCCTTATGCTCTCTCTGGATGGAGCTACACAGGATTTTCTTTCCAGGTTTTGGGAATTGGTCCGTGAGCTTTGTCTTCAGTCTTTTCCTTTTCTTCCTCTACAGCTACTCTCAAGGTTGTCTCCTCTGCTTACCCAAATTAAACTTTTGCAAACTTCTAATTGCATTTTGAATAGTCTAATCGTCTTGAATTGCATTTCTAGCGTCTTCCTTGAAAATGTAGAGACTTCTCCTTCACTGTCCAACTTCTCAATTCTAGTGAGAACTGGACGTAAAGTGAGACTTGTGCCCAGTACGTTTGTGTCATTGTAATGGATTCTTGTGAGCTTGCTTTGCCTAAGAATGACAAGTTGCTTCTTTGGAAGAGGTACCTCATGAAGGCTGTTGTAGCCATATTGAATATTATGTAACAAATTATTCTTCAGTTAGCTTTAATTATGGTTAATTTGAACAGATAAAAAGCAATCTTATGGTAAAAACTGAACAGTCCTCAGAGAATACTCCCATCAGGTATTTATACACATTGGTAAAATCCCTCCTGAGCCCTTCTCTTCTTCAGGCTAGAGAGCTCCAGCTCTCTCAGCCTCTCCTGGTACATCAGATGCTCCAGTCCCTTAATCACCACCATGCATTCTTTGCTTGCCGGTCTGGTCTACCACTTGATGTGGGCCATCATCTCCCTCCCCTCCTCCCTGTTGTTCCTAGTTTAAAGCTCTGCTCACCAGCCTGTTGGCAAAGATACTCGTGCTCCCCTTGGTCAGAACTATTGACACTAGAGTTTTACTTTATCTAGATAGTCAGTAACAGTGGTAGGAGTACTTCTGCATATGAAAATTTTATCTATGACTTCAGTACTTTGAATGGGGCGCCAGATACAGTCTGGTTATATATTTGAAAGGAAATACAGAATAGGATTTTTCTCCTCCCTCAAGCAAAAGCATTTAAAGGCAATCCTGCTACATTGAATTACCGTGTCCTTGCAGTCTATTGATCTGCATTAGCACTATACCATGTCAGTTGTACTAATTCTAGGCTAGAGTTGTCTGCATAGAGATGTTTTCAAAGGGGGGGGGAAAAAGAAAAAAGATGGCTTTCATGTGCTCTTCCTGCTGTTTGACCTCAGTAAAGCTCTCACTGTTATTGATGACTCTGTGTCTTATCAGAATCTTAACTAAGAAGCTGGAACAGTTCTAATCCCCTTTTTTCTGCAGATCTTATTCCTACCTTTTACTGTCTGTTTTCACTCTGTTCATTTCAATTGTTTCTCCTCTGTAACAGAATTCTTTGTTTTCTTCTGCTCTACTTTTCATGATTTAGCTCTAGAAGCTGTTTCCATATAGGTAAGCCCTTCTATACTCACACCTCTTGCCTTGATTCTCTCACTGCCATCCTGCACTTTTTTTTTTGCCTTACCTTTCTGCTTTGGGCAGTAATGCAACTCCCTATTACTGGTTTAAGCATTAAAGATCTTCTGACCCATCTTTTTGTCTACAAAATTGTTGTTTGGATATTTACGCAGAAGTATTGAGTTGTTGGCAGTGTTGTTTTTTTCTGCTGGTTCTCTGCCTTGTACATCTGTTGGCTGCTGTGTGTTGTGGGTTTTTTGGGGTTTTTTTGTGTTTTTTTTTTTTGTTGTTGTTGGTGGTTTTTTTGCTTTTTGGAGGGGAGCCAGAACTTGTTCTTGGGTGACAGGGTTGAAACCAAAAGCCATTCTGACACTGAAGTACCTCGATCAGAGGGATTAGAAAATAAAATCAGAGCACAGTAAATCTCCTTCATGGCGATATCTGTACCACTCCTTGGGGTTAATTTAACAAAAGACTACTTCCAGTGAAAAGATTAATGCTGCAGCAGTCTCTCCTGTGCCTCAGACTTTATAGTGTACGTGTAGGGACACCAAAGCAGCGGTAATGGGACTTAACTGAATCAACTCGGCAGGCAGGACAGAGAAACGACTGACACTTTAAAGAATGCCTGCAATTAATCTGAATTATGATGCCCCCACCTCTAACGTTATCTTGCAGCATGATTCAAAACTGTCAATGGAAAGACCGTAATTGGGATTAGAAATACTCTAACATTACAAAGTGAAATCATTTATATTTTGTGATTTTAAAAAAAGGGAAAAATCTTGGATCACATACCCAGATTTTCAAGTAGGCAATTTTTTCTAGCTTTTTTTTCCTCCTTTTTCTTTTCTAAATTCTTTCCTCTTCATGGCTGAGATGGTGAGGGGACAATACTGAATTAGAACAGTGTGGCAGATGCTATTTCCTAACACAGACTAAAAGGAGATTTTGCAACAGTTTTTTTTTTTTCTCCTCTCTCTAATATTTCACAGAGTAGTTAACATAAAATTCTTTTCTTCTGTGGCACCAGAAGAAGACTTGTTTTTTTTTTCACCTAATAGATTTCAAGTCTTTCAGCTGCTGGAAAGGTCCTAATTTTACATCTCACTTGAATGTTGTCAGCTATGGAATGGGAAGGCATCTTCCATCGACTGTTGGGGTGAGGGGTGTGTGTGTGTGGTGGGGGAGAGGGGGCATAATTTCTCAAACACTTCAAGTTGATAGACGTTGACATTTCCCTTCTCATACAGCCGTTCACTACATCTTCCTCTGTTGGGCCAGCACAAGTGTTTGTGAGACTGCATGGTGAGCTGGACCGGAGACTTAATGCCAGTTAAAACTACCCTTGAAAAAGGGGAGTTACTTTGAACCTGGATCCGTTTGTCCCACGACTATGCAAACGCTTGTGCTGGCGCAGGGCGGGAGTAGCAGCGAGGGAGCAGTGCATTGCGTGGGGGCAAGGCTTGTTTGCACCCGCTTTAGCTATTCATAGAACTACACAAGAAGGTGGTGGTGGTTTTTTCCTAACTCAAAAGTTTTCTAACTTGCCATGAGTAGCAAGCAATACTGTTGTATTAACTGTTGTTAAATACTTGTATTTGCAGAAGAATAGATTGTGATGTAATGTAAGCCTCTTTGAAGAGCTAGGACAGTAATGGCTTTTTAAAAGGCAAATACTTTGATAGGTTTCATGTTAGCTCAGTAAAAAAGCTTCATGACATCTCAGGCTGGTTTTGGACTGTCCTGTGTGAATTATATGCAGAGTAAATACAGTTATGTAAAGAAAACCTGATTTTTAACTCTTCCACCCCCTCTCCCTTTCCCAGCTGCCCCCCATTTTTTTTAAATACTCTGCCACTGAATCTTTCTTTTTTTTTTTTTTTTTTTTTTTTTTTTTTTTTGACACTGGATCAGTTACTGATCACATTTGTTTACCACCGATGAAACTCCACTGACGTAAGCAGCCTGCTCTTCGCTTTCTTGGGTGTAAAAGGAGTATCAGGATCAGCAAGTAGACCTTTGTCTTCTGTCTGTCGCCTGCATGCACACGCACCCACCTCTATCCTCCACCAAGCTGAAGAGCTAATCTGTGTATAAGCTCACTCCACACTTTGTAATCATAAAGGAGAAACTTGCAGCATTGAGACCTTTTTCTCAATATTGATGTTGTGAACATCTGCAGTGTTCTTCTCTTGAAGCACCTGAGAAGAGTTCAACCTAGAGCTCTGAAGGCATAAGCGGATTATTCTTGGAGGTCTTTATATGCCGTGGTCTTGCTTCATCTCATTTGTACCATTGTAACTAAGAATAATATTGAAAAATTGAGAAAAGAATCAGGCCACAGGATGCTAATTTACATTTTCAGTTTCAGAGCAAAGCACAAATGCATTCTTCCAGGCAAATGTTAATAAGCTTTTGGTCTTTAAAAATGTAAATAATTTATTCAGGATCTATGTATTTGCCATGTTTCAGAAGAGAGTAAACACTAAAAGCTCTGCAATATAAAATAACTCAAAAGCAATGAAAGTTGATGCAACAGTGAATAAAATGTACATTTTGACTGTAAAAAGTTTAATAATTATGATTATTAATTTTAATTAACATAAATCAAAACATGAAAGATATTTTCCATTACCATTTAATAAAAAAGGCAGCTCCAAGTGATTGACTTTGCTTGCCTAACTTTCTGCTAAATCATGCTTTCAGTTGCCAATAATATTGAGAGGTATAATGGATGGTAGAATTTGGTCTGTTGTTATTTTCAGCAAAATTCCTTGAATGAAGCATCTCTAAAACTTCCACCTGCAATGAAATGAGTCTTCCTGGCATTTTAATGTTTGAGTTGTTATAATGTGATTTTTTTTTTTTTTCTCTAGGTGTAATCCTTCTCTCATTTAAAAAAAAAAAAAAAAAAAAAGAGGGGGGCAGAGGAGAACGGGGAAACAAATCTCTTATTGGACTAATGTAGAAGTAAAATTGGGCTTTTCAGCGTTCTGAAATCTGATCTGTACCTGCCATATGTGACAGAGGAGTCAGGATAACAGGCAGTTCAGGGCTATCTTTTCCAACTGTCTCCAAAATTAAGTTGTGGGGACCAGAAGTTACAGCATTGAGCTGTTTCATCATGAAGATTTTAGGCGCACATAAACAGATCTCTTTCCAGCTTCATGTTTATGCAATAGTCATTTGGTGGTGTAGAGGGTAGTTGCTAATTTTTCATCTCTTTTCGGCCGAATCCTTTGGTCTTTCAACTGCCCTGGGCTCATTCATTGGGCTTTCTAATACTTCGATACTCATTTTATGGGGTAGGGTACCATCATATGTGGCATTGGTACAGGAGCACAGAGGTGCAGAGGGCCAAATTCTCAAAAGAATCCTGGAGTCCGAATGCAAGAGAAAGGGACTTCAGGCTTGCCAGGAAAAACTGGCCTACAGCCTGGGTATAGACCAGGGGTTCAGCCCTATTCCCATTTAAGTTAATGTTTCCACATTTTACTTCTGTGGAATCAGGCCCATAGGATTTTGTGTGCAGGAGATATCTCCATTTTATTATCAATATCTGCTAATGTTTGTAAAGAAACAGAGGGGCTAGTTGGTGGTGTGAGGAAAAATAACTAGCTTAATTGGGTGCTCCTGTTTCTCTTTGTATCTTTAGAAATTTCTAATAGCTGTGGTATGGTGCAGCTCTACCATTTTGTGCTATCTCCAAATAAAATCCTCTTCTATTAAAAAAAAAAAAAAAAAAGGCAATATATAAAACAGACATAGTTGAAGCTTACAGATTATAGCTACACAAGCTAGGAAAACCCAGCCATTGTATCAAAATATTCCAGCAGTTCAGAATCTTGGCTTTGGTTTAATTTGCTATGTCTGTAAGTGCTTATGAAGTTAGTACTACATATCACACTTAGTTTTGTGATAAAACTTAATATTTTTCTGTTTATTTCAATGAAAGCCTGCTTGTTTGTTTGCTTTTAAATACCTATGAGTATTACTGAGTCCAGTAAGGCACTCATAATTCTTACCATAGTTTTGGTAAAATGGGAGAGAAATGCAGGAAAACAAATGTATGTAGTAAAAGTGAAATACCTCTTTAGACAAGTTGTATAACAGTTGCATATTGTTAATTATGAATGAAGATATTTTGATGATTGATTTAAAAAAAATCAGAATGTTCCCTGTAACACAGAATGACACAACTTTTTTTTTCTGCAAAATATTTAAAGTACCAACCATAGACAAATCTGACAATTTTTCTTCTTTTGCTCACAAATGTAAACTCAGACAAGTCATTAAAGAAAGTGGCCCAAAGAACGCTGGGTGTGAGATTTTCTGTAGATTTTTCTATTTAATATTGAATAGTAAGATAAGGCCAGGAAGCAGATTTATGGAGGAAACATTTCCTTTTAGGGGATTTATTATAAGATTTTTTTCTGTATGGCTTGCTGAACTTCTTAGATGCAAAAGTCTCCGTCACTACAGAGAAATAGCATCTTTGATTTAGTCAAATGAAAGCTGCAGTTCTAATTAGACTTTAGCTGGCTCTTCACTAATGTGCTCTGGCAGACTATCAGTCCAGCAAATACCTATCCGAGGAACCATCATTTGCCTGAGGAAGAATGATCTAGTGTTAAGCTGTACACCCAGGACTTACTGGACTTAAGTAAAAACAGAATTTTTAAGTTTTCGACATTTGAAGCTTCATTCTAATTTAAAATTTATTTAAAATATCTTTAGAAAACTCTTTAGAAAAAAGCTTTTTCTAAAAGAGGCTGGAGTTTAGATTTTTTTTTTTTTGAAATAGTTTATTGTTAAATTACTTGGAGCATTAGCTCCTAATAGAAATAGACTTTCATTCATGACTCCTAGGAAACAAGTCTGTTTTGAGGTCTGCTGTCTAGCTGTTTTTTTTTTCCCTAGGTTTAGTTTATTCTATTAAATGCAATGTGTTTAATCTGAATGTTACATGGTACTGATCATATGTGTAAATATGCTTTTTCTGCTTCTTTAAGGAATAAGGTAGTTTTTTATGGAAATATCTAGATTTCTAGACATAAAATTTTTGTGAATGAATATATTTTATAAGGCTGGTTTTTGTTTTCAACACTAATTCCATATTTTTAATAACTTACCTTTTGATAAAAATCTATAAAAGAAAAAATGCAGCATTATTTTACAAATGGAATATCTAGAAATGATATTTCATTTTAAGTCAGAGTACTTTAATTTAGCTTTGATCTTGATATGTCAGTGTAAGAGTAATTATATTCCTAAACATCACTATGAGTTTAATTATGTGATTCATTAAAGTTATGAATTTTTTCTGCTCTAGTGGGCTGAATATAATGCAGTAAACTGTTTAGTTTTAAATGACAACTTAATAACAGTCTTTTCTGATGGACTGAATGTGTAGTCCCTGTGTAGATTATGATTACAAATGTGTATATATTTCTATTTTGCAATAAAAGATAAATAATATTTATGTATTTTATTTATATGAGCTAGGAACCTTATTTAACATGCATGTTGTCTCAGAGAAGCTCTATAGGCCTGGTGCAAGAACTCACCATGACACTATTTCTCCTTTATGCTGGAAGAGTAAAACCATGCCAAGTGCTCTGTGCCCACACTGTGAGTGTGTGTATTATTTTAATTCTATCGTGCAGCAGTATGTCACATGCTTCTCTAGCGGCTGGTTCCCATTCGGGTAACAGTTTGCTGCTTCTGTAGAGTTACCAGTCAATACCAAGAACAGGGCCTTGAAATTTGGATAAACCCTGCTTTCATATTTTGCACAGGCGCATTAATTACTTATATCCTCAAGTAGCATTGCAGTCAGCCTGTGAAATCATGTCATATATATTCTGTGTCATGTCACTTACTGAAGTCAAAAGAAAACTAAAATAGGACATAGCTGGTAGTAGGCATGTGATTAGTATTGGGGATATCTGGAGGTACGGAGATAGTGCAGATGCTGGTGGCGTTAACAACCAGCCACCCCCAACTTCTGATAGCCAGTGTATTCTTCAGCGTGGGGCTGGAGCTGGATGGCGTATGAACCGCGACAGTGGCTGGGTGGCAATCCGTATTAAAGAGGAAAGCAGTCTATGGCCGTATCTCGGGGCTTGCTATCCGCCTCCTGAATAGTTTAGCAACCTACCTAGCAAAGGAAGAGACTTTGTATGATCTATGGAGTGAGCAACCTGCACAAATATTAAAAAAAAAAACAAACAAACAAAAAAAAACCTCTGGTGATCTAGTGCCCTTCTGAAATACCTTAGAAAAGGTGGCAGCCTTTTTGCATTTTTTTCTGTAATGCACATCTCAAGTCAGACTCATATTATTACTTCTTTTCTTTTTGTCTAGCATTTTTACTGTTTTCCCATCTGTAAATATTTACAGACACAGGCATAATTGATCAAAGATATTTAGGATTCAGTTGCTTCTGAATATTAGGACCTTTCTAACTTCTTGTTGATGCAGAATTGATGGCATTCTTATCTTACAGTAACGGGCAAATTGTAGTCTCTGTTGATTTGCAAGAAAACTATTAACTGTTTATTTTCTTTCCTTTCCTCTGTGAATTCTTGGCATGATTAAGAGTTTGGATCAGTATCTTTGAAAATAAAAGTCTTTGTTTATCCACAGAACAAACACAACGTGCTGTTAGCATGCAAGTCTCTCCATGGTACCTTGCCAAGATGCGATAGCCCAGGGGAGGGGTCCTGGCTCCAGCTTTGGTCTCGGACTCAGACTGGGCTCAGGCCTTCCCTCGCTGCCTACTTTGCTGGTTCAGCCCTGACGCTGCACAGTAAGCAAGGGTCTAGTTGCCTTACAACTTCACCCATAATGTTAACTGTGATCTTCAATATTTTATGGGTTGGAGTTGTCATTCTCTTAGTGGTGGTTTTGTGATAAGAGAATGTCTTAAGAGAACTGAAATAGCTTGAATTTTTTCATATCGTTTCATTACTCTGGGTAATCACAGATTTCACAATGTATTAAACACGTTCATCACAAGGATGTGAGGCTGTTCGAGCACTCTGCCCCTGAGCGTTGCATGGAGAGCAACAGAAGTGCAACAGGACAAAACTTAGTTCCGTGTGGGTTTGGAAGAATCTGATGTTAAGGAACATTTCCAGTGTTTATTAAACACGGTTTGATTTATTTGGGTCTATTTATATCTATGTAACTAAACAATTATGCATGGAAAGATAAGTAACTGCTCCAGACACTTTAAGTCCACATTGAAAGCAGGATTTTTTGGGGGGAGTTGTTTTTAAGTAAAATGTCTACAAGAAAATTTGAGGGCTTCTTTATTCTCAATTTAGTGTAAGTTCAGAGAGCATTAAGTCTGCAAATTTATTACTGTGTCTCATCTTTCAAAAATCAGAGCTCAGTTACCTTCACCTTTGTTCACACCATGAAGGCTTATGAACAGTTATATCAAGTTATCAAATAACTCAGGTTTTCAGACAGAGAGGCAAAATGCTGTCTTTTGATTTCTGACATTTTAGATGAAGTTTACGCAGGCTTCATTTGTTGAATTTCTAGACTGTCATTCTGCCAAAGATTCAGTATGTTTATAATGGCATGCAGTGAAATTTAACTTCCAGACCAGTTTTCCTTTTAATGAATGGTAGCTATGAGATTGAAAAATAAGCAGTGCAACGTTTGTTTTGGACATAAAGCAGTTATGCTTAGCTGCCCCAAAGCCTGAATCATGTCTCTTCCCAAAAGATGGTAACCGTTTCATTTAACTTTTCAAATATTAGTCTACTTCATGCTTTCAAAAAAAGTCTGGAAATATTTTACAAAAGACTTGTTGGTTCTTCAGGTTTTTGGACCTAAGAAAAAGAAAGATACTAGAATGATTAGCAATACAGTACTTCTTAAAAATTCCTGAATACAGGGATGCTTCTCTTATACCTTTCTAGACTTGTCATGAGGGAAGGATTGCTCAGAAGTAATAGACTTTAGATAATAGATTGGATCTCAGCACCTCTGCACTCCTCTTGTACAAAGTATGTCTGTGTTTGATTTATGCTTCTTCCCTCTTTTAGTAAAGCCTCCTTGGAGGCTTTTTGGAACATTTAAGCTCACGCCTTTTGGTTTCATTCCAAGTAATAGGTTTAAGAGAGATGGAGGAAAAAAAAAAGCACCAATCGCATACGTGTGCACATACGAAGTAGCAAGCGGAGGCCATGCTGTTCCCTTGGTGCTGAATTCCAGGTTAATGCTTTTTACCACCATGGGGAATGATGCAAGAGGTCTTTCTCTCTTCTGGTTTCAAAGGTTTGAGGGTATATAGAGATCAAGCTGCCTTTTTCTTTCTCCTATTTGTTGTTACTGGAACGTGTTGCTGCCCTTGGCAAAAAAATATGTGATATATCCCCCTCTTCTAAGCCAGTAGAGAATGTGCATTGATCTTATACAGCCTGTTCAGAGTGAGTTCACAGTTTTCCAGTTAACAGTGAACGTGCCAGTCTCAGCTTATCTCTGTACAAATCCAATACCCAACACTATTAAGGAGCGTGAAGAGCGTGAATTCAATCTCTAAGTAAATCTGCCGGCAGGGAGAAAACATTATGGATTGTGACCCAGCCAGTTCAATGTGGGTTTCAAATGAAGAAAAGGAAGAGGTTCCTGTTGTTCAGCTTTGTGAGACCACTGGGGTCCTGGGGAGGAAGGACAGGCAGAAATGCAGAGAACGCCCTGCTCTCGTGTCATCTTTTTAGACCAGGCGAATTGATGAGAATGTCAGTCCTGGGATGCCCATCATGCCATTTTCATATTTATGAATTAAAGGTTATCAAGGAGATGTATAAAGGTAGGAATAGGACTAAGCACTTTTCAGGTGTAGGGTCCCTTGATCCTTCAGGGTCCCTGTTTGTCTAGATAGCCATGGCCATACAAAATGCATTTCTAATAGCATTTGAGCAAAGTTTTGCCTTTTAAAACAATTTCATGCAAAATTTGCTTTTTGAAGAATCTAGTTTTCCACTGAAAAGTGATTTCAAGTGACCGTTTTTGGTCTAGCCATATACAGTGCCAAACAGTGGCATCCATGCTGACTAGCTGAGCAGCAGCTGTTTGTTCCATGACCTGTTGAGATTACCTGGGTGGCATGGAAAGAGCAAAACTTTTGGCACAGTGCAGAATTTTTATAGCATAGACTGACTGACTGCGAATACGTATAACCTGAGGATTCTGTTAAAAATAAACAAGGCAATGAAAAATAAGTATCACAGACCTTCCTCTGCCTGTGTTCACCCCTTACACTCATAGCCTCTTTGGCCTGTTCCATTAGCTTCCAGTATCTCTGATTGTCTGAGGATATGTATTAAAGCAACACTTATTTCTAACTTCTACTGTTTTCAGTGCTTCACTTTATTGGTGTATTTTGACACCTATGTCTCTGTCATTGCCAAATAAAAATACCTTTCTCAACTTAGATTACTTAGATTACTCTCTCAGTAATTGTTTAAAAACTGTGTATCAATGTCCAACCAGAAGATGAGTAAATCACTTTACTGCTCCCACATGCAGTGCAATTAAAGTGAGCCATTTACTTCCACCTGTGAACAAAAGCATAGGTATTTTTGTTATGGTTAAATATACATAGGCTGTTAGGGTCCATGGAGTTTATGGCTTTCTGTAAATTAAGATACTGCAGACATCTCTGAGTTTATTTTAATCAGGACCTTATATTGATGTGTAATGGAGAGAGACTTCTCTCTCAAATGTTAAACCTCTTTTCTCCTTTTCAGTGTTTCTATAGGCTTTCCCAGTGAACATATTCACAGTGCAAGCTGGTATTTACACTGTAAAATTATAAAACAATAATAAGAGATAACATCAGGGAATTGCCTAGGATGCCTCATTATGATGGGATAAATCACAGCCTCGGCTTTCTGTTACTCTGACTGGTTACTGCTGGTTCATGTATCTGTACAATTTGTGCTCCATAACCAAAGCTTGCCTCCATCAATCAGTGGTAATGACACTGCTGGGAATTGAATGCACTTTTTAAGAAATCCATGTTTGATGTGCAACAAGGAGGATAGCTGTATCAACCCTGGGCTGCTTCCATATTTATTTTAAGAGCAGAATAGCAGTCCTGCCTAACTTGCTCTTACTCCTCTGCTTTCTTCCCATCAATGGTTTTGGTTGTCCTCTACAACACCTGAACTTGTCATCGCTAAGAGCGAGTTGTCTGCTGTCTTTCCACACTGTCTGTTTCCTTTTGCCACAACTCATTGTGGACATAGGTATTAAGAGTACACCAGGTTCAAAGTTTTCAGCCAAATTCAAGGTTTATCATTGAAAGAGTCATTTTTGGCCAAACCCCCCCCCCACCTCGTTTTGCCATGTCTTGGTGGTTTCCAAACAAAATGCCTAATCATCATGTTAGCTTAGTAGCTTCACTGAAAAACAAGAAAAATGTGGGATAAAAATAAGATAAATTAAAAATTTAGAGGACTTGTAAATTTTTTGTTCTCTGAAAATAAATATTCTTTATGAAAACTACATATGATCTTCCCAATGGAAGAACAGCAACAAAGGAGCAGGAAACAACACAGTTGTCCAAAAAATGAAATAGAAGGAGAAAATAGTGTTTCTTCAGGGAGGAAAAAAATTTATTAAATTCGCACCCCCCTTCCCCCACCATCCCCCAGAATCTTTTATGGGTACACAGACAGGTTTCAAACAGTTCTCCTCACAGCGCTCTCTCAGCTTTGTGCGCCAGCGCTTGCGTGTACCCTCTGGTTCTGCCCCCTGCGGTCTGCCTGCAGTGGAAGGTGGAGCTGGGGCCCGGCTTTCCTCCCGTGGAAGGGAGCAAAGAAAGAATCCATTTTTTCATCCTGCAGATGCTGCTTTGAGCAAGGTTCTTAGCACTTTGTGTTGATCCAAGCAAAATAAAAATTTTGAGTTATTTTTAACTGATGATAGCAAACATGCATTGCCCCAAACAAGCTCTGGTTATTTCTGTTTACACATGTTGCCTTTTGCTGAGATGCAGATTCTCACGTGGGTGAACTCGTGCAGTGTTTTCTCAGATGGAGCTGACACTAGCGGTATGAGAAACGCTCTCCTGCTTCCCAGTGTCGCCTGCCTCTTTACAGTCTCCTGTCTCTTCAGCCATTTAATGTTCATAAAGAGTTTGTTTCTGTAACACTGCCAAAGGCAGTGCTCGCATGGATTGTCTGCGCTATAATTGCTAGTCACAGAAAGTTAAAGCTGTTTGGGCTAGTGTTCTCTGGCACTTCACATTTTAATTTTATTTTTTTAACCACTTTGTTGTATGTGTGAATAGGAATGAGGCAAATGTATTTCTGAACACTTGGGTGGTTTTGTGGCCTATCATTTTTTGTCATGCTGGGCTAGATTCCACTTAGCCTCTGTCTCATTGGAGTGGAACAACGTACATGTTCTGTGATAACATAACGGGACAGAAATTTTACGGCTCAGAGGGGCAGAAAGACAATGAGTATGTTTGCAAATCCTCTGGGTTTGGTCTCAGTTCCAAAAATCTTATTTCATAAGACCATGCAAAATATGCAAGTTAGGTGGGTTCTGATTTTGGCATATCTTTGGAAATACAGTCCTCAGAAGTCTGGAGAATTCTGTTTATTTGCTGCAGCAAACACATGAGCCCTCTGGAAATGGTTTGATTTGTAAGTCTTCTGGAAAGATCTATTTCCTTCCCCCTCACCACTTCTTAAAAATTAATTGGCCGCTTCCCTTCTAATTTAATTGCATTTGTTTTTTTGCATATATGGTATTTATATAGTCTGCCTATAGAATAAGAGGTGGTGAGAAATGCTTAAAGCGTTTTAGTGACTGCAGAATTTTACGTTTTGCACCATTAAAGATTTCTGCTGAAGGCTGTACCTCCTCGTAAATGAATGCTTGTGCATTTAGGCTGAGAAGTAGGAGGTAGCTGAATGTGGCTACGAGGCATATTGTTTCCTTGTTTGCTGTTGAGTACAGAAGCTAAATTGCTTAAACAATGTGAGCCCAGCAGACTTTGCAGTGGAGTTGGACAGTTATTTCACTGTTGATTCATGCCTTCTTCCATTGCACTAACAAGCATACATAACTGTAAACTTGGTTCCAGATTTTGGGTTCATGTCTGGACACTTAGCAGTGATGCACCTGTGCAGACAGGTGCTGGTTGAGCTCAAGATATGTCTGGTTCAGAGGTGTAACGTTAAACTCCCATTAAATAAATACATTGCTTTAAATCTGTTCTTTAGTTTTCTGGATTGATGTTGCTAGTTATGTGAGAGCATTAGTAGAAGACTGGCATTCCTTTCTGTGAATGAAGAATTCTTGTGCCTTGCAAATCCCTCCCTACTTTAGATCAGGTTTGACCAGCAAAGCAGAAATTTCTCTTAAAAGTAGAAATAGCGGCCTACCCCAACTTTGTATTTGCCTGTAAGAACAGGTCAACAAACTGCATGGACTTCTCCAAGGTTAAATGTGGATTTTATTTCCATATGAGTAGTGTACAGTCAGTGCGTATTATGTCACGTGGCAGTGAACATGAAGAAATAAAAATGGTTTGGTACATGTGTTTATTCACTTATTAGTATTATAGATCAGGCTGTATTTTTAAAGAACTAGAGCAGCTGTACAAGGTTAACTGAATTATTTTAATGATTGAGTGATTTCTGCCCCCACAGTCTAGTCTCAGCTAAAAATATTTATCTAAAATGCTCCTTCTATTGTCAACATTTGGTTATGCAAAGCTTGATTTTTTTTAAAAAAAAAAGAGTGATTCAATGTAATAGATGTCTATCAAAAATAGACGTCAAGAAAAATGCATGCATCAGTAACATTTAACTTTACCAGGAGCACAAGATCTATTTTTCCTGCAGCATATCTAAATGAAGAAACCTCTGCCATAAGACAGACAGCATAAATGAGTGTGTCATTCTGTACACATTGCTTTGCAACTGAATGCTACATAATTCTCAGCTTAAGGCTTGGTCCTTTTTAATTCTATCCTGAAAAATTTATCAGATTAAAGAAAAAAAAAATCCCAGAATCACAAATGTAAATATATTGTATGTCAGTGCAAGAAAGAGAAAAGTAATACTTGTTTCTGAAAGCTATTTTCCAGTCACATGTATCAAATTCATCTCAGTGAAATTAAACCATAGAAGCTGTTTTTAAGAGTAGATTATTCTCCTATTCTCTCCAGTCTATTAGCTGTAGGAGCTGAAGGCCCAGTTTGGATGTAGTTTAGCAGGAGGAGGGGGAATGCCAGCTTCTAAATATTGAGTATCTTGCAGTTTGGTACACTCTCATCTCTTTCTTCTGTTTGAACTCCTGACTCCAGTAAGAGCCCAATTCCAAAGGCTTTTTTTTTTTTTTTTAACCATCACTGGATTAAGAGTAAATTTATTTTTACTCCAGCCCTGCACAAGTGGCCCTAATCCAAGTCATCCCCAAAATGGAGTGACTTGAAGGTCCTTTCCTGTCTTCCTTCTGACATACTGCTCCTGATATGCAAGGGTACATGGTGTGATAAAGCAACCAGAGTTTAGCCGTTATGTTGGAAGAGGCATTCTGCTGCTCTAAGATAGCAGGCTGCCAACCTCCATCATCATTAGGTGCTCACTGGTATCAGTTGTATCCTGTGGAAGATGATGATGATACCAGAGCCCTTTTCTAGAGTCCATGGTAAACCAAGCAAGCTTAGAATAGCTACCAGGTAAAAGCTTCGTGTGGTTTGGGAGCAGGGAGGAAATGAGCAGTATCATTCTGTACGCAGTATCAAGTATAGCAATCTATATTCCGTGTTTCTTGTCTTTTAAATTGTGGTGACCATACAAACTACTGTTTATTCACTGAGATAATAAGGATCTTTAACAGTGTGTCTGGGACTTAAATACTGTACTATTCTGCAGCAGAACAGAGGAGAGATCTTTCATGGAGGGGGAGAAAACAGAGGGCTCCAGTGGGACTGCACAGTCCATTGCAGTGACCTAGCTATTGGGATACCGAGGTGGTTCCTATTTTGTGTCTCAATGTCTTTCATCAGAACTTTTTCACCATTTAAATAGTTAAAAATTCACTGTGCCAGAGAGCAGGAAAGAAGCACTGATTTTATAGCTCAGTGATTATGGTACTCCTGTGGGCTATGGAAAACCTCTGTTTCTCTCTGCTGCAATTAATATTTATTCATATAGTCAAACCAACCCAGTAGAAGAGATTGGGAGTTCCCATTCCCAGAGCAGCCGATGGCTCATGGAGTGAAACTTGCCTGGCAAGTGCAAGGCTGAGCAGGGCTGGGATCTGAACACAGCCCCTCCTACTGTTTAAGTGACCCCTTTGATTAATAGATTATTGGTTATTTTAAGGCTGCTGCTTCTCCAATTTTGATGACCATTTGTGGACATCATAAGTCTTTCTCAGTTGAGTTGCTTTCAAAGCTATTTTCTTAGGAGAAGGAAATCACTTTTGGCAAATTAGCGCTTTCTGCTAAATAACACTTCATCAAAAAAAAATCAACTGTTTTTTCTTGGCAACACTAAGTTTTATAGCGTTTACTGGGCAGATGCTGAGCTGATGTGTGGTGAATATTTGAACAACAGAGAGCAAAGATGTGTGTGCTTATCGGATATATTCAGGAAGACATGCAAAATCTGCAATCTGGGATTGTTCTGTTAAGGATGATATACTTGGGAACTGTGTCACAAAAGGAGAAAATCGGTGATACTCAGTCCTATGGGGTCAGCTGTAGAAATATAAACTCGCAACCCAGCTCTGCAAATATCCGTTTTCTGAAGATAGGTGGTATAAACATTTCCTCTGGATGAGAGAGAAGATTATATTTAGCCTAAGTGATTATTGTGCCCCAAACAATCGTTAATGCTGACAATACTGTCAATCTGGTGCATGAATCATCAGAGCATTAAACACATTTAAAACTTACCAAACATAAACCTACTAAGATTGGCCGGTGATGGATTAATTGTCATTCTGTAACCATAATAAAGCTGTGAAATTATCTCCCTATTTATTGAAGTAACAATCCTAGCTTCTCTTTCTTTTCATTTGTTTTATATTTCCTGCCACAGTGTTAGAGATATTCATAAATAAAATGATAAAACTATAAAAAGAAACTTGTAAATTAAATATATAAATGTGCCAAGAATTGCAATCTGACATGGTAATCATTCATTTAATAATTTGCGCTTTGGCAATAATGAAATTCATAAATAGTCAGGAATAGCAGTACTAAAACATGCCAGAAAAATGATGCTGAAGTTAATCAGGTGTTCAAAGTCCTGATTGTCAGCTCCAGGGGAGAAACAGCTCTTGTAGCTGAGGGAGAAGACCAGGTGGATGGTAAAACATTGTGTTTTGGAAATGATCTTTGTAACCTTTAAACAAAGTCATATGTGCTTTCAGAGAGTGATGAGTGTCAGATCAAGTAGCTTGGTAGCTGAGTGCATCTGAGAATTAATATACTTGGAATAAAGACTAGTTCACTTTTCATAGTTGAAATTTTTCAAACCCTAGGTTCTAGTGAAAATAGATATGCAAGCAGGAAATATACAAATGTTAAGGTTCCTCAGTTTGAAAGGTATGTCTTGATCTGTAAACCCTCAAAATGTTGAGGTTCCTCTTTACTTCAGCTATCTACTCTTAAATTATGCATGTGACATTTTTTAAAATTACGTGTATATTCTTGGTTACAATCTCTTTGCTATTTATTTCAGAACTTTGTACAGGAATGTGGATGAAGATCTTCAGAAGACATTGCACAAAACACAGGCAATGGGAGAGTCCAAAACTGGATCTGTAAGTTGCATTTTTTTCTAAATGGCCAAATTAAAAACACGTATTAAATGTTATACAGACATAATCCATAATCTTGATGCAGAGATTTTGTATTTATATGACATCAGAACATGCACGAAGTCTGACAATAGTGCCAGAGGCATGCCTCTGCTTGAGTTATAAGTTAGGTTGAACAAGGTGTTAGGATTAACGTGTGATAATCTTAACAGAAGCACAGGTGTCAAAGATGACAATTTTATATCAGTTTAGGAGAATGACTTCTTCATTGTTTGTATCTCCTGCCACCCTCAGATTCTATTTTTGTTCTGTGTTGATTTAGGTGTGGTATCATCTAAAGAATGTCCAGTTTTACCCTCACGAGGTGCATTATTTTTCAAAGTCTCTGATGGACACTGATTCTGTGTTTCGAGATTAATAAATCATTAATTATGAGATTACCTTTGGGACTAACATGGTTCTGATGAAGGTTATGCTCACTCATCCTTTCTGCTCTGCAGATGCTAGACTTCATGTTACAAACCTAATAATGCCTATACTGGTGCCTATTTCTGGACAAATATAGGTGATGCATTATGCATGTTCAGATGTTTATTTGCAAAATTGTTCACAAGACCTAAGTCCCAGAAGGGGAAAAATATTGCTTAACCTAGAGCATGCATCTTTCCTTTTCTGTTTGTGAAATATGCAGTCAGGTCCACTTAATATTTTCACCCCAAGGACTTTTGTTGTGAAGATACTAATCTCGGAGGCTTACCTCTGATAAGGGTACACATACATGCAGTAAGACATGAATGTGATTCCTCAGCATTAAATTCCAGAAAGATAAAATAGGTATGGGGGAGGGGGGAGACAGAGAGAGAGGAAAGATTAAACTGTCCTTACTTTATCCAAGTTTGATAATTACGTTCTTGGATTAATTTTGTCTAATCCGTGTAGCTATTGATTTGGCAATAATTTGTGTAACATCACATAATTAGCCATGCTTTACCATCTCTTTTTTCCCTTTTGAATTATATTTTTGAAGGCTTTTTGGACTAAAACATTGCTGAGTGCATATAAATTAGAATAATTAGTACCTCAAAATTTTAGCAGTAGATGGCACTGTAAGGTGTTATCTTAATTTATATGATTTTCACCTAAGATCTGAATCCTGTTTAGCATTAAGAATGGAAAATATATTGTTACTGCAACTTAAATCTGTTTATAGGCACATGTATTAATGAAAGTACTTTTCATAGGGTTTTTTTGTTTGTTTGTTTTTGGCTTATGCTTTCAGAAAAATAGGGCTGTGTGCCTATTTCATTTGCAGGTACAATAGTTTGGTTGGTTTGGGGTGGCTTTTTTGTTTTAGGGATTGGTTCCTTGTTTTTAGACTAGGCAATTTGCCTTTGGAATTAATTGCCTCTGGTACTGATATCAAGCATTTATCCAAACAAATGGAGCAACTGCATGAAGGATCTAGAAGTTGAATAGTTGCGTTTGCCAGTCGAATTGCTCAAGGGCAATATTCTAAAATTTGTATTTTCTGTCTTCACTGATTAGCAAAATAGTAGTTACCAGTTAAAAAGTTAACGTTTTGCAATAGTTGTCATCACCCGTATTTCACAATCCATCGTCATTGTGGTGCATAAAAAATAATTGCTAAATAACCAATGTCGTGAGGAAAAGCTAATTTGTTGTGGTGTTGAGAGCATCTGTTGCAAACTCATTTTGGTGAGAACTGGATAACTGTGCTGGAGTGTGAACTTGACCACATGTAGTAGTCTGATTTGTAGAAGTAAAGCTGTGAAACTGAGAGGCCATTTGTATGAACATCAATAGGATGATGGGAATTGCAGTCTGATCTCTTGCAGCCTGGACAATCTGGGATGAATTTATGTAGAAATGTAAGATATTAATAATTGAAATTCATTATGTTGGTATGGTCACAGAGGTGTGATTTTAATATTGAATGAACAGACTTATTAATCACTTTTATGTTTAAATTAATATCTGACATTATAAATCACAGAACTTTTTGTTGCTCACGGTTGCTTTGTTATTAAACAGAAATGTTCAAAATTATCTGTTACAATGTATTGAGATTCATAGCTTGTTTAATTTAACAGATGATAAATAGGACTGCTTTCTAGAAAAAATAGGTTTGTATATTTTCTCAGGATAAGGATACAGTGTTCAGTCATTACTTTTTTTGTCCTCTTTTTTCATATAATTTGCCATTGGTATTGTTGCCATTTCCTCCAATTCATATTGCCCCTTATGCTACAGGAATTCGAGAAAAACTTCAGTTTCCATCAAAATCTTTTGAAGGAACCATCTTGTTCTGTGCTGTACTTTCAAAATAGTAGTATCACTGCTTCATCAATCAAATCCCTATGAATGTCACTTCCATAAATAACCATATCGTATCTGACTGTGGTTCTTTCATGTTTTCAAAATTCACTAAAGCACCAAAATATAAAAGATAATTTGCCAGCAGAATTTAAAAGAAGAACTGCATACCAAAAAAAAAAAAGAAAACTATTGAGGAACCTCAACATATGTGGAGTTTTGTTTCTCAGATACAGCATGCAGTAGATTTTAGCTGAAAAGAGGAGAAAATCAGGCCCTTCTGATTTTATCAGCAATAACCTTGGAAGTGTTGGCAGGCTTTCCTTTATTTCAAGGGACTTTGAAACAAACCTTATGAATTAAGTAACGAATCAGAACCTGGTTTTTTTTTGTTTCTTTTACTTTATTGTCAATTATAACTGAAAACAGGAAATGAAAAATGGAACTTTATTTCTGTGGTATCCATAATTCATTTGATTAATTGACATTGGAAGTTTGCTTTGATAGTGACTTTAGGGAACCATTACTGCCCTTGATCACTTACAGTAAATGATGCCAGTGATGCCTCCCTCTGCAGAAGGACATAATCCTTCTATGGATTATTTCAAGTTGTGTGTAACACAACTTGAAAGTGGAATAATAAACAGATCCAAACTTAGAGCAAACCAAAAAAATACAAGTTCTCAGTAAATCATTTAAATTTTTAATCGTCCTACTATTCCGCTTTCAAGTTGTGTTCCATGCTTCTCCTCCTCACACCTTAGTGCAAGCCGTTGTGTTGTGACCATAGCAAGATGTGTTTGTCCCCAAGCCTGAAGAGATTTAGGAAAATGATTGATTTTATGCTCAAGAGTAGATCTGTTCTTTTCAGTAGGGCAATTCTAGTAAGTGAAGTTCAGCATAGGTGTGTCTGCAAGATTGGGACCTTCAGATATTTGGGTCTGCCTGTCTCTTACTTTTCTTCAGGTTTTAAATTCTTCTGGTGAAGGATTGTTCTAGCACAGACCCAAATAAGGACTTCTGGGAGTATTGCTCCCAGAATGTAAATAATGACAGCTCTCTGTTAAAGGGATGATAATTTTAGGCAAATATGGAAATGTAATATTCACAAATTCTCATTAGTGATTTACAAGATGATGAATGATAGTTTTAAATGTCATTTATCTGGCAAAGTTAAGGAATGTGAAATTGACTTCTTAATAAAGCTAGCTTCATTTCCTTTCAGCCTTCTACCCATGGACCTACACTTTAATTCTGAATGTTGCAGTTCATGTGCAAAATAAGTATCACAGCAGGTAGATTTTTAACCTATTTTCAACTTCAGAGTTTCTTTGTTTCAGGATTTTTACTTATTTGGTCCATGGAGCAATGCATACTTTGGTCTAGTCAAATATCAGTGCAGAAATCATCAATGTATTTCCACTTTTCCAGTACAGAACTGGGCAAACATCATTGTTTTTCCCCTGTACAAATCAGAAATCAGTAGTTCACTGTATCCATCATTTGGACAAAGTGACTGTTTATGTACTGCAACATTGAATTCTGAATAAATTATTGTTGCACATCAGTGTAGATTGCCATGTTTACCTCAGAATAGGAATAATGTTGCCAATATATAGTTTTCCCTTGCAGAATTTTCACTCTTGGAAGATAATGTCTTTTATTTCTGTTACCATAGTAGTGGTTCATTTTTTTGCACAATGCGTTTTCTGAAATGAGATGCAGATACCTGACACAAGAGTGCAAGGTTTTAATCTTTGTTCTCATATTCTGATTTTTTTTTCATTTGTAGGAGTGATTTTTTTTTTTTAGGGGATAAACAAAGTACTGATTTTGCACAAAAACCTTTTGTGTTCTTTGTTTACCTTGAATGGCTACTCTACAGCCATGCATCGCAATAACTATTAATCATTTTATTTCTGCTATTAGATAAGAGGTGGCAGTTAATATCCAGACAGTAAGATGAATTGGCTATAGGTAATCCTTTCACTGTTTTATGGTTTTGCTTCCTATCAGTTTCAGTGTTCAGCCAGAATAACCTTTTTTGTTTCTTTATCCTTCATTAAACATGACCCTAGGTGTCCCTCTTTCTTCACTTGAGTAATGATTTCTGTCAGGAAGTTGAAAACTCAGTCTGTACTATAAGTAACTGTTGTAACAGGTGGCTGGATAGGGACATAACGAAGTATCTGCAATGGAACGTACTGAAGTATTGATTTGATACCTGTTGATTTCAGCTGAGTCTGTGCTGATGCGTGACTTGTTCTGGCCTCATTGTTTTAATGTGTTAAACATTTTCTCGTATGTACATACAAGTCTCGTTCAGTCTTTCTTCTACATCTCATCCAGAACTTGTCCAGAACAAGAGTAGTGTCAATTCTGTTTTTTCTTCCTGTTAGCTTTTTCTGTGTCTGTCTTTGTGTTCTTGTAACTTGTTTTATCTCTTGATGCATCACAGATAAACATGGAATTGTTCTGCCTTTAGGTCTCACAGGCTATGCTCCCCATGATCAGGGCTATTGATCCCATCAAATCCAATATCAAAATCATTGAATTAGTTCATATAAGTCTTTTAGTACTTTAATAGGCAATCCTCATTTGACTACTGAGATGTAATTGCGGAAGTGGTGTAAAAGCAGAGATACCTTTCTCAGTCATCACGAGAAAGAATGTTGCTTTCTGCAACTTATATTACGTAAAGAAAGTGCAAACAGTATTCCACGAATGGAACACCTACACAAAAGAAATCAGTTATTTTTGCAAAGTTTTGAAAATTTAAAACTTGGTTTTAAACTTGGTTCTGCCTGGAATTTGCTACCAAATTCAATTTGAGGAATTTCAATTCCTTTATTCCCCTATTTTAAATTTCTTCAGGCTGGAAAATATCATGTGAAGAGCCTGTCTCCTATTGGTTCTTAAAATATCCAAACTGAATGCCTGATTCTGTAAAGGGTGGATACACTTCTTCATAACAGGTTGGCACTCTTCCTGGAACAGCGCACTGATTTGATTGTACTCACCTGCATTCAGTAGGAGACAGTGTAGCTACAGTGTGTCCCCTGGAGGAGATGAAGTTGGCCTTGACTGTCCAGTCCATGGTCAGACAAAGACCTCTGAAACCCACGCTGTATTTGCTTGCCTTTCATTTGCACAAGTTGGCTAATTGTTTATGAGAAATACCCTTTCCCTGCTGGTACCCCACACTTTACCGTGTCTTCTGTATCTTGTTTGTAGTTTCTCTAACATAGCAATTTCTTTTTCTAAATAAATACTCAAAATTAAACTAAAAGAATCAGTTATGGTGAAGGCAACACTAAACCTATATTATTTAGCCTTCTGTGTAAAGAAAACAAAGAGAAGTCATTACAATTGAACTTCAGTTGCAAATAAAAATACATCCCCTTTCTTCAGTTCTTCTGGACAAAACCCTGTCATACAAATACGAATGTACTGGGACAAGATTGTCTTATTCAATTTCTAATGTCTACTTCAAGACATCGTATATATGTATGTGCTTGTACATATTTATGTACATGTTCATGTGTTTGCTTCAGATTTCAGTAAGGTTGAACATGCTGTGTGTTACTGTTGGCTTCTTTGAAGCACAGAAACATTGCTTGTTCCAGTAATGATTACCTTTAAGAAAAAAAAAAAAGAAAAAATCTATGATGGAAAAATTCTTCCCTTACAGGAGAAATGAAAGTTTGGCTGCCATCTCTTAGCTATCCTTAATTGAACAGTCAAATTTCAGAACTAAATCTGTATCAGTGGGTGGCAAGAAGACAGTAGCTGTAATAAAAAAGCTAATGAAAGGGAGGAAATTACACTGCATTTCAGTGTTTGCTCAGGTAACTGCAACAATAAAAAGCTTAGATGCTCTTTGAATCAGGCATGCATGTGAACATGTCCCCGCACAAACAAAAGCTGGGAATGAAGCCAGTTGTACAGGTAACTTGCAGATGAAACTTTGCATCAATTTTGCTTCCTGTTTTCACCAGAGAAGATTTCAGAAACTCAGTGTGAAATAATAAGATTATATTTAAACTTCAGAGGACTCGTACTGACTGTTTGCATGCTTCATCCTTTAGTGATGGTATCTTCAAAGGAGCCCAGTGGCACTGGAGACGGAGTGGCTTTATGAGGTCCCTTTTTAAGCAGCACTCGTTGATTTTAATATGCCAGTCAAGCAGTGTTTCTAAATGTATTCATCTGAGATTACAAGCATCATATCAGACCATTTTGAAAGTATTCTCCTTCTCGTCAATGAGTTTTGGATCAAACCGTTTATCAGGCATTTTTCATTCATCCTTAAATCATACTCCTGACTTTTGCCTTCTAGACTCTGCACTGTTCTGTTCCTGCTTCTTCGTCTTTTGCTCCGCGCCTGCCTTTTCCTCACATGTGCACGCGCTCACTCTCTCTGTCTGTCCGTCTCTCTCTCTCCTGCAGCCTCTTGCAGCTCCAGGCACCTCTGCTTATTTAAGCTTGTCCCTGGAAGACTTCTTTTCCATGTTGCTTTAGCTGTCTGAAAGAAGAAGAATGCTGGCAATGAGCTTTGAGCCTGATCTTTCAGCAGTACATGAACCTGTGTGTTGCTTATTGCTGCATGTCACTGTATTGAACTGATGACTTAACTTTGATCATGCAACAAGGACCACACAAATACAAGGTCTATGATGTATCTTTAGACTGGAACTTCAGATGTCAAACTCTCCTGAGTAATCAATTTTGCCTTCACTGTATTTTTCTGAAACCTGTATATGCTCCCTGCTCTCAATAGATAATGCAAAGTGATTGCTGTTTCCCTGGTGTAGAATGTTTTACAAGGAATCAGTGTCATTAAGCAGTTCTGTTATGTAGACGTAGTGGTGCTTTTCAGGCTCCTGCATGCATGTAGTTATGAATATAGGTACGTATGTACTCACTGTGTCTCACAAGTACTTTAGCACAGGGAGAGGCTGACAGTACCATATGGAGTGTGTAAAGTATCCCTAAAAAAAGTGAGAACTAAACAACTATTACGGTTTTATAGCAGTCCATTTTCTCCTGACTTACTGTAGCCCCAAAATAACTCATTCAAGACACTTTTTACCTTGGCAAAAAAGTTTGTTTGTTTTCAAGACCGCTCACACTGTCTTTCTCAAACAGAAACACTGGGTGGAAATAAAACTATTATTTCTGGTTCCATTTAATCTTTGTTTTTAGAAAAACTGGACTCTTTTTTTTTTTCCTCCCACAAACCTGTCCTTTACTTTGTTTTGTTTTTTAGGCAAACAGTTTGAGACACTCTAAGTGACGATGCAACTTAAAAGTATATCTGGAAAGGGGGTCTATTAGATATGATACAAAACAACAAAAACATGCCCATTCATAAGGTGATTTACTTGTGAAAGAAGGAAATTAATTGAAGAGTGATAGAATTTCAGTGTTCAGCCCTGGAGCATTAATACAGGTGAATATCACAAATAATTACACTTATTTGGTTACCAAGGAGGTGTGGCAGTATCAAGTTGCTATGGAAATGTTTGGTCTGTGCTTAGAGATTCCAGCACAGCTAATTCAATCTTTTCTAGTTGCCCCACTTTAGCCAGATACAAATCAAAACAGAGAAAACATACCAATGCTATTTGTGGGATACAAATCAGGATTTTTGGAAAAGGACACATACAAACCATGAAAGTGAAATGCATTTGATTTCTGGAGCACATGTGAGTTCTGTGAAGCCTCCATCCGTGTATCCACAGTATTTCATGGAATGAAATAGTAGTGTTCACCCTGACAGAAAGAAAGATAAGACTCATTAATGCACGCATAATTATGGTGATCAAGTTGCCATGAATCAACTGTCACCTCATCAGTCCTCAGCAAATCTCCATGTACAATTTCTTTCATGTATGTTGTTGTTAAAGAATATAAACTTCTCTCCGTAATGCAATTCTCTCATTTCTTTGGGTTTACTTTCTGAAGCATACTGTAATATTATATGTATATATATAGTGAGCAGATATTGAATGATGACATCATGTGCTATGACAACTGTATATATAATATGATGTGTGCAATAGTCTAGTGTTATAGTGAATTTTCTTTGTCATAAATTTTGAAAATGTGGAGAATACTGACTTGGCTTAATATTATGGCCTTAGCTCTTGAAAGTAGCATGAAGTTTGTATTCTCTATGATTTAATGAAGAACATATTACCGTAATGTTTAACTCGGAGCAGAATAGCCCGTTCTCACTGAGCATTCAACCATCCCATCTAAATGAATTGTTAAAAGTTTCTGCATTGTTGTGCGAACTAATGAACTTGTAGCAGATGATGCGTGTCGAGACAATGAATACTATATTTTGTTCTTGTATAACTAAGACAAAATAAAGGACTTGAAGCAGATGTTAAGTGTGGAAATAATGAAAATTACATAGCCAGCTTCAGAGAGTGAGAGTAGATTCTTAGCTGGGATGAAATTCTGGATTAGTTCAAGTTTGTTGAAGTTTGACAACAGACTACTACTAGAAAATATTTCGTTCTTTCTGACTATTGTCTATGCTTGGGTGATTTTTTTGTCTGAAAGTGAGAAAAGTTCTATATTACCTTCCTCCAAATATGAAATTAGCATGTGTTATGCTGTTTATACTGGTTACAAGTGGTATGTTGATAATATTGGTGCCCAGGCAAACCTGTTTGCAATGACCAAGTATTCTTGAAAAGGGGATTATGACAACAGGATCACAGTCAATGGGTTTGAGTAATAAATCTACTGGAGAAAAATGAAATTATTATTCCATTAAATTTTTAATAATTTCATTGTTGCCTTTAATTCTTGCCTTTCATTGGAATTGGGAGGAGAGTGTTCTGTGGCTTTGGGGTTCACACACAGGACTTAGGGGATGCCAAGTCGGTTGTGCTTGGAGTAAGTGGCGAGTGTCTGTGAAATGATCCCTGGTGTTGCAGAATTAGCTCCAGACTAGAAAACGGGACTGAGCATCAATTCTGAGTTCAGAACTTTTCTTCATCACTGTGTTGCTTCCACAGCAGCACACCAGCGTTTTCTAGCTGCTTTATGTCTTTCTTGGTACCTTAGATGACTATCTCCTATTGTAGTTATCTTTTTCACTGAGCCATTTTTATTCCTGATTCTCTTTTGGTGCTTCTCCTAAGGTCCTTGACTATCTACTGCTGTTTTCTTAAAGAAGTAAAACAAACATGAGGTGTTTGTTCAAAGATTACATGAAGAAGAAACTTCACAGCCTGAGATTTACATAATAATGAAATAGGCTGGAAGAAATAGGTGAATGACAAGGATAGGATATACGCTGCGGGATAATGTAAGCACAGCACAACTCTGCTGGGGATTGGGACCAGTGTTGATCAAAGTGAATAGGTAAGGTGACAGTGGTATGTGTCATTAAATAAATATGACCTTAGCCTACTACTAGAGTTTCCTATTTTATTCTAGTACCTACTCCTGAGACTCTTGATCACAATTCAAACTCCAGTGTTCTGCAGCTGAGGAAAAAATAAACATCTGAACTGAGAGTGCAGATTCGCTCTCAATGTGTTTTTGGGGTTCCTCTGAAGGTTCAAATACTCATGCAGGCTTGGCAAAGCTTGCGAGCTTAATGTGGGCTAGTACTTTATTTCTGTTAGAAACTCTGGGAAGTACAGTTGCATCACAGACTATCTGTGGCTTAGTTTGAAGGCAGTAGTGGCTGACTTTATGTAAAAAGCATAGTGGAAAGGGGAATGAGTCATCCAATGTCCCCAAACTGTTGAGATCTGCAAAACTCAAATCCCCAGGCCAAGTGTCAGGATCCTAGCTGTCTCTGCAAGCAGATGTTCCTGAATCAATTTGTCATTTGCTACAAAAAAAAGTGGATTTTGAATCTAGAGAAACTGATGAATATATAAAAGCTATATAGCTGTGGGAAATATTTTTCTTTTCTGAGAACAGAAACCTGATTAATGTGTTCCTGAGCAGATAATAGAAATATAAACAAAACCTTAAAAGAAAACTTATTCACTGAGAGTTTTGGTGAGAAAGGAAAATAGTGCATGTAAGATTTTATGAAAATGTTAGCAGTATCCAAATATTAATTTGTAATCTGATATTTGAAAAGTAGTTGAGATAGAAGATAGACAGGTTCAGATTGTTTACTGAAAATACTTTCCTCTAATTAATCATGGAGTTGATTAGAATCTGTGGAAGTTGTCAGCTAGGAAGTGTTAAACCTGAAGCATTTATGGTCAAAATTAAAAAAACAAACAAACAAAAAACCTCATACTCTCCTTGGTGCAAAGAGGCATCTCAGTGCTGTGCTTGGTGCTTATAAATTGAAGTCATGGTTTGGGGGAGGAAAGGGAGGCAGGGAGGGGAAAGAGGAAGGGAATGGGAAGCTATCTTTGTTTCTTAAAACACTCAGAAGGTGTGAAAAGAACTACATTTCAGTGGATTGGTGAGACTTGGCCAGAGAGATCAACAACAGCTGAAAGTGTTCACTCTGGTCTCAGTCAAAGTGTCTGGATGCCAGCATTCGAAAGTAATTTCTTTCTCTTGACGTAGAGAAGTAGGTATGTGACAATCTGTCAATAGAAAGCCTGTGGAAAGCAAACTGTCTGGGCTGGTATATATTATCACAAAAGAGCATGTTTAATAAAAAATGCATGAAGTTGCAAAACACAGAAATTAACACTTTATCCTCTTGTTTTTAGCAGATCATGTAAAATGCTCTATGGAGTATCTGAGGGTATAGCAATAGCAGAAAAGCGTGATTTTTACTCCCATTATTCAGTAGTAGATAGTGATTAAAGTTGAGCAATAATAGCAATTTTTGTTGACTACTCTTTGAGTCGAACCTGAAGAGGAAAGCACCAGAAGGCTGCTAGAGTCTTAACCTAACACAGAAGAAAAAATTTGCTTTCTAGCAAACAGAAAAAGATGAAAAACCCTCAGATTCCTGAAAAGCTGAGGGACAGCTGATGTTGGTGAAAGGATAGAGGGTTGCCTGTGTCAGAAGGATGCAACATTGAAATTGGGAAAGGGCCAAGCTCATTTCTTTAACAAATACATTTGCGTAGCATGTTCTCTACATTTTAGTTTCATCCGTTTTTCTTATCTGTTATAATGCCACATTTAAACTTTGCAATCTAAATAAAAAATGTTCTTTGCAGCTTATATGAGAGAGTATCTTGGGTACAGTGGGAAAATGAAATCATGCGGACTATTTTACTGGTGAGTGGAATATTCTATGCCATGCGCTAAGTGGCAGTGGTGTACATAGCTGTGGGAGGGGAGATGTAAGGATAGGAAAAAAAATTGCATGCTGCAGTATCCATCCAATTGTGTTTTGTATTTTCTGTAAGAAATAGTGGCTACTGGAAGGACTAGACCTTCTGAAAGAACAAAGATGATGTTCTGTTTTCTGTGGGGAATGCTAAAAGTTAACATGCAAAACAAAATACTATGTATGTTGCAATAAATGCTGATACACTATAATAAAGAAGACATATTGCTAACATTTATATCAGCCTAGGGAATTTTAAACCTCACAACCAGCATCATACTTGAATTGATACTGGTTCATTAATGTGTTCTAGTGCCATCTAGTTTACCTCCATGGAAAATTGCACTTTCTCATTGGCAGTAGTAAGCAGTAAATCATATGAGAAATAATATAAAAGGCAGATTATTTTGTTTTCTTATGCTAAAGGACTCTTACCACTTTCTGAAGCATGTGGACACATACAGGATGCAGGACTAGACGGTCTGATCTGGCCTGATGGTTCTTCTATTAGATAGACCTCTCATAGCAACGCAGACATGAGGGGGGCACAGGGAATAATCCTGAAGCTCCCCACAGGTACTCTATGGCAGGGGTCATACCTAGTTTCTCAGTTCACAGATAGGCTACCATGACTTTTGTATTGGCCAGAAGAGCAGGGAACAGCCAGGGAGAAATAAGAGTTTGTTTGCAATCGGGAAAAATATAAATGATCTTTGAGGGTGTGTTTTTTTGTTGTTGTTGTTTTTTTGTGTGTGTGTGCACGCGTGTATGTTAATCAAAGACTTAAGTTCTAACAAAAAGGAGGTCAAGATGGTTAGTTGGGGAGTGTAAGCAAGAGTGGCAGCCTGTCCTAATCTGTGAGCTGATATCCTCCATAGTATTTCTCAAATCCAATCCTCTGTGCCTCTTTCTGAAGCAGCTACTTCAGTTAGTACGGGTGAATGACTAGGTTTCAACTAGCTGATTTTTGCATTTGTAGAAATCTGAAGGTGTACTTAAAAATGGATGCCAAAAAGACTGTTTTTAGGCTGTTTGGGGAGAAATTTTTAAGATGGTGGTAGAAATGTGAAAATAAGGAGAGAGAGAGAATGAAAGACAGCTTGCCCCTGAAAGAGTTGTCAGACTATTATAGTAGAATTGAGAAAAATTCTGATCTAGGAAAGAAGTTGTAAGTAGCATCTGTTGTGCATTTCAAAATGAAGAACAGAAGATAAGCTGTTTCGATAGCTACATTATAACTTACTGATACCAACTACTGTTGATACCAACTACTGTTGGTAGTACTAATGACTACTATTGCTGATAGCTCATGAAATAAGGTCAAATTAAAGAAAATATAAAGACTTTTAAAAAATCCTCTGAGTAGAAGCAGAATTCTAAAACAGCATTTTAAAAGAAAACTGAATAAATTATTTCAAACCGCCCCCACCATCTGTTGGCTTTGGAAGCAGAATAAAGCAAATTTCAAAAAATCCCAAATATTTTTTGAAAAACAGACTCTTTGACTTCTGATGCAAACCAGCAAGTCTTGCATCTTTTGTAAGACAATTAACTCTTTAATACCTGGAATTAATACAATACTTTTCAAAATATGTTTTTGTAAGAACATATGGGGGTGATTAAATGGTGGCTTATTGTTCAGTCCCCTTACACCAAATACCATTGTTTGATTTCCATTTAGTAATATTGGAGCTGTTGTGTTTGTATGTATTCAAATTTTAATTACAATCATTTCCCATGTCTGATATTTTCTTTCATTTTTAATACATCTGATTAGCACCTCAGGGCCTCCTACATCACGTTCACCGTACAAATGAAGCTAAAATTCTTCAAGGGTTGCAGTATTCATTTTTTGATTGTTTAGGGAGTTGGTTCTTTTTCAGTGCATTCATTAGCATTTATTACTTTAAACTTTTATTGAACATTTTTCTTCTGTACGATAGCGAAAGGTACACAGGTTCAAACCCTGTGCAGGGCTGCATACTGTCTGTTCCAGAGCTCTGCTTTAGAAAATACGTGCTTCTCAGTATCTGAGTTGCTGACTTATGAGCTAATAGGTGACTAATATCTAGGATTTCTAAAGGTTATTGTTCTGTATGCCTCTTTCTAGATGCCAAACTTATGTTACGTTGCAAGGCATGTAGATTTTCAAAAAATCTAGACCCTTGGAATATCAAGCTGTGAGGGTATAATCTGAAAGGGGTGATTTAGAGTTCCATGTTCATAGCCTGATGTATTAAGTGATATGGTCATTAATTTTAGCAGTATCAGTACATGGGCCCATCACTGTCATTGCTTGGGGAAGACACGTTACGTGTTCTGCAGCTTCCAAGGAAAACCTTTAGAAGAGGGACAAATAAACAACTATCCAGGGGCTAATCCCTTGGCAATCTCTAAACTCAACTAAATGACTCAGAGTAATTGGGCTCTCCAAACAAATGTATCACTTATCATTTTAGAAAATCTTGGGTGTGTTGCCTCCATACAGTTGGTGTTTATATACCTTTCCATATGTATTTGTGCTGTAGATCTCAGGAGAGGTCAGTGCTTTGGGGCTGTGTTTAGAGCCAGATATTACCTGTCTAAAAATGTCTGTCTCAGGCATTGGTCCTTGTGGTTAACATTGGAAGGAGAAACTCAGGCTTTGGTGACTTAGCCTGCTCAGTATATCTCCATATTCTGCTTTCCCAGGATGTAGCTGCATGAGCCTGGCTCATTACTGGTCCTATTATTTTAGGTCTTTGAACACTAAACAGTTCATCTCTACTCTAATCTTTCCAGAAAAGAGATTTTGCAATGTTTTCCTGTCTCATACAACCAAAATCTGTGAGTACTAGAGAGATTCTTCAGATAATGCTTGTAATTTGATATGCTTATCTGATTAGGTAGATTCAGGCCAAGGAGCAAACAAGCAATTTTTTTCTATTAAAAGACATTAGAAAACTAAGAAAACTCATATTATTATCAATTTTGAAAGCGTTAACTCATTCTTAAGACCACTTTTAATTGTTGTATTAAAGAGTAGCCGAGAAAGGCAGTAGCAAACTGAATGGCCAAAATTTTGTCAGTGGGCTTCATCTGAGCACGCTACTTGGTATATATTTAGTACTAAAAATTCAGAACAATGGTAATGAAATAAAAAAGACTTTGTTTATGCAGTAGGTGTTCCATGAAATACTATTAAAAGAATATTTTAAGTTATAACCTTTCATAAAAATGGCCAGAATCATTTATACTAGTGTGGATAAAATTGGTTTTAAAAAAAATAAATGGTTCTTTATCAGTAATACCTTTCAACTGAATATCTTTCAACTTAACCCCATCCCCCTGCCCCCAAGTCCTATCAAATAAGTATGTTATCTGGTAGCCATCTGTTTAGCAAATATCTGATGAAAAGCACTGATCAGGAACAGTTTATTCTAAAAAGCTAGAAAACATTGCTTACACTCCTCCTTGTGGAGGCTGTCAGTTACCATAAATCAGGAAGACATATCATGAGCTGAAAAAAAGTCCTCTAGCACATATCTTATGAACTGAATCAGGAACAAAGAAATGCCCTCTTTATGCATCCTTTCACTGCAGAGCATGTCAGCAGCTGGAAAAATGCCGAGTTTGTGAATAAAATCAAAAACCCAAAGAAACAATCTTTCAATAAAGAACCAAGGAGACAGCTTTTACAAAGCACAGGGATATGCAGTATAGGGAGATAGTAAATGAAAGCGTAAGTTTGTCCAAATTAAGGTATTTTCTATTTTATGGTCCAGTTCTTCAGCACTCTGCACTGCCCACCTCTCCCTATCCTCCTCCTTCCCCTTCTCTCTGTTTTAACAGCTTACTATACAAAGTCAAAAATTTTTAGTGAGCAGTGTTACAGCTTTTTTTGTCACATTGCCACACTTTATATTTTGTTACTTTTTTTATTAACAACAACTTTTCTGCTGAATCATATACCATTACCATAAATTAGGTGTTTGCAGTTGCTGTTGGTTAAAATTTCTGCTCAAGGCTCTGCTAGAATTTCACTAGGCATTTTTTGTAGTGTTTTCTGCTATTTGGAGTTTTTATTGTTTTTGCTTTCTGTGTATATGGAATGAGGGTCACTTTCAAATCAGATCTTTTGTACTGTGTCAAAATGCTGGAGAATCATAAAAAAAACACTTTCAAGCAGGCAGAAGATTTTGGCCTGATACATGCATTGTAATATAGTTGGCCATAAAACAACATCCAGAGATTCCTGTTGAAGTCCTAGTCCAGAAGCTGAGCTGAAAACAAATCTTGGGGTGGGAAAAGTACACTTAAGGCAAGGCCCTAGCATACAGGCCTAAAAAAGCCACTCTAATGTAATCAGGTGAGCAAGAAGTTAGCTTAGAGCGATCTCAGTCCTGTTTACTGTAACTGTGGGATTGCTACTGGATCATACCCCACATTTGTTGATATTCTGTTTCTTAAAGATGAGATGTTTAAGATGCTAAGGCCAGACGATTTAAGTACATAGCTGTCGGAGTGGGAGACGGACCCGGAGTAACGATGAGTCTCAATGTGAGTATGATCGTTCTCCCTTTATTCAAGCTTTTACAGAGTATATATAGACAGGCGATAGAGCATGTGCTAGCAACAGCTATATGATTGGTTTACAGTCTCTGTTCACGCGCCTAAAGCGGATATATGATTGGTGCAAGGTTGCTGTTCATGTGGAGGGGTCTGTCGGCCCCCTCCTTGACTTGTTTACCACTACTTGCCTTCCCCCGTCTGTAACGGTCTAGGAATGTTCAAGGACAGCTCGCATACACGTGAGGCCCTCCCTTCATCATGAAGGCAGGATTGCTCACTTCTAAGAGATCATGCCCTCTCTCACTTAACCATTCTTCCACACATAGCACCTGAAAATAGAATCAGATTTTCCAGAAATCTTTAAAGGGAGAAAATGAAAGGTTCAAGCTTTGAAAAAGTGCTCAAGACATCTACTGTTAGGATGCTTAATGACAATGTACTGAGCTTGCTTGATAATCTGCTGATTTATTTAGGTGCTAAAATGAGAGCTAAACTCCTTTTGAAAATCTGGCCCTAATACCAGCACTGAGAGAGCTACTTATGTATTTAAAAAGGCTTAAAAGTCTAAAAATAGAAAGTTGGAGGTTTTTTTGAAGGAAAGTGGTAGAAACCATGTTATTTGCCTCTGAGTGATGTGCTGTGCTTAGCTCTAAAGGGGAGGGGAAAAATGGCTGGAGATGCAGGAGCTCCAGTGCCTGTGCAGTGTCACGGCCGCAGCAGGTTGTCTCCCTGGGCTCCTCTTCAGGTCAATGTTAGGAATTTCCCCTTTGCAGGTTTAGTCCTGTGCTACCACACCTCATTAGATATTTGTGCTTATTCTTTTGGCAGAACATTTAGCACTGGAGAATATGCATTATTTGCTGGTTTGCTTCAATGAGGTTGTTCAGATTGTTGTAAAGCTGCTGAAATGTCTTCTGGTTGGTCGCACCTGCATATCTCCTGGGGTAATTATGTTGCAATTAAACTTGATGAAGAATGAAAGAGGAATTATATGGAATTTGTTATTAAAAGCTATTTTAAGTGAGAAGTCATCCAAGGCCTTTAGCTATCAAATATCTGCTCACAAACTAATTTTTTTTAAACAATTCCTTGTAAATATTGTCAGCCAGATTCTTTTTATTTTTTTAATATTTTTTTCTGTTGTTTAACAGTGTTCATTTAGCATAGTTACTTCTAATTTACACTGTACTGAGAGACAAATCTAGCCTGGTAATTGTCATAGTAGTCTCAGCTACACCTGCAAGAACAGTGACACAACCTTCTGAATTTGTTATATATTTAGTATGTCTGGCAAGGCCTCTCTAGAGAAACCTGCCTTGTAGTCTGTATTTTTTTTTTTCCTGTTTACTAAAACCAATGCTATGGTAGAGCAAAGTAAATACTGGTTGGTTATCTAAGGCAAAATTGTTGTCCTCTGCAAGGACTGCACTTCAAATGTGAGAATGTACTCATACCTTCTTGACCACAAAGTGCATTGAAGGCAGGGCAGAGAGGGGGGGAAGCACATGCTAATTTTAAACTTTAACTCATCTTTACAAAAGAAGGAAAAATGGATGAAAAATGGCAGAGCTGACTGGAGAACAAGTTCTGATTTGTGGAAGATTTTGAAATTTTCAAATGTATTTGCTTTGAGTCACCCAAATATTTTGTAACTCTGGGCAAGGAAATACTGTTCTGATTTGCAGCTGTTTTGCGGGCAGCCTGCCTGGGAGCTGTGGGTGTCTGACATGCCATGCTTAGTTTTCCAGGTCATCGGAGCTTTCAGCCCACCAGGTGAGCTGCCAGGAGCTAAACAAGCAAGCTAGTGAGAAGGCAGGAAGGTTTCTCACAGAAACATGGTTTGGCAGGTGTATCTGGAAACCTTGCCTCGATTCCATTGAACATTGTCAAAATTGAACTGTTTCATGTGGCATTTCAGTTTAAATGAGTCAGCAAATGCCATGGAATTATGTATTTATTTTGCAGCCCTCAATTTTATTTTCATTTTGGACTGAGGAGGGGTGTAGTGAGACAGTAGTTACAGTAGTGATGCAGCCACTAGGTCTGGACAGAGTCACTTAGGTTTATGGATTAGCTTTATTTGTTGTAGAAGTGGCTCAGGTAAAGTACTTGCTATTTACATGTTGTGCTTTGTACAGCATATAGATAGAGGTATGGTAGCAAAATAATTCTTCATGTGTATGTTGTTTGATGCATCCTAATTTTTACAATAAAACTGCATCTCTGGTAGTACTGAGTTCAAAGTAATTGGTACAGACACATGGAAGAAAAGACCACAATTCTCTTTGTTAGGTGATGCTCAAGACTTTGCAAACTCATTAATTACTGAAAGGAAAGCTGAAACTTGGAACTGAATGTTAGGAGCCTGAAGACCTTTTACCTCTCATGCAACCTCTTCTTCTAGATGAACTTTTGAATTCTTCTACCCAACTAATGAGTAGATGCTTTAAAAGCTGATGGGATAATGGAAAAAAAAAAAAACATAGAGGACAGGAAAGCAGGCTTAAGGAAACCGACTATACTGGTGATGTTACTGGAGATGAATGGAATTATAAAGACAGAGCTGGGTATTTGCTTCTTCAGAAATATTTGCTTTAAAACTTCAGGATTCTAAGAAGTAGTGTCAGACGAAATAAAAATGACTGAGTCAACATGGTATGGTCAAATGCAAATGAACAGAGAAGTAAATGATCAAGTTACACATGTTAGCTCCATGCCCCTTGTTATTAATCACTGTACAAATCTGAATGTGTATTTTGCATTAGAATAGCTCATTAATGAGTGGCTAGATGGCACAGAGTGGATTTGGAGAGGGCAGTGAGACATTTGCCGTTTCTGATAAGACTGTAAATCCAGCCTGCATGCCTAGGTATTATAACCAGGTATTTCTATAGACTGCTGAGCAAACATTTAAAAGGCAGATCATGAGAAGAATATGTGGGTAGATATCTTTCAGTAAGCTAAGCCTGAAAAATAGATCAGCAGTAGAGACTAAGGGTGTTTTGGGTTTTTTTTTTAATCATCACATACACAGACTTGGGAGTTTTATAAAGCATTGATGGGGCTGTGCTAATGATGATTGCATTCAGTAAATAAAGGAAAAATTAATTCACTCAGCTGTTTCAAGACCTTTTGCTAATACTAGAATATATTTACACATTTTAGAAAGATTAAAGCTATAAAAAGAAAGTTAATCAGTTTGTATTAATCATAGTTGGAGAGAAACTCCATTGACAATTATAAGAATGAAAATCTGGCATTGCAATCCATAATTGGTATGGTTTAACTTACTTTACAGAGTCTGCCTTTGATTTAACATATCAGTTAATTAGGTAAAATAATTACAGTTTTGTGTTAAATAGATATTCTAGACATATGGTAGATATGAAGATGAGTAACCATGCTGCAGGCAATATTGCTGCTCAGTGCTGCTACGAGATACGACGTTAGTCAGTTACTTCACTTTACTGGCCCCACGTGTATGGTCATTATTCAATCAGTTTTTCCCTTCAAGCTTGTAGAAATCTTGTCTCATCAACTACTACAGGATTATACAGTGCACTTTATTCTCCACAATATAAAAGTAAATATGCAAGAACTAAGCTACAGTCAAGTGTATAAAAAGAGTAATTTTTTTGTTTTGGTCTTAACAACATTAATTGATTAAACAGGAACAGACCTTTGGAAAAAAAATACAGATTTATTAACATCACCACATGGTACACACAATAGTATATTGCTGAGAAGGAGCAGCATTAGGAAAATATCTATTCCTGTTGGGCTGCATAGGTTTGAATGCAGAAAATTAGGGGAGCACATACCTGCAAGATTAGAGTAGCTCAACATTTTAAAAGAGAGTATCAACTCCTGATGCCACATTTCCATGCTGTGTCAAAAAGGAAAGCTCTGCTTTCTTTTAAAGCTTTCTTTGCTGCCTAAGCCTCATTGAATAATGGGCTATCAGGATCTAATCTTCCCAGAATAAAATCTTAGCCCTGTTGGTGTGTGTTGCAAAGCAACCACTCCTTAGAAGGGCCATTGCTTCTTCTGCCCAGATTTTCAGCAGCATTAAGACTAATATATCATTTCTACAGCATTTCCCAAGCCATTTCAACATCAGAAACGATTACTTCCAATTTGTACATGGTACAGGACAAAGGGGGGCAGTCCAGCCTTCATGTGAAGCATGCTGGTGCAGGGGTGGCTGCTCTGAGAGGTGCGCCAGCCCCACTTAGCCATTGCTTTTCCTCTTGGGATACGTTTTCCCTGTTGTTTCTTTTCATTCTTGGCTGAGTTGCCAAGATAGATAGCTGTGTCTCCTATCTCAACGCCCTGAGCAGAGTTGTCATATGCCTCATTCTTGGTGTTTCCTTCAAAGATCACATTCCCAGATCAACTGGGAGTAGATTTGTGTCTGGACAAAAGATTCCCCCCTACCCGTTTCTTTTTAAATATTGTCCTTATATTCATAACTCTTTAGTACTGAAGAAATGAGTACAGCCTGTGCAAATGTGACGAGTTGGTGGTTTGTGGTAAATGTGTTAAATATTCTTTGTGGTAAGTAAACGAGCACTTGGCTTATAGCACTGATGAGAATATATTTAGTACGGTCATGCTTCTCATGCTTTTTTTTTTTTTAATCTGTGTGCTGGGGGTTATATATTTAACAAGCTTGCATTACTCTGTATCTAGTTCTAGTCCCCTTTCTTCTGATCAAGAGCAATAACTGCATAGAGCATTGTTTTTATTAAGATGAATTCTGTCCCCCAAGACATCGTGTATGCAACTTCTGTAGATCTTATGACTTCTCAACCTGTCAAATTCTTTGCAAACACTTGGAATTTAAATCTGATAAGCACACCAGGATAGCTCAAACTTTTATATAGAGCCCAGAAGTGTTTATTTCAACAGGAAAATGTACATCTTTGGTGGCTTTATGCTAATAGTACAAAGCATCTGGGCACACTGTATAGATTTACTAACCCAGAGGTCTTGAGAGCTGAGTCCTCCAGTGTATTCGGGTGTCTACTGTAATAATTTTTATCTACATTACTGCACAAATGTGTTTTACATAGAACAGTAGGTGACTTCTTTTTACTACATGAAAAGAGGTAAAGGAATGTATGTTCTAGTCCAGCTAAGAAAGAAAAGAAAGTCTTTTGTCTGGAATCTCTTCCAAGGCAGCAGCAATCATTAGTTATTTTAAGAGAGGTGATTCATGGAATAGCTCAACAGAATAACAATTTCATTAGTACTGGAAATTGTTTGTAGTGGTATCAGGAGAGTGTGCTTTATTTTAGATACATATGACAAATACAAATTAAAATCTTGTGCTTTCTTAATTCACACTTTTAGTAAAAGAATCTCAAAGAACGGAAGAAAAAAATCAATGTAATTGTCATGGTATAAAGGAGGCTGGAAATTTATTTGATTTTAAATAAGAAGAGGACTTTCTGTATTGTCAGTACTTCATAAGGTTCTATTTGACTGAAGTTCTTTTTGTTTTCTCCCCCAGTTGAAGCTTAAATGATGTTATGTTTAATGTAATATGTTTTTTAAAAAGTCATTTTCTTCATTGCCTAGTAATTACTACTGGTGATAACTGCTTAAAATAAAAATGATAACTGATCAAAAATACAGGTCAAAGTGTCTAAATTATTTTATTTTAAACATAAGTGTTCACATTTTAAGGATTTTTTTTCGTGATTATGAGGACGAGGCTCTTATTAAAAAAAAAATGAAATATGGGCATTCTGTCACAATTATATGATTTCAAGATCTGGGACTTAAAAGCATATCAATTAGTGCAAGACTCTTGATGAAACTGGGATAGCTGAGAAATGTGAATTGGATTCTTATGGTATTGTCTAGCACAATCTGGATTTGTCTGTTCAAATTTGGTACCTTGCAAAATGCCAGCACAGCCTGGTAAACTGCAAAGAATTATTTCATGTGAAGCTTTATCTTCATGATTCATAACAAGAAATTAATGTGCTTGAATGCACTTTTAACCTTAATTTGTTCTGCATTATAATATAATGAAATTCTAAGAATTAGTATTAGAATTTTCCTGGTTTCCCCCTCCCCTAATAGAAAGTGAGGTTTCTGCACTGGGGAACTAAACTTAAAATCTTTGATTTTCCTCTTGATGAGATGTAAACAATATATTTTATTTTGGATCAAATCATCTCAAATGAAACAATTCATTGAGCTAAATCAAGACGTGTTTCATTATGAATCTGTCTGATGCTAATTAGGGCCTGTCTAGTGAAGAGGCACCAAACTGCCTCACGGGGGTTGTTTAGGTGTGTCATGCCCTCCTTTCTTCTGCTTTTCCTGACTGGCCTACATTTCTTTCGCATGCTGCAGTCTCTCCATTGGCTAAGCACGGTAGGAGATGAGGAAAGCTCCCGTTCTGATGCGTGCCCCCGAGCGAGCAGGTCTCCATGGAAGGAACTCAGCAAAGTGCTGACCATGGAGGGCAATACATTTTGAAAGCCAGTATCCACGCTCAAGAAAGCAGAATTTCAAGTTCAGGTTCTTTTAGATCCTAAGTTCTAGTTTCTGATTCAGATTTACGGTGTGAACACTCCCATTGCATGCAAGGGCAGATGTGAAGCAGTTGCTGTTATGTGCTTAATTAAAACAGTGACTGGTTGGATGATTTAACATGTGCCTCACTACAGCAATGATCTTACTCGACATGTTTTAACTCGCAACTTCTGTTGATTTTGATGGATTTACTTCCTGTTGGCCTCACAGGATCAAAAGTTAGATCTGTGATCCTCAGTCTTTGCATCCTCACTTTGAACAGTTAGGCCTTGACTAAATACCTCGGGGTGAGGGAAATATTTAGATCTTTTCATGGTTCTTTAGATTTTGTAGTTTTAGATTTGTGATTAAATTTATTACTTTAGAGACTTTGAAAACTTATGAAAAAAATACTCTAATTCTTTTTTCTTTGTGAAGGCTTTCTTCAGCCCCACAGAAGAATGCCATCTGAGGTGGCAGCTGAAAGGTTGATACAGTTTTGTAGGCCTTGAAGTGTGCTGGGTTGAAGTCTCCATGTGGGAAACAGGGACTGCTCAGCTACATTTGATTTAGTTGTAGTTGTGCTTCTTCCAACAACAGATAAACAGTGGTTCGCTCTGTGGGAAAGAAGGAATTGTTGAACTGAAATCTGATTATAGCTGCGGTATTTGTTTTCATGTTGATGAAGGGATCAAGGTTGACTTGAAACCAAACATCATAAAGTGCCTCGATGCTTCGGATGCCTGTGCCTGGGAGGAATGTCAGTTTTCAAAGTTTTAAATCTCTGTCCTTTTTTTTTTTTCCCCTCCTTCTAATTTGTCATAAATTAGAAAACTGCAGTGAAGATAATCACTGTATATCGTATCAAGCAAAGGAGGGGAAAGTGTGAAGAGAAGCATGTGCCAGATGATTTGATGTGCAAGGAGATCCAGTGGCCAGATGGGAATGTTTAAATAATGAATGGCTTGGGTGAAGCAGAAGAGAAGAAGATATACTGTTTAGATATTTATCAGTAGTGAATAGATTGTAGTATTGCAGGATAAAATTATTCACTTCAGTCATTTTATTGAGTAGCAGGGGGTGGTATCCTGAAAATGATGATATACATATTACACGTGGAATTTCTTCAATTATGTGAGTATTGCAAAACTGCCAGGAAAATTTATCAGCCAAATCACAAAATATGCCCAGCCGTTCTTTGCCAAGGTGACTAATAGGAAGAAAACACAGGTGCTTTAGTCACGTACCAGAAATAAATACTAAATGCCCACTCCCTACATTGGTGGGCAAGACAATGTACAAAAAAACTTTAGTGTGACTGTATTGGTGACAGTGCTGTTTTTTTTCTGTGCAGTAACTTCTGATTCTCCATGTAGTTTATAGTTTGAGTACTGGGAAAATAAAGTACAGCAAATAACAGTAGCCTTCATTGTGAGTAAATATAAGAGCTGGGAAAATATTTTGGAAAGAAAGTCTCTGTCAACATTTGTTAGAATTTTTAAGTAGCTTTGCCTTGATCATGCTTGTATTCTTTTGGTTCACTTGCAGAAGTTGAGTTTTCATAGAGAAGGTGTATTCAGAGGAGAATTTCACGGTTGATGGAACAAGTGTGTCCGAGTTTGGCACAGAAGTACTATCTGCAGGGTGAAGATGGTGTAGCACCATCTCTGTACTCATTCAAGTGTGAGCAACTGTGAATACATTGTTTATTTGGGAACCAGCTGTAGCTGAATTGGACTCAAATTTAGAACAAAATTTTTAGATTTTTCTCAGTGGAGTGGATCTGAATTTGTTGAATTTCTTAACTTGGGTAAATTTCTTTAGAATCCTATGTTTCTGAGTCTTGATTTTTTTTCATGCACCAGAACTGAAATTCACCCAAAGTTTTAAAATTAGAAAGCAAAAATAAATCTTTAAGATTGCTGTTAAGCAAAATGTGGCAGTTAACAAATGTTCCCTCATCAGTGAGCTTCAATGTATCCAGCAGCCACAAAATCTAAGGTACTAGTTAAGTTCATAATAATCAGCAAGATGTGACTCATCTGAATAGCAAAATTTCAGTGCTCTTTTTAGGTCATCCTAGAGATTTTAAAAGATGGAGATGAATCCAAAGCACTCTGATGTAAATGAAACAACATCCAAAAAAACCCCCCCAAAATCCACAGAGCCCTGGGGGAAGGGGGGGGAATTCTTTCTTTTCATTGCTTTAAACACCAAATATCTTATTAGCACTGTTCTCTGAACACGACGAATTAAATTACGTGAGAACATATAGCAGCCATGTGTGAGGTCAAAGAACAATATATTCAAATGCAATTTTATCTGAGTTTGCTGCTTTATGTACCAGGTTTCCCTTTCCTTTCCTCCCTCCCCAGAACCTCACAGGGAATTCCAGCAACTAGTGCTGTTTGAGAAGATGTCTGCAACACTGCTTCCCTGCAACACTGCTTCCTTGCTGCCCAGATGAGATTGCTCAAGTGAGATTAAAGATGATGATTTGGAAAAATATCTACATCATTCAGGCCAATCATCAGCAGAAACTGCCCACACTGCTTAGTACGGTTTCAAATCTTTCAGCCACTGAGCTGACAAGATGAATACTGCTCCCAGCTTAGATCAAGCTTTTTTCTTCTCATGATGGCCACAATGCCAGTTGTTGCTAATATTGCAGTGCTTACAAATCTGACTTGGTGAATATGATTGTCTTCATACTTGAAATCCTTAATGTTATTAGAAGGATTTCTCTGATTTATAATCCTTTCTCTCCCCCCCAACATTAATAGATTTTCCTCAGTGTTATGATGCTTTGTTGCTACATTTCAGGTTTTCCATGTGCTTTTATGTCTTAGTAAACTTGTGCATTAGGTATATTTAAAGAAAACAAACATTCAGCAAAGCTACTTATTTTTAGGTGTATATTTTAATGTGTCAGCTGCATTGACTCCCTAGGAATATAAAAGCTAGTCCTTCTCAAAGGGAAGAGAGATTCAGACACTAAATCTTTAGTAATTTAGAAGTGTAAGTGGTTTTCTATAGTTAAATTTTAACAGAGAACTTTGTTCACTCAGGCATTAGAGGGCCAAAATTGGAAACTCCGAGTATATAAAGACAATGACAGAGATGATGTTGTGGTTAATTTAAATGGAGACATATGAGAACAAGATAGTGAAAAGAAATCACTGAAATACTGGCAAAATACCTCTTAGCATATTAAAAATAGGGAAAATTTGTGTATATTATGGATAAGCAGCACACTTTTTTGAAAGAGCAAAAGTTTGCATTTTGGACACTATGAAATGAGATTTGAAAAGATTTGAGACCAGTAAGCTCAGGCCATAAAATAAATTAATGAGATAAGAGATTAAGGGGTGATCATACAAAGAGTCTAAATGAAGAGTAGAGTTTCTAACTAGGCCAAATATTCACATTGGGACATTTAAACTATGGACCAGTTTTGAAGCTCAGAGTAGATGCAAGGAGTGGAGGAAAGGTATTCTAATAGTATAGGGGCTCATCTCTCACCTGGGACATTTCTGTTTCCAAACTAGTTTGGTTAAAATTTATAGGAGACTATCTTGGGACATGTAAAGCATTACAGATCTCCACTTGATGTGGATGGAGAATAGCATTGTTAATCATTTCAGAAGTAATCTTTGCAGTATATCAAGTATAGTATTTTCCAAACTAGTTGGAAACATCCTTGATTGAAGGATTTTCAGTCAAGATCTTTATTTTTCATATAATTAAATTAAATATGTTTGCTATTCTTTGGAACAGATATTCCTTATTTTAGTATAAACTTGAGAAACTGAAAGATATGAACCAACTAAGGTGAAAGAAATTTTCTCTCTAGGGATAGAAAATGTGTCTCAATCAGAGTAAAATAGCTAGGAAAAGTTTATTGTCTCTCTGTAGTCACTATAATTATTTTAATTTCATCAGCAGCTCTCTCATGGCAAGTGCTAACCAACAGCAGTAAAACAGTAGGAATAGGAAATATGTCTAAATGGAAATAAACTTCATGGGAATTGAAAGAATATGTTAATGGAAACCTGCAAGAGCTAAGAGTGGAAATGACTGATTAAAAGGGAAATTTCATGACCCAACACTTTGAAGTGAAAACAGTGTAGGCTTTTTTTGTCACCAGGTTGCTGTTCTGGTATTGACATCATTTTAATAATGAACTTGTACCAACAGTTTTCTGTTCCAGTATCTTCAGGATTTTTCTTCTTTCTGCTGATGCACAAAATACCATGATGAAATGAGTACACCTCTAAATACCTTCCATTCCAGATTTTTGTAATTATTATTTCTGCCTTGTCTACCTGGGAGTCCTTTTGTCACATGCAAATTAGGTCAGAACAAGAAATATGAAATAGAATTAAAATAAGTGGCTGGAGGAAAATGTATTATAAGTGAATGGTGAAAAGATAGACTAAAAAAAAAATCATAGCTACCGTAAGAATTCAAGTAAAACCTACTGAGACAGTTCTCTTCAAGGAAAGCAAAAGGAGACATTTGTATGAAGATTAAATTGCCCATGAGTACAAGAGTTTTGTGCCTTGAAATTAGTGATGAAAGGAGGGCAAGGAATGCTGCTTGGTATGCAATAACAGTTCAAACAGTCTTCTACATTAATCTTCTGTGTCAGCTAGTTTCCTGATACCACATCTCCAGAGCACTCCTCTGCAGTGTGAAGATATGTACGCAGAAGGAAAACTACAGCTTAGAAAGGAACAGATCAGAAGGAGGGGAAGCACTAAAAATCCAAAAACCCAAAATATCCATATAATAAAAGTAAATGATGCAGAAAGTAATGAAAGGGAAAATCAGACCTTTCTTTGATTTTGAAAAATACTTTCTCTTACTATCTGAGTAAAGTGTTCCCACAAAGTCTGAAGGAAAAAAAATAATATAAGATCGATATTTAATTTCACGGGAGGACATACATAGGCACAGGAAGTCTCTTTTCTTTTAAGACAGTCATGTAAATGCTCTAACTACTAGCACAGAGAACAGGTTGAGACAGCTAGAGATACCCTTATAAATTGTATCCTTGCTCTGAATCAGTCTGTGATAAGGGGCATATTTGAACGATGATCTGACATGTCTTAAGTCCCCTAGCCACTGGCCAAATTCCCCTTTCTTTTTTGTTTCCACCATTGAATACTTAATAAGCATTTACTGTGCTGCAAAATGTGGTAACAAGAATATAATGAAATGATAATCTGGGGGAAAAAAGATTATCTTTTGAATTTTTAGATGATCCTGCTTTTTTAATTCTTCTTGGGTCAGGGGCATGTTGAAAAATCAATTATTAGTATGCTAAGTCCTAACCAAAAACGTGTAATTAGTTGTGGTACTATGACTGAGATTGTACTATGAGTACAAAAAAAAAAAAATTAGTATTCTCTTTGTAGAATATAATCTGTCATAGCTCCACTGGAAAAAAGAGGACATTTGAGCTTGTCTGCACCTCAGGAATTTTGCTCAAATCCAAAGAATACCTCATGAGCTACTGGAAGTCACAGTTGTTGACTGAAAGGTGCTGAGCTGCTGTGTGATTCTTGAGCTAGGCTGAGCCTTGTTCAGCTACATGGCACGATATGTGTGCTGAAACTGTGCATCCAACGTTCGCCATCTGGCAACTTCTGCTTGGGTCTTGCAGAACTGGGCACTTCTTTAGGCAGAAGAAATACGCAAGTAACTCAACACACCATATTCTCTTTTTCGTCCATTCTTCCTGGAACTGGAAGAAAATCTTCTGTGGTTCTCAGCATCTTGCAGAACTCAGCCTTGAATGCAGAATTTGGCTGTTAATGTTGCCTACCTTAAATCTTGTAGAACGTTAGCTAGATAAATATGCTAAACTGGTTAACTGTATATCTACTGAAGCATATCCTGAATACAGGCATTCCTCGTTTTATTGTGCTTCACTTCATTGTGCTTCACAGATACTGCTTTTATATATTTTTATTTATATATATATGTATATAAATTGAAGGTTTATGGCAACCCTGCATTAAGTTTATCAGCACCACTTTTCCAATAGCATGTGCTCACTTCGTGTCTCTGTGTCACATTTTTTGCTTTTTTTTTTTTTTTAGACATAATGCTATTGCACACTTAATAGACTACAGAATGTAAACATAACTTTTATATGCACTGGGAAATCAAAAACAATTCTTGTGGCTTGCTTTATTGTGATATTCGCTTTATGGCGGTGGTCTGGAACCAAACCTGCAATACCTCCGAGGTATACCTACACTCCTCCCAAAAATGTCATTTATAAAATAGAATTGCTTTAAAATACTACAGGCATCTGGTTCTGTAGATCATTGTTCCCCTCTGTTTTTTTGTATGTTAAAAAGTCAATTATTGCAACGTATCTCTGTAGTTTCTGGATCATTATCCATTTTTCCTTAAGCAAAAATATCCTTGTTCAGAGATCACTTAATGTATAATCCAGTTACCCTACATTTGTAATGCTTTCATGAGGTTTGGAGTATCTGTTACCATACCATTAATTATTATTACTCTGTCATAAATTCCCTATTTTACTGCCTTTGATATCTGGTAATGATGATAATGAGTCTATATCAGGACTTCACTGAAGAGGGCACTGAACTTGTGTACAGACCTTAACAGTTAAAGGTAGTCAGAAAACATGGTGATTAGTGTGATATCAGACTTCATGCAGGATAGAAATGTTCTCTAAAATCATGGCATTTGTGGAGGACTTGACTGAAAAGTTGAATGCTACAGCCTAATTTTCCCATGGGGTGCTGAGTGTTTTCTCCTTGGTTGTTGCAGGATGGGCTTTTTGCAGGTGAAGTATAATAGCATGCTTAAGAAATATAGCTGTTATCTTGGAAAGGATGTTTGTTTTCTCTGTATTTTGAAGAATGAGGTAATTTCTAAAATATGTTTTTGTATTTCAGTTAGAAAAATAGTTTATTCTCCTGATGTGTAACCTTCAATTACAGCTATTGTCAAATGAAATAAACCTACTGAGAAGCATAGTTAGTAAACCAAATAGGTTTCAACTGCAGGTGGTATTCTTTTTGGAGCTCATTTTCAAAATAGTCAGCAGTGTTTGTAATTGTGTAAATATAAACAGTGATTGCTGCATTTAATAAGTACAATGTACACATAATAAGCAAACATAATGAATATTTGCTGACTGCATAATCAGATAATTAGAAGTAAAGCTTATATCTACCTGCCTACTTCTTGCAAAACATATTTTACTCAAACATGTTGATCTGAGCCCATATTCCATAACAGCTCCTCAAAATTTTGTAGTACCCTGACATTTCAAATCTCCTCCTTTAACATCTGCCTAATTTATGTGTAGTGAGTAATATGATAAAGTTTGACCTTTTCTCCCTGTTTATGTCAGGTTTGGTCTTTTTTTTTCCATGGGTTGCTTTTCTTTTGTTTTCATAGCAAACACATTAGTATAACAATTCCCTATTTGTGATTCCTTGCGTCAATCATATATTTTTGCTGTTGCGTGACTGGGTAAATTTGTGAGGTCAACGCATTGCCAGACCCATCAGAGGAAGGAATTCACCCTTCTTCACTGCTGTTTGCACACAGGACTAAAGCAAGCCTTAGACCTGGTTTGGAGAAAAGATATGGGAGAGGTTTATTTTACTTTCCTTTTTCTTTGTTCTGGCTTACAAGATGTTCTCCTAAATAACTGAGGTTGCTTTTAGCAGAATTGCTTTCCTGACATGAGGTATGTATTTGCATGTTTAGCTGAATTCAGGCCATGCTCTGATTTCCAATGGAAGTGTTCGTGAAAGAGACTTCATTTTTCTCAGTCCAATGGAAAGTAAGCCCCAAATGTCAGAATCCATGACAAACCTTAACAGTAAGGTTGTTCTCAGAAAGCAGCTGAAAGGGGAAGCAAAGGCAGGTGAAGGTAATTCTCTCAAAATAAGAGTGGTATGCAAAGTTGTATTTTGTATTACCAGTCAGACAGTAACGTTAATAATGCATTTTCATAGTGAGACAATAAAGATACAGAAATAACAGAGAGGAGAAGTAGATAGGAACTGTAATAAAGGAGAGACTATCCAAACCTTTAACTGCAGTGTATCAGAAGGGGTCATGTTAACCTCAGATAGTTCCTCCAGTACCTTTTGAGTAATATTTCATACTTGCTCTTAGAGGAGTTTTGATTTTAAACTTTAAAAAAAACCCTAGCATTAATGAAGTATATACATGCTTCCTATGGGTGGTTTGCTGCTCCAATTTGTCATTTGTTAGTGAATATGAAGAGAAAATACCTGGTGGAGTGCAAAAGCCAGATGTGCTTTTAATTCCTGTTTGTCTTCATCTCTCTGTACCTTGTTTCCCTTTTGTCAGAATGGAAACAAATTAATTATGTTGTTTGTAAAGTGCTTTATGAAATACGGATGACCGGTATTATTGAAGTGATTAGAATTAGTATTGCTATCATTATTATTGATATATTTTTCCTTGCTTCTGTTAGCTAAGAGAACATTTTATTTTGTTTCCGTGTTTAGCACTGAAGACTGAATTATGATGCTTTCTAAAACGGGCAGTCAGCTCCAAGGGTATCTACAAGCTATGGCTCCTCTCCTAAAAGTTATTTGGTATACAGCGTGCTTTTGCTTTTTCCATTTCTGCTCCCTGCAGCACTTTATAGTAGACATTAATTCTCAATTTCTGAGCTCCTTTCAGTTACCCACATACTTCTGATATCTGCCCACTGCTAATGAATATGAATGAAATGAAAAGCAATCACTCATAACTTAAAATAATTATTGTAGCGTCTAATAGAAATGGGCAGGTTTATATAAAATACTGTAAAGTATATTTTTAAGAACCATCCCTGTAATTCTTTGAAGAACAGATGTCAAAATGAGCTGCAGTAATTTCTCTGAGAAAAGAAAATGTATTAAATTAGAGCCATAAAAATCACACAAGAGGCAAATACTTAAATTCTTAAATTAAATTTTATACAGTACTGTGCATATGAATAGAGCGGCTTGAATTATTCATTGTGTATAACTCATTGGCCAAATTTAAGCCTTTTATGTTGAGGCACATCATGATTTTGATAGCTTTATTTGTTGATTATTTATAGAGGCTGAATGAGGACTTTGTAAGAACAAATGTACAGTGCATCTTTGCTCTGAAATATTATTTGGCCAAAATTGTGATATGGAAATCTGTGATGTGTTTTAAAAGTGAATTGTTAATCTCCTTTTTACTTAGAAATAAGAAATTCTTTTTTTTCCCTTTCATATGCATCATAATCAGTAATGGAAAAATTTGCATACTGAACAACAGCACACTCGCATCTACTCTGGGGTAAAAACATTGACACACAGGTGTGAGAAGAAAGAACAGTTTTCAGAGGTAGGTGAAATGCAGAGCAAAAATGGCCAGTGTAATTAACTGGTTTTTGAAAAGAGCAAAATGATAGTGGATTCCCAACGGTTGATAACAGCCAGCTACTTTTTGCATTTTGCTATTCCATGTGAGAAAATTACTGTAGAAAAATGAAATGGTATGTTGTTGCAAGTGGGAATGTATAAGGCCAATGTGAATGTAAACAGTAAATCTCTATTAAAATACTGTCAACACTGTAAACCTGTGTGAGAACCCAACACAGGATCCATTTACTCTCAAACTTTAGCTTGTCCTGATGAAGGCAGATGGAAAACACAAATATATCTCTTTTAATGATGATGTTTATGCTACTTGTCTGCTTTAGTGATAATGCCTTATTTTTTTCTAAGCACAGTATGTAATAGATATGCATGTACAAGTATAAATAATTATAAATAATAATCTAGTAAAATATAATGAAAAGAATCCTCATTATTGCAAGTGTCCCTGATTTGCTATACTTAAAATAATTTAAGAGTTTTGTTTCTTAGTCTGGTTACTTCATTTAGGTTAACAACCTTCTGTAATGAGACTTAGCAGTAATTAGGTTAGTTCCCCAAATTGCTGTCTCTAACGTTCCTAGTCTGTCTAGACCAAAGGAAAAACAAAAGATCCAAACTGTAAAGAAATGAAATACTGAGAAACTAAACCCTGCCAATTCCATGAAAATTCTGGCGCTTGTATTCGCTATTACTGAGCAAAGCGTATGAAGATTACGCTAATAAGGTCTGTGAAAGTGTCCCAGTGAACTATAATGTATCACAATAAAGCGCGGATAGAAATTTTCTAGGAAATATTTTTCTTTCGTCATTATGATAGCATTAAGACAGTGCCGGCGCATAACAGGGCTGATGCTTAGGTGTCCATGTCTGCCACCCATTCAATATTTCAATGCATTTTCAGATGCCAAAGTAAATATTTGATAGTGACTAAGGTTTGAAACATTCCTTTGAGTGCTGGACAGAGACTAAGCCCAGTTTTCAGCGCACACATGGAAATCCAGCATTTGCTTTGTCCCATTCAAACCAAGTGTCGAGTAGTTGGGGTGGGATACTGACCCATCATCAGGGCGGAGGAGGGAAGCACAACTCGGCAGCAGTGCAGCGAAGCACGGTTCGCTGTGGCTGGGGTCAGGATTTTAATCACAGCTGTCTGACATGATAACTGTATGAGTACCTTTGGTCTCTGCTGGAGTTTCGCTATTATGGCAGCTCTGCTGACGGCTTGCAGTCTAGGAACATGCTGATTTTCTGGCAAATAGAGAAATGATTTAATAGGAACAGGAATTGCAGGTGCTCAGTTACTGCCATGTTCTTAGTGGCTCTGGACAACCTGGAATCAGAAATGGTAACTCCGGTGATCCTATAATGTAACAACAAGCAAATTTATGAGTACTTGGAAGAAAGGAAGCGTGTTTGTGTGTCTGTCTTCCTAAGTGTATAACACTGGTTTATCCTAAACAAAGTATTGCTGGTGCTCAGATATTTTAAAAGGCTGGTTACCCTTGTAAATACTATTGAATTTCAGCCCCTTTCCTCTTGGGCCTGAGGGAAAGGCATGTGTTTTTGTATGGGCCCATTAAATAAATACTTTCTTTACCTTCAGTGAGGTCCTGTGGATTTATCCTACTAACAGAAGTGGACACGCAGTCAAATGTAAGGCCTCTTTCTTCCTATTGCGGTCAGTGATTTTTTCTGAGACACCAAATAAAATTACTTTTACGGAAAAGAAAGTTGAGCCATCAATGAGGGAGGGTGTTACTTAACTCTCTGCAGTGGCTGGCATCCCAAATGTCTCTGGAGTGAATTCATTTTTTGCAGATGGGAATCGGAGTTACTGCCTGAGGGACTTAAGGCATGTGGCATTAAGTAGTACTTTAACTGTTTTTCTATTATAATCAGACACCTTTGCCAGCTTCACAAACTCTTTCTCCATCCCCGTCTCCCAGTGGATTTGCAGCAGGCATCTTTTCTTTTCTGTTGCAGAGTCTCTTAGGTTTGCCCCATCGCCAGAAAGTTGCTGCTTATCAGTTCTGTCTCTAATTTTTGCTACTTTTCTGTATCCTTATTGAGATCTCAGTGAATGCTGTCTTTCTCACTCTCTTTTTCTCTTGCGACCTCTTTTGTGCTTGCTCACTCTTGCTGTCTCCTGATGGTAAAAGCCTAGATCATAAAGATATTTCAGTATTTAATTATTATTTAAGAAAGTAAGCCATTCTGGAATCAGGGGACTGTTGTGCTGCTGATCAGACTAGATCGTGCAAGTAACTGGGCAGCGGGAGCTCGTGTCCCAGGTAAACACAAGCTGGAGCTGGGTAAAAAGCCCTTCCCAGTGCTTTTGAAACATGATGACAGCAAAATCCACAGCAAGACTTCCAAATGTGCTTTGCAAAATGAAGTACTGTCTCTGTGCTTTTTCAATGCAAACACTGCTTAAAGATGAGTGATACACTGACTCTGAATTAGCAGATAATTTGGAACTTTATCTGGTTTGTTTTTCCCATTAGGAATACACACATGCAATAGTGTTTTCTTGTTCTTTTAACTCAAGTTTAAGGAAAGCCTTTGGCTCTGAATTGTTCTTGTAGAAGCGGGTTTGCAAGCTGACTGCAGACAGAGTAGGATTAGAACTATGAGCATATGATTTGCTCTTTATCAGTAATGTTTTAACAAAATACTATTAGCTAAGTCACTTTAAAGTAGTTAAAACCACCTCCATGATGCAATGATACATGGCAGTAAATAAGAAGAGAAAAATCATGCAAGAGAATGCCTGAGAAAAGGTAAAGTTTACTACCATATGTAAGAGGGGATATTTATTGAGAAGAGTTGTTGCATTAAGCCTATAGTATTCCTGCAGTATTTATATATTCTGAGTTGATATTCCTTCAGGGCATTTCTTGACTCTCATGATACTCTTTCTCTCTTTGCCATGCTTTCTGTGAACAACAGATGTAACTGTTCCTTTTTAGATTCAATTAACTTTAATTTTAGCCTGAATGTAGCCAGTGTGGTATTAAGATTTTTTTTTTATTTTCTAAGAAAAAGAGGAGACTGAAAAAACAAAACAGTTGCTTTAACCTTTATATAGTTTAATTAAAGTAAAAACTCTTTCATTCTCTCAGTATTTATAGTGTTTAGTTCTGGAACAAAGACAAAAATAAAAAATAGAAGGAGATGGTAGAAACAAAAAAAGAAATAGCTCCAGATAGAGCTTCATCTGGTTGTTGGCCAAAGGTTAGTTTCCTCCTTCAGGATCCAGCTGGTCTGTAGGTCTTACATGTATTGACAGATCAGGAGATTTTTAACTTTAGGTTCGCTAATAGCCATCTTTACCATCAGTTTCTATTTAAAGCTCCTCCAATTCATGAAAATACTCAGGATTATCATTTTTAATGATAGTATTTCAGTCCAAAATTATTTCTCTCTCAGCATGTTTCAGAATACATACACAAAAGAAATTTGTAATGTCTCTCTTCACAAGGCATTTTTATTATTTTACTTTGGTTTGCCTCTCTTTGTTACAGAGAAGGGTAAGGCTATGGCTGGTTTTGGAGGTCAGGCAAAATACTTGATGTGCAGGAAAGCAGAGGTAAGAGCATTCCACAGTTACTGTGATATATGGGAAAATACGAACAGCTAAAAGCAGTCAGATTCAGGACCATGTTGTTTTAAGTATTGCATGAGCACAGACCATGAATCTCTGTCCCAAGGAGCTTAAAGGATGACAAAAAAAAGGTGTAGAAAGAGACAATATATGATTATGGTAGAAATCCAACATGTATTTGTGTTTTGCGCACATGTATTGCTGATTTTGTTTAAAAAAAAATATTATCAGAATAGGCTGTAGAAACGAGCATTAAATGTTGTTTACTGTTTGATAGGGCCATTGCTACTAGTTAGCTGCCTTCGTTGGGTGGAGGGGTTTGGTTGGTGACACTAAGTGACCCTGGTAAGCAATGTCCAGGCTCTTGGCTTTGTTACAAGAAGCCCACAGCCCTGAGAAATACTGGGCTGCTGTGCCAGGAACTGAGAAAATTTTGATGTAACTTTGTTCAATAAAAGAAAAAAAAAATCCCACTGGTTGCCAGTATTTCAGTGTACTGCTGTACCACACATGATCACAGAAATCCTCCAGGAATATTTTATTTCATAGTCGTATACTCTATATGACAATTTACCTTGGAGACTAGCATGTCTCTCTTATGGACTTTAAAAAACAAACAAACAAAAAAACCCCAGTGTTCTAGGAGACATTATATTTTGGATATTAGCAGTGATATGAGCAATACCCTTCAAAATGGAATGCATAATAATTTTGTAAATTTAGTTTTCATTTGAGATAGTTTAGGAGATCCCAGAACATTCAAGATGGTAGACTTGGAAATGGGCACTGATGTGTGGGACCTTTTTGTGGAAATATTTAGAAATTTTGACTCAGCAGAGGCTTATGAATTAATCTAATTTAAGGTCCATGACAGTCCCTTTGAAACCAACAATACTACTTTAACTAACCACTTAGCAAAAAAATTTTGCTAAATCTTGAGCTAAGCTTTTTTATTATTTTATTCCAACAGTGATAACTGTAGCTAAACATATTACTAAACTGAACAGAAGAGTTTCAGAAGGAGGATTTTTTTTTTTGAAGTCTTCATAGATTAAACATGGTGGTGCCTTCTTATCTTCCTGTCATTAATTCCATGTTGAAGCATTTTTAGTGGTTCGTTTCATTATAAATACATTTCGTTTTGTGAGTCATGTTCTGATTTAAGATAGTGTTATTAAAAGTTAATTATTTTAGGCTTGAGTTTGTTATTTTACATTTGCCAATAAATTAATTTGGATCAGCTGATACATATTAAAACCAGATCCTTGTGAAACCTACTTGCTTAAAACCTCATTTCAGTATTTTGAAGTGTATCACTGGAAGTTTAATTAGATAATGTAACTGAATTAGCTCCTACTCAAGTAATATATGCAGTTGCTTTTTCTCATCTGTTGAAAGAGTCTCCAGTACAAATGGCAATGGTATTTTTCTCCACAAAGGAACATTTTAAAAATGACAAAAGGCTACTGTACTTAACTAGATTCCTCTTTTGGGAAATGTATGCTGTATGATAAAATATGTGTGAGCTTCTCTACCCGGACCTTCTCCATGCAGTGCTGTCGGATTGAGAGAAGCATCTCTGAAAGCTTTTTTGTTTCCACACAGGAGAATGCAGGTGCTCTTCTGGGAGGTGGAGATACTCCTACTACTGTTGCCCAAAGCTGGGCAATATACATTGCAAAAAGTTACCCGGTTCTGCTCAGAGAGCAGCCTCAGCCTCCTGAACGTGTGTGGGTTTTGCATCACCTTGCTACTTCAGCATCGGGTTCCCAAGAAATCTCCTTTCTGCCTTTCGTTATTGTTTTGTCTAGAAAAATTAGTGGAATTTGAAGCTATTGAGTTGTATGGTTGTGCATTTGTCTTTTAGAGTAGCAGATTGCTGCTTGTGTTTTATTCTGGATCAAAGTATTTTTGACAATACAGATAAGTTAGATTTTGTGTATGATGTTTAATGGACTTTTCAGCATTTCTACAATAGAAATAGAAATGTATATGATCAGATAACCCTGTTAATGAAAGTGCAATAAATGGTGTAGTCTACTTCTTGGGCATTATGAACAGATTTTGTTTGTCAACTCATACATTTAGTATTTTTTTGTACTTTTCCGAAGATGTACAAAGACGTACAGAAATTTTTCAAAGATTAATGCTCAACACAAATGTTTTAAAAGAAATAATGAAACAGTAACACACTGTCTTGTAGAGATAATCAGGAATTATTGGACAACGAAACACACTCTTTTCATCAGATAGTGCCACTGTATCAAAACCAATTTATTTATTTTTTACTTCCTTTTTCATGTTTGTAGAGCTTTCTTCCCTTTCAAAAGAAAAGGAAGTAGAATAAGTTGAACTAAAGTGAATTATTTTTTAATGAATGATATCAATTTTCAGTTTGAAGTAATGTTTTGGAATGAAAGGTAAGTATAGTTTATTTAAAAAAAAAATTCAAAATCAAAACAAAGCAATTAAACCTGAACCAAAATGTCCCGATTTTACTACTGCAAAGTTTTTAAGATTTTTTTTTTTCTTTCTCAGCTTGTTAGGGGACAAAGTTTATGAAAATCTTCAGAGTGCTACTTCTAAGGGAAAATTCATCTCTGCTATTTGGATAGTTGACACCTTTTATATTACATTCTCTTTCCAGAATGTAGTGCATTAAAGCAGTCACTATTTTTGTATTATACTTTGGGGAGCACTTTGAATAAAATTGTTCTCCTGGAGAAAATTGTTTACCCAACTTGCCAGGTGCACATTTCCCTTTCCCTGCTACCTTTTAAATTATTTTCACTCCATCCAGGATTTCCCCTCCTTCTTGTTTGTTAGATATTTGATTGTGAGCGGTGTGGTACTGAGAGCCAAAGAAGCTGAAACAAACCTCAATAAGTCACTGACTTTTTTTTTTCTTACTTTCCTGATTGCTTGCTGCCAATAAAACCCACTGTGAGTTGAAAATCCTTTTTTTTTTTTTTTTTTTTTTTTTTTTTTATCTATTAGGAACGTATTATTTAGAGGTAAGAAAAAAATGACTTCTACTTACTCAAGCCAAAATAGTTTCTCTAATTTTCCCCAGAATCCTCCTTTGGATCCTTACAGGTTTTATCTGTAAAGAATAAGCTGTTACTCCATTCAGATGCCATGTGCTTTAACACACACGGCATGTGTAGCTCTTAGGTGGAAACTGAATAGCAATTGGGGAACGCGTGTCCAGACTGCCAGCCCTGCTGTGTCTGTGATTACGTGTGGAACTTGAGTGGGGGAAGGCAAGTCAGGAGGCAGAGGAGTTGGAGGGAAAAGAGGACTTCTAAGAGAGTAGGAACAAGCAATGGCAAGTGCATGTCTGTAAGGGCACACAGCCGAGGGGGGCGAAAGAGCAGTATATTTCAGCCATAATGTTTCTGACATTTGAATTGACAAAATCACAGCACTGAGTTTATCCATAGTTCAGAGACTTCCAACTCGTAATGATGAGAAATGGTAGCAAAGGAGACAGAGGAGATGGAAGAAGTTGCAAAGAGTATTACTGGTTCCTGAGAAGCAACAGAGGAAACGTAAACTAAGGCACAGGATTAAAATTTGACAGGAAGGTGCTGGACCCACCTAGATTTCAAAGTGAACCAATGGATCTTACAAATATATGTAATCACTTGGGAAAATCCACAACTGAAGTAAAACAGAGAGGAGAAAAACAGTGCTTAGTAAAGAAATGAGTCATTAGAAAACCCACTTTTACAGTATGTTTGCATGGCACCACCGAAGTGCAAGGCAGAGATTCGGTCCAGGGAAGTGAGGACTGGCAGTAGTCCTAGACACAGGAATGTGGGCTTGTAATGGGCCCATCTCCCGTGCAGCTGGAGTGAGTTTTTAGACCGCTGTGACTGCGCTGCTGCCTGTGCATGGGCAGTGATGCTGCACAGCTCTCCTGGCCTCTATCCAGCATGTTTGGGGCTGGTCAGGTCAGCATCCAGACTCCTGATGCTGACTGTTGCATCTTTTCATGAATTAATGACAATAACACTGGAGCATGGGGGATGAAAATGTTTGGGGGCATGCCCGGGACAATTTAAATGGTCTAAGTTTGGAGTCAGAGAACCAGGTTTCTCTAGGAATTTCACTGGTGGGCAGTTTCCTAATGTTAGTTGTATTTATGTTGACTTTGGTGACATCATCTATGTGCTTAACTGAAGGTACATGTTAAAAACCTTACCTCGAGGCTAAATTAGATTTAGGGTCAAGAAGAAATTTGCCCCAAGACAGCAGTTTTGGATTTTTTTTTCTTCTATGGTTTATTGTGTCATTCCCTTTTGAAGATCAGATGGAAATGCTGCTTGACAAATTGTAGACTATCAGAATGACCTAGGACTTGGATATTTTTGATCTTACCAGGTTTCAACCATTTTTAGATACTCTAGAAGTAAATCTGTCATGGATTTTTTCTTGAGTAAGCACAGCAGGATAGCTTTAGATAATTATGCATAACATTTATTTATTTTTACCATGTTAGGCTATGAATTGGCAGAGCTGTGCAGCCCTATATGAACCTACTGGCAGCAACAAAAGATCTATGATTTCTTCTTAGGCTGGAATAAGTATCTCTCTCCCCTCTTTCCTCAAGCACTGGATCATGCTTTTTTAAACAATGGTGTTTTTGAAGGATTATTGTTTTATTTCTAAGGTGCATTAAAATAACATTGCAGCAAAGCCAAAACAAAATAACATTCTATTCTCCATAAACATTATAGTTGTTTTTCACTGAGCTCCTGCAATGTGACAGGCTTTTCTTCCTGTCTGGTGGCTCTCTTCTTTCCAGAATGACTAGGAAATTTGCTTCATCTCTCACAAAACAGCTTTAACAATCAACTGGTGTGTTTCCCAAAGAATTGCACCATATTTGAATAACAGAAAGGATGTTGTCACAGATGGCTGCACACACAGAGAAAAATAGGTCAAGACAATCTTCTGCACCCACTTGGGCTGCCAGAGGTGCACCGTCCCCGTAACCGACTTGGCACCGTGTCCAGACCGAGAGTGCTCTGAAGCCCCTCTCAACTGTGGTCCCTTCTCCTGGGACTCGTGTGCTGAGAATGCAGTGAGCTTCCTTGCATCCCCATTACCGTGGAGCATTGCTTTCGCTAGTTTGCATAGCTTCCTCGCTGTATGTTTCTTGGGGGAGCAGGGGGAAGTGTTTTGCTTCTTTTCAGGGAGAACCTGTTAGATTTTCTTAGATTTTTTTTTTTTTTTTTTTTAAGAAATGCTTCAGTTTAAATATATAATTGTCCTTTGCTCATTTGTGTGTGGCAGGGGGAAGGGGAGCAGTTTTACCATTGTTCCGTCAGTCATGTTCCTCCTCAACAAATAAGATGCATTTATTTATATAACTTTCATGTTTCTCTTTCTTTTTAATAGTGATTTATCTCTAGTCACTAACTTCATTAGTTGCTGTTTATGGCAGTGAAAGCATGAATCTTTTCAGTGTTTCCTACATAAATTCCTATTTTATGAATTTATAAACTAGATGGAAAAAAAAAATCAACGAAAAGCTATGCCAGCCTAGTAACAGACACAGAAGTTCGGGGAAGAGAGAGCTTGGAAATACAGTAGGTGTTCTGTTTTTACATGACAAAAAGCCACAAAACATGCACTAAGAAGCCTAAATCTTAATTGCCTCTCAGAAAACTGTTGTGGGAATAATAGTCTTTATTTTAAAATAATTACTGTTCATACTTAATATTGATATGGAGTCTTTCTTGAGAGAGAGTGTGCTACTGTGCCAGAAGTAACTCTTCAAGGAAAATATTGTGAGCAATACTTTACAATAGCATCAAGACCTTATAGCTTATGGATACCTTATGCCAAGGTATATAGAAAGGTATGTAGAAATTTTGGATTTTATATTTTGATATTGGTTTAGTATTACTTAGTATCTCTTTAATGACTTATGTAGCAGTTTTGTGAATGTATCTCAGGATGACTCCTGGAGACCGTGTTTTTCTTACAGAGAAACCGAGGTGCAGAGAGGTGAAGATTGTGTAACATTCGCCAGGGCCAAAACCAGGCGCAGAGTTTGCTGTCAGCTCAGTCTTTAGTCCGCGACAGTGCCACATCTCGAAAGAGAAACATGTGAAAAGGTGGGAGAATAAACAAGCAAAGAAAGAGACTGAGGGAGTGCAATGTTGTATTTTAGGATGCTTCAAAGTGAACAGTTCCAAGGCAGTCAGTAATGTAGCACCTCTGTCCTAGTGTGCTACACAGCCGTCTCTGCAGCTAGTCCAACAGTTGTGAGTTTATTACAGCCCCTGCTACAGACAGAGACTTTACAGTTTAATCTGTAGAGACCTGGTCCTTCAGCTCTGGAGGCCTGTGAATCAACCCCCTCTGCGATGACCAGGATGGCATTATCAGAGTAATAATAATCACAGCTTGCCATCAGTTGTGAGAATTAATAATGATGTTAGCAGAGTCTTTTTTTAAAAAAAGTACACACCAGACTCGAGAGTTGTGGAGTGGGGCTAGGCAAGTTCTTTCCTTTAACCCCTCTGCAGCTGCAGATGATCCAGCAAGGATCTTGTTCCATATATTAATCAGTACAAGTGTAGTACACTGTAAGTTCATCTAACTGGAATTTAAATGGTATAGCAGATTTACTTAATGGAGATAAACTAGAGAAAACAATGGTAGGTAGAATAACTGAGCCTTGAAGGAATACCTTATTGTTAAGCCCTATGGCATATAGTAGTTTAAGATAACTTTACTAATGCATCTTGTATTGGTCCATAGATTTTTGTAATGAGTATATGATGACCATTTACAAATTCTGGTGCTCAGGGAAGCTTGTCTGTTTTCTGCAAGCACTGCTAGTTGTGAACTCTTTGCCACAGCAAGCTGTGTTGTTGCAAAATCATAAAAGCTGGGAAAGTCTTTGTACGAGTGCTATTCAGTGCAGCTGAAGGATTCCTCTCTGGTCTTTTAAGACTAAGTAAGCACAGCAGAGTATTTTATGCATTCATTGAATATGATTTTTTGCCATTCTATTAAACCCCCCAGGGGGCATTTAATACGCCCAGGGCAGGGGGGGTAACAGTTACAGTTACTGTAATGTTCCTTTATTTTTTTTTTCCCAAACCTAGATGAAATCTCTGTGCTATTTCAGAACTGAAGAAATGCCAAAGCCAATTATTTCATATCATGAGGTCAAAGAAAATGGAAAGAATTTGAGAATTTGACTTGTAAATAGTGATGAAATTCTATATTAAATGACAGGTCAGTGAATTTCTCTGTGAGTTTCTCACTCGCATGTAATTAATTCATAAGGTGGACTAATTTTCTTAAGGAACATTTATTTTTGTTGTATTTCATGAGTTCAGTATAAAAAATCTAGAATCAGCCATAAAACTTATCAGGGATAAGGTAAACGATATACTATCGATATACAATCAAGATAAGCTTTACATAGATTTCCTAAACCACTTTTTACACTCATGCTAGTATAAGATTATGTTTTTCCCTCCCCTCATTTCTGGACCTGATCCAAAGCTTACAGAAGTAAATGAAAAGATCCCACTGACTTACAAAGGCTTTCCCGTCAGGCATCCTTTTCGCTGATTTGTATCTCTCCAACTCTGAATATACAACTTTAACAATTTTGGTTTTGTTGTTGCTTGCTTTTTAAGAAGGCAAAGATATGGGACCAGAGTTCTCATCAGCACTGGCTTATCTGGCTGGCACCAAGCCATCAACGGTGCAAATCAGAGTTGCAAGGGAGCATGGATCTTTTTGGTACTTTTTAGCGTGGAGGAAGATGACATCAGAGATGCCCTGCTGGAGTAGTAGACGTTCCATTGATCCAAAGGGATGCTTTCCCCTGCTGTCGCCAGCAATGTCGTGTGGTAGCTGCTGACTGCAGAATCCAGCCCAGAGCGTGCAAGGTGCTAATGTTGACGGAGCTGGTTTCATGAGTGTTATAAAAACAGAATATTGTGAACTTAATTTGTCACTGTCAAAGACTGTAAGTGAGCTTTAATAGGTATTTTAAAAGTGTGTCTATAATAGAAACACAATTTGAATGGCCCACCAGATTTTAATTTAATGCTCATGTTAATTTGGCAGTTAACAATCAAGTACCCAAATACTGATATTGTATTTCAATAAAAATGTTTTTCATTAATAATTGTAAGCAGATTCATTGCTAGGAGGCTGTCACTTCTCTTCCATATCCAAACACACATAACTACTGGAGGATAGAAATATTGGTATGTCAATTTTACAAATTTTTTTAAATTCATACCTTCAGTTAGCTGATGCACCATAGCAAGTTTCCTAAGACTTTATAAGAAGCAAAAGTTTAATTTCCTGTCCCACAATACCATCTTATTAATTCCTTGGACAGTCTTTTCAGTGAGTGAAAACTGCACAAAGCAACAGATTAAAGAAAAAAATCATTGCAAAATGGGTTTTCTGTCAACACTAATAATTATCTCTTTTGCCAAATGAGTTCTGTGGAAATGGACTTTGTATAATGTTGCACTTTCTAATGTTTCTTTAACACTACATGTTTCAATTCTATAACTACCACCCTGCTTCCATACCTCACTCTCTCAGTTCCTCATCCCCATGTATCTCCAGAAATCTTCCTGCAGAGGAAGGTTAAAAGGTGCCAAAATGGTTCAACTTTGCTTCCAGAGCCATTCAATTTAAAATGCCTTTCCTGGTAGGGACTAACAAAGTAGTAAAATTCTAATGGCTTCAGTGGATTCATTCATCCTTCACAAATATTTCATCTTTTTTATTCGGTTATTTATAACTTTACATAATCACTGCTATTACTACAGTATTTGTGTGTATATTTGTTTATCATACTTTACACAGATTTATTCTTTTTTTTATTATTTGAGAAATGTTATGAACACACAATTCCTATTTAAGTAAGGAGGATTTTTGTTGCTTGGGAAGAAAAGCCTTAAAGTCAGTTTATTTAAGGACTTATAGTGAGAATTCATCTCACTTCATACTATTTCTTCCTGATTTGAAAGACTATTTTCATGCAAGAATTCCTTTAGTCAGCAACAAATCTCTTGCTTAACCTAGTAGTAAAACGCTAAGTTTTCACACATTAACAGATTCCTATCAGGAACGTACTTCCTTTTTAAATAAAATCCACTCTGCATATGGTAGGGTAATGCACCTCAATGATGCATTAATCTAGGAAATTAAGAAATAGGAAATTTGCCTATGCTATACTTTTGCAAATAACTATGCTTGTGCTTAACTTGAGACACACAGGACTTCATCATCATGACTGCATTTATGGTTAGTATGACTATTGTGAATAGAGTGGCCTTATGTATCATTATAATACATAATAATGCATTATAATCTTTTGCAGATTATTTTTATTGTATCATAAGTGTGATTTATTCCAGTTGTTACTCTGTTCTATATGAGCAATTGAAAAGAATTCCTGGAGGTAGAAAATTAAGCTTATATTCAAATGTGTGGTTTGCTGGTATCTCCCAGGAAGGGAGCTGAGAAGAACCTGGATCACTGCTTGTTTGCATCACTGTTACAGAATATTAATCAAATGCTTGCAGGCCAGGAAGGAATTATTTTTCACTGTGATACATAATTTGCCTTCTCAGTTTTTGCTTTTCTTAAAGGGGAAAAAAAAAAAAAAAAAAAAAGCTTCCTTGCTGGCAGTTTTTAAAATGGACTGTAAATAGGGCAAGAAGGGGCTAATATTATTAAAATCTCTCAGTCACCCCATTGGTGTGTTTTTCTTACAAACTTGAGGCTAAATCAGATTTAGGGTCAAGAAGAAATTTGCCCCAAGACAGCAGTTTTGGATTTTTTTTTTTTTTCTTCTATGGTTTATTGTGTCATTCCCTTTTGAAGATCAGATGGAAATGCTGCTTGACAAATTGTAGACTATCAGAATGACCTAGGACTTGGATATTTTTGATCTTTCCTGTTTTCTTTCAGTGGCAGGTTTGTTCTGGCTTCTGTGGCTCCACTGGGTCTGAAGTGTCTGAAAAGGTAGTGGAGCTGTTTGGGGGCTTTGCTGGTGGGTGAAGCAAATGCTTTGCAAACCATCTGGACTGTTGCAGTTGCATAAAGTTGTGGAGGATTAGTCAGTACTCGTTTCCTGTCCACTAGACTTTTGTATGAAATAAGGGAATTTATTTATACCTGAAACAAAAGTAATGTGTCTCAGTTGTTGCTCATCCTTGCACCCAAGCACAGCCCAGCATTCAAACACGCAGACCAAGCTACTGGACCGGACTGAATGATAACATGTGTCATTCCTGTAACTTTCGTTTAAGTATCCTTTGCAGGAATAAACCCTTTAAAATAAAACCAAATTAAGCATCATATTCAGTTTATAAAGACTTCAATCACAGTAGATCTGGGGTCAAGTAAAGTTCACTTTGAAACAAATTAAGAAAAAAAGAAAGATTAAATCAGCCTTAAAGAAGGGTCAGAGACTAAGCATTGAATTACTTGAAGAACAGTGCAGCTAATTCGTTTACTAAAGAGGAAAAGGAAAGGGGGGAGAGAAAAAATGTCTTTACAATTGATGTATACTTTATGGGCAGAGTTGGACTGGTGCAGTTGTTTCATTAAATGTCGGTACTTTTCTAGTTTAAGCCAATGAAAACAATGCCACTAATCTCATAAGTGAGGCAAGATTTGGCTTTGTGAGGGAATTAATGCAACACGAAAGAGACTGGCTATAGATTTAATAAAGGAATATATTTACAGTATATGTCTAAAATGATGTAACAAACTATTCTAAAAATAATAAAGTTCCAACCTGGAACAGGGAAAACTGGATTAATGTTAATGGGACTTATTTAAACTTGCTGAAATCCACAAGAGACTTTTTTTTACCATCCTTCATTTTACTTGGAGGATAGTCAAATACAACAGGAATCAGTATAGAGATCTAAGATTTGTTGAGATAAAAAGCCTTTAAGAAAAGGAAAGACATTGTAAAGGGAAGCATACTAATTTAGTACTCACCAAGCTTTTTAGTTACAGCAAATAAATGTTGATACAGTTTTGCAAATCAGATTTCATTCCATACACTGGATAAAAACAGTAAAGTCATCTTTTTTAGGACATTTGAGCATCCATTTCCCTCTTTGGAAGACTTTCATTTCTTAGTTAGTGGAAGTTATCTGTTTTAGCCATCCTGTTTCAAAAATCCTGTGTATAGGATAAGTCCTGACTAAGCAAATCTAATCAAGGAGGTCGGATGTCAGTTAATAACCGGAACACCTCAGGACAAGAAAGAAAAAAGTAGCGTAGGCTGTTCTGAAGGGTGTTGTCAACAGTGAGAACCATCTGCACAGACATAAAAAAAAACAAAAACAAAAACAAAAAAACCCCACACAGTCACTGAGATTGAAACGTATTCTGACTTGAGTCAATAATAAATACTACTACCATGCTTCTGGAAAATCAGATTTTTTATAGGTTCTTGGCCCAGGCAACTCTATTGATCATAGTTTCTTTGTTTTGGTTTGGTTTTTTGTTGTTTTTTTTTCTTTTGACCTTGGACTAAAGGAAAAGGATGGCAGATTGCTTGGGATCACTATAGAAAAGGATTAAGCAGAGGTTTCAGACCCTTACCCCAAACTGGCTGCTAGTCATCCATGAAGAAACCAGCTCTGTGTCACTTTCTTTGGAGCCACCTGCCTTTAATTGTGCTAGTCCTGTGGGCTCGCTGGACTGAGCAGGACCTTCTGGTCACCTAAATCTAAAAGACAGCCCAAAAGACTGAGCTCTGTAATCTCAGTATTCTTATCGTGATTCTGTTGGATACATACAAGCCTTTGACAAATCATTTAAACTTTACCTCTACTTTTGTGCTTTTCAAAACAAGAATAATTACACAGAATTCAGAGAAAAATGGCAATTCCTTCATAATTGTACAGTTGTTAGAATGAGTGAAAGACGGTGTTAATCATATGCATTGTTGTAAACAAAAATGTCTTAAGATGCTATTTTTATTGAAATTAATTTTACAATAATATTATGGATTTAATGTAGGATTCAATCATTAGACTGCATGTATTGAACCTTTTTCTAGATGAAGGCATATCAGATGATTTAAAAAAAAAAAAAAAAAAAACCTTTTAAAGAAACACAGAAGCCAAAGACTGCACTTCTGCTACTGAAGCAGAAGTGTTACTGTGAAAGGCAACTGTATGAATGAGTTTGTTCTTCTGTATTTACATTACAAGTTTCTGAAGGAGAATCTTTAGAGTCTCCTGCTGTGTATTGTAAAACCTGATGTTCTGTTCTTTGGGAACAAGTGCAATTAAGATGCAGAACAAGCGAAACATTTCTGGTTTTATAGCCATTAAAAATGATCTCTGTGGCCCTGTCATGGCACTGCTGGGAAGGTTCGTGGCACCAGAAAGCAGTCATTGCTCTCTTTCTCAACAGCTGCTGGAGAGTTGTAAGGTACTGCTGGCCTATCCAAATTTTCTCCTCCTTATTGAGAAGATAGAAATATAGGAAGTACAATGTTTGTTATTGTAGATAGTCTCATCTTTATTTATTTGGTTTTTATCCTATTCTTTCTCTTTTTAATTCTAGATGATTTAAAACTTTCAGAATCTGAAAATTGTCTTCTGTGGCCTAATTATGTTAATGCATGTCTTGGGCAAAGCATTGAAATGACCTAACTGTTTTTAACATAGTCTGGCACCTGTATGTTTCACAGACTTTTATCTTTTATCAGAAGTCTTATCTATAACAGGGACTTAAGTAAAAAGTTCTTGTCATTGTAAATACACTTCAAAGCGTATCTGAAAGTTAATTGGTGCTTTTACTTCATATCTTTGGATGAAAGTGAGGATTTTTGTTTTGTTTTGCTTGCTCTTGGATTTAGGATGCTATGCGAAGTCTGTCTCTTTTTACTAGAAGTGATCTCTAAAAAAAAATAGAGATGAAAGTCAGACTGGGATTTAAATTGTGCTGCTGGTTACACCTGTGAGACCACAGAGCAGATGATGGTAATTCCAGCTGGCGTTTTCAAAGGAGCTTTACACACTGCAAAGCTATCCTGTGCCATTTTACTACCTTGAGCATCCCCATCTGCTGGAGGATCCTGGTACAACAGAGTGGATATTCACACCGCCAGATGTACAGTGTCTAACGTTCCTCAAGCAGATGCCTGGGCTGTGGTTATAGTAAAGACTCATCTGATTTTACTAGGAATTATGCTCCTAGTTAAGGTATGTAGATTAGAAATTAGTGTGCACAGGTACAGCATTCTGCTGTATTATTTTCCTACTAAACATAGGTAGCCACAGTACAGTACCCTCTTTTTGGATCTGGTGCTGCTTATATGACATGTTCAATGTTCAACCCTTTTGCATTAAAAGTGTTTCTCCAAAATGGAAGAATACACTGGATCACTGATGTCTGACACACTTTCCCATCTGGTTGAAGCAGTCCTTTCTATATCATCAGATTTGCACAGCAGCTAAGTGGAAGGCTACTTCTCCCTGGTAACTAGAAATTGCATTAGGTAACTTACTCCATTAGTTTACTATTTTCTATTGGCACATACTTTAAAAAAAAAATGAACAAACACAAAATTGAGAGTTGAAAATTTGATACAAAATTTAGGACGTAACGAAAGAACCGGGAAGATTTCCACAGTATCAAAGAACAGCATGTTTCCTTACTTTTTTGCCTTATTTAGACAGACCCCAAAGCATTTTACACTTACATCATGAAAATGACTTACAACAATTTTTATATCAGGACTTGATGCTATCATTCACACTGGTGAAACAGCAGCCGAGTTGTGGTGGTTGCATTGCTACAGAAATCACTTGAGACAGGTTTCCCAGGTGTCAGACCGCTGCTGAGCAAACGAGTGCTCAGTGAGGAGCTCGAGGGGACTCGTGGGTATACAGAGGCTTATAAGTAAGATTAAATTGCATGATGTTTTTGATAGGGCAATAGATTGCTCTTGAGGAGACCTAGCTCTGTCGTGAAGTATTTATATAACCAGTTTTCTATAAATTATAGACACTTTTTTCTAGTGTTTCATGAACTCCCTTTAATGGCTTCTAGGGCACCCATGATTCACTGAGAAGTGGGGCTTTGTGAACTGAGCCTTCGTCGTGTTCTGCCCGTATTGTGCTGCTTTGTTCGAAACTATCAAAGCAGTGACAGCCAAGGATTACAGTCCTGCACAATCTTCACATAATGACAACATTATTTTAGTTCCATCTCTGGCCTTATAAATTACCCATTTACAGTCAGGAAGCTGGCAAAATATCCCCAGATTGCATTATCCCCTGGTAAACGGAGGAATTTGAATCAAGTCATTCATTCATCTGTAGCGTAGACTTAACTACAAATTGCTATAACCCAAAAAGATGTCAGATACCTCAAAGGTTAAAATCCTAATGATGAAGGAGCAAGATACACCAGATGAAGAATCTCTTTTTAAAATTTCTCTCCCAGTTATATTCTTCCAGTGACAAAACTACCTGTTTGCTAGGCTGTTTTCCAGGCTAGATGTTCATTTTTTGATATATGGACTTGTGGTCAGACATCTGGGTGTCTGTCAATGTTAGCATGTTTGGATTTTCATCAGTCATATACTGTAAATCTATATTATCACAGATAGAGTTGACTCTTGTATAACTGAAGAGTTTAATTTCTGTTAAAAGAGCTATTCAAAACCTTTCAGAACAGAAGTAATTGTTTTTTATTTGAAGCTGAGGAAATCAAAAGGACAGCAAAAAATGTATTACACGGTTATATTGAAAGTGTAATAGTGCCAGGGAAAAACTGCCTAGCTATCTACAAAGCAAGAGATATAATAGTTCGTGTCCCAAAGGTATTTTGACAAATAGATCTACAATTCCAAAAGGCAGTTCATCAAAAGTTTCTATGATGAGTTTATTCACCCTTTAAGTTCCCCTAAAAGGAGTTATCATAGTCTCCCATCTGCACACTTAGAACGACAATGGCAGGTTATTTCATTATCACCTTTAAATAAAAGACTTTATTACTTTACTTCTACAATATTGACATGTTTAGTTACCTTAATGTAGAATCCCTTCTTCTGAACAGAGAGCTTGACATACTCTGAGGGTTACATTGTAAACTCATTCCTAGAAATGTTCCGGATAAAGTACTGCTTCTGGGAACAAAATGACAGTCAGTGAATTAGTTTTCTGCAATTTTCCAATATGATTCTTACAGGAGTTATCATCCTGGGCTTGGACTTGTAGGACTGAAACATACGCTGATGCCATAGGCAATTAGAAATGTGGATGTGATACTAGCCTATTGGTATATTATAGAAATTCTAAACAGCTGTTTGCCTGGCCTGAGTGCTCCTCCCCTCCTTGGCTTCTGTGTTTGATTACTGCCACTTTGCTGGTCTTCTTTCTGCACTAGCCAGCTTTGTCTTCCACAAACTTTTCTGAAACTGGACCACAGTGCCTTTTTTTTTTTTTTTTAATCTAGCTATTTTGACTGCTGTAAAAGGTTCAAATCAGAGCCCCTCCTTTCTTCTCTTCAAGTCCCTGTTGTGTCCTAACATTACTGCTGCTTCTTTTTGCCCTTGTTTTCTTTGTTCAGGTACTCTGTCTTCCTTTTCATCTTCTGTTGGGCTACTGACACCTTCTTCTCAACTTTCTTTCCTAAAATTCTCATTCCCTCTCTCCATTTCTGCCAAAAGAAATCATCAGCCTGATTTCTCCTCAGGTGTCTCTCTAGTTCTGCTTAACATGCCTCATCAAGGTCATCTTTTCAAGCCTTTGCTTTCCTATACAGTTTTCACATATCTTCATAAAAGTTGCACTTAGTTGACCTCTGCCACCACAAATACTGCCCGCTTCTCTTTCCTCCCCTCATCTTCAAGTAGTTTTATGAAGTGCAGAATAATTTTCTTAGCCCAACTTGGCTAATCATGTTGAAATGTTTCTAAAAGCCTGTCTTGCACAAGAAATGAGAGAATTACAAGACAAGAATAATAAGACTACAAATAATAGGATGAACCATATTGCATAGTAGTTGCAAAAATTTTCAAGACAGCCTATTCCTGAGCTATCCCCTGGATTTCCCAGGGCTGCCTGTGTGTTGTGCTTCTCTGCTGTTGTGCTGCTAACACTTCAGGGACTTGCTATGTTGTACGAGAGCACTGGAGTGATCCAGGTACCTGCTCGCACTGGCCGTGAGCTGGTCTCTGCAGTCCCGTAGGCCTGTGCCCGTAGCCTCTGCATGCAACTCCACACTGTCCGTGTTTCTGAGAGTAGTATTGGATGCTCACCCACCATGCTCAGCTCTAGCAGAAGACCCTATTAGGTAGGTGTAGCAGGTGTTGCTGTTCATTTGTAATTGTGTATATACTTTTTCATCAAAAACTTGTACTTCAAACACATTTGCTAATAAGCAGTGCCTATTTTGGTGTTGAATCTATATTCTCTCTGACCCCCATTGTGTCTCTTTTGCTGAGTGCAAAGTTGTATAAAAACAACACATCCAAAAATGTATTAAATGGAGTTGCTGTCACTCATCGTTATGAGGGCCTGTGAGAATGAGACAGTTTTCTTCCCAAAAGAAATGTATACTAATGGTCAAACGATACCTGCAAACACAGTTCAGCTCTCATTAAAGTTAATAGGAATCAGGTTACAGACTTGCCTGACAACTGACAGGGCATCACTTTGCAAGAAAGCGGTACAGGAGGAAAAAAAAAAAGTCAATATCAGCTCTAAGACACTTGAAATATTTTTTTCCTCTTTCTGATTCCCCTGTCCTTGTCCAAAATGCATTAAAAAAAAAAAAAAAGGAATTCTTAAAGTGCAATGTTTGAAGAATCCTCCCTTCCCAAAGTATTTTTGTAGGTATTCCTTCTCTCTCCCCACTCCCCAGAAACAAAATTCTGAGCTTTTACTGGGTGTCATATTGCAGATGCTTTTTGAAATAGAAAAATCTGTTTCAACAGTTCATCACAACATTTTGGGTGAGAAATTGCTTAAAATGAAAGGCTGGCATTTTTTGGTTAGTTTACCATGACACTACTTTTCATAGCTCTGGTGCAAAAGATATTGTAATACTTTTGTAATACTTTTCCTTTTTTTTTTTTTTGATTGTTTGTTTTTTCTTAGTTATGTCCAGTTCACCACTAAGTAGGCAATGCTATTAAATTCTAATCACTTGGTTGAACAAAAGCCTGCTTCATAAATCATTCTTTAATAGCCTGTCTAAAATTTCTTTAGGGTGTTGCAGCTGCATTGCAATGTTGCTCAGACAGTCAGACTCTAATTATAGAAATTATACATCCAGCAGTTAAACCAGTAAACAAACCCACTCAGATTGGTGTGATAATCCTGTGTCAGTTAGGATGCTTCATGTTGCTTCTAGATTCCTGTCATTCTCTAATCCTGTTGTGCCCTGAAGTGTCTGCTATTGCATACTGTCCCCGTAGTACTTGGGCTGCACACAGAGAGCTGTTTTAACTACTGCTTATAGGCTGCCTTGCTAGATTGCTTCCTTGGAAGTGCACATAAATGATTTAGCAATTAACTTGAAAAACATAAAAATTAATTAAAAATATTCTGCAGCAAGTGGCAGAACCACTGAATGCAGTGTAGGAGAAAAAGAAATAATGATACTTGCATAATATTTTCTGTGATGTTACTTTAGTCTCCTGCTTAAGTTATGTAAAAGCTGAATACTACCAGAAATGCTATTAGCATTGCTGTTTTAAAATTAGGAAATTTGTAGCTATACGGTTCTCATCAGGAATTATTTAGTTTTCCTCTCTTCTGGAATCTTTTTTTAATGCCTGTATTATCATTTGTTCTTTATGATATTGTTTGTGCTGTGACCTGCAAGCTGGACAAAGTTTTAGTTTCAATCCATCAGTTACATCCTGCCTACAACAAACCCAAACGTTATCAGTTTTACGGGAGACAGAAGCTATCTAACAGAACATGAGGAGATGGCTGGCAGGCCTGTGATATGTTCTTACTTGCGTAGAGACCAGCATATTGAGAGGCAACTGCTATTCCCAAGGTATTGAATTTAATAATCTGACTCAGAATATATATTTGTGGGCTGACAAATGGGATAGCTTTCTGCCACGTTCTCCAAGGTCTTAAAACAAGAATGTGGGTCAGCTGTTTTCTCGGTAATTTTGTTGAACAACACAAAAGCTATGCTCCTGTGTCTATGGAGACGAGGTTACTGTGTGGTAAAGCTTCGTGTTTTCTTCCAACACTTCTTTGTGTGCTGCTTTAGCACAAAGGTGATAATCAAGTTTGTCTCAATATCTGGCACAACCCAAAATTTCTTAAGCTCTTGTGTTTATAGCTAAGCAGGCTTGAATTGAATGAATTGAAGAGAAGATAGTCTTCATGTGGAAGACAAAGCAATAAAACGTTTTGGTGACAATCCAGTATTACTGATGGATGTTAGTATTGGACACTCCATTGACGCAAGACCTCTTTTAGACAGCCATGAGGCTAAAACAAAGTTTTAACATCTGGGGCTATCGTATAAAAAGGCCAAAGAAGAACCTGTATTTTTGTTTAAACTATTGGGTTAAGAGAAAAGTCTTTTGCTGAGCCTCATTCCTGCGCCAACCACTCCCATACACCCGTGTGCCTCCCTGGGCCCTCGGGCGTCGTGGCGGCTCCCCAAGCGGCTGCTGTTGCCGTTGTCTGCGTGGGAGGGGAGCGCGGAGCCGCGGGCCGAGGCCGCCCTGGGCAGTGCGCTCAGGCTGGGCGATCGGGGTGCCCTGGGGCTGCTGCCGCAGGGGGGAACTCGCGCTGCTTTGGCCCCACTGGCTGCTCATCCTCATTTAAGTCCTTACAGATGAGAAAGTGCTAACTGTTCATGTTTATGGCAGCGTAATCAAATAAAAGATGTTTGAGGGGTAATAGCTGGAACTATAGTTAGGAACCTGTCACAGAAGCAGTTCAAGAAAAATAAAGGCAACACTTTTTTTTACAAGTGATTTCCCCAAATATGAGGCTGTGAAAAAGAAGTATGGTTAGCAGTCATCTAATTCCCCCCAAAATTGGAGCCAGCCCAGTTTATGCTGGTCTGTGAATTTTACTACACATTTTTTCACTGCTTGATAGTTCTTTCATTCAAAAATTGCTTGCATTTTTTTAAAACCTTTTTGAAAACTTATGTAATACTTAACCTTTATGAAGCCACTTAGCAAATTCACTGAGTTCCGAAAATAATTATGTAACGATGATACCATGCCCTGCTTATTAGCAGTATGAGCTTTTCAAAGCAAGGAATTGCTCCTTCTTGCAGGAAGCTGAGCCCACAGCTCTGTTAGGGCCCCTAGGCACTGCTGCAGTGTGAGCAAAATAGGTGCTGAGAGTCGCTGAAGTCACGTCGCCTCTGTGGGCTTTGAATGCATTCCTAAACAGACATTTCTTGTAAGGAGTTAGGGCAGTGTTCACAAAGTACTTTAATTCAGCCCAAGTTAAGTAATTCAAACAGTAGTAAAAAGTCAAGTGCTCACTAGTTTCTTGTTACTCACAGAATCTTTTTTCCTAATACTTGTGACTCATCCTCGCTATGCACTCTAGCACAGGCTCCTCATTACCCTCCTCCTTCTCCTCAAGATATCAGGACAAATATGTCTTATTCCCATAAGTCGTGTCACAAAAAGTTGGAAACTTCCAAGTTGGAGGTTAAGAATTTCTGTCATGCAACTGAATTGTTGTGAGACGTTGGTAACTTTTTTGCTTCAGTTTACTATCTGTGAAAAGGGGACTTATAACTAAAATCAGAATAGCTTTAAGATTTGCGGATGAAATGGCTACAAAAGGGAAATTTTACTATTGCAGACATTCTTTCTGTCAACTTCTTTCACAGGTGGGTAGGGAAAGGGACAGCTACCATCTTTGCGAACTTTCCAGATCACTCAGAAAACATAATTTATGCACCTTCAGTAGAAAGGAGGGGTTCTCATCAAATCAGTCCTCCTGCCTTTGCCTTGGAAGTCTTTGCATTGGTTTGCTGATGACTTGCAAGCTGTAAATTCATGAGTTGTATTGACATAAATGCAAATTTTTATATTTGTATTCATTGCAGATATTTACATAAGAGTCTACCTTTTGCTGCAAAGATCTACCTGGATTGGTGTTGTGACAAGTTTATCAGAAGTTAGCAAGTTGATCTGATGAGCTTAAGGCACCCGAGTACTTTTAAATAACAATGTAACACTCGATCAGATTTTTTTTTTTTTTTTTACTAATCTTTAGGCCAGGTAAACTGAAGCAGATACTGTGTAAAGCCTAATATATTCCAGTTGAGTGAGCGTTTGCTGCTTATTATGTGTTTTAGTAAATGCTGTGTTGTTACATTTCAGCTGAAATGTGACCTTGGGCAGAACAGGCAGCATTTCATAAAATCCTAAAAGTCTCTATTGGGTATACAGAAATCAGCACTGTGTTTTTGTTGTTTGTTTGGGTTTTTTTTTTCTTTCATCTTGAGCTATTTAACAAACATAGTTAACACCATAAGCGTTACAACTATTTCTGTAATGAGAAATTAACCTTAAACCAATACTTTGTGCCAGAAGGGTTGTGGGAGCGGGGCCAGCGGCAGTATCTTCCTTGTACGGACCCACACCCAGCACCTGGCTCACCCGGTCTGCTCGGGGCGCCCAGGGGTCCTGGCTGCAAGCGTTTCTGGCGGCTTCTCTTGCTCCACTTTCATACGTGACCATCGGGCCTGTTTTCTGTGGAGAAGATGAATCAGAGCTGTTGTGCTATGACACACAGAAACGACTTGGCTCTGCGTTTTTCTGGGAGATGCTGTTGAGGCGCGTGCTTTCTGTTCCTCCCCTTCCCTTCTCCCCGCCGTGCTCCAGGGGAGAAGCTGCGACATAACAAGGCGCAGGCTGCAGCCACCGAGGAGCGAGCGCTGCGAGAGCGTCCCATTAATTACCCGTTGCGGAGATTTTCCTGCTTGGTGACTCATTGCCTTTCAGAAGTTGTGCACTGGTACTGTTGCCACCTCTGCATTTAGTGCCAAGAAGTATAATTTTGCTTGCAGCTCGGCTCTGTTTGCGCTGTGGAAATCTGAGAGAGAATTTCTTCCTCCTGGTGCTCACTGACCAGCTAGGAATTAGCAAGCACTGCGAGGTTTGCTGTAGGTAAATGAAAGCAAACGGTATGAAAAGCAGTAGGTTTTCTTTCTGCTGCTACTCCAACAAAGTAACTCAGTCCCGCAGACTCTGCAATCCAGCTTTCACACTGTGGACTGGAGCAATCCCTCTAAGATGTTTAAAGTATAAATAAATAGCTGCTTAAAAATCTGGCCAGATGCACTTTCTTCAGTATTCAAGCGTAGCTGTTTTCTAAGATCATCTCTGGTATTTTCACTTGTCTCCATCAGGGCTTGTTTCTCTGACCTTTGTAGGCACTGTGGTATTTTGGTATTTGACAGATGCTTGTGTATTCAAGTTAAAAGGAAAATGAGGGGGAAAGGAAAGAATATTGATTTGTCTAATAACAAGTCAATTACATGTAATATGTGCTCTTCCTCAGGTGAGTATAAAAGGATAATAAATCCTAATTTAAGAGAGAGAGATTAATTCAACCTTGTTCCATGCTGTCGTTTTCTGCACATAAAGTGGCTGTAAATTGATCTAATGGCAATTTACACCCACTCCTTGCATATTGAAAATGCTGATGCTAGCTACATTGAACAATAGTTACTTTTAAATATTTGTTTTGAATGAATATTGCTGCATTTACATAAAGAAACAAATACATAGTAACTCAGATTTTTGCCATTTTGTGTTTACAGCTGCATACATATACAAACACTTTACATGTACACTGAAACTGGCGTCTCTTCTTTGTATACATAGTTATATGCATTTATGACATCCACTGAATAAAAGAGGAAATCAGTGCTGGATGAAGAAGTCAAAGGTGTGTTTGGAGTTATGTATGTTCCATTAGAAATAGAATTCTAAGACATGCATGTGATTACAAACATGTATAGATTAAGCAGATTCATGGTAGGAACATATAAATGCCATACCGTCATTCTTCACTTATTTTCTAATGTGTAGTTCTATTGGGAAATGTTGATTAATTAGTGCAAAAGCTACAGGCTGAGTATTTTTAGTGGGATAGGTTTGTTTCAATCTAACAAAAGCAGCCGATACATTCTTTAATTTGTTTCTGGATTTTTTTTGTCTACCAATTAAGTTTGTGCTTGTTTCAACAGAAATCTGACTTCCAAAATCATTTTAAACAATTTCTATGTTTAGATACTTAAAGTATATCAAATGGATTCTGGCATTTTGTGGATTTTGCTCATTAACATGGCCTGGGTTGAGAAGCTGTGTTTCTGATCAAAATTGCCTACTAAGTTTTTATTTATTTTTTTACATGGTGTATTAGTGCCAGCTAAAAGCTTCAAGTATTTCCTGCCTTTCTTTCTGATTTCTAAAAAGTGACAATGACCATGCTTTCCATTTGGCTTTGTTTTGGCTGCACATGAAAACTTTATTCATTAAATTTTCCCTAATGATGAAAAGAAGAGTCTCTGAGAGATTGCTTTCTGAATGTCGAATGTTATTTTGGGGCTCAGTGGCTTTGTTTGTTGTAGTGAAGAAGCAGTAGGGCAGGAGAAGGAAGTTAGGTGGGGAGGTACTTTTAGCATCTGTGGGAAGTGAGTCTGGACCAGCTGCCCTTCTGAGAAAATTATGAGCCACCAGAAGCAATTTCCTATATTTTAAAGATATTAAGATGCATGAGAATACAAATTTCATTAAGGATTCTTTCAGTGGCAGTAAGGAATACTGGTTTTGTTGGATTTTCCAGAACTCTTGAAAAAAATAATAATGTTCCCATCCCAAATGGGGAGGGGTAGAAGGGAGAAGTTATGAAAGTAGTCCGGTGTATTGCTCCCTGCTTTAAGTTTCTCTATTTTAATATATTAGCTTATTTTTTGTCCCTCTCTCATTCTCTGGACATTTACTCTTCCTTCTTTTCTTAAAGCTTCTTAGAGTGTTCTGCTGTTTGTTCTTTCCTTTTCCTTTTATGTGCATTATGCTGCAGTTTTTCTACCATTTTTCTTTCTCTTTTCCTGATAGTCCCTGTGCTGCTTTGTCTTTCTTTTCCTTTGTTCTGTCTGTCTTTAGCCTCTCTCCAATTTGTCTTTCTCTCATTTCTGTGCCATTAACGTGCCCACCTTTCTAAGTCAGTTGTCTCCATATCCCATGTTGATACTTTCAGAAGCAAAAATATTCTTTTATGCTAATTAGACAAGCTCCTTTTTCAAGTATCTGTGAAAAAATATTCCAGGTATAAAATAAACTATAGAAAAACAGCTGCTTCTCTAATTAGTACTCTGAATGCCTACCTTCTCGTTTTGTTCAACTGCAAAACTGTTTCATTATATCACAAATGGGGGATGTTGTGATATGGAACATAACCTGAGATGTTTATCCCTCTGTTTCTTTGCATAATTTAGTCTGATTATTTCAGAAATACTACGAAATGTTTTATTTTTGTATACTATGTCATTCACAAATAATTTTAACATTGTGCATCTCATTTTTTAGAAAAAACTTTTTTAAAAAAGAGCCCTCTCTTTTATTTTTTTCTTTCAAAGGTATGTAAATATTTTTCTTCCTTTCAGCAGAAAAAACACATTTTGATATTTTAAATTATTTTTCTTCACAATTAAATTTTGATAGTTCTGACATAGCTTACGAAAAACTTCAGTATGAATGACCATGTGTTTCCAGACTGACAGCTGTCCTGTCAAAATGTTTGGGAACACTTGAACAGTTCTAGTTGTAGTTCAGCAGTTGCTGGAGTTTGATTTGATGGGTAATTAAAAGTAACATGGAATATTTGATTTAAGTAGAAGTTAAAAATAACAGAGAATGCTATTTTACAACCTAAAATCAGTCTAATTGGCTAACCTTAAAATCTCCTGCAGGACCACTTTTATTCTGTTTTGTTCGTTTTTTTTTTTTAATAGGTGACTACCAATATCACAGTTTTTATATTCTGGAGAACTTACAATGTTTACCCCAATATGTTTTAAGTCCTTGAGGTTTTATAACACCTTTTAAGGTGTAGTCAACAGCAGAGGCCTGTCTCACTGCAGTTGCAGCCACAAACAATAACAGCCTACGTTGTAAAACGTGATATGCTTTAAGAGATTGTGATTTCCCCTCCTCCTGCTTTTCCGGAGCTCCAGAGCTTTCACGTGGTATTTCTGAGACTGTCGATGAAAGTGAAAGGATTCTGGCAGGATGTAAATCATGAGATCATTAACATTTCAGCCCATTTCCTCTCCAGCAATGTGTAATCTTAGCAGAGATGACTGATGGCATCAGGGATTCGTAAGATAGATATTATGGGTCATTTCCCTGTGTTTCCTCATTTTCTTTCCCTTTTTGCCTAATCCTCCCTTCAGGTAGCATCATTCAATCAATTTCACCGCTGATCTAGTGCTTTATTCTTCTAACATCAGCTCTTACATCTCTGGGTAGAGATATGTCCTACCTTACTCCCTTTTGTGCATGTCCCCTTTATTTTTGTTTATACTCTATTATTACCTGTGGTAGAAATACTTACATTACCATTTCATTGGCTTTAGTCCTTGAAACTGTAGGGTTCTTGTTTTTTTTTTTCTTTCTGTTCCCTTGATATAAAATCTTTCCTTAACAAATGCAGCATTAAAATTAGAATGTCTATCTATCTGTGTCAAATAGAATATGAAGGGAAGAGAATTACATCTTTTTTTTTCTTTTTTTTTCTGTTGGGGTCTTGTGTGTCATGATAAAAATAAATTTTACCGTAAAATTCTCCTAGCATTTATTCTCCAAGCATTTTTTGCTTGTTTTCATCCTTTGGGGGGCAAAAACAATCATTGGACTGTCAATTTTTTTTCCTCATGTCTATTAAATTCTAAAATAAAATGCTGGATTCTTAATTTTTTTTTAATTAAAACATAATTTGGAAGCAAAACAATTGGTTGATATGGAAGGGTAATGTGTGCTAGCAGTAAGCCCAGGACAACACAGTGTATGAAGGTTTTGTGTAAAAAGGAGTGCTGTTAGACGCCAAAGCTGTGTTGATTCAAGGCATCGGTCTATGTGCCGAATGCTGGTGTTGGTGGGCACTGGGTGCTACGCGTGATTGTCAGGTCACTGTGATGGGAGCTTCCCTATGGATGCATTTCAACTGTGCGCCATATGGACAAAAAGGTTTTCCATTATCTTTCCAAAGCCCCACATAAAAACTGCATAAGGAAACTGAAAGAGGGTTGGTTTATGTGAATATTAAGCTTCTCTTTGCAGATTGTACCAGGGAAGGTGCAGAAGTTACAGTGTGTATAGGCCAAATATAGGGTGATCTTAATATACTTCAAGCCTCTGTTTTGGTCCGTAGTTGACTCTTGACTTTTATTTAAAACTCTATTCCTTACTTTCTCTGCATTTCATCCTAGCACCACATGCTAATTAATTAAAAGAAATAATTTAGCTACTGATGTTTTTATACTATCACATTAGTATTTAATGAGCTTTATTGACTCATGTGAAATGCTATTTCAAGAATGTCTCCAATAACAAAAGAATATATTCAGAGTATAATGAGAAGAGTTTGTAGATAGTAGTATCTATCCTACAGCGTTTTGTATGCAGGTATGAATGGTATCAATTTAATCTTCAGTGGTTTTGTTTGACCGAGGAAAATTGGTCATGCAAATGTGTGGGGGTTTTTGGTTTTTTTTTTGTTTTTTTTTTAAGAGGTGAAAGGTGTATTGAGATGGAGGAAAATGAGATTTGGATTTAATGTTGCATGTGAAGGATGGCATGTCTCAAAGAACCAGTGATTCTAGCTGACCAGTATTTAGTGGTGCTTCGTTACTGAAAACTCCTAGCACTCCAGTCAAAATATGACAGTGTCACACATACACCCTGGCTCTTGTACGAAGCCTGCTTGGTAGTCTGTGGCGTAAGGATGACACCGCTGAGTACACGGTCTGTGTGGCTTCCGTACACGAAGTCTTCCATACACTTAGTCTAGATGCCATATTCTGTAAGGGAAATAAAATAACAAAAATAGGCCTCTTGCAGAATTTCCTGATGAACTTGACTGTTATGCACTTTGATCCCATTTCCTTCAACAAGGTAGTTTTCGAAAACTAAGTGTGTTACACTGAAGTGTTTTGTTGTATCAGGACCAGTATGTTCTATCAGGCCACTGATTATCAGGCAGATAGGGAAATCTGTCCTTTAAACCAATACAAGATACATACAGCATATGTATCATTATGAAAGTGTAGGTATTAATACTACTATAAAAAAATTCAAATATTAGTCCTGCTTAAAATACATATTTTTGTGTTACATATACACGCGAAGCAGGAAAATACTATAAATCTGTTACTCTGATACCACTTTCCCCTCGTTCCTCCAATGAATATCTATGACTAGATGCAATGGAACGGGTAGGAGGTCCTTTTCAATTTCCCCCCCACCCTCCCCCCAGCGAAAGCTTCAGTAAAGGGTTTTACTGCTGTCAGAACAATTTGCTGAAAGATATTTGTATATTGTGTCATATTTTAGTTGACTGCAATATTAACAATTTGTTTTAATATCAGTAGTCAACGCTGCAGAATGTTATGCCATTTTAAGGAAAGCCAGGAAAGGAGATCCGATTGGGGTTGTTCTGCTGTAAATTTCCTTATAAAAAATAATGAGGTAGTGGGAAGTTTTTTCCTTTTTGGTTTTGGTATTCAGGAGATAAATTACTCCTTTAGCTGAAGCAGTGGATCTCAGGAAAGTTGGTGGTTTGTTTGTCAGGAAGAGCTGCTTCAGAAGTGCTGCAAGTAGCAGCTAGGTGTGATGGATCTTCCTCTGAATGCCTACCGACTGAAAAATAGTTGAAGAATACTGTTGCCTGATCTGAACAGGTTGTTCCCAAGTCAACTATGTAACTGCAGAAATCTTATAATAGATACCTAAGATCTTTACTGAACTGAAAAAATCGGCTTCCCTTTCCACTCTGCAGAAATGCCTTATTTTAAGTTTATGGACACTGAGCTCAGATCCTTCTAGAGTTCAGTGTATGTCAGTATGTATCAGTGCCCCTCATGCAACAGGCATTTGTAGTTATGTCTGTCTTGAAACAGAGGAAAAAGCATGTGCTAATGAGCCTTAGCTAAAATGTCCAAAACTATAAGGAAAAATCATTTTTAAATTTACATTGCTTTATTTTTTGGAAAGTAAATATGTATTGATATCAAATTAGAGTTGTGCAAATCTATCCTCTTTCTAGTGAGAATAAATGGATTAGACTGGAGAAACAGAGTGGTCGGAAGTCAAGTTACAAAGAGCAGAGGGGTTAAAAAAGATGGATCTTGCCATATTTCTGAAAATATTAAATTTAAATTTTGTAACCTAAAAAGTGCTATCAGCTTAAGTTTTTTTTTTTTAATACGTATCGTTCCCAGTTATTTTGCATTAAATTTGCTCTTACTGTGCATAGTGGAAAGATAATTTGTAGACTTTGGACTGAGAACCACAGTATCTGAATTTGATTTCCTCCTTAGCCCAGGTGACACAAAACATGTCCATGCTGCCCTGAAGAAGGGTACAAAATGTGTGGACTTCCTATAGAGAGAACAGTACAGCAAACAGATCATTCAAAATGCCAGCCTGTACTTTGTAGGGGACCTTGCACACTTCCCTGACGACCACCACAGTGAGAGCTTTGTCGCTGTATTTTCATGACTGTTCATACTCGCCATCAGTAGACAGCTCTCTTGCCAATCTGTCCCTGCCGCAGTGACCCCTGTCCAGTGCAGAGCAGATATGCTCTTAGAGACAATCTTAGAGTGCTGAGGGCAGAGAAGCTGGGACTGCTGTGGACCCAGATTTTCAGAGCCATCCATGCCCTTAGTGTGGTGAACTTTTCTTAGAAATTGGTCTTCATAAATTGCATGCATGAGAAATCAGTTTGTGTCAGATGTGGTGGTGGTGGTGTTTTTCTGAACTGATTTTTAAAATCTGGCTTGTCGGATCCCTGGCCCTCAATCCTCTCTCTGTAAAGCAGAGGTAATATTGCGCCAACCGAGCAAAGATAAGATCTGAAAGAGGCCACTACAAGAGACTGAGTACCTTTATTAACATTATTATTACCATTACAGCTATTACCATGACTTCTGAAAGAGAGACTTGAAAGACTGGGTTTGTGCACCTGGCCAAGGACAGGATTTGTAGGGATGAGGGGACTTGAATTGTTTTGATTTCTGGATTCATATCTTCCACTTGTTTCGCCAGTGGGGATGAGATTATCTAGAGAGGAAGGTTACAGGCCAGTTGGGTATCACATGTTGAGAGGATGATGCTCAAAACCTCACAGTGTGGTGAGCCCTTTTCCAAGGCACAGGGTTGCAGAGAGAAGAGGGTTCACTGTGCTGTCCATGAGGACGTGCCTCTTAGCAGGAGTCCTACCCTGACGTCCTGGCTTCTGCCCTCTGAAGGGAGCTGACATGCCCATCGTCACCTTATGCACCATGCTACTGATTTACATACCCATGATAAAGATCCTTGAAAGCTCTGATGCTATATTCCCTCTTTATTCCATTTTAGTAGATAGTATAGAGGCAGGTAACCTTTTCCTGATATGCTTGTCTTTAATAGTACTCCAAGTTTCAAAGCTGGTAGTTACACAGCCTTACACAAAGTAAGGAAGATCACACAGAAGGATGAAGCAAATACTTTCCAGCACAGGAGCATGCTTGATAGATACCCTATAGTTTCGTAACACCAAAGGTCAGTTTGAATGATAAGGTCTGTGAAGAGGTTTGTCGTTTTTTGAGACACTTTCCTTTACCTGTATATGCAAGGAATATTTGACAAAGTGGCATAGTCCTTGCTCTCCATTTTCTCTTGCCTGATAACATGGTGTGCCTGAATTTTCTTTCTGACTGGCTTTTCTGGTTTTGTTTTTCTACACACATAGAGTTTTGGATCTGATTCTTTTTAGCTGAACCTCAATGTCTGTGGAAAACAAAGAATATGAAGATGACTGGTGATACCAGGTCTTTTAGTGATCCTGCTAAGATAATGCAGGCTGGTTTGGGAAGGCTCCAGTAATTAAAAAAAAACCCTGCTCATAACACTCATCTTCTCTCTTTTTTAGAAAGTAACAGCATATGCCTGGATATATTTATTCGTATGGTATTCCTTATTCTCTAAAGAATGACGGCCTCCTGTGTGACCCTCTCAGCTGGGTACCGCTCTTCATGCGGTGGTCCAGCTCCCAGCTCGGTGGTCTCCTGCACGCGAAGCTGGGCCGACAGCTGTGCCTCCAGGGGCCAAGAGGAGCGGGGAAGTTGCTCAGCCTCCCTCGCGTTCCCAGGAGGGAGCAACATTTTCTTTCATTAGCCAGCTATTCTATGGCTTTGTTCCTTTCTCCAGTCTAAAATTTTTACTGATACACCTTAGGAAAAATAAATTATTAATAAATGCAAATAAAATCCCAAGTACTGTTGTTGGGGCAGAGATATATTACAGAAAGCCTGCAAGCCACTGGAGGTTTTATCCAAAGAAAGTATATTATTGAAAGTCATTATTAAATATAAATATGCGGGCCTGAAGATGAGCCCTTTAGTATCTAGCTTTAGTTTTCAGAGTATTTACTTAAAGTCCACATTATGCTGACTTTATAGACTGGCAAGCAGTTGATTACATATTTCCCAAATGGATTTACTACAAACTACTTTAGCCACGTTTGTTTGGCACTGTGAATTTTACAGACATCACTACCCGATGTCTGATCAATTTAAATTGCTTCAATTTTACAAAGCACAGAGCTTTTACCTAGTGCTTCCCCCCTCCCCCTCCCTTTCATTATGCAGTATCTGAGAAGCTCTCAGCCTTTTCAGTGTACGCACAGGCAAGAAGCTACCTACAGTCCTAGGTATCTGGGTTCGGATTTGCTATGTAGGGGTGAGTTTTCTGCATATCCCTCAGTGAAACAGAGAGGGAGAGAAATTAATACAAGAGCTGGATACTTGACTATGAGGCTTTTTCAGAGCTCTCCTGCTTACTGCTTCACCTGAGCACAGTTACCCCACCCTGTATAGGTGTTTTCTTCCTTTTCCCCCTCCTGCCCATCTGTTTGCCTAACTAAATTCCAAGCGTGCTCAGGAAGGGATGTCCCACCCTATGTGCTTGCAGTGTATGGGGTATTAGAGTTGTAGCTTTTTAGCTATCAAAAAAAAGCATTAGAGGTAAGCTGTGGTAATGCAGAATAGCATCTAAAGGAAATAGGTAGCGATGAGGAAGATAATAAAGATGGTTTTATTTCATGGTGACACTTAGACATTCAAAATAAGACATCTTAAGGGACAAGCTGGGAACCTGATCATGTGCATCTGGCCATTCTTCTGAAAGAACAGGGAAAGAACAGAAACAATGTCATAGAAGAGAGGTAGGGGAAGACCAACCCACATGGTCCTTGATGTAATTGTGCCTTGTTGAATTAGGCAGGAGACAGAGTAATGGATGGCTTAATATAAGATACTGAATAGTTCTGGGAGGTGTTATGTTTCTGCTCTTCATTACCCAAACTCTGCTGTTGTAAAAGCCAGGACAGAAGACCGACAGAAGCAAAATAAGGTCTCTTCAGAAAAAGTTTGAAAATCCTACCCTTGAGCTTTGCTTTATTTGTCATATAACTTAACAGGATGAATAAGCCTTTATATAAAATGACATGCAGCAAATGACAGAAGTGTTATTTACCAATATAGCCTTTCCCAAGAAGCATCAGAGACTCTTTAAAAGTTTTTCCTGAAAGCAATTTGTTCTTGTCTGGGTTGGCATGTTTGAAGGTTGCAAACAGAGCGCAGGTTGTTGTAGTTAAACAAAAGTATGAACCTCGTATAACTGCTTTTAGAAGATTATATCACAAGTGAGAACATTTGATTATGAAGTTCAATCGCACATGGAGACTGCTATATTACATACCCTTCCTGCCACCAGAAAATGGGTTATGTTCAGGATAATTACTTTTATTTTTCTATAGATGTAGCACATGGCATAAACCCAAATGACTCTCAGGTGCTCAGGTGCTAGATTGCAATCCCACAATTTAAAATGAGAGAAGTTCAGACCATGAGTTTTAAGTTTCTGCAGTTTAACATTAGTCCCATATATCACTTTAAGTATGAAAAGAGACTTCCAAGTTGGCTGGAATCTTGTTATATGTATCATTGCTGGTCATGAGATGATTACTAGAGAGGATTTTTTTTAATTAGTGTAATCACCAGCCCTAATAGCTAGTCTGCTATTGGGCTTTTCCTAGTATATTATAGATTAGTTATCAAAAGGCTAAGACAATATGATCTATTAACTTGATGACATTTATAAATGACTCTACCGAGAAAGAGTGCAGGAAAACAAAATGTCAGTTCTTCAAATCTGATGATGGTGTAAAAAAAAAAAAAAAAAATCATTCTCAAAGGCAACTTGAGGTTTCTCCACACTTTTAGCTTTGCATAATAAATATACTTGACCTGGTATGTATCTGCTACATGTAGGACACACGCAAAAAGAAATCATATTCCAGTGTTCTTTCCTTGTGCTTTGAACATGCTTATTTTTTATCATGTATTATTTTTTATTTTTATCTGTCTTATCTTGATCTACTGATTTTAAACATGTAAAGCAGGGTAGTCAGATGGTGTCAATCAACACAACTCTACTGACTTTGGTTCTGCCAGTTTAAGCCAGCTGAGGTCCTGGCCCTTACAGTATTTCTTTAAAAGTGAAAGATAGTGAAACATTTCCTCTATGTTAGCTTGAAGCTCTGCACCACATTTCGTTTCTCCGAAAGTGATTGTTTTAGGTGAAATATGTTCTATTACAAATTGCATTGTCAGTTAGGGCTTGTGTGCTATGTTTGGAAAAGCTTTAAAAAGTGCCTATGAGACTTAGGAACCTCATTTCCTCTTCAGAAGTGATGTCATTTCAGTGAAAATGGTGGCAGAGATGTTCTTTTGAAAATTTCTTCTGCACTCGCATGAGAACTCTAACTTAAGACTTGGGAAGTTTTATAAAACAGATAAAACATAATCCATAGTGCAATCTAACTTTGAAGGGAAATTATGACTCTTGAACAGCTAGCTTCTGGGAAAGCCCAACATACACTTTTTCTACGTACTTTGTCTCTCGCCAATATCCTTCTTTTCCTAAAGAAGGAGTGGAGAATCTGGGCGTTCATTTCTCTTCCTCTCCCGCTTTTTAAAGCAAGTGTGAGCTCTGGCACTGAACCCAGGCAAGTAAAGGTCGTCATTGTAGGACTGAACTGCACATGGGACTGTATTTTTTTTAAACAGATGGCAGCAACGTACTGTTGCGAACAGACAAAGCTGTCTTGCTGTATCTGTGTGCAAATCTGATGATTAGGGCATTCTCCTGGCACTTGAGAGATGGAGATAAATTTTGCTTCAAGCTGAGGAGGAAGGAGCCCCTGTTTCCCTCTTCCTGATGCAGTGCTTCAGCCAAAAAGCTGTTACACAGAAGATGAGCACAGGCACTGCTTCTGCTTCTTTGTTTGAAAAGAAAAGACTGATCCCTCTGCTTCTTTAAAAAATAAAATAAAAAAAAAATCAGTTTTAGGTAGATGCTTGCTCTGATGAGAGAACTTTGGAGTCAGGATACTAAATAGAGAGATGCCTGCATGCAGCCTCAGCTGAGGCATGTAAGTTTTGGAGACAGGACATGATTCAAGTAGATATCTGTACCTTGTGTATATCTGCTGGCCTAAGGTTGAAGGCTTGCTTTGTCTACCTTACCTACACGCGTTCAAGGAATGCGTCCCAGTGCCAACTCCATATTTGGATTTTACTCTAGCAAAAAGATGTCTAAAATGTGAGGCATTGTACCACCTGAGTTTAGGCACATTGATAGCTCATGATGCATCTAAGCTATTACTGTTTTCTTGAGATGGACAAAATGCCAAAACTTTCAGTAGTTATTTTGTTTTTCAAACTAACAGGCTGAAGCAGCTTGGATAAACTGACTGGCAACATGAAGGAAAGGAAAGTTGTTTCCAGTTGATTGAAATGACCGTTTGACTTAAGGTGAGGATAACTGCCTGTTTTCTCAGCATGATAAAAATGTCATTAGCTAAGAGCCCAGTCCTCAAAAGTTAAGACAGCAGGGGAGTAAATTACATTAGATCATCATGAATTACAAAGGACCATCATTAAGACCCCTCCCCCCCTTTTTTTTCCACTAGTTCATAATCATAAAACTGGAATATAAAATCAACTGCCTGGTTTCTGACAAGACCCACATAGGTTTGATTCACCAAGGTCTTACTCTGTCTAATCTGACAAGAGTCCAAACTGCTTTATGCATAATAAATAAAGGCATTTGCAGCATAACAGAGGCTGTGAGCTCATGCCCCTTGCTATTTTTCTGGGCCACCTGGGCTATTGAAGGCTTTTGGTGATTTTTGGTTTGTTTTTTGTTTTTTTTTCTGAGATACTTGTGCTCAGGTGGCTGAAGAAAAATGTAATTATCTGATGTGACAAATAGCAGCTAGTATGAAACCAAAATGAAATGTCAGTCAGAATAAAAGACAATGTTATGCAGTGGTGGTATCCTCACTAGGACCAAGGTTTGAACTGAATTTCTGTTATAAACCATTGATGATTGATACAAAACTTTCAAGACACAAACAGGAACGTTTATAGTTCTAGCACTCTGAGAAGTAGCCAAAGTCTTCTCACAAGTAGTGAAGCCAGTCTAACAGATATTCCCTCAGGAGCTTCAGGGAAGGAAACACAGGGGCTTAATGAAATTTTCAGCTTCCATCTAGCTCAAGGATAGTCTTCTGGAGCTGATCTAATTCCTGTTCAGTAGCCACATAATTTTATGTGGGTACGTGCTACGTTGGAGCCATGTTTGAAGAAACAGCTTGCAGAGCAGAGACAAGTTGTGTTAGGAAGGGGCAGGATATTTGTGTTCACTCTCCTAAAAGAGATTTGACTTGGAGATCTTGCAGGTTCTATCAGCAGAAAAAATTGCACTGACTGCACTGATATTTCAACAAATTAAATATAGGATCATATGTCTGCAGGATTGTATCAAATGTTTTCAGTACTATTTTATTATGGTCTGACTACACATTGTCATATCACTTTGTGTCTTTTGCATCAGTGTGGAACAGATTTGAAACAAGTTCTGCAATTTGCTTGTGTCTTACCTCCCATTTATAAAAGTGTGTGCAAGTGTTTTAGCCCCTGAGCAACAGAGAATTGAGACCCATCATATATTCCCAGACTTCCATGGTACCCTGAGCGGTTCTGTGTCTTACAATTATTATCTACAAACTAGGCACATAATAAATCTTCATGCATCTTTCATAGCTGATTACTATTATAATCAGGAAGAAATCTTCCTCCAGCATTATAGTCATAATGCTTTCCATTCAAACATTAAATTGCTAGAATTTAAATTAAATTGCATTCATTGCTAGAAAAAGGATTCCAGCTTTAATAGACCGGTAAGCTGAGGCATTACCTCCTCAGAACCCCATTTGGGAGGCCTCTTCTACCAAAGTGATTATGAATATCAAGATATTTTTATCAGAGCCAGGGGAAAGATGGCCCAGTAAGCAATATTTGGTGGAGGCCTATGGCATAGCTCCTGGAGTAAAGCATTTTAGTTCAGTTTTGCATGGTAAATCCAGTTTCTTGCTGTTTCTTGGTCTGTTCATAAATGTAGATGCACCAAAATATTTAAGCATTGATATTTAAACTAGTGGGAGTTAAATGCTTATGCTACGTATCGGTGAGAATCAGGAACTCGCCCCCTCGGGCTTAGTTCCCCTGGTAGCAGAAGAGGGAGATTGCCATTCCCTCCTTGCAGAGATGGGGGAGAGCCATTGTGCTAGCCACCGTAAGGTGCTCAAAGGCTATACAGGTTGGGAGGTAAGATGGAGTAATAAAATTAATAAGCTAATTAATGGCAACTGAAGTGTTTGTTCCAGCTATTCAGCACACCTTGAAATTAGTTTTGGATTTAGGCTGTGGGGTGACTGTAGTACTTTGTGGAGCTTATGCTGTTACTCAGGAACTTTCCCTCCCCGTGTGCCACCTTATCTAAAGCTTAATATAAATAGAAAATTCAGTTATTAAGGCCGGAGATGTTCAGAAGCCTGTTTGGAGTTACTAGCTGCATGTGTACTGGAGCCAAAAATTACAGATATTTTCCTCTGCTTAATTGAAACTGTCTGGGAACAATTGCCACTTTTTGTGGCCACACCTACTCTTTTATTTTTTCCTCTAGCCACAACAGCACTGCTGAAAGATGTATGTAACCTTGCATATTCCACCTAATCAGGAATGTTCCACTTGCATTTGATAATATTGTCACCCTTGGTACTCGTGATGACATTTTCTTGGAGATGAGCCCTATGATTAGGTCCGTTTGGACCCATTATCAAGGTTTTAGGGGTTATACAACCTACTTTCCTTCTTGTTACATTCCCCTGTTACGTATTAACCATCTGGCTTGGTAGAAGCTGCCTCCCAACAGTTTTTCATAACAGCCCTTGTGCCAAATTTCTGTTCCCATGGAAACTGTTTTAAGAGTGCTTTAAAATTTGAGAGGTGTAGCATTTGCCGTCTAGAATGGGTCATATTTCCTTTTTCTTCAGCCTTTATATTTTTTTTCTTTTTATTACTAGTTAGTGTTGCCACCTGTCCTGAAAACTGCAAGAGAAAGAGGAGTCATGAGTTTTAGACAGCAGTCTTTTATCTCAATTTCCACTTTTTTATGTTGTGAAGAACTCTTAAAGGATTAAAGCTGCTTTAGTGCATCATTTAAGAGCCAGTGAGGAAACTGCACACCCTAACAGAAGGCAGACAGAAGAACAACTTCAGAAATGTGTAGTCTGAGGTTTTTAAAGGGGATTTTGGAAAACTTAAAAATGCTTTTGCCATCAGTGATTAGATGGGCTTGTTCAATATCAAAAGAGTTGCTCTGATTGCATCTCAAAGTATGTGCAGTGTGTATACACGTACAGTATTTAAAGGAGTAAGCCAGCCCCATTTCACACAAATGTTTTCAAAGTTATTCAGATAAGGGTGTTACCTAGCAGTTCCATAGAGAAAATAAATCTTTATTTTATGTTCATAGGAAACTGATCTGCTGTATTTGTTAAATATTTTCTAGATAGAGATTTAAAGTTACAGATGCTGAAGTCTACCCAGCCAGCAAACTAAAGCAATGCATTACTTAATATTCCCATTACTCTACAGATTTCACTCACAGAGCCACAGGCTTGGGAGCAGAGCAGAAAAACATATAGGAATTTCAGATGACTTTCACTTATGAAGAGAGCAAAGGTTTTGAGCATTCCTATGATTGCATGTTGCCATAAAATGCTTTTTTTAGCGTTCCATAAAAATGTTGTCTCTCTTCTACTGTCTCTTGACACATTTTCTGTGAGTTATTTACACATATGCAAGCTTCACAGAGGACTGTTACCATATCTATAAGGAGGGCAGACTTAATATTGAAAAGATTTAATATATGGTATATATCCCAACCAACATAGAAATTCTGCTCACAGCAAGAACAAAGGTTTGCTTAGGGTGCTCACTGGACAGAATAATAATTTCCAGGCCATTGGCTTACCTTAGTTTCTCCCACAGAATCCTTCTTTCAAAACACTTAATCAGGGACTTGAATTAGAGCCCAATAAAAGGCACTACCGGGGCTTGCATATGTACTTAAATATTTTGCTGAACAGTGGTAAATTTAGGATCTACAAGCCTTTTACTAAAGCTCCAATTCTGTGAGCAATCTGTGCTTATATAGTCATTTCCATTAAGACCACTATACAGGAAACAATAGGCGTATAGGCTTTGCAAGGGTTTCAAAAGCTGATGTACTCTTTGCTTTAGCCAACAAAGGTAAGACATAACAACAAAGTACTTCTACATATTTCTCTGCTTTGTCTTTAGCATCTTTCAATTTAGCCTGAGTTTTCCTTTAAGAATCTTGGAATCCCTTCCCTTTCCTTTTACACATTTCCTTTTGCAATCAAACTTTTGGTCTCTTCTAGGTTGTTCATTTGCCATAAAATGGTTAAGAAACCTGCTGTATTATGAACTCCAGTTTATAGAGAGGTTCTGACACCTGCCTCACTGTAACTACATTTCCCCTCAAACCAGTAGTGTTTAACTCCCTCTTCCAAAAGTTCAGGCTTTAAACATGGGCTCTTTCTTGAGAGTGTTGAATAAATGATCATCAAAGTTGAAAGATCTGCTATTGTTTATCACAAGATGCCAATAGAGACACAGAAGAGAGATGAGATAAAAGTTCAAACTGGAGTTTTCATACTGAAACATGGAGTCTTTGATGTGAAACAAAAATAAATTGTACCAGGATTTCCCAAACCATCACACTGGTGCATCAAACTAAAGGTCAACAACTGCAGTTTAATCTGTTATGAAGTCATGGTCTGGTATAGATCTGAAGGGCAACATGATATAATTAATAATTAACCTTTATAAAATTTGTGCAAACAGAGAAAAACATAATTCCAGCAACCCCAGAGTAAAATTAGAGGTTTTGATGTCCACCACAAAACGTTAAGATTACTTAAGTCTGAGCAGGATGTAAAATTGATTTTTTTTTTAGCACATTTGGAAACAGGAACCAAAATGATGCAAAATTGTTTATTAGACATCTGATACACATTCCTGGAATAGGCCCCCACTAATTTTGCAAAGTTTTATGTCAGGCGCTAATGTGTCTAATCAACTGAGAGACAGGAAATCTTGAATAACAGGTGCAAACAATTACATAATCACCCAGAAGGTTATGCAAAGTAAGATTTAAATAAGATACAGCCTGACTCTTTGCAGTTTTAACAAGCAGAAGAATAAGAAAGTAGTGGATCCTTAGAAATGCAGTATATGCCCTTTGTTAACTAAGAGAGGGAAGTATAGGTCAACACTTCTCTTATCTCAACAGAGATGTGGAGGGCAGGAGAGGACTCGGGGTTGCGGGGGCATGCTACCTGCACAACTTGTGCTTTCTCTGCTATGTCATACAGAAATGCCAGGTGGGTCTTATATGGCTGTTCAGGTTTGGGAGTAAGAGAGAGAAAATAGAGTACAGTGAAATTCTGAATTAATAAAGCAAAATTTCTCATTAAAAATACAGCAGAACAAGTGTAGGAAGAAAACTGCAGTCAGTGAACCTCAGTCACGAGTCAAGGTCTGTTAGATAGTATAGTGTGCATCACCAGACTGTGCTGTCTGTGAGCTGCTCATGTGGGAAGTGCCCAAGAGCAGGGAGAGGCACCTAAATGGGGAAGTTAACTGATGGTCTCATTACCTGGCAAAGACCAGCAGTATGCAACTGAAGGAACTGAAAGCATTTCATCCTAAATTTAAATGATCTAGAGGCATTACGGAGCCTTTTCCATGCTGCAGCAGTATCTGCTTTGAAAAAAAAAATGAAGCAAGCTACAAAAATATAATAAAAATAGTTGATATGAAAATAGTTGAAAAATTCTTGGTAATGTACAAATGTATAGGAAGATCATCTGAGTGTGAAAAGGAAATTAAAAATAAAAGTTGGGAGAAGGAGGAATAGTTCCAGCTAAGATTAAAACCAGAGCAGGTTCTTTGGACTGCAATGGGAGACTATATTGTAATCACAGAGGCTTGGCTAGGGAGAATGGGAGGAGAGAGAGTGAAAAACCAAAGCTGCAGTATATTTTGTGGTAGCAGAAATATCTGCAGGAAGCTTCTTTTCAGAACAGCCCCCTCTTCTCGTCAATCCCTGTGCTTATGTGCTGTTTTGATACCTTAATCAATGCCCAGCATACAGCAGTATTTGTACAGTACAGAACAAGTGCCTATCACTGTGCAAGACATATTCCTAATGACAAGACCGATCTTTGCAGGTTACCAAGACTATTACCAGAAAGAAAATTAAATATACAATAGCAGCATCACTCTGTAGTGCTAGTAGTTGCTTTAGCATTGCGGAAAGGTTGTCCAGAGCTCCATGTTTTGCTCGGGACATGCCTCTGTGTTGCGTAAAAGCAGTAAAGCTGCTTGACCATGTTTCAGCTTCAGTGACAATTGCTGGTTTTCCAAAGCAGTGGAAATCTCTGACTCTGCTTCAGGCTCTGCTCCTGAGAATAAACAGAATCCCTAAGTTTTCAGTTTGTGGGCAGGGATTTCACTTCAGTTTGTGGGCAGTTTCCTCTAATTTTTTAGGAGAGGCACTTCTACTCAGTAGCTTAATTTCACTAAAGTGATCAGTAGCTCCCCTCCAACTCCACACTGTATTATGGAGGGGGAGCTGAGATACTGGGAATGAAGGGCTCTCTCCTCCCCATAGGCACCGTGCATTCCAGTGCTCTCCTGGTTCCTCTGGAGAGGACACGGATAGGAGCTTCTGTGATGAGTGGAAATCTCACTGTTCTTGAGTACCTGTCTTTGACTTTTAGAAAGTGAGGGCTGTTTTAGAGACTCTGCCACCTCCTCTCCATATCAACTTCAACAAGAGTCCCAAGTAAAGACAACCCACTGCTCTCAGAGCAGTGTTGGTGATGGCACTGCAGGGTATAAGGCAGCGCTCATGAAGAGCACAAGGTGGGTAGGATTTGGCAGGATCCTGTGGCCAGAGAGAGCAGTAGAATAAATCACTGAATTCAGCGCTGCTGGACTCATTAGGTATTTGCTATCAGGCCTCGCACCCCAAGCCTGAAAAGACTGGCAAAGGTTTAGCTGTGCACAGTGACTAATCTTGCTGTTGGCAAGGACCAGCCATTTAAACACATGTAAGTCTTTGAAGGATCAGGGCCTTCATTTCCTACAGAAAACACTGCCAGAGGAAGGAACTGTGTGATATTCAGAGATGAAGATTCAGAAGGAGCCACACCAGTAGGAGAGGAAAAATAAAGTGACTCAAATCTACTTAAAATGGCTTCTTTTTCCATTTGAAATAAACTTCATCCTATTTGTGTTTGAATGTATTTTACAAAAATTCGAATCTGGCTGAAAAGCTGGATTCCAATATGTACGAGATATGAATCAGAGCTTTAACCCATTCCTGATATTCCTGATATATGTGCTGTAAATATGCCAGTGTATTTACCTCCCACATACTTTTTCATTTATACGTGTTTCATGTAATTATCATAATTGTAGCAATTAAAGACATCCTTTAAGAATAGTATCTTTTCTCATTTAAACTACTGTTCCCTTGTAGGGATAGCCATAAACATAGTTTAGTAGCAAATGTTGGGAAGTGTTGTTATTCTAAAGAGAAAAAGTGCATTACCATGCCACGATTACATAATCATGAGCACAAGTGTATGACAAATGGCTTGGAATAAATTGCGGGTAGAAACCACTTCCAAATAAGAAATAACCACTCATGAGTAGCGTGTCTAATTGCTTATCTGCCCCACCAATCCCTATGGAATAGATGGATAGGATAGAATTAAGTAGTTGCACCAGCTGCTCTGAATTCAGAAGATAAAAAGGATGGGTGAAAATGATACAAAAGATAAACCTTGAAGTACTGCGAAAATACAAAAACGTTTGTTCATAATATATTTTGGTCACTCAATTCTGGAATATCTGTATCTTTAGAGCAGTGGTAGATTCAGTTGTAGTGGACAGTCAGGGGAGGTGTCTTTACACAATTTCATGAATCATTGTCCACATGGTGGCTTTTTATTACTGATATCAGGCTAGTTTAGTACATTTTATGTTTTAGAATGAGAAAATAGACAAAACATACTAGCCTAGTGTAGGAATGGTGTTCTCTAAATAAATGTCCTGCTTCACATAGTTTTAGCTGAAAGGTATAGTGACACCAAAGACACGTGTACTTCTACACTTTGATCTTTTGAAGTCTGGAAGCAGGCTCAAAGAAAATAAGTGTAGCCAGTGGTGAGGTTTTTAGCCCCATCTTTTCCTTGCTGCTTAGTGATGTTGACTTTTTAGATGCTCTTCAACACAATGTTTGTATTGACAGGAGTGTGAGGCTGGGTTGTGCTGAAGCACCAGCTGTAGCCTGCCATTGCATTATCATCATTGAAACCGTGGCAGTTCTGCTGTGAGTTTTTATAAGTCCCTAAAGGACAAAAAGCCCCTGTCTGAAATTTAATGGTGGGTTTGATTTATGCTTCTAGTAGCAAAAAAATGAATATATGTTAACCTTTCAGTGTCTTTATTCTCCTGCAAGCTGTGCTTATTTTAATTGATTGCTTCATTGCATCTCTCCATGAGTAGTTGGCTCTTGCCCTCCTGTACCCAGATGAGGTTAAAAAAAAAAAAAATTTAAGCTGGCATTTGTCAGACAAGCCTATGAGTGCTTGTTTGAGCCTCTTGTGTGTAACTCACATCAACTAAGCTAATCTCTCTAATGTGATGGAAATTACTTTACCTGACAAAATCTGCTTTTGGCAAGGTTACCAGAATGAAGAGTGAGTGAATGTGAAAGTATGAATAGAAGTTAAAAAAGTATGCCTCTAAATAGTTAAAGGAATCCATACTGTAAAGAAGAATGAAAGGGGTGGACTGTGTGAAGGACTAGTAAGAGGAAGCCAGGCATTTCTAGGTTAGCATCATGCAGATTTTGAGGGGAGCCTCATACCAAGGTGCTCAGGTGGAAACAATACATGCCTGATTTCAAGCATTATGTTTTCCTCCAGCTCTCAGGAGTCCATATGAATTCAAAAGTGTGTAGTTCTTTGGTGTGGCACCACCAACAGAGCCAGTCAAAACCAGTGTCACTTTGGAAAAAATGGCTGCAGGTGTTATTATAAAAACAGTTTGTGAATGCTGGGTGGTTTCATAAGAATAAAGAGAATAAAAAGAATAAAGAACAAGAATAAAAATGGCTTAATGCTTCAGATTTCAATGTACAAAATTACATCCTAATGCCAAGTGCATCCCTATTGAGATGCAAATACAGTGCTTGGACAAAGTGAGGCAACTTTCCCATTCTCAAGGAACTACACAGACCACTTCAATCCATAGTGCTAGCCAAAGTAGCTCTGATGATAACATGAACTTACGTGCTTTTGTAATAGTCTCTGTTGTTCACTGCTGTATGCCAGAAAGTCCAGGGTGCAAGTAAATCCTGCCCATACTCCCTTCCACAGCTGGCTTTCAGCTGCCTCAGAATATACAATGTTCAAAGTGCCATGTGGAGGGTGCAAAGAGCTGCGATTCCCCCCCCCCCCCCCCCCGCCAGAAAACAGTAGGGGGAAGCGCCAAGTCTGATTTAATTCCTCTTCTTCCACAGTTATGATATTCATCAGCAGTTTGATCATACAGCATTCAGGGCAATGGGATTTTTCCATGGTCTACAATAGAAAAGTTCCTTAGAATATCCATTTATTCACTTGTTTGGATGTTTTGTTACTTCCAGCAATATTTGAAAAGCCAATACGCATGATAAAAGTTTGATGTTGGTTTGATGTATGGGGAAATGTACAGATCAATACTTGGCTTTGCAAGTCAGGAAGGTTCCTGCTGAAGAAGATTCAAAACGCGCTTGTTTAACCTCCTCTTGTCTGTTGAGTGACTCCTTCATGATCTAACAACTCAGAAGCAGGTATGTGAAAAAGGGTACAGGAAAATCACAGACTGTACACATTTTATGCCATTTCTATCTAGTATTTTTGGAGGTAAGCATAAACTCTCTGAACTAATGAGAATTCTTGTGACTTCTGCTAATGTGGCACCAAGCCCAGCTTGGTGCACCAGCCTCTCGGCAGAGCTTGGCCTTGCTGTCATGCCAAGTGCGTGTACGGTTCTGGCTGACTCATGTTGCAGAAAGGCAAATATCTGCCTGTGTCCAAAATTCTGCATAGATGTTCCAATAATAATAGCAATAGTTCTAATAGATAGATAGCAACAATGAGAATTTTTCTCCAGCCAGATTTGCTGGCAGTGCCTGGATATTGGGATTACAAAATTAGACGAAGGGATTTGTGTTTGACTTACTGAATCATTCTCCCCACCCCCCACCTTTTTTGGTATGTAGCTAAGAAAGGTAGACAGGGCTAATTTTGACTAATTTTGGTCAGATGATATAAATATGAATGTGTGGCTCCCAAGAAAACTTGCACTGGTCCAGATCTGAAGTCCCTCTCATCCAACATCCTATCTGCAGCAGTGGCCAGTGAGAGGCGCTGAAGGAAAGAATGTCATTAACAGGCTGTATAGAGCAATTCTTCGCTGCTTCTAGTTTCTGCCACTCAGTGATCTGCCGAGGGCTAACGTTTTTGATGCTGCCGATGGTAACAAATCTGAAGAAATGATGTTTGTCTATTTCTTCTGTTAGGGACCTCTGAGTTTTCAGCTCAATTGTAGTTTTTAAGGAGAAGTTTGAAGGTTAGAAAACTAAAGAAAAAGGAATCAACTGCATTTTCTTGGTCATTAATTTAATAGTACCACCATTCTTTCTGTTGTTATTGTAAATAAAAATATAGCGTGGAGTGCATAATTTCTAGCATTTATACTTATGCTACCTAAAATGTCTAAGTTCTCCTGTTAATGATGCTGGTTTAAACGTACAGTAGATCTTACAGAGGTCTTATACAGTTAAAGGTCACCTGTGTGCTTGATTTCTGGGTCTTACATTACATATGTTGATATAGTTCAAGCAAGGTCATCTGATCTTACTGTCCAGTCTTCTTTACTAGCTTCTGTATGCCTTTTCCAATAAGATATTCAGAACTGTCTGATACTCTAAATATTTTTGAAAGTAACATATATTGATTATGGTTATCTCTTTAGGAGGTACACAGTATTTTGTAGATCTAGGCTAATAACTCTGTTAATATTATCTATTAATCATGTTGCAGTAGCTCCAAGGCTCAGGACTCTTTTACTACTACATGATGCAAATGTTTAGCAAAAATTGTACACACTTGTTGTCTTAAATCCCCCAAAGTATTTAGCAGTTGCATTTTCATGGGTAGACCATATCTGAAACCACAGAGAAAAGGAATCCGTCTATAGGCTTTCTCATCTCTTTGCTTCTTACTGCATGATGCAATAATTTCTGCTTAAATTTGAAGATGAAACTAGCAGGACTGTAAGTATGAACTTTTTTCCTTAAGTAAGGTTGTTGAAATTTTTGTTAATTTCTCTATTTACCTGGATGATAAATGAAGACTGGTAAGCGTTCTGCCTTTAACCTCTGTTTCCACTTAGATTGTAAGGCTCGGTGCTGTTCAGGAGTCCAATCTTCCTTGTTCCTCCGTTGTTTGTATATCCGTTTCTTGCACTGAGTGCTTTTGCAAGTTGTGGAAACAGGCATAGAGAGAGATGGCTGAACATGCGTGACTTGGACCATCTGTCATTCTCCTCAGTTATGCCGATGTCCTTTTCTTTTGGAAAGTGAAACCATGTGAAGAACATGTGGTATTAGAGGGGAAAAAAAAACTGTAAAATGCATATTTTGCTATTTTTGTTGGTTTTTTTTTAAAGTATGAAGAACAAATGAGGCTTAAAATACATCACTGAGTTTTAGTCTTGGGCAATCAGCAGTTTGTCAGATGTTTACATTGGATTAGAGTATCATCTGCCCTACAAGGGCATGAATGAACATATATCTTGTAAAGTAAGTGTAAAGTAAGTGTGATTCAAAGGGACTTTATTTCTATTTTGTTATGCTAAAAGACAGAAACATATAGCATAAAACAGTAGGCAGACACTCTGTTGACTTACATCTCTTCTTTTAGATTAACTGAGCATCAGTCTGATTTTCCGAGGGTATAGCCCTGAGAAATTAAAACATTACATGAAGAGAATTTTTTCATGAGATTTCTGTGCTTATGTATAATCTCTTAAATATTGTTATATGCAATTAGTATAACTCCTTATGTCAATAATATAATTATATCTGGCTCAAAATAGTTTACTATAGTCTAGATGAAGCATCTAAATAATAGATAGAAACCCATGAATGCTTAGGCAGCATCCAGCATGTCTGTTAAACTTGTTAAACAGACTCAGATTTCTTCCTGGTGTAACTGGTATATAGGGAATGTGTTTTTCATTTATTTCTTTTAATTATAAGAAGGACTATTGCATAGCCTTTAGTGTTTCTTGGGCATGCACGTAATACTACTACTGGAAAGATACCTCTACAAATGTAGAAGGTGTATTCCCTGTTTGCTGTAAGGAATAAACTATATAGGTAAGCACATAATTATGACGGTATACCTGCTTCCATAGTAGAGGCTGTACCACTTTAATTCTACTTGCACTCCTATTGCAGCCTACATCTGTGCCAAAATTAATCATTAGTCCATTAACTGATGATGGAGAGGGTTGTGAATGTTAGCCTAAAGAAGCTCCTTATATATCAACCAGCATAAAGTCATCCTAAACATTAATATTCAGCAAGGCTCTACAGAAATATTAGGGCTAGGGCTGCAGGTTTAAGAAGAGTTAAGGAGTCTTTAGCCTTCGTGGGGACACTAAACTCTGTGTTGCCCTGTCTGGCTTGGAAAACCTGTAGCATTGCTCTGGGGATACCCTGAGCGGCAGCCCCCAGCCTGCTGTGGCCGGTCCGGGTGGGTGCCGTGGGCTTTGCAAGCCCTTGAGTGCTGCCCCTCTGCAGCATCTGTCCCAGAGCAAGGGCGGATGCGCAGGACGTCCTCTCGGGTGAGAGAGGACACTTGACTCGGATGTATTGAGTGCAATTAGCCCTCTAATGAACTGACAAAGTATCACAAACTTGACATTTAATGACCGTAGCTGTTGTTAAGACCTTTCCAAAGAGCTAATTTGTTCAAGAGCCTGGTTTAGGCGTGCTGATGTCCGGTGGACGTGGCTAGGAGGAGCCACCTCCTGACCAGACAGTAAGAACTGCCCTGCTCAAACGGGTCTGTCAGCACCTTCTCTACCTCTGTAGAAGCAATGCGCTGTCAGGGTGGCTGGTGAGAGTTTAAATGTCAGAGCATCGTTCTTCATGCTAAAAAGCATGTTAATTCACAGCCGTATTACATACAGGTGTATAGAGGAGAGTACCACATTTATCTCTAGCTGGTGACAGAGTCTAGGGGGGACAGTAACCAAGCAGCTTCAGGGGGTGGCGGGCTGCTGGGACCAGCTCGTGGCCCTGGCTCACTGAGATTGAAGGAGACCGTGGCACATGCCTGATTGTTTTCTGAGTAAAATGGGATGCCCAAATGTTGTGCTAATATGTAGCAGAGCATTATTACTCATGTCACAGCAGACTTGCACTTGGCTGGGTGAAAAGGATTTTGAGAAGAGTATCTCTGATTGAGGGTTGATAATGAGACACATTCTTCCAGCTAAAATTCCCATTAATTAAAATAAACTCATCTTTCATTTTAGTCTGTGTTTTTATCACATACTAAGCAAAGGCTAGATTGGAATCTGCTTTGAATACAGAATTTGGAACTGCTTTATCTTTTCACTATGTAGGAATAAAAAGTATGTTTTGCCAGAGGTTTTCTTCTCTTTTTGGGTAGCCTTTTTAAGAACATAGAATGAATTTAAATGCTGAGAAATATTAATGGTGTGTGCTGACATTTTAAAGAAATAAAAATCAAATCCTTCTTTGGAAGAAGCACGGTGAAATCAGTGGAGATTAATTAAGTAATAGGAATTTATTTGGCCCAGTGCATCCTGAGGGAATAAGTATTCAATAAGAATATCCTAATAACCTTAATTTAAGTACATCTGGGCACAAAATTAATTTTTAATTTCCCAATGAATTTCACATTTGTTTTAATCTTGGAATTAGAATGAAGAAAAAAAATTTCCTATAAAACAAATTTAAACACATGGGGAATTGATTGAAGCATCTTACATGATGATAAATTTAGTTAAGTTTTGACTTTTCAAGACTTTTTTTTTCCTCTATAAAAAAAGTTTTAAGTCATATTTTTTCATATAAAAATTAATTCAGAAAGAAAACTGAAAATGTTGTGAAATTTCTGCTTTTTCTTCTAGGTAAAATTTCAACAGAATTGATGTGTATTTTAAATTTTTTGGTATTTTGTTAAAATAACATGGCATTTCTGATCAGTTTTTGTTTTAAGCTTTTGGAGATGTAGTGTCTGGTTTTGATTATGTAAATTTACCAGGTCTGAGCTCTATCTTATAACTTTTAGTTTTGTTTATAGAATCTGTCAACGATAAAATGGACATAAATTCAGACTTTTGGAAATAGAGCAATTATCTTAGGAGCCTGGACCTTTGAGATCATGGGCAAAGTTTTCAACTGATGTCACCTGATGTCACTTCACAGAAGGCAAAGTCCCTGACCTGGGGCTGGTCAGGATTAGGACTTGGAATTTCAACTAAATGTTGGGGTGGGTTTCTGATGAAGGCTCTCCATTGCTTGAGAGTTGGTTGTAATTCATATAAAAATATGTTCTGTCAAAAAAATTAAATGAATGAGTTGGCCCTGAAGTGCTGTTGCAGTAATAAATGTCACAGACTTTATTCTCGGTGTAAAAGGCAGCGTGCGATCGATATTGCCTACTGCAGACGTTCTCCGACTGTGGCCCAGAGACTCCTTGCCTGTGGTCTGGGGAGACCTGGCTGGTCAAAGGAAGCTGACTCTCCTGGTTTCAAGCTGACAAAAGACATTAAAACGTAACTAAAATAAATTACTCTCCTTTTGCTTCTAAGCAGTGCTGCTGTTGCCGTGGGCTTATTATGCAGTCACAAACAGCAGAGAGGAAAAACATCCGTGAGCTTGTTTGTGAGCCTTCCTCACTGGGGGAGTCTGCGAGGACTTCTGTGCTTTTAGACTGGCTTTCTTTATGCTGAGGAGATTTGACTTCCTAATGTTGTAATCCCAGACTGAAATTGCTATGTGTTCCTATTAGCTGAGTGCACTTCTTGATAAGCTCATTGCAGAATCAGGCTGTAAGAGGCTTCATTTATAAATGAGCCTGTTTTTTTCCCCACAGAAGACTTTATAAATCCCCACTGTCAGCAGATTTAAGGATGGCTGTAAACATAAGGAATCTTTATCTAATGAGTTACCTTCTTCTTAGACCTTCATTTTTCATGACAGCTCTCTGCCCTGTGAAAAGAGGTTCCAGCACTGGGTGAACCCAAGTCATTTCAGACCGATAAACCATCCAGCAGAAAGCTGAGAGCTGTTACTGCTAAAGATGGTGTCAGCACTTCTGCTACCACTGAGAGCATGACCTGTCTGCACTGCCCTGAGTGATCCCAGGAAAAAAAGGGGGGAGGGGAGGGCAAAAAAAAGCTGTGAGCCTCTCTGCAATAGAGCACATGAATGTTCAGGGGAACGCACACCATCCATGTCAGCACAGATTGGAAGAAGGCAGGTGCTCAATTCCAGATTTTTGAATTCCCAGTGGACCCTAAATAAAGATCAAGCATCAGCCAAGCTCCGTTCCCAACATCTGCACAATTTCCAGACCCTGAGGTGTGGATACCTGATCATTTCCATTATATCTGTTCCCCTATATGAAAGGTTTGAGATCAGCTTCTGCATTTGCATCTTCCTTGCTGTTGTTAGCAGCGTTCTGTGAACACTTAATTCTGTGAATCATTAGTTGACCTACTTTTTATCAGCTTTTATCTGACACCTTCTGGCTTTTTCTGAATATGAACTTCTCTCTCTCTCTTTCTTTCCCCCTCTCTCTCTCTCTGCTTAGTTATCAAAGATATTTTTCTCCAGTATATTAATGGGAACCAGAGGGACAACAACAACATCAAAGTCAGCATATGCTTCTTCTTTGTTTTGCCAGTTTTAGTTGCCCTTGGGTAACAGTTTGAAATGACTAGTTGGTAATGATAAGGGGGGTTATAAGGAAAATATAAGGCAAAATATTTTGGAAATAGCGGGAGTTTGGGTTTTTAATAGTGAGGATCACCTGTATAGACCTAGGGGTCAGGTTGTATTGACTATAGCCTTAGAGCTGATGGTAGTTTATGTAGAGGATGGTCTTCATAAGCTGCATATGTCTGAAAAGTCATTTTCCTCTGAAATACTTTGTTGGCATAATGTGTTAATGTTGTTAGTAAAGCTGATACATACGGCTGCCCAATCCATTTCATTATACGAACCTGCTATCAGGATTCCTTAGCTTTGTAAAGCTTTAGTTGCTCGATCTGGAAGTTGCAATGTCAGGTATCAGTCTGCGGCTGTATTTTTAGAGAGTTTCAACCAGAATTATTCAGCTGTTTCAGAGAAGAATTTGGAAGAAAGTATGTTATTTTCTACATGAATATGTAGGTTAAGACAAGACAGGGCCTCCATGCTTTGTTGTAGGCACCAGAAATTTGGCAGAAATGTTGCCCTGATGTTAGGAAAGTACCTTCTCTTATTTTCATTGAAGAAAATTGTTTAGATCTGTGAAGTTATGAATCTAGAAAAAAATTCAATAATACTAGCCTTCATTGAGACTACCCAGGGCTTGTTCCAGCCCAAGGCAGTGAGAGTTGAGCATGTGGGGGTCCCCTGCCCTCTGCACGGTGAGGAGCGGTGTTGCTGCAAGGAGACTGGGGGAAAAGAGACTGGGTAAAAGGGAAGAGAAAAAAACTGAAAGACGATGAGACAAGTTGCTTCTAGAAGCCACAGACAAGGGACAGCGACAGGCATTAGCTGGATAGAGAGATGAGGCTGAAAATCCAGGGGAAGAATAGGGTTGGCGGCTGCAAATAGAGATTAGGAACTGGAAAAGCAGAGGGAAGGTGTGCATTATTGAGGAATTTAATCGCAAACCTCAGGATAATCGGCACTTAGCAATTTTGGGGCTGGATCAAGATCTTGGCGCTCAGTCGTGTCCTGTGCCACACTCCGCGTCCCCTCTGTAGAAGCCTCCACGCTCGGCTGCTCCTTGGCCCCTTTCTCTGGCAGCAGCTTCTGCCAAGTGCAGCCTCCTGCGACTTGCACGGCCCGACACGGAGCTGGGCTGTGGCAGCCCAATTCCTGCCTGCGCCGGAGAGCCGGTTCCCGGTCCCACGCCGCCCGAGGGGGCTGCGGCCCCTCCTGCGGGCAGCGGGGGACGGCGCCTGCCCCCGCAGCTGCAGCCTCTTCCCACCTGCGCCCCTGCTCTCCGGAGGCAGCGGCGGCAGCAGCGGCGGCAGCAGCCCGGCTCTGCCTTGCGGGGCGGGAGGCAGGAGAAGCCGTTGTGGCTAACCGGGCGGTGCTAGCTGCTGCGCACTCTCCTCTGCTCGCGGAAAGTGCTGCTGGAAGCACCCGGCAGGCAGGGTCACGCATCCCAGGCCACGCTAGACCGGATTTCTCTAGACTTTATTTACTGTGCCTTGCTTGAGCCTTAAAGTGAATACAGAATCCTTTATTTCCTCATGGGCTCTTCTCTGGCCTGCAGCATTATAGTGTTTGATAACTCAAGCAAAAGAAAGTCAAAGTGAGGTTACGTAGGCAGCCTTACAGCTGGCATTTCCTAACTTGTGTGTGCTTGACTTTATAACCCTAACGCTCTTGTAACGGGGAGGTTTTTCTGTGTTATGTGCCTAGAGCTGTGCCTGGATCACATTGATAAATCTCCATAAAAAACAGGGAACTGAATTTATAGAAGTCGTCTTGTGGCTTGTTTTTATAGTACAAATGCTACTTGCATGAAGATACTGTTGTCTGAATAAAATGTTCTGCACACTGTATGATTGTCTTGGGTACATAATTAATATGGCTGGAAACTTACTGCAGTGATGAAATGTTATAGTGCACTTAGCACAAATATTTTAAAAATGAACTTTTTGCATTTTACCCACAAGAAGGATATTATGTTAAAAAAATGTCATCTACCTAATCTTCAAATCAAGTTAACACAAATGTAAATTAGCCCAAGGTTGGCATACTGTAGCCATAATATATTTTAATTTTCTCTGTGTGTCATGGCTAGAAATCAGAGGCACCCACTTGGATTTGTTATTCTGAAGTTCTATTTATTTATTTATTTATTTATTTTTCTGATTAAAGAGCTCAGTGTAGCTCTGTTGAAATTAGTACTACTCCGAAGGCAAGTATGGTTCTAAGAAACCAATTAACTATATAGAAACTATCCATTCTCTGCAGGTTTTAGCTCAAAAATGTGACTGTATGCCAGACACTGGAGTTTTATTAATTACAATTTGGTGAAGTTTAGAACACCAGTTGCCACAAAAACTTAATTGCTGTCCCATAATACTGATTCAGTTTTGGGGAGAGGAACAAACCTGGGAGCAGGCAGAATTCTGCAAATTCACAGCAATTAAGATTTCTCCTCTTTAAAAAATGAATAAATGTATAAAAGAAAAAGGTCTAGATAAATAAACATAATATCAATTCAGTCCTGAAACAGCATCAGAGCTGCCTTTCCAGCTCATGCACCGAACATGGTACTCGAGCCCTGTTCTCAGCCCTGCTTCCTCGCAGCACCGTCTGTCCAGACATTTGCAGCACAGTGCTGCACCGCTCTCCTGCTGTGCGTGGCAGTACGGCCTGTGCGGTGGGTTCACTTTGGCCATGGGCATCTGGGAATTTGCTAGGGTTATAAATCCCATTTCCCTGCACAGGTCCATATGTTATCTTCTAAAAGAAGATGATTATCACTGCTGTGAAACCAATGGCAACATCTTTGTAGTTCAGCTGCTGTTAATGGAGCATCACTTAACAGTATTACATAGCTAACTGATCAAAAGAAAATCCTGACAAGCTTCATTCTGTATGAAAAAAAAAAATCCTTACAAGTCTGTTTCTAGAAATTTTAGTAATGTGTTTTCTAGAGCGGAGGCAGTGAAACAGTGCTATGCTTATTTGCATACTACAAAGGTTCATAATATACATTGATTAGCCCTTCTGAAAGAATAAAAGTAAGACACTAAATTAAAAACATATTATTTCTAATAATATGTTGAATTAAATTGAAGATAAGAAATACTCTTCAATTGTGCATGTGCTGCAATAAGAATTATGAAAATTGTATAGAAAGAAAAGGGTTTTGTACTGCAAAACAGAAAAGGCTCTTACTAGTACCATAAAATAGTTTATTAAAATATTTCATTTAATGTAAATTATATTTCACACTTGTTACATATCTTCTGTCACTGAATCTCAGAACATTTTACATGTATCTATAAAGTCTCAAGGCTGCCTTAAAATTATCATCTCTTTTGATAGGGATATTCTCTTTTACTGTGTTTGTGCGTGATGTAGCATATCTGAGCCCTAATTTCTGGGCACCGCACTAGGCATTACTGTAATACAAATCATTATCATCGACAACATCCATAACAGTATCATTAAAAATCACTCTGAGATAAATATTGAGATAAACATTTTAGCACTGAAGAATGTGACCTTTCTCTCAAATTGTTTGTGAATCAGCCAAGGGAAGTTGTATAACTCATGCAGACCAGTAGGTGTTTATCCTATATGCGTTGATACTGACTGGGAGATTAGTTAGCAGATGCTGAGACGTTTTAGAAATTTGGCAAATGACAGAAGAGAGACACTGAAATATGTTTAACTCCCAGACACAGGAAACACTTTCTCAGTCATATGAAGCTTCTAGCAATTTGAACTGCAAATGAAGTAAATGCATTACACCTCCCCCCTTGGCAGGAGGCTCACCAAAATGACAGGTTACATGAAGTTTATCTATTCCAGAACCAGGACTCTGACAGTGGCCTTCACCAGAGACAGGGAGCAACGCATAAAAACCCAAGTGTCGTTCATTTTTCCTACTAATCAGTCTCCCTCCTTCCCAGATATTTTGTTTCATCCTATTTTGTTTCATCCTGTTCTCTAGTAGTTAAGAAATACCATTTTCCTTTAGAGACTTAATACCTCTTCTACAAAATGGTGTATTATATATTTTATAATGTGTAAATCTTTGCTATAAATGTTTGATCATCTTCTGAATCATATTAGGTTCCTTGTTGTAAATATTCCCTTGGGAAAACTAGCCAGAAAGCATGTGGAAAAGAAATTTCAGTTATTAGTTATAAAATTTCCCTCTTATTCCTGCATAATTCATCTTCTTATGACCATTTGTTATTTTCCGTGCTGTCACCATGTGCTCTTCTCCATCTTCTTGGAACAATTGAATTCATGTGAATGTGAATTTTGCCATTGCCTCCTTCAAAGACACTGAACAAAATCTCCCTAAAATCAATGGTGAATTTCTTGTAATACCCTGAGAGTGAAACGGTTTGAGTTCTACAGCATTTAGTTTTCCTCCAGTGATTTCAGATAAAGCATATACATGGGAAAAATTAAACATGTTACTGTCACTTAAATTATTTTGATGATGTGTCAGAGCAGCGCTCAGTTAAGGGATAAAGAAGATGCATAAAAGCACGCATCAGGAAAAAACCTCTCTGCTAACCTACTCCTTTGAGAGACTGGGCAATTGCTGTAATCCACATCAATACCTGTTTTATGTCTATTGTCACTAACACATGTTCTTATTCGGAATACACGCATATACATTGTCGCTTCTGTGGGCTACTGTGCAGAAAGTTCCAATTAAATATGAAAGTTTAAAACCAAACAAGCATCAAAGACATTTCTTGAAGGATGGTCTCATTTTATTGTTCAAGGCAAAGATATGCACAAACCAAATATGTATATTTTAGCTAATCCCATCATGTGTGACCAGCAGTTGATCGATTAAATAAAAAATGTCTGAGAGCCATTGAGACTTCTCACTTAATATTAGTTATGTGCTGCAAAATTAAGTGAATAAATTTAGTATACACCTATGGTTGGGGTCTGAGATACTTTGTGAGTTCAGTTCAGTGAGAAGAATACAATGAGGTGTTCTTCAATGTCTTTAATCTTGGTGAATAAAGATTCTTATTTATTAGACAAATGTTAAATAAATATCAAAGTTGCTCAAGTTCTATTTCTGAATTTGCTTTTCCTAAAAAATCAACACTTCAGAAATATCAAACGGTGAGATTGCGGATTTCAGTTCATCTGTAGATACTGCTGCTTGTATAACTTCAGAAGGGTGATCATAGGCTTACCAGAATAAAGCAACCTTACCGTTGCGGTTTTCTAAAGATCACAAAGTGGCTGGTGACAGTAGGTGTATGGGATAAAGCACCTTGCCATGATGCCATGTCTTGTCTCTTAAGTCGGTGAAGGAAAAAGTGTAATTAATAAGGGTCCCAGTCCTCCTTATTCATGGACTTGTGCACAGAATCAATACGTAGCTCTCGAGTTTGAGTGTACTAAGAACTCAAGAAAAATTAAGCATATCACAGACAGGGGTATAATTAGATTATGGAGAAAAAAAAAAGAATGGGAGAGAAAACAATGATTTTTGGAAGATGACAGACCAAAAGAAAGACCCCATTCTGTTGAACATGTTTTTGTGGCCCTGAACACTGTTAATGTTCTTTTTCAGTCACTGTAGATTTCCCTAGTATTCCACATGGCTACATTTGTGCATGTTCACAGCCTTCCTCTCTTTTAAAGTTAATAGCTGTGTACTGTAACCTATATTACTGAAGCTGAAATTCAGGTATTAAATATACCTTTCTTCTTCCTTACTGAACTTTTGCATAGGAAATAATGAATAATGGGACAAAATACCTTCTGTGTCCCCCTGTAAGCTGCACTGACTGTAAGATATCTATTTTTACAGGTGCAAAGCATTTATTGTAAGACAAGCAGACATCCAAAAAAAGGCACACCTGAACAATGTCACCTCGAAATGTGTGGGTTACTTGCAAGGCCAGACAATCTAATATTAGCTGACCGTGATGTCAAATTTCTATATAGTTCAGTGTGCCCAGCATGAGACCATGGAAAGTTACTCCATATGCTTGAAATGAGCTGTCTTAGCTTCCAAAATAGTCCCACTAGCATGGTGTGTCCAGTTAAGCTAACTCGGGTGTCTTCGTACAGCACTGAACTGTTTTTACTGTAAGAAATTATGAAATTAATGAACTTTATGAAATTAATATGTATTGGGCTGACAGATGGTCATTGTGAGATGGAAATAAATATTTAAGTAGAAAAGGGAATTTTTTCAAGAAAGAAATGTTGAAAAAGTAGAGTACAAGTGAGAGACTTTATTTTCATTCATGTTAGTAACATACTCATCTAGTTTTAAACAGTCAAGATGTACACAGAAGATTAACAATGCCTTCCAATATTGGCATCCTTGCTAGAAATAATATTATAATAGATGAACCATAATATTATTGACAATCAATATGACTTTGAGCAGCATGGCTTAGAAATGATTAGATCATTTTTTTCAATTAGAAGTAATCTGAAAAATATGAAAGAAGGAGGAGAATGTTATTAGGCAGCCTGAGATACTTTGTTCAAATGTCATACTTTTAAAATGGATGTATTACAGAATTATTCACTTTTGTCTAATCTGTGCTTTGAAGTCTATTATTTTGCTTGAGCGAATATTCTCCTGGGTAGCTCACTTACAGAAGACAAAGTTTAGTGTGCTGTGCATGCCAGTGCAGATTAGACATGAGGTACACAACGACTGGAAGCCTGTCGGGAGCTGTGTTTACTTGCAACAGTCTGTAGTGGCTGATGCAATGAATCCCATCTCAGCTATCAAGGTTAAACTCAAAACAGGTATAAGGAACACAAGACTATCCACTCAATTACTCTACAAGCCACAGAAAGGTAATCCAGTGCTGTCCAGTCTGTACTAATTTTGACTAGCATGCTGTGCCCAGGCCTACTCCTAGATGATACAGGGGTATATGCATGTGCTCTGCTTCTCTGCTACTCATAGATGTGAGTGGCAAAGGATTAAGGGAGTAAAGCTAACCATGGGGAGCAGGTTATGTCTTTCGAGGGCTGCAAGCCTCACGTGAAATGAGGCAGGATCGGTTTGAGAACTGTTTTCTCCTCTGTCTTCAAAATCAGAAGACAAGCAGAAAGAACCTGTCATTCTTGTGATGTTTGGCTACTGAAGTCCTGATTTTCAGATGATAGAATTGGCAGTATTGTAACCTCAGGAGCTGTGATGAGTTGAGGATGTTTGGGACTTCTCGAGGCCAAGCCCTGCAGGAATAATTGCAAAGTTGCAGTAGATTCAAAAGCACTGCTGCAGCTGTGCAGAGTTAGCCAGTAAGAACAAGCAGTACACTTGGCTGTTATGCTAAATAGTGCTGCACCTGAAAACCGACTTAATTCCAGATGCATTTAATCTTGCCTCCAGGTTTGTCAAAGACAGTTGACCTTTTTTGACATCTGATGGGGGGGGGAGGAATTGCCTCTGGGGTTCAGTTGAACCAGGAAAACTGATGACATTTTGAAAGAGCTCCATATTTCAAAATGTGCATTTTTTTAAATATATAATAGCAGCAGGTTTTAGCTGAAAAACAGACCTTTGTTTGCTTAAAAGTATGTGCTCCCAGCAAGAGAACTTCTCAAGGAACTGCTGTTCCTCCTAGTGTTTTCACAGCATGGTTGGACTAATGAGGTGTGAATGGTGGGGGGGTAGCGTTTACAAATGCATGACCCTCTCATAAGTAGTCTAAAGTTTGAATTCAAATCCATAGCTTCTCACAAGTTATCCAAACAGATCCATGACCCAGTCCTGCAGTCCCTAATTCACTGAATCCAACAGCAGGTTCACATTTTCAAAAGTAAGACTAAAAAGGACAAACTTTCTAATGCAGAAACAAGTCTCGCCTGTCTAGAAAATGCTAGATTCCAGGATTTCAAACTGAGAAACTCAGTGAGTACCTCCGCTGAAACAAATGAGGATGCTGTGCAATGGAAAGGTATTCAAGATATGAAGAAGGTTGTCAGAGTCTGGCTGCTAGCCAACAGTACATGTTTACTGAAGCCTCATAGAAAATGGTGAGATCATCTGTTAGCAGCACTTTACCATTAACACACAAAAGTAATAACTAAAAATAATATCTTATTGACATTTAATTTTCAAGGAAAAAAATAGAGACAGACAGTGTGTGGGTGTTTGCATGTGTGAGAGAGAGATCGCTCAGATGCTGGAAGTTCATATAATTTCTACAGAAGTGTTTTTCAACCCTTGGTCTATGGGCCATTGCTGGACACTGTAAGACAGCAGCAGGCCATCCACAGAAAAATGATGACCTTTGAACTGCTGATGGTGCTGGTGCATTTGAAAGTTTTATGTCCAAGGATTGTGTTAATGTTTTAATTATGACTATTTTCAGTTAAAATGTTTGTCATATTAACAGGGGAATTGTGAACTGCTAAACAAGAAACAACACAGGGTATTTTGTAGGTTTGTGATTTTTTTTTTTAAATAAAGTGGACTTTCAGTTTAAGGTTGAAGAGCATGATCTAAGGTACTGGCCTCCAAGGATACTGGTGAACAGTGGTTTGAGAGAGCTCAGTTTAACCAGAAGAATAAGAGAGAGAGGGAGGTAGTAAGATCATAAATGAGTATAGCTTTGTTGGATTTGTAACAGTGGCAGCTATTTCCATGACTTAAATTTGGCCCATATAATTAAGAAATATAAAGGCAAACCCGTGTTGTCTTTAATTCAATTGTCTGAAATGTAAGGGGTATGAACTGCCTTCTACCTCCATTGCCAGCAAGGATAGCAAAAGGGTAAAGAAGCCAGCTGAAGAGCTAGAAACATTTTTAAGAATTTTACTTCAATTAGTCCATAATTAGAGGCCCTGTTGGATTCTCTGAAGTGGAGACTGATTTGCCTGTTTTTAAGTTGGTGTAAGAGAAGTGCAACTCCCAGCAAGAGAGGTGTTTGAGCTTTCTGGTACCACAAGTCAGTGAAAAATTTGTTGGTGAAAACAAAGCAAAAGTTTTCTGTTTGTGTAGTGCCGTGCCATATTTGTGCTTACAAAACAAATCACTCTTTTCAAATCCACACTTGAAGAAATAAAATACAAATATGGGAATTGTATGCATTTGGAAGTCTAAATTTTGTCCTTTATAATTGAAAAACAGGTCAGCAAGTAGGAGCTGAAAATACAATATGTTGTTCCTATTTATGTCTAGAGCCAATGCAGCGCTATCTCCTAACTTCAAAAATAAACCAAAACCATGATGCATAAAAATGTCTCACAGCAGCAGTCCTACTATTGGGTATATGAGTTATATTTTAGTATAGTTGTGTGAGTCTTGCAGACAGTACCTTCTGTCCCATTGAGAAAAACCCCTCCTATTAATATAAGTGAACGGAGAAACCAGCAACACGTTATTTATACAATGGGTTATTTATACAATGAGTAATTTGCAAGGAGACTTGCTAAATAAGGCTTGTGAACTGTCACCACCTGCTCCAAAGCAGAAAGTTACGCTTTATTTATATTGTCATAAATGAGAGCGGAGTTTGACACAGTGAATCTGTATCATTGCAGTGCTGAGAAAACTGCACGATATTTTCGCTGATTCAGGACCACTGTAAAATAGTTTGCTATCTCTATGCAAAGCATTATGCATATAATATTAGAGCTCAAAATTGTAGATGTTTTCTAAGCAATAACAGTCAGTAATACTTTGCCCTTTGTCAAACTCAAAAAAACCTGTCTAAAAGTTTCCTAACTATTCTCTGTGTGCGTGTGAGAGAATATTACATATATACATATGTATATATGTCTCTCCAAATTGGATACTGTTCATTTTGTTGATGCATATATATATTTTTCACTGCTTCTCTTCAGTTATGTACAGCATTACAATCACCATTTTCAGCTGGTTTGCCTGGGTAATCAGAAGACACACAGCATTACCCTTGCCTTGTCTTTTACAGAAGTAGTCTTTTTTTCCTGTGTTCTCACCTTGTGCCTTGTATAGATTGCTGTTGTATCATTTCCTACCTTCATCAGTAGAATTTTCATGAGACTAAGCTGAATTTTGATCTTAGTTTTGCAAGTAATTTTACTGGGTTTCCTGCTGTTTTCTATTTCTGGACCAACAGTGCTGCAAACTACTCAGATATATGTTGGAGAGCTAAAGAAACTGGTTTTGTAGCAGTGTTTTATAGGGCACAAATGATTATTTTCCAGCAGTTTCTCATTCACAGTATAGTAGGTAGCCTATCATCTTAGTTATTGTACAGATTTTGGTTCTCATATTTATTGGATAGATTTTTGGATGGCACTTTGCATGGGAATAATCCTCTGAGCTCTGTGTGTCCGTCTACACTGCCGTGGAAGACTGGCTCCAAGGCTGAGCTTCTTTAGAGCTCACGTCATCCCTGCAGCAGGCTCTGGCTTTTGGGGAGAGGTAAAGATGAACCCAGGCAAACGTCACCCACTGGGTAGCACTCAAGGGTATGCAACAAGGCCTTCTACATGGTTTGTTGCACCTGCACTGTATTTGTTGCACCGACTCTGTCTATCCCAGCTATCCTTGTAGTGTGTCAGTCATCTGACTGACGTTAGGGAGACAGAATAGCTCCAGCTCTTTCCTAGTGTCTCATGCTGTAAAGACAGATAGGTTTTACATGATGCACCAGAGGTGCATTTTTGGAAGATCTTGAGCTTCAGCAATTCTTTGCACGTAAGTAAATTCAGTGCTTTAAGGAAGCTCCAGATTTGCTGTGTGCACCAGGTTGTCTGGGCAGCCCAGGCCTGGTGAGTCTCATGGTATGGTAAGAGGAGGACAGTAGTGTGAAGCCTTCTTCTAACACAGAAATAAGCTGCAGGGCTTTACTGGTGAGCAGCACCAAACATGACTGAAGAACTAGCAAACAGAAAAACCACCACCACACAAATTAAATTTTGCTCTGGGATGGTGCAGGCTGTTGGTTCCTTGCGTGTTCTCAGTGTAAGACTGAGTTTGGAATTCCAGCCTCAGCATAAGGGGATTCTTCCTTGAATCCTTCCAGTGCTTGGTTATCGTTAAAGTGGAAGAGAAGTAAATGCAGTGGGGAAGTGGGGTTTGGAAAAGCAGGAAACATGAAATTGGAGAACTTGCAACATGTTAGCCAAAATATACTTCATTTGAACTATTCCCTGTGAATTTTAGTCTTCTTATAGTCTTATTGCTGCTGAAAAATTTATTCTGTTTAATAAAACACTATGCAGACTGAGAACAGTTACCTTGCTTCTGGTTGTTGTAGTACTGACTTAGATAAAGAAAAATAGTTTTATTCATTTTAATACTCCAATTGCTTAGAAATCAAGATCTAGTGACATACTTCATGTCTGTGTAGAAGCAAGTAGCTACATAGCAAACAAAAGTCTCCGACTAGAGGAATAGATTGGTGATCTCCAGGAACATAAACTTGTATTATATAAATATCTGCAGAATATAAAATGGCCTCTGAGATTACTCACGCTGCACTTTGTTGCATTGGGTCAGTATTAAAATATTGCTTATTCTGTTTTAATAATCTAAGCCAAGATATGTTTAAAAAAAAAAGAATTTGAATAAAAAGAAATGTAGGCACTCTACTCTGAATTCTTAGGTTAATAGCACTACCCTGGTCTAATATATTATACCTGTACTCAGTTACTGCTCCTTTGAATTTGAAAGTAACTGAGAATCAGGCCCCTTTCTTATTTAAAAAAAAAAAAACAAAGAAGAGATCTTAAAATCTACAGTAGCAGAATGCAGTCAGAATTACAGCTTTCCAGGCACTTTGTGCTATCTGGCTTCCCTGCATGTTCATGGGTAGTAAATTATATGCTAGCAATTGGCAGAAGCAGCTTCACCCAGTCTCCTCTTAGCTAATCTCCCACTGCTTTTTTCTTTTCTCCTCTCACCCTGCATTTCATTTAAATATCATCCTAAATGCAAATAGAGAACTGCATGGATAACTTTCTCACAATTTTTTTCTTTTAAAGAGGCACTTCAAAGACAGAATGAGGTAGCAGAAAAGTGAAAACTAGTACTTTGATAAAGCTATGAAATGGCAGTATGCTTTCTTCAGGATGTCTGTTTTTATGATTTTAAGATATTGTTGACATGTGTTAATATGATTTCAGATATTGCTGAATTTGATTGCAAATATATCAGATAAGTTTACCTGCAGTGTATGGTAGATCCTGACTTTGAGTTAGCCTGGAGTAATTTCAGTTAATTTTATGCAGTATTGGTATTGAGATCAGAATAAACAGCAATAAAGATCTTTATCTGTTGGTCATGCTATTTCTGCTTATCCTTTTGCTATCTTGTAACTAGCAGCAATAATAAGTTCAGTGTTTTAGGGAGATCCTTTAGAGACTACTTCTTGTAGTCTCTCATATAGCCCATGGAGTCTTTCACATCTGCGAGCTTTGTTATCTGTAATTCATTATGTTATAGTATTTTATCCCTTGAAACTGTTCATTCATAGTACAGGTATGTTAAAAGTAGTCAAATACTGTTTATAATTATAGTATGAACTTCTCCTCCCCTTTAACCGTGAGCATTCAAGATTTCTCAGTCTCATTATTTGTTTTGTTGTATTTAGCAGCCTGCTCTTGGCATAGTATCAGGCACTGTTTGAAGACAGGTCAAAAGGACAGATATGTCGCAGGGAGTTGACAGGTCTAAAATATTAGGCAGCTGTACACTGTGTGTATGAAACCCCTGTTTCTAACGAACTGTGGACGGTCTGTTTTTGACTTCATAACAGTGGAACTGTGTCAAAGATGTTAAGAAAGTAAATGTTAAAGTCCATAGTCTTTCTTTCTTCCTTTTGAATGTGAATAATTTTGTTCTCAAGAATTGCCATGTGCAATCTGGTATTTCAACTCTGTGTTTATCTTCAAAATTAATATCAGGTAAATTTGTTCCCTTGATGGCAGATGGTTAGCTAACATGCATGCTTTTTCATTTTAATTAATTGCTTCGCACAAAATTTGTTAGCTCCAGCGTCTCAATCTCTTTTGTCTTTTAATATTGGTATGAATATCCTATAACATTGCTCTGCCCATCAACACATTTTGCTGTCCTTTTCCTGGTACTGGGATTCATCCATGTACAGAAAGAGAAAATTACTTTTGTATTTCCTGTTGCATGTTCTGTGCATCTGAACCATTTACACAAATACATCCTGAACTGAAATTTCCCCATATGTCTGTGCTGTGTTTAAAATCAAGTTGTATTTATATTCAGGCAGGTTGAAATTTTGTGTGGCGCCAGACATCTGTGCAAAGCTAAGAGAAGGTTTGTACTGAGAGCTTAGGAGAAGGCTGGTGAAGTCGTTCCGTATGAGGGACATTGCGCCTGAGCAGCGCGGGGCTGGGTGGCTGTGGTGCAAGCTCCACACTTGCTGGAGGGCACTGGGATGGCCCCATTTCTTCCACTTCCATGACCTTTGACTTTCAGGCAGGAATCGATATTGGACCTCCATCCCGTCCAGTGTCACCTTTAGCATTTTAATCCTTTGACTTCTGGGGGAAGCACATACAAGCACATGCTTATGCATGTGTAAACATCAATTTTAATCTGTGCAGGATAGGAGCTTTGCACTGTAAACTTTGGTCCAGCTGGAGTCTTGTCATTCCTTGGACAGAACCAAGCCCCCCCGCTTTGATTAAAACCTTTTTTGCTATAGGGGCAGGCATGGCCTGAATCCCGGGGGGGCGAGCAAGGCAGCCGCCCTAGCTGCTGGTGCTGAGGAAATGAGAGTGCCCCGAGACTGCAGTGAGCAGTGCCTCTGGGGTAAGGTAAATAAATAAATAAAGATAATAATAAAAGTCTGATGTTTGTTTTTAATCATTCATGATTTAATATAATCAGATATATACTCTGTTAATTAAATCAGATTCCAGACACATGCGTCCCTTGAAGTGACACATTGCTGTAACTGATAACTTGGTATGATTTCCAAACAAGTTTTTTTGTATTTCAGAGTGAAATCTGTGCGTATGTTATGCAAAAAAATCCCACTTTTATGACGCTGCCAGTCGGTTATAGCAAAATAATATCCAGATTATATAAAATATAAGCTTATGAAGGAGTGCTGAGTATTGATTATTCAATATAGTTAGCTTAAAACAAGGTAAGCTATGTTTTATTTCTAAATACTGAATTTTTAAATCAGCCACCATGAGCTTCTTACAATTACTTTGACTTTTACTTAACTTACAGTTAAGGTTACTGTGTAGCATGCAAAGAAATTACGATTCCTCTAAGGCTAGAACAAAGAGGATATAAAAAGCTGCAGGTGGGCTACTGTCTCCAAGATAATGTTGGTTGTCTCCATAGCACTGCAATAAGCACATCTTTCTCTCTTGTTTTTATCTGCATTTGAAAGAAAATCTGCTAATTGGGCAAGCAGAAACAAATTAAAGAACACATACAACAGGTCTGTTCTGCAAGTTGCTTTATGCGTCCCAAATCAGAAAGTCAGTGGTCCAGTTTTGAATTTAGCCATTTGTAGCTCACTTTATGATATGGTTTTAAATGACCTTTGTTGGCTGGAAGGGCCATCACATTTTTCAAGACATCTGAGTGATGCAGTTCCTCCTTTTATTTGATAAGAAAATATCCAGGCCCAGGCTGCATCTGTCACCAAAAAAAAACCCCAAAAAACCCACAAAGCTTAAAAACTCTGAAGCTCCTTGGGGTTTCCCATCAGCAGAATAAATAGCAGGACTATTCCCATAGGAGACTGATTCCCTCAGAGGTGACTGTAAAGTACAGCTGGGCACAGAATCTCTTTCCATGGGAACTGCCTATGTTAGAGCTGGTTAGTGGGTTCTCAGTAACCTGTGGAAATTTTTTTTCTATTTTTTTAATGACAGTTCATCAATAAAAAGCGAACAGTTCATGCAGCAGGGTAATTTTTAACAAACTTTCCCTCAGGAAAACAATATGAAATTTGTTCACATTTTCACAAATTGTACTTATTTTTGTACTTTTTTTAAATTAGAGACTTGTATCTTTCAAGTCAAAATACATGTTATTATGAAATTTTTGCAATATTAGACTACAAGACTAAAAATTATGGGGTTTTCAGGGATTTTTTTGCATTTCAAAGAAAACAGGCCACAATGAAAATAAAGCCATTCCAAAGTATTTCAATGGCCCACTTTGTGTAGTTGCAAGCAACTACTTTTTGGACTTTCATTTTACAAAATGTTTTAAAACTTTAACACTTAGACCAGAAGAAAATAGAAAATATTTTGCATTATTCTCTTCAGTTTGGGAATTTGGTTAGACAGCCAGTGTAGATCCCCACACTGTAGACAACCATTTTTGTTCATGTGCCAGTCTCAATGTCCTGCCCCATATTTCAGTTTGACTTCCCTAGTGACATTCTTGGGAGCATTATGGCTGGATATCTAGAGATTTTCAGGGCTGTCAAACATAGGGTTAATTTTGTACAGATGGAAATTAGTCTGGAAATAAAATACAGGAAGACGTTGTAATAGAGCTGTTCTGGTTTTCTTCCATAGCATGGCATTTGCTTACAGTGACAGATAATGCTTGGACTGATCTGGGAAAGGATGTGCAAGCCACACAGTTGAACTCCTGCCCATTTACAGCAATTAAGCAGCTCTAATTTTGATGATAAGATTTCGAAGCACACCTTGTCAGCAATGCAGTACTTCTTTAAATCCTTGATGTAAATACTAACGATTTTAATTGCTTTTAGTTTGAACTTACTGTCATTTGTTATTAGAAGGTGGAATACAAAAAAGTTTTCAATTAATTTGAAAATACGCTTTAATGAAAACATTCTTAAGTTTGTGGTAGCTTTCGACATCAGATTAATAATAAAATTTTCATTCTATATATAGTATCTATTATATATATTAAACATATGTATTTCTATTCCATTTCTGTTGACATTCTGTACTGTTCCTAATAAAATGCAATTGAATTGCAAGCTTTCTCTTGAGAGTATATGTACATAGCTATAGACATGTGTGACGGTGTGCTCCTTCCCCCCCCACTGATGTGCTCTCTCCCCCTCAGCCTGACCTCCCTGTAAACAGTGCGTATGTAGGGGCTAGTTGAGCATGCACCAACTAAGGCCCGTCTAGTATGCAAATATGACTATGAGTCAATCATCTCCCCCCCGTAAATAGGGGGCAGCCCAGAGCCCCTTGAGCTCTTCTGCACGGCAGCGGGCTGCACTGCAGAACCTCCCCTTGAGCAGGGACGCCTCACAAGGTTACTCCTCGAGGTTGAGAGATTCCTTACCCGTGACAGATCCTCGGTAAGTGATTGATAGCATGCTGAACTTTTGCGTACTTCACGAAACTTTGCTGAGTTATATCTCTGACTAATTGTGCACATAATCCCTTAGACATAAACTGTTGACCAAGTCTGGGACTAGGACTGGATCCAGCCGCACCTAGGCTCCTCTCCGAAGGAGTTTAGAAAGCAAGGGGGTCCAGTCTGAACCTTGTGACTCAACGGGAGGGTCTCCGTTGCACACGCATCTGACCCTGTCCTTCATGCAGTAAATAACTGAGTGAACCTTGCCAATCGAACCTCATTAAATCGTTCTTATTTACAATTGAACTTTGTTAAGTCGCTGTCTTACTGCAATAAACGTAGTGCTGCTTCCCTCTTACGAGTGAAGTCCATCACTCCTTTCGTGACAACATGGGGTCATAATTAGTATGTGGAAGAAATTCATCAATGGTCTAATCTGGACAGGTTAGAATATCAAAATTCTACCTTTGTAGGTTGCTATAAATTTACTAAAACTAATCAAGACCATTCTTCCCAGCAGCGAGCATTGAATAAATACAGTTAAGAAATTTCTACTGCATTGATTTCTCAATCAAAGGAAATTTATTTTTTCACCTAATAAAATTCTCCTTGGAAAAATTTTCTCTTCATCAGAAAAACTGATTTTTCATTAGAAGAATCAAAATCCAAATTCAATATCGAATTAATGCAATCAGCATTCACTTACTTGTTATGTATTGTTTAAAAATTTGGCTTGACTGAGTTCTGAAAAGGGTAGAATGTATTTCTTGAGTGTATGCTGCCTCTGAACAGGTTATTGGAGATGTAGCTGATTGAAAGACTTGAAGCAAATAACTCCCCAACCCCCCCAAAATAGTATTAGAAAATTAAATGTATGATTCAATTCACCTGAAGTGTTTTGTTCTGCCAACTAAACAAAATACTCCAATTTGAAAATATTTCATGTTGATTAAAAACAGTGAAACAAAGTTGTTTTGTGGTAAACTGATTTTGATGGAATTTGTATTCCATGAGAAGTTATGCAATGTCAACCGATTGGGATAAAAACAAATGTCATTTTTTGTGCAGGATGAAAAACTTCGAATTTTACTATGTTCCAGTAATTTCTTAAGACTGCTTTAGTCGAGGGGCACCAAGAGCAGCAGAGGAAGAACAAGGTTAGCAACAGCCAGTTCCCCTCAGTGCTCGCTGGGAAGCAGTAGCGCACACGGGGAAGGAAAGGTGAAGGGACTCGCTTGGAGTCGCACCGCGTGTTTGACTCAGGGTCTGAAAAAGGATTGCCATCGGGCGCACGGCAGGGTTCCTTGGTTCAGAAGTCAGTGCACTGCCTCCTGGCATTTATATGTATTTTCCTTCTTAATTTCTAAGAAATAACATGCTGAATATATCTGTATATGCACCTAAAAATTTACTTTAAACTGCAATAACCACTGTGGTAAATCGATGACAGGGCTGTTTGAATAATTTCTCCTGTCAAATACTGATTTTCTAAAATGTAAAGTGAGGGTCTGTTTTTTTGCTCTGCATCTTACAGGTCAAACTCTCAGCCAATATTAGACCAGAAGCAGAACTGTTATATAAGTCTTCCTACCTTTTATGAAAAATCTCTGGAGTTTTTTTTTGTTTTTTTTTTTTTAGATTCTTGCCTCAGCTTATTCATATTAAAACTAAAACTACTTTGTTTTGGTTCTGTTTCACATCTTTGGTTAGAAGAATACCTTTCACTTAATAAATGGTGCCAACTATCCTGAAAACTTTACTTATCTAGTATTTTTCATTATCACTGTCTTTTTCATAATTGCAATTTTGTGCAGGGGAGGAAGACAACTACAGGAATCAGTATTTATCTCCTTCCTGTCCCTTTATTAGGGGGAATTGGGAGTTGCTCATAAACTTGTCATGTGCTAACAAAAGCTCCCAACATTGATAAGGTACTGGTTTCCATAGAAGAGGACATACTGGGAGACGATGGATAATGTAACAGCCTATTCTTTTCGTAACTGGATTCATGGAGAGCCCCGCTGCACAGGGAAGGGGGGTTTTATTATTTTTTAATTTTTGCATGTTTATTTAAGGGACATTGATATTTATTAAGTTTCTTGGAACACAATTCTGCCTCGGCTTATCCTCCATCCACAGAATGGTTGCAAATGTAGCTCTTTATAACGAGAAGTTTGAAGCATCTGCTTCATATCTGTAACTGGAGAGCAGGGAAGCAATAGGTTTGGAGCAAGAGCTGGACCTTATGCACTCCTTTGCCTTCCCTTACCATATTGACCACAAAGAAAAGCTTTTATACCCAATATAGTGTCATCTAAACTCTGCTCAGAAAGTCTTCCGGGAATCCTGTTGTCATCAGAGGCAACTGAGAATCCTGGGGTTCAGAAATATTTTTCAATTGGGCTAAATGCCAACCTGACTGATAGCAAAGGTGCAACTCCACTGACTTCAAGGACGTCAAATTTTTACTCAGGCAGCCTAAGCATGCTTTGTTCGTCAGCTAATATGATGTGCTGAGCAGTGTTCATTGCTATTATATTCCGTTCAACATCTTGTAGCATCAGATACATAATTCTTAATGTGTGAAAGTAAAGCCTGAATGCAACATGTTTCTAAAATTCATGATTAAGCACGAGTTCTTATGTGTTTTACTTTATTGAGGAAAATATACATTGATGCCTAGAAAAAACCTTAAGCTTTAGTTATGAAATAATAGTTGCTTCTAGAACTATGTCTTCATATGTATTTTTTCTGAGTGAAATTGATCTCCGCTAAAGAAATGCTTTAATTGATTCTCTTCAAAAACTGCGTCTGCACAAATTTCTCACCTTTCACTTGGCATGAAATATAGAGGATTTGTGGCCCAGTCATCTATGGAGTTAGGATTTTTTTTTTATTATTATTATTTTAGATTTCAAGGGAGCTTGATGGATGTCTTGCCTGGCCTTCCTTAGAACAGAAGCCCTTTGGCCCCCATCATATGCAAATGCAGTTGATGACTGAGACTTTATGGAGATGGATTTCATTATCATTCTTTCTGCATTCAGCTGCTTTTAGTGGAATTGAGCCTACAAAATTAGGAGGTTTTGGTCTTCCCTTGGAGTATATCTAAAGCAGGAACTGAAGAATTTTGTCCTTCTGGCCAGCAAAAATAAAATTTTCTGACTTTTTCAATGAACAGGCTTATTGCTTAAGTAATTTTCTAGTAAACTAGCCCTTTGCATCTATGCCACTGAAACCCATTCTTCATTCCACACCTCAGAAGCCTGTTTTTTCTTGGAATTTATTAAATGCTCTTAAAATTCCTTGCTCTCTTCCAGCTAAATCAAATACTGGCTGACCCCAGTCACCTACTTAATCTTCATTTAAGTTGAACATGTCCTTTTAGTCCCTGTTGGGTTGAAACTTCTATTCTTTAGCTCAACCTCTGTTATTGTAACGTATATATTGCAGAATGCTATTTCCTTGCTACTACAGTATGCAAGATTTAATGGAGTTCTCTTATGAAAATTTCATTCAATAAATTTGTATAGAGGTGATACATTTGTAGGCAATTTCCTTCCCTTGCCATTCTCTTCAGATGAAAAAAACTATTAATGCAGCAGCTAAATGTGGGCTAGTCATACTATAGTGTGAGATTTTTGCATTCTTCTGAAGCAGAATTTAATTCAGTCTACTACGGTACTGGAATATCTTCTGAAAAGTGAACTAAGAGACAGCCTGTAGCATCCATATTCTTAATAGTCCTTGAAACTGAGAACTTGGTAATGATGAAGCAAATAGCAAATACTGCTGATCAGAATTGAATGTGTATTTCAGACTGAGATGAAAAGAGACCAACTAGCACTGACTGAGAGGGAAGGTGGAGAAATAGAATTTCCTAACAGAATTAGAAGAGAGAGAGATTGCTATCTTGTTTTTGAAGAAGTAATAACAATTTGTTTCCAAGAGTGGGTAGAAAGAGGACAAGAAGAAGCTGTTAATATGAGCACTTAGAGAAAATTCTGAAATTTTTGTGTACCGTATAGATCAGGGTCTGAAAAACTAAGCTATTTAAACTGGTTGGATGTTAAGACTGAGTTCTGACTTACTCCCAGTCTCCATGACTTTTCAAAATAAGCATTTCTGTTGATTTAAAAAATAATAATTTTTGCCTTCCAAATATTAGGCTCTTAATAAAAGACTAGGAGTTTCACCAACTTCAACAGTATCACCCCATTATATACTTCTAATATCACACATAGAAAAGTATTTTATAAAGTGGTTGGATTTTATTTCCAGTTGACCACATATTAATTAGCTGGAAAGTCACTTTATTTTTTGTAATCTGGCTGTCAAATTCTTCTCCCCCACAAGTACTCCTGAAATGCCAGACATTCTGCCAAGCTGTTTCTTACGCTCATTGTACTTCTGGCATTCTTTCTTCCATGTAGGAGGAAAAATATTGTCCTAATCAGGATACTTCACAGATCCTGTAAAAATATTAGAGCAGAGCTTGCATTCCGGTCAGACTTGTTTTTTTCTTATTCCACTGAATGTCCTCCCTGCTGTTATTTTCAATTTTAGGGATGGGAAGTTTTTGATATTTTTCCCCCATAATTTTAATGTGACGCGAAGGATATAACAAGATAATGCTCTCCAGAATTACCTGTATTAATCAGAACTGGTTCTTTCTGGTCTGGTAATGTAGGGGTCATGGTACAATTTTCAGGAAAGTGTATAGAATCTCTCCACCTCTATAGACACTTTTAAAACCATGAAGTAAAGAAGACATAATTTCTTCTTATTTTTTCTCCATTTAAATTCCAATATTGAATTATTTTCAATAGCTATTTTGGCTTCAAATTTAGCAGAGACTAGGCAATATGAGCATTAAGAGCATCTATAAATGTATTATGAGCTCTTCACCTGGACACTGGTAGCACAAAAGAGAAGAAATATTCAGTGTAAATCTACTTTAATTGGATTTACCTGAAGATACTATCAGATCATATTTCTAATACATGAGATGAATGAAAATCAAATAAAGAGTTGCAATAACTTATAAAAATGAAAAAAAAGATCACTTGTGTTGAATCCCAATCTGAAGAAATGTAATGGGAATCATAGCAGAATTCTACCTTCCTACAAATAATTAAACTGTTAGTGATCTAAACGAAGAACTACTTTTGCTTAAATCATCGTATGTGTGTTCTGTTTTCTACAAGAGTAATTAAATCTAAATTATAAGTACAAATTTATAGTGCTAGTACATAAATCCCATTTCTTTTTCCCTTCAGGTGAACAGAAATAAGAGGCAGTATTTTACATTTCGCCCTTTCTCCAAGCAGCAGAGATGTGCAATGGAAAAAGAAAAGACTTTGAAACCTTCCAAGTGAGGTGAAAGACTATATTCATCTGACTAAAATGCAATTAGTAGAGCTAAACTTAGTTCTTTTCCCTGTAGTAGCAAAAATGTATTTAGCTCTATCTGCAATGGGAGAAGCAAGCAGCTGGTGTGCTAAGACCATTGCCAAAGTAGTCAGATGTATGGCATTATTTTTTAATGCATGGTATCAGGAGCTTTGCTTTCCTGGCCTGAAAAATGAGTGTTTTACTGTTAAAGCCAGTCTGACAAATGGGGTAGTTTTGCAGAGAATTTCAACTTTTGTACAGTAACATAGATAACTGAAAACTGTTTCCTCAAAACTGTTAGCAGAAACTGATAAGTATCAATTCAGGTGTCTCAAAAACTTGGCAAACTGGTGCCTCCTGCTTCTCTTTGTCAGTGGTGGGCTGGACAATGTCTCCAAGAAGTGCCCTGGCTTCTCTCTTGCTGACCTGTCTTGTGTTTTTCCCCTGATTGTGGTCATCACTGAAAGGTAGATCAGATGGGGAGCATGGTACATTGGGGAGGATAAAGGCATCTGAGCTCAATTCTCATGTAGCGCATCAAGAGATTTCTAAATTGCTTGTTTGGCAGGGTTGGGGAATTCAAAGGGAAGAAATAGGAAAGTTTGCGAGCCTAAAATACTTCATTTGCCATAAAAATTACTCTTTTTATAATGTAAATTTATTTGACCAAAAGCATTCACCGTTCATGAAAAAATAAATTCAGTTGAAACAGAGATTTTCCATTAAAGCCAATTGCAACAAAAAGTTTCTCATCAGACTAGTTACTATGTATTATTTGATTTGGCTCACAGTGAAACATGCAGCTGCTGTTGGCCAAGCTTTGGAAATGGGTTTTATATGTAGCATTTGTTACTTAACTACTGGCACATTCTTCCAAGCAAGACTTTCTGGGAGTTTTGCCATTCATGTCTAAGTAAAAGTATATAGAACAGTAAAACAGGTAAAATGAAATATCCTAACTAAAACCAAGAAATATCCAAATTGGAGCTGTTGTAATCTATTTACTTTTAACAAGCCCCTTGAAGCTTATTTGACATCCAGGTGTCTGAAAACACCACTAGGATCATTAGAAGTGTCAAGGTATCTCATTAGCTACTCTTTTTTTAAAAAGTCTTTTCAAGGAAAATGAGGAGCATGCAGAAGGGAAATGCTCTACTCTTTGCAACTATGATGTTGAAATCAGTTTGTCAAAGCTGCTACTTTGAGCTTGCATGTAGTATTTTGTATATATTGAATGCAGTATTGAGACTTGCTTCAAGAGGGAAAAGCTAGGTTACTTCTCACTTCTACATAGCTACAAAGGTCAAGAAGAAGTTTAAGAGGACAAAATACTAGTACAAATTGAACTCTGTCTTCCACTGCAGTTACCCTGTCACAGACCTTCACCACTGCAGAACACTGTCACAGAAAACACATTCCAAAAAGCATTTTCAGGTTGGTTGGGGCATAATGATTCACTTCCTATGATAGCTGAGCCAGTATTTGAAAATTAATGAAACTGTAAACCTATTTAAAATCTTAATAGCAATAGAGTAATTGCAAATACTCCTAGGGAGATAATGATTTTGCTATCCACTCACTAAACATCAGTTGTATATAGGATTAAGTATGCATCAGTAGGGGGAAAAAGAAGTCATGGTTAGAGTTCAAAATCTGGGCAATTCCTGAAACTTAAATAATATTCCCTATTATCTGAATGGAGCAACTGAAATGCACACTAGCTTTGGCTACTTAGCAAGTCAGTGAAAGAACAGAATGTGTCCAGTATGCTTTTAGATTGCAAAATTCATTGATAACTTGCTCTTGAAAATCAGCAAGGGAAATGAGGTTATATGCCAGAGGAAATTTAACTCCACCTTTTGAAGCTTGTAGTAGTCTTTGACATTTATTCATACGTGCAGAACTTTTGTGTTTTCAGATAATATGAATAATTGCAATTTAGAAACTGGACTTTGTCCCCCGTCCAAAAATGCACACTGTAATCAGTGCAAGTCCTTACCAGAGGACTAAACAATATAAGGGGACTGAGGAAGAGAAAGGAAGCCTAGGATTGATTTAAAAAAAATGGAAACTTCACATGGCTGAAGAGAAGTGTATCTTGGCAGCTTCATGAGAGGCCTGTGGACTACACACATCTGTTGTAGGAAGGCAAGCCTGTGATCTTGGGCACAGGCCTAGATACCGAGAAGTCCACAGGGGAAGTGATACCTTGGGGTGATCCAACCCATTTGTATGTCCTCAGCACATGGGCTCTACACCCCAAGTACTCTTGTGGAAACAAACAGGCTTATAGTTTCATCTCCCAAGTATGTCCTCCTGGCCCCCAGAAAGTCGGTAGATTATGCCAACTTTAAGCTTTCTGAGCAAATACTTTGGTATATATTCAGTGTTTTATGTTTAGATTGCACCCTCTACCTTTCAAAAATCATGCTGCAAACATTTCATACATTTGCTCTTTAAAAGACGCTCTCACTGTTTATGTTTCTGCTAATCTCTATGTCTCTGAGACAATCAAAGAGCATTACACGAAAATGAAAAACATGCCATCAATCATATAATTTTGTGGAGGACCAAAACTAAAGACCCAGCAGTAAATACCCATTTTAAAGGTTTCTGGGGTGATAAATACCTTCAGGAGAACACTTCCTAATGCTTAACTTCAGGGATCATTATTACCCATATTAAAATATGCACCTGGTTCATTACTGATATTTATGCACAATATCAACTTTAATAAGCATATATTTTAATCAATACATTTCTGGTTTCCTCAAGATTAGCACTATGATTCATTGTAGACATAAAAAATTAATAGGCACCTAATTAAACATATAATTCACTGAGATTAATTGTGGAAATTAATCTGAGTAAAAGTGAATATCCCGAAGTAAGATCTTGTCCCACTGAAGATATATGCTATGAAAAATGGTGCAATATATCTTCTTTTATCATAAAATCAGATAAGTTTAAAACATGGTAATTGTTGTTTGGTATAACAGGACATAGGAGAGAAATGAGAGAATTAAGGGTAGAGAAGAACATATATTATCTTAACAACTGTTTCAATTCTTGACCAGTTAGCATTAGACCCTAGGATTAAAAAATCTTATTAAGTTCTGTGTACGTTTTCCAGGAAAAGAGCTGCATTATATGAAATACTTAAAAAAAAGGAAGTGGAAGAAGGTTTGTTGAAGGGCAGGCAAGTGAGTGTAAATGGAACAGAACAGACCCGTCTTTTGAGATGCCTTTGAACATCCTCGCCAAATAAGCTCATCATTGATCATACTTGCACTGAGGTTGATGGTGGTTTGATCAGCCAACTAAAGCTGATCCATTTGCCAATGGATGTATTTATGTTTCCCCATTTTCACTGTTCCTATTTTTGTCATTACTTTTGTTCCCTTTTGCTTCAGGACTTCTTTGTAGATGAAAAATGTTTTTGCAGTAACAACTCATGTTGTGACCTGAGAGGACTTTTAAAGTATTTTATCGAGACCCTAAAATGATATTCTAGGTTAACCAGCATTCAGGCATGCCCTGGTCAAGTGGCATTGGTATTAAGAAATCACTCAGAGATGTCCATGTTAGTTGGTTTCACTACAAGGTATAGAGATCATTTTAATCTGCACTTTATGCACTGTTACCAACATGGTTATTCTTTAGCAGTGTGCAGAAGTAACCCCCCAGAAAGGGGACTGAAGAATGCTGTATCCTCTTGAAATATCAATGGAAAATTTAAAAACTCAGAATGCAACCACTTGTGCTGGAATTTGACATGAAGTTTAACCTTGCCTTTTTCACTGCATATTTAGTAACCTTAACTGCTGTGGGTCATCCCAAATATAAGAACAACTTATCAAATGCAGCACTTCCCTGCTTTTTATGCTGTTGGCAGTTAGAACCTTGAGGTCAAGTATTTTCAAGTTTGGTCAACACTTCAAATGTCAGCATTTAAAATTATTTTTCCTTTCTTCCTCCCCTACATAATAAGAGGGAAAATGGCAGATCTGCTCACAAGGTCATATGATAAGTTGGACCAAGCTGGATTTAGTTTGTAAGCCATTTGTGGCTTTATATCACTGGTTGTAGACGTGAGTTTTACAAAAAACAAAACAAAAAAACCCTAGCTGTTTGGTCCTTATCAGGGAAAAATGTCTTGGGTCCTGCTTAAAGAAGTGGCTTGGAAAATGTTGGAGAGAAATTGGATGATAGTGGATTTTATATGTATATTTCAGTGTTATTAATAGGATAATTAAATTCAACTAAATTTAAAAAATGATTATACTGATTTCAACTTCCATATAGGTCTTATAAAGGAGACATTAGGTCAAGTGCTGGATCATTGCAGAGCAAAGGAATCCTGGCAGGTGTAGTTGGGCTTGACAAATGTTGGGCTGAGGGAAGGCATAGTGAGAAACAATCTTAGGGAATTTCTTGAAAATAAGGAATATGATGAAGCTCTTGGCAAACATTAGAAGAAGAGGTCAGGCAAATTGCAAACTTGTCAATGGCTTTTCTGGTTTAAAACACTATGAGTAGCTCAGTAGTAATGAGAGTCTGTCTACAATACAACTTTTGAATCGTACAGTGAAGGGTGAAGACAGAGGAAGAAAATTTGTTCAGGGTGAAAAAAAATGTAGATTTGAGTGGGGAGTTGAATTTGAGATATCTAAAGTGTTTGCATATGAGAATGAATATTACGTGGAGAATTGAGTCACAAAGAGGTGAACCTGCTTGTCCAAAGTCAACTGACAAGTTTACAGAGGAGTTTGGAAACCACTGCTTTGTGTTTATGGTGGAGCAGGCATGCTCCATGGTTGTCCTGGTCTATGACCTTGTCTGTGGTAGGCACTTGGTTGTGCTGTAACTTTCTTTGGAAGGAAATGTGGTCAATGAGGAGTCCGCAGCACATTCCAGCAGGTAACCTGGTCTGGATGGTCATGTGCTCAGGATTGCTAGACACAGCCAATTAAGTCTTGTTTGATGCCTTAACCAAAAGAACAGCCTTGCTAATATTTTTCAGGAACTTTTTACCATTTCTAGGTTAACAACTTTTTACCATTTCTAGGTTAACAATATCCTTAACTGTCACTCATGAAATTAAACAGGGAGGTACTTCTGCAGATGAATTATTCCTTACTGAAAACAACATACAGCACTCTTCAGATAACGTAGTAAAGCTCTGTTGGGATGCTGTAATTTTCTTCTATAAGACATTGCTTGCTCATTCTGGAATCATTAAAAATCAGCCACCAAATCAATGAGTCTCATTAGAAATCTGTCTTTTTGCTTAATGTCATTGATTTAATCTGTTTCAGAAATACCTATTAACCATTAGTCAATTAAACTCAAGACAGTTATACAGATTAGGTAAACCTGACTACTATCACAAAGAACTCAGAACAGATTAAGCAATTATCATGTAAGATTCCATTAATTAAAAGATACAATTTAGATACTTTGTTCCCTATATAGCTTATATGATAAACTGTTTCACCAACAGAATTATGCATTTTATATATATATTAATATACTAAAATTTAAATTACTGCTGTATAGTTTAGCAAAAATGTTTGTGCAGTTTATCTTGTGTATGACCTGAACCAAATTGAAAGGCAATGATTTGCTGAAGAAATCTATTTCTGAGACAAAAGCATTATCCCTGTGCCTGGCAATCAGACTTACATAGGTCAATAGTGTGCAGATATAACTGATGGGGTCAGTGCACCCCTACTTTCTTCTGAGCCTTACAACAGCTGTCCACACCTACTATAGTGATCTTACTGCCCAGAACCTCTTCTGTTGATGTGTATCTGGAATTACCCAAATGCTGTTTTCATGTGTTTGTCTCCCAGGAAGATATGGGTGAATTGGGGAGACCTTGGCTCTGCCTCCTCTTCCTCACTTGCTGCTCCTTTGCAGATAGTAAATTGATGCAAGTAACTCCTTGCACTGCGCAAAGCAGAAATAGGGACCAAGCAATCTGTAAATCCCATTCCATCCCATCTCCTGTTCTGAGATGGGAGAAACTTTCTAGTCAAAAACAGCTGGATATCAGTGATTTACCAAAATAACAGCTCAACTAATACCAAACCCAGGACAGAACAGACAGATTTTCTCTAGGATAGAAGCCTGAGTTTCTGAACAACTTTAGAGTCTGAAAATTCAGTACCATTCCTTAAAAAACTTCCTTATTCCTCACATTTTCATCTGTCTTTTTAGAAAAAGGGGGCTGAATATTCTCTTTGCATATATTCAAAGATTAAACAGAAGCCCTTTTTTTAAACCATCCTCCCATTCTTCTAATTCGTATTTGTAGAGACTGCAGAATAGAGGAAGAAAAATGTCAGTTCTGTCTTATTTGTGTTTACCGCATAATTGTGCTGAATTGTTGATGGTACTCTGTGAAATCCTGTTGAATGAAATGCCCTCAAATAGTAGTGTTTGCTTTAAATGGATTTAATTTTGTGTTTCTTGTTCACTAATAGTTTGAAAAGAAGATACTTTACTTGTGTGGTAGGCTTCCTTAGCTCTAAATACTCTTTGTCTTCTCACTGAGTACTTTTCAAATGTGACAGTATGTGTTTCCATTGCAGAACACAGTGTACTGAGATGCACTGCTGGAAATGAATAAATTGAAAAATTTCTAAATAGTTTGTTTAGGCTCACTCCACAAAAAGTCTTGGGTGTTGTAGTGCTCAGCACCTAACCTGATATTTAAACGTATTTTTTAATTCAGTCCCTAGCCAAATTACGGTAAAAGGCATTCACTATCTTCCCTCATGAACTGCTTCTAATGACTCTTTTCTTTTCAATGCTCTCTTCTTTCACTTCACATTTGTTTTAAGTGTAATTAAACTAATCTGCTATCATACTGGAATTAAAAATGCTAATTCATCGTTATTCCATATGCTTTAACAGGGAACATGTCATGTCTATTTCTGTGAGAACTGTAGATACAGTGGCCTGTGACTTCTGTAACTTACATTAAATTGGTTGCCAATACTGGGGTAATTTTTATTGCCTCTTTCTCTGTATACATATATACACACACGTATATAAATTTATATATACACATACATACACATATATATGTGTGTATGTTCCTATTGCTGGCTTCCCAATTTGTGGGTTCATTGAAAGAACCTACAGTAACCCCAGAACTCACCCCCTGGCCAAGAAAGGCCAGTATCTCTTGAATGATTCCTGTGACTGTGCAAACCTTTCTACTGTCTGTTATCAATGCTGGTCATGCTTAAATGAATAGCTACTGTTGTGTCTGTAGCCTAAATTTGTGCAGGCATTTCCTGGATAAAGAATTCTTGTCAAATTTTGGATGTCCAAGCTGTATATGTCTACATCTGAGGCAGTCATCACAGCTCTTGTCATAGGCAGTAGAGTAGAAGTGGGCACTTCCAGAGATGCTTTATCTCATTCAAAAGTAGATTACTAAAATAGTTCAGCAAAACTGTGTTTTAGAAGTGCCTTTTCCATTATCTATAAAGGGAGTCTATAATTAGATCACACATACATGGTTATGTCACAGAAGTCTACAGTTAGGTGATACAAATCCCATACTTGGTGTCTGCAAATTTTAGACAGAATTCTAAGAGGTGCAGCACACATTTGTGAAGATAACAGACACTTTGAAGGGGGTTGGGCCACAGATACCTGCTTCACTTTTACCTTTTCCTGGGATTACCAACAACTTTGATTCCTCAGCCCAGCTCTTGTCCATAAACAGCAGCCCCATAAAATGAAATCTGTCTTTATGCCTATTGATTTAAGAAGCTAACTAGGAAATAAGAGTTAGAAACAAAACCAAGATAAGCACTCTGCACTAAGCAAAGGAAGGTGAATAAGTATTAATGCATTGTTAGTGCCTGCATGTGTATGAAAGTCTACTTCTAATTGTAACTTTATATGAAGGTTAACCTAACATCCCTGTGGTGCTATAAAAGGTATGAAGAAGCTTTTCACAAAAATAAGAACATCAAAGAATAAGATCTCTGAGCAGCAGGAATCTCACATCATTGAAATGTTTGTGACATGCTTCCAAAATTCACTCTCTTAGCTGGCTGTTATTCCACAGCTATCTCATTTTCCTTCCCCCGCAAGTAACTAAGATAATGTCCTCGCTCTCCTGAAATCCGTGGGAGTCTCAGTCAGTGAGACTCTGATCTGACCCAAGCATGTACAAGCGCGGAAGGCTGACTTCCTTACTTGAGTTCTGCTTAATAAGGGGCTCAAGAGGAGATGTGTTCTAGATCCACCAATGGCAATTTTGTGAGATACCACAAGAAAACAAACAAACAAACAAGCCCGCCCCCCCCAACCAGTCCCTTATGATTTGATCTGGAAATTGGGCGTTCTGAGGCACAGAAATTATTCCAGATGGTTTTAAGTTTCTCATGATTGTTAACTGACAGCTATAAGAAACGTGCAAAAAAAGCTAAGTCTTTGATCTCAGTCTCATTCACTACAAAAATGAAGTAAAGATTAAAGCTATATTGAGTGTTTGCTTAAAGATCTACAGATGAAGGCCTTTTCGACTTTGAAAGTAAAACCAAAGCCTAGGAAAACCATACCATGACCTTTAGGGGTCCCTTCCATTATTGAGTCTGTGAAGTTAGGCTTAGGAGATGGTAAACTTGATTTTAGAGGAATTTTCTTTTTAAATACACACAATCGTGTATAAACTGCTGTTGGTTAATGCATCACTGGTGATGAGAAGGGCTGTTGTCCTCGTGATAAATCCATGATTTTGGAGACACTAAGGAAGTTAGTGTGCTGGACATGGATCTGGGACACATGGGTTCCAGGTTCTCTGTTGCTAAAAAGTTACTGAGAGGCCTTGAACATTCTTAAATCGTGGACTTCAATGCTAAAATACTGAATTTTAGCTGAAATTTTAATTAATTCTTAATTAATTCTTAAGTAGAATGTAAGGTCGCAGGTTATGTATTTTACATTCAAAGAGTCTGGATAAAACATGGAACAGGTACAGACCCAACTCTCTCTCTTCCAGATGAAACCCTGATCATAGCGCTATTAATTAACCTGGAAAAAGAGAACATGATTTAAAACTGAATTTCACTCACCTATGCCACAAGGTAGCAAAATTGCTAGGAAGATGGGAAGTGCATCCATGCAGCATAAGCTAAAGCCCCATGACCACAATGTTCTCCTGGAACCCGGCTGGCTCAGGATCATGACCACCACCAATCTGGTCAGGCCTGAGGCCTGAGCACACATGAAGGCAGAACTTCAAAAATATGGCTTTGTTCTTTACTGGTGAAAACCTGAGCACCCCTAAGTACAAGCCAGTGTTCTGAAGATTGCTTTATGAATTTAAGCACCTAAATCTTTAAGTTTGTTGTGAGTCAGTGCGTCTAGCTTCAGGGCATAGCAGTACTTAACTTCCCTTTGATGTGGAGGGTAACCAAGTTAAAGATTTTGAGATACTTAGATACTACGGCAATGGGAAACATATAAATGTTGGCCCATTTTTGTGGCAGTGATAGAATGTGTAATTGACATTGTTCAGAGCTACAAAACTCATTTTACGAGAGATCTGTATTTTTAGTGTTGCAATTAAATTAAAATCTTCTGTGTGCCACTCAGATATTGCAAGTCTTGTTCATACATGACTATGAAATATAGCCTGTTAATTGTTCATTTTAAAATAGTGTTTTTGATCAGAAACAGATTATTCATGGGTGTGTCTCAAAGCTGCACTAGGGTAAGTTGCTTGATTTTCCAGTTTATTTATACAAAAAGTCTGAAAAGCTTAGCAAGAAATGAAACAAAAATGTTCAAGTACATCAGATTCTTCATTTTGACATATCTATGGCTTATGCTTCTCAAAACATTAATCTGTGCTTGAAATAAAGAGGCTAGTGCTCATTGAATAAGAGATCTGGAGAAGCAGATGTGTTTAATTAGTAAAGAGTGACTTGTTTACGGCTGCTGAAAAATATTTCAATGGCCTTCATGTTAAAGATGCTGGGGAATGAATTGTTAATGTGAAATGATCTTGTTTTTTTATGATTCAGAAGTTAAAACTATAGTTCCAGATTCTTAAAGGTATTTTGGCATGCAATTTTCACTGATCTCAGTAGAGGCTTGCTTCTAACTACTTTCTAGGAATTTGCCTTTCTCTATTCACAGTCTGAGGCACATGTTCTGGGAGAGTGCCCAAAGTCCTACCTCCTTCACAGCGGCTTTCTTATTAGGATCAATTACGTATCAATGACATATTATAAAGTTAATCCTGGCTATTCTTGGCTTTTTCTCTTAGGCTCTCTTTATCCAAAATCTGTTCCCATTTACTCAAGGAGACACCCTACTTTGGAAGCAATGGGAGTTGATGAGCACCGGAGTCAGTATGAATCAATGAATACTTCCTTATATGTTTCTAAACTTTTGTTTCTTTCTTACTATTCCGCAAGTACAAAAGTCATTTTTAGACATTCTGTGCACAGCTGCAAATTCCCACTTAAAAATGATTCAAAAGAACACCTTGCTATCTTGTTATTAACCATGAAAGTTACAATCGTCATTATCTAGGAAAAACAAATCTTTGTATTTTCTACTGAAACATTTCTAGGAGATTTTCCTACTAGGTCAAACAAAACATTATATGGATCAATATCCCTAAACCCCAGTCTAATTACATTAAATTTCATCATTCTGTACATGAATACCTCAAAGTAATCTGCTCCCGCTGTAATACTTAACTATATTTGAAAAGCTGTTGTAAACCTTGTCATTGGTTGACTAGTGAGTTACAGTTTGCAATGTTAATCATTACACAAGACTAGATCCCATGTCTAGTTCTCGGCCACAGGGATTAAGATGATTACATTCGTTTTAGCTATAGTAATTGCATTTGTTTCATCTATAGTAATCTCACTTTAGTGAACCTTTTTTTTAACAGTTTGACAGTTCTCTGGTATTTAAAGTAGGGATACCTTCAAACCAGAAATGTTTCTTACAATGGGGGAGAATTTAATTGCTGTGGGATGTTTGATCTGCTCTAAGTACAAGCAAATAAACAAAGCCTTTTATTGCTTTTGCAAAATCTCCAAAAAAATTCTTATCTTTCTGATAGTTGAAAGCAATGCCCTTTTCTGCAGACTGTAGATAATCATTGCTGAAAATGTTAACCATCTCTAATTGAAAAAAACTGTATCCACCTTCTACATATGTTCATGCTGCCAGATAGCCTTCCTGTGCTGATTGTGTCTCCAGTGGTGGTTTTGAGCTTTGAGTCCTTCAAGCCTTTCTCAGAAGATATGCTCGCATGATTGGGATTGTTCCACATATCAGATATATTTCTGAGGTGAATGACTGGTAGATAAGAGAGGGTGGCGCTGATTTTGTTTCCTTTAAGCCAGCTTAAAGAAGAAACCTTGAGGAGGAACTGTTTGATTTTTTTATAAGAAATGCAATAAGCCATAAGTTCACACTCTTTTGGAGAGGAGTTCTGTTCTGTGGATGCAGTTTTCTTCTGCACTTCCTAGGTCAATTCGTTGAGTATCTGGTAAAATAGAGAAAATATAAAAAGGATAATCCATGGTTTGAGGTGAGCAGAATAGAAACCTGCATGCCTCAACATTACACTCCTCTTCCTGAGCAACTTTGTGCAGAGCAAGCCCAGGTCTGCCACGGCTGGCACTGAGCTGAAGCTGAGCTCTGGTAGAGCTGCTGACCCCTGTGAACAGCCTCTGCCATCCAGCACATACCAGGAGACTCACTTGAGGCCAGACGGTGCAATGCAGTCTGACTATGTTCGCCCTTTGCGAACCAGGAGCTAGCGTAAAAGGTATCCGAAGGGTCAGCTCATGAATCACAGAGTCCATTACTCCTGGCTCACCACCAGCCATGCAAGACCTGTCTCGCCCCATGAAAACTTCTCGTTGCAGTGTGTTGCCTGCTGCTGCCAGGAATGGGACCAGCACGCTCAGATCCCAAATTTCGTTCCACAGGATTTATTCACTCAGGCTCTCACCACACAAAAAAGCAAAAAACTGCTTTTGGATCATAAGTTGGCCTGATTAATCCACAACTTGGATAAATAGCCCATGGATGGTAAACCCAGCACAGGCCCCACACCAAGGGGATCTGGGCTCCATGCCAAGATTAGGTGCCAGAAAGGTTCCAGGTTCCTTATTATTTAAAGAAACTGAATCCTGTAAAAGATCTGATCCTTAGTCCAAAATCTCTGGCCAACATCCAAGTTCTATAATGTTTCAGTATAAACAAGTCTTCAGCTGGGTACCAAAGACTTTCCCCAGGGAGGAGATGAACTGAGAGTATAAGTGAATATTTAGACCCTGCAATTCAATCACAATTAGACTTTGTATGTCTTAAGAACCAACATTAGGCTGAATTGTCTCCTTCTTTCATTGAAGTCAGTATGAGTTTTGCCACTGAAAATGATGAGAAGGGGACTGCATCCTAGGACTGCTTAGAAGGAGAAGGAGCATGAAAAAAATTGAACATATAGTGTCAAACTGAGATTTGTTCTGTTAAATGAAAGAAAAATTATCACAAGGCTAGAAAAAACAGGAAAGCCAGGAAGTACACCTACTGAAAAACACGCAGATCTTGTCATCTTGAGCAGGGTTCCACTGTGTAAGAGAATGTCAGTTGATGAACAAGAAAATATGCTGTAAAAAAATATTAGTGATTAAGTAATACAGTATTTACAAAGGAATTTTACCTTGTGGTAGTCTGGTTCTACAGTTATTTAAAATGGGGAAGGAAAAAAAAAAACAAGCTTAAGAACATTTACAAAATAAAAAATCTGAGTGTTTTAATTTTTTAATTGTCCTTGAAAAAATGGAGATGCCTGAAATTCTGAAAAAATTTAGAATTTTGCATTACACTGCAGGCCATTTTTATGACAGAGGATCTGAGCTGAACTAATTTAATAGCTAATTTGCCTTTTAAATACAGCTTTGTACCTTCTGAGATAAAGGATTAGTTGGTATGTCTATGTAAAGATAGGAGAAAATTGGTTTCTGAACTATGTTTAAATTAAACAGAACCTGATTTTCAGAAGTGGTTGCTGCAAATTCCAGGGAGGAAAACACTGCAAGCATCTCTGGAGATAACTCTTTTATGATAGGAAATGGGAATCAGAAGTCTATAGGAAGCTGCCTCACTGGATTTAAAAAAATATACTAAAATTTTCTGTTGCAGTGTTTGGGAAATAGATGGCTGTGTTCATGGTGTTGTAACCTTTAAGAAAAACCCTCAGGATAGTAAAAGTTCGAAGACACTAATACTAATTTAGAACAGAATGCTGAACGTTTCCGCAAGCAAAAAAAATACCCTTCGTGAACATATTAAATGCCTGCAGTCATTACAACATTGCAAGCCTTTCTTACCATTGATTGGGAAGTAATGTGATGAAGAATTTTGAAGAATTCACTTTATTTTTAGTTCTGTGAGTAGTAACATTATTTCATTTAATATGTTGAAATAGCAGGAGTATATTACCCCTTCAGGTTTTGTTTTTTAAAATGTAAGAATGCTTATGTTAAAATATAGCATGTTTGTGAGTGTTTTAGCATTTGAAAATCACATTTTGGTTAAACAACATCCAACAGAACTGACCAGTTCCGGCACTGCACACTTGAAATTTGAACTATCAGCCTATGCTACAGTAATGCAGAGTAAAGTTTCTGCTATATAGTTCGTATTTATTTCTTTGTTCTGACGCTGATATCTGAATAATATAAAAATGCCTCTGAAGAAAAACACTAATTATTTTTGCTGTGTCTCAGTCTTCCGTAGAAGAAACCAGTTTTATGTCTTTACTCACTGTTCCCATCTGTTGTATGGCTCTAGAGTTTCATGAACTTGCTGCTGTCTTCTCCTTTTAAATCCGGATAGAATTTGTGGTATTTCTTTCAGTGGGACTCAGACAGATGTCAGCCTGGTTTCTGAAGGGATGAGAAGTGGAGGAAAGACCGGTATTCTGTTTATCTCAGCTAAAACTAAGACTGTCCTAAAGAGCTGTTTGTTATAGAAATCATTCCCATTCTCTCCTTCCATTAGATATTTCTATAGCTCTTTATTTTTGGCAATACATTTATATACTGCTTTATTTATAGTATTTATAGTTTATCACAACAGTTCCATGATACAACAAAAATTATTATCTTTTTTACATCTAAGGAAACTGAGTTACAGACATCAGTGTATTTTTCACATGGTCAGAGCTAATAATTGTTTGAAGATAAGAGTTAAAGTGACCCTTCTGCTGTCCTGCAACGTAGTTATTTCGGTGCGGTTAATCATTTAAGCATTCGGGATGTTTCAGATACTAAAGGCAGGGTCAGCTTTCTGGCTGATGGGCTTGTTGCCTTGTGATAGCAGTGAAATTTCTTGTGCAATAAAAAGAAAATAAACTCTAGGATTTACCCTAGTACAACTGTCAACCATTCAAGGACCTTCTCTTGCTGAATTAAAGCAACCCCTGTAAGACCGCTGGACCTACGCAGCTAATTGCGACAGATGAACAGGCGCTGCGACTGGCAGGTTGTGGTTTATGCTGCGCAGCTGCGTCGCTCCCGGCTGCCTCCGCGGTGAGGGGGGCTCTGCAGCCGTGCGGCGTGCCGGCCTCGCTGCGTGATGCCGCATCGCCCGCCTCCTCCTCTGGGGCTGCGTCGAAATGGGTGGTCTTACTGGTTCCCATGGGCCTATTTCAGCATGTTTGAGACACATGGATAAGAGCAGAAAATGAAGGTTGTTGGCTAAGTCTGTGGAGCCTTTAAAATAAGGAAAGAAATTTTTAATGGATTCTGGAATGAAAGGTGTGCAAAAGCTAAGGGACTCATTCCACAAAGGCGTATTTATGCTGCCTTAAACCTGTGAAAAGAGGCACTCTCTGCTTGGTGATGCATGGTCAGGAATCCTGCTCTTCTCTTTCAAAGATGTATACCTCTAACAAAAAACCGACATAGAGAGAATTATTTTAAAATAAAACCAGTCTCTACAAAACCCATCTTAAAGCTCAGAAAATGGAACACTTACCAGAATGCACCTTTTATTTTACTGCTTTATGAGAATAGCTATTGGGATTACAGCTTAGAGTGCCAGTGCTCAGCTTCTAAATGCCAACCCCCATGTTTTTACACAGCAGTTCCAGCCAGAAGAGTGGTAGTCTATGTCAGATGGTGGCAAACAAACTCTAAATTCCTAAGAAACCTGTATCTCTTCCTTAAAAACCGTAGCGCCAGCTCACAGGTCAGTAATTGTAACGCAGGAGGGGGCTCACTGGAAATCTTTGTTCTGGGGCTGACAGCTGGGGCTGCTCCCAGACGCGCAGGGCACCAGAGACGGCTCGTATGAGAAGCCGACCGGCGCAGGTGCAGGGGTAGGTGCTCTGCGGGGCACAAGGAGCCAGGCTGAGGGGACGGCACATGCGGGGCCAGGCTCACCGTGTGCCCGGTGCTCGGAGCTCCCCGACTGGCAGCATCAGCCTGCTGCCACTCAGAGCAGCACTGCGTGGCTACATGTCCCCAAAAACTTCGGTTTGTCCCCAGTCTCTTTCTCCATGTCTCTCTCTAAACCAGCTGAAACAGAACTTTGCTCTCCATTTTACTTTATTTTCTATGAATTAAAAGCATTTCATTTAAGAGCCATTTTGGAAGCCTGTATTCTACAGTTGTCTTTGCAAGTGTGGAAGAATATTGGCTATTGTAAAGATTTCTGCCTTGCCTGCTGGTATTTCATCCTTGCAAGGACTTTTGTTCAGCTTTGGATATTATGGATTCAGCTTGAAAGAGTATAGCACTACTACTCAGCAGCTCTTAAGTTTTGATCTTTTTTTTTCTCAGTTTGTCAAGGAAATAAATGTAATTTGAAGACTTTGAAATAGCAGTTATGTTACGTGCCATGGAACTGACACATCAAATCTTCTCATTCACACTTTGGCTTGTGAATTCATAGTGTGGACTGCTCAATTGAAATCTTGCTCAATTGAAAAAGCCTGTGTAAATAATGTAGTAAACAAACAGAAAGTTTGAGACAGATCTTTTTAGCTCCTGTGTTGCTCCCGTGCCAGGGAGGTATGAGCTAGCCATTGACTGGCACTGTGCTAGGTGCTGTATAAACAGCACAGAAACCTGCACAGAGAAGCTTAAACTCAATAGTTATGGTAAAAGGCACTAAAGTACTACAAATAAAAGGTGAGTGCAGGGAAACTGTGATGCTTTAAGGAGCAGCATGCGGTACCACTGTGTTGCTGTATCAGCACTTCATTCCTTGGATTTTCTGGAGGAGTTATGGTAAAGGAGGGTGCTGAAAACTGGAAAGCGGAATAAAGAGAGGGGAGATAATTTGTGACTGCCCCTAGGGAGCTGCTCCAAATGTGAAAGGAAGTACATAAGTGAGTGTTAGAAATTATAAATCAAGGGGTCGATTGGAAGGGAGAGTGGCATTTCCATAGCAAATGTTAGTGGACTGGTTGTGAAAGACCTTGAAAGTGAAGACAAGCCAGACAAGCCATTTATATTTAATGAAGTAAAGATACAGGGGAGCTTGTAGAGGTATTCAAAGTGTAGCACCAAAGAAACCAGTTAGGAAAACAGTCTTCACAGTTGCATTTTGAGACTCTGTGGGTAGGACGTAATAACATTTTCTTACAGAGAATGTTGCCGAAATTGAGACAGAGTGAACAAGAAGTTGGATGAGAGTTTGGATAAGAAATGCCTTGCCCTTCCAGAAAGCTACAATTTCAAAATGGAAGTGACTGAATTTAAATTCCAGCTGCTTCTACAGGCAGGGACTGCATGACAAGCTTCATCCTTTGCCAGGACACCAGGCAGCAGAGAAACAGGCCAAGATGGTGTTTTGGACAGAAGAAAAGTTATGACTATCCTGATTTATTCCAGCTTTGGAATTAGCTCATAAATCCCAGAAGGAAATGGAAGTCATGATAGCTCTGAAATATTTATTGGTCTTTTTTCTTATTCTCTCTTCTTCTTTAATTATACTAAGCTAGTAAACAACTTTACTCACAATTAAGCAGATTAACTGTAATGTTTCAAATTTAACTCTCCAGTCCTTTGCTTTTGCAGATTTTAGCTAACTGCATGTGTGTTTACATACATGCCTGAAGATTTATCATTGTGACTCTCATTAACCTGAATAGGGGCCATGTGGGTAATTTCCTGTGTACCATGTTGAAATCTAACTTTCTTATTAACCTTAAAGAGAGTCATGGGGCTAATTGATGGCAACCAGGCAGGAGTCGAACCCCAATATGTTGTTTGTAAATAGGACCTTGTGATTTCCCAGACAAGTACTGCTATTTCCCTCAGAGGTAACCAAAATAGGTAGTTGCTATGGCAACTGTTTTAAAATATTTAAAAAATGTAAAATACACAAATCGTTATAGTGTGTAAGTTATTGCTGCCTTGATACTGCTGTGATTTATACATGTTTTCATGAAATAGTCAGGTTTCCAGCATGAATATGTAAAGTTGTGTAAGAGTTCAGAGCATTTCCTGTCAGGCTGTCTTTTCTGATCTTATTTTGTTTACACCAGTAGTCCTTGCTAGGAAGGTGACTCAGGAGGGAGAAACCTATCTGCAATCTGAATATGCCATTTTGATTTTTAAACAGGATAGAATAAGATTGTACTGAACTCTGTTGCAGCCCCTTCTAGGGTAGCAGGAAACAGCTAATAATGCGGTGTTTTTCCTTAAGCCTCCCATTCTTCTGTGTAAGTGGGATTGTTAACAGAGATTTGGGAGCTGTACTTTTCCCCTGCCCTTGTCCCATGCTAATGTTGGCTTGGGTGACGCAGCCGCATGTCCCAGGAGCCTGAATGCTACCTACAAAAAGCACAGCAGAAAGATCTGAGGCCAGGAAGAGGGTTTGTTGCTCAGGTTGGTGGGCAGCAGCTGGTGAGCTGGGGTAGCTGTCTCTATGTGCCCAGGAAACGATTGAAGAGAGTGGGCTTCTGGGTCGGGAGCTTCTTTCGCCAGGGAGGTGTGGGTGACTGTGGGAGGATGCAGACGATATGGCCCTGGAAAGATTTTCTTGCTGGGTTCATTGCCTTCAGGAATGAAAGGTGGAATCTCTGGAGGAGAAGAAACTGAGGCAGGAGGTTGTAGGAATTACAGGCAAGTCTCACTGTAAGTTCTTCCCAGGGACTCACTTGCCCCTTTCCAGAAGATGACGACACTTAGTGGTCTGTGGTATCCGGAACTGTGGGTCAGAGCTTTTAAGGTATGAGCTCACAAATGTTTGTTTATTTCTACCTAACAACAATTTATATGAGCAAAATGAAAATACTGTGTTTTAAAACATTTGCTGAGTTTTGCTATTTTGATCCCTTCTCTGTGATTTAATGTTTGATTCAGGGCTCCTTTTTCAGTTCTGTCTTAGCAAAAATAAAGAAACTTAAGATTTAGCCTCAAGTGACTAGCTCAGTATCATTCTCTCTACCCCTATAACTGTCATAGGACATACATTTTAAAAGCACCAAGTCTCGTCGAAGTCTTTGAAAACTTAAAAAGATGCAACCTGTGCTTTTGTTCAGAGGGAACGGGTAGAACCAGGCAGCTGGAATGTGCAGAGGGTGGCATTCTTGTACTGTTATACTTAAAAAAAAAAAATCTAAATGTCCAATCTGCAGGCTATATGCGAGCTTCTTTTATTATCAGATCTACAGTTTCTTGGCACAACTCTTGATCTAGTTGCTGTTTGAGCTTTAGCTTTGAAAACAATATCATTGCTTTGAAAAAGCTTTCCTCCTAAATACTGCTTAAACAGCCCAGTGAGTTGATACTCCATTTTCAAGAAATTGATGCAAACTGTCACTGGATTTACTATTACTGAAGCAGAATTTAATCCATTAGTTTCACTTATATTATGCTTAGCATTTGCATAAGCAAGTAATCAAGATGTCCAGCAGTGGTTATTTGCTTTTGTTGTCATCCTGATATGGATGTCATCCAATGTCATGGAGTATGATGAAAAATGCTGTATATACTTTCTTTGTGAGATTGTTTTTACAAGGTCTGTGAACACCCCAACTAGTTTAGCAAGCAAAATATCAAGACTTGAAGTTAACATGTTCTTGTCTACCTGTTCCTATGAAAAAAACTAGAGTCTGTCATCATAGCTACCTGTTCAGTTATGCAATATCCCATGAAACACAGAATCACAGAATCACAGAATCACTGAGGTTGGAAGGGACCTCTGGAGATCATCTAGTCCAACCCCCCTGCTCCACCAGGGTCACCTAGAGCACATTGCACAGGATTGCATCCAGGCGGCTTTTGAATATCTCCAGAGAAGGAGACTCCACCACCTCTCGGGGCAACCTGTTCCAGTGCTCTGTCACCCTCACAGTGAAAAAGTTTTTCCTCATGTTAAGATGGAAGTGTCTGTGTTTCAGTTTGTGCCCATTGCCTCGCGTCCTGTCGCTCGGCACCACTGAAAAGAGTCTGGCCCCATCCTCTCGACACCCTCCCTTCACATACTTGTATACGTTGATAAGATCTCCTCTCAGCCTTCTCTTCTCCAAGCTAAACAGGCCAAGCTCTCTCAGCCTTTCCTCATAAGAGAGATGCTCCAGTCCCCTAATCATCTTTGTGGCCCTTCGCTGGACTTGCTCCAGTAGTGCCACATCCCTCTTGTACTGGGGAGCCCAGAACTGGACGCAGTACTCCAGATGTGGCCTCACCAGGGCTGAGTAGAGGGGGAGAATCACTTCCCTCGACCTGCTGGCAACACTCTTTCTGATGCACCCCAGGATACCATTGGCCTTCTTGGCCACAAGGGCACATTGCTGCCTCATGCTTAACTTGGTGTCCACCAGCACTCCCAGGTCCTTCTCAGCAGAGCTGCTTTCCAGCAGGTCAACCCCCAACCTGTACTGGTGCATGGGGTTATTCCTCCCCAGGTGCAGGACCCTGCACTTCCCTTTGTTGAATTTCATGAGGTTCCTCTCTGCCCACCTCTCCAGCCTGTCCAAGTCTCTCTGAATGGCAGCACAGCCCTCTGGCGTATCGGCCACTCCTCCCAGTTCTGTATCGTCAGCAAACTTGCTGAGGGTGCACTCTGTGCCTTCATCCAGGTCATTGATGAAGAAGTTGAACAAGACTGGACCCAGTACTGACCCCTGGGGGACACCGCTAGCTACAGGCCTCCAACTAGACTCTGCGCCACTGATCACAACTCTCTGAGCTCTGCCATTCAGCCAGGTCTCAATCCACCTCACTGTCCACTCATCTAACCCACACTTCCTGAGCTTGTCTATGAGGATGCTATGGGAGACAGTGTCAAAAGCCTTGCTGAAGTCTAGGTAGACAACATCCACTGCTCTCCCCTCATCTACCCAGCCAGTCATTCCATCATAGAAGGCTATCAGATTGGTTAGGCATGATTTCCCCTTGGTGAAGCCATGCTGACTACTCCTGATCACCTTCTTTTCCTCCACATGCGTGGAGATGGCTTCCAGGATGAGCTGCTCCATCACCTTTCCAGGGATGGAGGTGAGGCTGACTGGCCTGTAGTTCCCTGGGTCCTCCTTCTTGCCCTTTTTGAAGACTGGGGTGACATTGGCTTTCTTCCAGTCCTCGGGCACCTCTCCTGTTCTCCATGACCTTTCAAAGATGATGGAGAGTGGCTTAGCAATAACATCCGCCAGCTCCCTCAGCACTCGTGGGTGCATCCCATCAGGGCCCATGGATTTGTGGGTGTCAAGTTTGCTTAAATGATCTCTAACCCACTCCTCCTCCACCAAGGGAAAGTCTTCCTCTCTCCAGACTTTCTCTCTTGCCTCCAGGGTCTGGGGCTCCTGAGGGCTGGCCTGACCAGTAAAGACTGAAGCAAAGAAGGCATTCAGTAACTCTGCCTTCTCTGCATCCTTCGTCACCAGGGCACCCACTCCATTCAGCAAAGGGCCCACATTTTCCCTAGTCTTCCTCTTGCTGCTGATGTATTTGAAGAAGCCCTTCTTGTTGTCCTTGACATCTCTAGCCAGATTTAATTCCAAACGGGCCTTAGCCTTCCTCGTCGCATCCCTGCATACTCTGACAACATTCCTATATTCATCCCAAGTGGCCTGTCCCCCTTTCCACTTTCTGTAGACTTCCTTCTTCTGGTTGAGTTTTGCCAGGAGCTCCTTGCTCATCCATGCAGGTCTCCTACCTCCTTTGCTTGACTTCCTACTCATAGGGATGCACCGCTCTTGAGCCTGGAGGAAGTGATGTTTGAATATTAACCAACTCTCTTGAACACTCCTTCCTTCCAGGGCCCTCACCCATGGGATTCCTCCAAGTAGGTCCCTGAAGAGGACAAAGTTTGCTCTCCTGAAGTCCAGGGTTGCGATCCTACTTGGTGCCCTTCTGCCTCCTCGCAGGATCCTGAACTCCACCATCTCATGGTCACTGCAGCCAAGGCAGCCCCCAACCTTCACATCTTCCACCAGTCCTTCTTTGTTTGTTAGTACGAGGTCCAGCAGCACACCTCTCCTTGTTGGCTCCTCCACCACCTGGGTCAAGAAGTTGTCACCAATGCTCTGCAGGAATCTCCAGGACTGTTTGTGCCTAACTGTGTTGTCTTTCCAGCAGATATCGGGGTGGTTGAAGTCCCCCATGAGAACCAGGGCCTGGGATTGTGAGGCTACTTCCAGCTGTCTGTAGAAGGCCTCATCCACTTCCTCATCCTGATCAGGTGGCCTGTAGTAAACACCCACAACAGTGTCACCTCTATTAGCCTGCCCTTTGATCCTTACCTATAAGCTCTCGACTCGCTCTTCATCCACCCCTAGGCACAGCTCAATACATTCCAGTTGCTCTCTCACATAAAGAGCAACTCCACCACCTCGCTTTCCTGGCCTGTCTTTCCTAAAAAGCACGTAGCCATCCATGACAGCACTCCAGTCATGCGAGCTATCCCACCATGTCTCTGTAATGGCAATGAGATCATGGCCCTGCGACCGCACACACATCTCTAGTTCTTCCTGTTTGTTCCCCATGCTGCGTGCATTGGTGTACAGGCATTTCAGGGAGGTGATCGAGCATGCAGGTTTCCCAGGAGGGATACAAGAGGGTCCTCCATAGCCACATCCCATGCGCACTTCCCTGGCTGCATTCACCTGCTGGAGGCATCCTGACTTGAGCAGTCTTTTGCCAACTACCCTGGCACTATAACTCTCACCCCCCTCTCACCTTTTTTTCTTTCTTATTTTGTTTACTGGGAACACCTGTAGCACCTGAATTTGAGGAGAGAATAGTAAATTGCTTTGATTTTCAGACCACTAGCAGCTTCTCTTTTATCTTCTCCACTGTGGGGCTCAGTACAGGCTCCACAGTGTTCTGCTTCCTCTGTTTGCCTGATGCTCTTCCAGAGCCCTAACTGGGTGCTTCTTCAGCCAAGCGGTAGGCTTGAGTAATAGTGGGCAGGTGTGCTCTTGAAAATACTATTTTCTTCACTTGTTTTAAATATTTACACCATATCAGTGTGGGGTTGAGAACAGTGCAAAAACTTTAATTTTAGTCTTTGGTGTTGTATCATGGCTCTGTCTCCTTGTTAGTGTTCTGAAGTCTTTAGTTTTGGAAAAATGTTTCAATAATGTTTTTGCTTGTTTGTTTGTTTGTTAAAGATATAAGTAGAGATTCATGATTTGAACTCATTTTTGGTGGATTTACTTCCTAGGATTGAAGCACTGTTTTGCCGGGTACATATCCCATCCCTGAATACTTTTGGGGAGGTTCATAAAAATTTTTACAAACAAGGAGTACCTGCACTCTTGAATACTCATTCTCCTCCACTGGTAAACAGCTCTGGGATGATCTGCAAATACACTACTGCCTGACAGAGGGCTGATATATGTTTCGAGAAAGGACTAACCTCTGTTTGATTGGTCAGGTTTTCTTAAAAAGCCCAGTTAGAGTTAGGGTAGATGATGTGAGAGTAAATGTGTTCAGAGAGAGTTGTTAGCAGCAATAGGACATAAATATTGCAACATGTGTTTAATAAGTTCGGATGTCTTGTGTAACTCCAATGGCACCGATGAAAAAGAACTACGCGAAAAGGTAATATTCCTGCAGGATGATGTTGAGTGTAAGATTGAGACTCTGTTGGGGGTATTTAATGGCTGCTCTTCAGAAGAGGCACAAACTCACTGAATAACCAAGTTATGCTGGGTTGTCCTGTCAAATTTCCTGTTCAGTGCTAAAGTGAAAATGGGGGTTTTGCAGTTTCACCAAGCAGACTGGGGAGAAAAGCAGAACATATCAAACATCCACAACCTCAACCTTTGAAATAAAATTTGCCTATGTGAATGAGATCAAACCTTGCTCTGAGAAAAGATTTTGAAGACTTTCCAGCATTAAGTGAGTGAAGGGAAAAAAAGAAAAGAGAGAGACAGACAGACAGGTGGTACATAAATGAAGAAACCTTCTCCAAGCCGTAATCCTGTTTATCCAGTTTTATTGGCAACAAGGATAGCTGGATTTAGAGCTGAAGGACTGGTTCTTAGGAGAATTTTAAAGAGGTTTTTCAGAAACTAAATGGGACTATGTAATGCACTGAGGGACTGCATGCCAGTTTTCTTTGAAAAATTGAAGATGGGAGGTAGAAACTCAAGGGCGATGAAAGAATAACCGCAGAGCAGGTACATTGGAACAAAGGTATCTGGGATGGAATGAAAATGCTATAGGTCTTTGCATGGGAATTTTGATTTTGGTGAGACACAAAATACAGTTGAGAACATCCGTTAGAAGGGCAAAGGAAAGGAACAGGATTTTTTTTTTTTTTTGGATGTTGTATTGTAGGAATATAAGAGCATGCGTCTACTCTTTCTAACATGGGAAATCCCTGAAAGTGTGCCATGACACTGACCGAGAGACTTGCTCTAAATCTTCTAATATATATTCCTGTAGTTGGTCCACGCAGTCTATTCTGCAGCCCCTAAAGAGGTCTCTTGAGTACAGGTTAGCTCTGAAAGTGCTTCAAAATTCAGATGTATTTAGAAACACTTGTAGCTGATGCATTTTAAGTAGTACCTCTTCAGCTTCAGCTTGGATAAACAAACTTAGCCTGAAAACACAATATACAAAAGGAGCTGCCTAATTATTTTGTTATTACAAAATAATTGTAATTTTTTTTTCTAAGAAGTTGGATGTTGCATATTTTCTATCCTGTGTTATGAAAGCTTGAGTCTGTTCTCATGTCTGGTTTTCTTTCCTGGGAGCTGCTCCTATAAACCCTTGTTTCAGCATGGCATTTGCACCTGTGCTTTACTCTAAGCGTGTGTGGAGAAGCAGAGAAAAGATGATTATATCCTTCAGTGCCGTGCTGGATTGGGACCCCAGCAATGCTTTTCAATGGTTTTTGGCCTTGGATTTGCTGGAATGTGTTCTGTGACTTCTAGAAGGAAGTGATTTACATTTCATCTACAGCCTTATTCTCTTTGTACATAGCATCTTGTCCTGAATACTTATGACTGGTAATAGTCTTTGCTGAAGAGAAAATCTACTGCTAGGGAAAAAACATTTGTGGATGGATTTGTTTTTTACTCTGTGTTCAGGAAAAGGGACTGCAGATACGCTATTTGCAGCTGCAAATGTTTGTTGTGTAAAGCTCATTAGCAAAAAACGAAATAAATTACACGCTCCTTTTTTTTAAACAGCAGATCGTCTTGCAGTAAACTCACTTAGTCAATTACACTAAGTGTACAGAGGGAAACATATGGAAGCTAATCCAAGGGAAAGTATATAATACCATAGTACTTGTCCAAGCAAGTGCCTTATCTTAAGCACTAATTATATAGCTACCAGTCTTAATTCATCCCCCTCCTCATGGTTGTGTGGACAAGAAATGTTTTCTTCTTTAGCTTTACTTGAATTGAGCATGAGAGAAGGTGGAAAAAATAACTTTTATAGTTGCTACCATTGTAAAATTATTGAATGTTTGTGCAAATCATGAACCGGATTTAAGATGCTTTCCTGATGGGAGACAACTGGAAAACAACTATTTCAAAAGTGAGTTACTTGTGGTAAATCAAAACAACACATTTAGGAATGAGATGAAAATGGCCCAAAGTTTACATCACCAAAAATATCACTTACATGTGACTCAGAATAATTGTGGGCAATTCACATCTGGCCTGAGTATCATTCACTGAACCTAGCAAAGTAAATTCACATCAACAAGACTAGTTTGTATTGATTCTGGTAATGCCTTTAGTATTGACATCATGATAGAAAAGCTAAGGCAGCAAAGGGGAGATGAAATTACTGGAGTGCACGTTTGCAATTCTCCGTGCTGTCTTTGTTCAAGGAAAAAAAAATCTTGTTTCAATCCCGTTTGATGTTGCCGATTCTCTTGAAGATTAAGTTTGGACTGGCTTTATTTTTGCCAGAATAATAACTTAAGGGTGAGACTGTGAAAATGCATTGAATGGAACATCCTATTATGACAGTACCCCAAAGAGAAGCAGCTTGAACTTGAGCTTGTTGGTGACTGGGGTCATCAAAAGCAAGGACAAGAAAAGAAGAAGGGCACCTTAATACTTGTCCAGGTCTGCCAGGTCACGCTACTAAAACCTTTCATTCTTTGGCATTAAAGCCACATAATTCAATTTCTGCTCATCTCTACACCTGCAGGTTCCTGGAGGACAAAAAAAATAGTTATTTGCTTGAATAGGTTCCCACTACATATGTTCAAAAATAGTTTCACTAACTTTCCTGTTTTCATACAGAAATTTCTGCCTCTTTTAGAAAAGATGCTACTCTAGTTCTGTTTTCTTGAAACTACCAATGTTCATGACAAGAAGACAACGAACAGTCCTGTTCATTTATACAGATGTAATTTCCCCTTAACATGTTCCAGCCAGTACCTTGACTGAGACAGAAGGAGAAAATATGTGTTTGAATGAAAAACAGAACTACATTGCATATGTAATGAAGCTGCTGTGCAGGTATCTTTAATTCTGGTGCTTTCTAGAGCCTGATAGCTTGACTTTGCAACAGGTTAATAATATTCAGAAGCACATATAAATCTTAGCTCTAAAGGTCTAATATTCACACAGCATGATTACCAGTTGAAAGTATATTCCCTTTTCTAGGTAGTGAAAAAAATCTTATTATCCAGCATAGATTTTTTTTTAGATAGATTATTGTATGCTGACACACACACATGCATTTTTGTTACCTGGCTTTTTTCTAAAAAAAAGGTTTAAAATTACTTTCTTCTAGAGTAGAGACTGAAATCAAGTTGTTAGCCAGTCGTACATTCTTGCCATCAGCTGGTACCTGTAAATCATTATGAACTGAGTTGTGCAGCTTTGTCCATGAAAAGGTCCATGAATTACAGTTCAGGTTTTGATACAATTTCAGCCACCACATTCCAGCTGGGATAGTGTGAGAACTAAGAAAATGAAACATAAAACTTGTCAAAAACCTTCTGATAAAGTCTTTTATCCAAACAGGCAAATTGAATTTTTCCACCTAAAAGCTTGTCAAATGCACTTTGACAACAAAAACAAACAAACAAACAAAAACTCTTGTTTTTTTTGTTCTGGTTCAACATTTGAGAACAAAACATCTATTCTGTTTTCATTTGAAAACTGAATTGCTTTTCATTTTGAAATATAACTTTAAATATGTCACTTTAAAGAAGAATCCAAACATTTTTATTTACTTAAAATCATTTGCAAAATTCCTTCTACTGGGAATTTTGAAATTGGAGGTGGAAAGACAGTTAAATCTTGCCTAAAAAAGGGAGTTAATTCCTTCCAACTGGTGCCCAGAGAAATGACCTGTGTCCCCTTGATTTGACATTTAGGTCAGAGTAACTGGACAGATATTCTTAAGAGCAATATGCAATAGCAGTGTGTTCACTGCTTGTTCAGACAGGTGTGCTGTCTTTTGGCAAATTCTTCTATTTTACCTGAACTTCTTGCTTGCCTGGCTGCCATCCCATGTTGCTTTGCTGTTCTAGCAGGAATGCTTAAATCTGTTTACTTAAGTAGTATGCTGGCTGATTTTACCACCGTCGTGAAATGGTGGTATGGAGTGGGGACCAGGCTCGGCTCTGCTCGGCTCCAGGAGCTCAGAGCTGACTTTCAGATAGGACTGGCTCAGCGCCCAGAGCACCAGCACAGCTGGCCTGGTCCTGGAAGGTTAGATCTAAAGGAGAAAACATGCACTTCAGTCTGAGAGCTTCTTTTGATCCCAGAAGGTGTCAGACTGAAGATCCTTGTGGCCCGATGTCCTGTCTCTGACAGGCTATCAGCAGATGTCAGGGAAGAGTGTATGAACAGGGCTAGCATATATGTTACTCCTCCCCTCCAATACTTTCTCATTTCCAGCTATTTCGTGCACAGGCACTGCCTGAGCCTGGTTTGGTGTCTGTGTATTCATTATCCACCAGTCACCTACCTGCAATGAAGAGAACCCGCTCCTGTTTGATTTGGACCTTGGTCTTCCTGGCTTTGCTTCATGCCCTACAGTTCTGGGGGAAGGTGTGAGTGATCGCTCCACCCTGTGGTTGTCTCTTTGCAGACCAAAGAGTTTCTCATTGCATAGATGTAGCTATATCAGAAAGGCTGTATGTGGTGGATAAATATGACACATTTATACACATGAAATAAAATCAAATTACATTAATTCTGAAAATCTGTAACATGCATCAGGAGGATGGTTACTTGTCTTTAAGAGAATGAAACCTGCTAGCTTTAGCTGCAGAATTGTCCAACTTCAAATACGCATTGAACTCCCAGAGCTGGCAGCTTAATGACACTTATCATTCTGCAAAATGTGGGTATTTTAACCAAATATATGGTTATATTAAACTCAGTTTCAGCTAGGGAAGTTGTTGGAATTGTTTGTATTCATAGGAAAGAAAAAGAAAAGGAAGTGATATAAAATAATCTGGCTGTTCTGGTTTAAACTGTCATTAGGATCTTCTGCATGCCCTCTTGACTACGCAGTGCAGGAAAAACAAGTCTGCTCTATTGTTGCTGTATTCAAATAACCTCCTCAGCTCTTATGGCTTTTCTTTGTATTTGATGGCTTTTCTCAAGGCTCTGCTCCCAGGCTCTTGTTATTATGAGAGAATCTCAATTTTCATTAAAACAAAAAAACCCTCTTGATGGCAGAGAGAAGCTCTAAGTGTGCACAGTGTACTTCAAAAGGTTTAAAAATAAAAGGCTAATAAAAAGTCCAATTAAATCAAATCTCCTGATTTTGTGAGTGCTGACCTGACAGATTTTTCAACAGTTAGCAATTTTTCAAGAATTAGCAATCCTATATAAGCTCAAGATACTGCTATGAGTACTGGCATATAAGGATCTTGCAGTTTCACAGCTGGAAACTGGAGTAGACTCTAAATGAAACATTTTACAATTAAATGATCCTTCAAGCACCCTTCTTCAGCTTACTGCCTTTTAGATCTTCACTGTGAAGCAAAATCCTGCATTTCTCTTGAAAGAGAAATAAGGATGGGGGGGGAGGAGAGAAAAATTAAGATTCAATTGTGAAAACAAATTCGGATTAAGTAAATAGGTCTCTTTCTCTTTCCTAATCTTAGCACAAATGCTATTTAATAAGGTACTAACAACATTCAATTAGTATCAATCTATACAAGATGCTACAAACATATTTATATGATGTCACACTCATTCAAAGTATTAGAGGTGTAATTACCAGCCGGGTGCTACAAAACTATATGGAACAATATATTTGTCTCACAAACATTCAGAAAAGCATCAATAAAGTGTTCCCATCTGCTGTATGATCAGACTAATTTTACTTTATATCAGCATCAGCCTTCCGATTAAAACAATCACTTTAGATCAGGAAAGAAGGACACATTCATATCTGTCGCTTTCTTTAATTTGCAGCATGAATACTCTGTAGTTTTTGAGAAATGGTCCCTGAGCTACAAATAAACACTACCCTACTATTCTGGGGATTCACACTTGAACTATTTAGTTGCTTCATGGATTTTTAGTGATGTTGATTTATTCAGCAGCCATAATTGAATAGGAAATACTAGTATCCAGCAGCTTTGAAGTTCAGAACATTTAATTTGTAGCCGATTTGACAGAAAAGCTGGATGAGAATTCCAGACTCAGGGAACAATGCAATTTATTAAATTATAGCAATAAATACTTGTTCCATAAATCTTTTCGTCCATTTACTCCATATTGGAAGTATTGATGTGACCTTACTAGCTTACATGAAATGCAGTGGTGGTTGCATTTTAAACACAAACGAGGTGACAGTTCTTGGATCTCTCTTGAAGCAGTAAAAAAATTATTCTGGAATTTTCCCATGAGATCATTGTGTGTCAATAATTCAAATTCTGGAAACATCTATGACCCCCAAGCTTTGTAGACCTTTGCTGGAGACAAAGGAAAGGAGATGTTTTTAATTCATGTGCATATCTGTTCTGTGAAGAAAGTTTACCCCAGTCTCTGTGATTAATAAACTGCTCTATTGTGTCTGAGACAAATAACTTTGATATTCACCAATTTAAATATGCATGTCACTTTCTCTGCATTTAATCATTACGGCAAGCTTTCCTCTAACAAAAAATTTGGAATTAATAGCAAAAAAAGGGACAGCGGCTAGATACAGTAAACTGTTTACTGACCTAGTTTGACGAGTCAGATTTTTTGAACTTTATCATCTTGCTTTTGATTAAGAAATGAGCAGGATCAAGTTCGCTATGTCATGATCTGGTGAGTTCTCACGTTTGGCTTCTCCTCCGACTAGCCTGGTCTTCATTCCCTTGGTAGTGGCTTACTCTTGCCATTGATGTCATCAGAAATTCAGGAGCTAAGCACACATGCATGTTTGGCTGTGCAAAGTGCCTATCTCTTTGTCACAGCATGCTTCACTTTTTGAATACGTAGACTTCCATAGTTCACAAACTAAACTGTCTTAGAAGACAGATATGTCCCTATCAGCACATACCCTATACAGGAAAATTAAATAACAGCCTCTTTCATATACTGCATAATAAACCGTCTCTCTGTCTGCTAAAATCCTTGACCAAGTAATGACTTGGTCATCTGCTGATTCAGTTATTTATGAGGAAGGAGGCTATAACCTTTCACTTTTGGCCTCTCTGTCTCCAGGGTATTTGATCTATTGCCACAGAAAGTCACTTTACTTCCTGAATCCCTCTTCTTGCAAATCAAAGGTCAGGCAAAACTGCTCACTACATGAGATTTACTTTTAGTTCTGTGCTAGGTACTGTCTTCTTGGCAATGGTCCTACGATGAACTTTTGCACAAACTGACTGGGCAATCAACATGCAGCAGGTTTTGGCCAGTGGATTCATTTTTCTTGCATGTTTTGTTGGAGAAATCTGCATTTTGCCTATAATTTCCTGGGTGGTAATTGAGAAGCCTTCAACCTCCTCCTACAACTAGCTTCATGCCCTTAGTTCCAAAAGTAAGTTGTATATTAGTACAGTATAGTAAAAAGGAAGTTGCTGTACTGGACTGGACTAACAAGGTGGATTGTTCAAAGAACCCTCTTTGTTCTGACGTGAGCGTGGAGGGATGGCTGCTCTTGCTGTACCTGCCCACCACAGTGGCATCACCTGGCCAAAACAAGTTGATGACTGAATACCAGAGTTGGCAGATTTGGAAATCACAAAAAGAAAATCAGAAGAATTCTGATTTGGAAATCAGAAAAGGAACCTCCTAGTGTTTACCATAATAGCCTCTTTCTCTGCGATCAATAGTAGTACCGAAATGCCATCAGACGATGCAGTGACCCCCTCGTGAAAGTTGCTATTATAAAAGATAGCACTTGATTTTAAATGCCTATAGGCTCAGAGGCAATTTCTTTATCTCGTTTGTGCTGATAGAGTAAGAAATAAGAAGAAAAAGGATTATAAGCCACCTACTTCCTTATCAACTTTATCTGCATATTCTGCACCGTTATCTATATTTGAGCACACCTACTCCAATCCATCAGACCACTGATACCTCATTTGTATTAATTTCTGTTAATAATGGTCACAGATGTCTGAAACCAAAAGTAAAATACAAATCTGTAATTTTGGGGGGTCTAGAGTAGACGTAACTGTGAAGCACTTTGTCCAGCAGAACAGAAAGAATAAGAAAGAAAAAACTTGAATGTTCATTTTCTTCTTCTTTTTATCCCTCTTCCTCCAGCAGCTATACTTGCTACCCAGCTGCTATTCTCACAGCTTCTCCCTTTGTCAGTGATGTGTGGCTTGTGTCTACAAATTTCAAAGGAAAAGTGTGAAAAAAAGTTAGATCGTTATTTGAAGTCTCATAGTTTGAAATAGATATTATATTTTCTATAGCTCTGAGGGAAAGTTTTGTTCATAGAGTCCCCGAATACCTGGTGTAAGAAATCCCAATTTGTTCTTTTTCTGTCTAGAGTGCAAGACGAGATAAGGTTAACTACCCATCAGTAAAGCTTTGCCTTGGTGGTTCAGCATCACCAATTTCAAGTGTAAATAAGCAGTGCTTTAAGTAGCTTAGGAATATACAGTGAAGTGAGGGAAGGCCAAAATAAGCAATTTTTAATCTTCTTTTTTATTAAATAGCAGCCTGGCTTATCTACTGGAGATGGAACAGTTCTTAACTTCAGTGGATCTTGCTTGTCAAGCACTGTTGTCTCTATAGAAATAAATTCAACAAAGAGTTAAAAGTATTGTAGGCCAAAAAAATAGTAGACATCAAGTGGATAGAGGGAGAGGGGGAAGCCTATGTTGGATGGGCTTTGCATGTCCATACCTGTATCTATAAATATGCCTCATATTTTGTTAGTTGTAGTGCTTATTTTGAATCCATCTCCTACTTTCTGTTGGAAAGAGGGCATTCTGCATAAGAAAGAATCAAACAAGAAAATGAAGGGAAAGGCAGAAAGAGGCCTACAGAATGAATGTAGCAGATAAACTGGCTAGGGCTAAAATTAATATATGAATCTTTAATCTCTTGAAGGCTGTCACTGATGATGAGCCCTATTAAACCCTAAAATTAAATCTTTCTCCGTTTGACTTTCCCTCTTTTGTCTGGTGACATGTTAGAGGTTTCAGTCATTGGACAGCTTGTTTTCATTTCTTGTATGAAATAAAGTTGGGAGTTATGACCTTTTCATTTAAATTTTGTATTTAATTTGGTGGCTTGTTGTGAACTGGCAGAAAGTGCTGTGATAATTTTGTAGCACCTTGATCACACTTGGGAACCTTTTTTCATAGCAAAATAACTGCAGAAGGCCCTGAAGCATGAAGAACAGCAATACTTTCTTCAGAACATTTAATATGGCTCTTCTTAGACATTTATCCTTTTCTCAATTGAACTATACTTCCCTTTGTATTCTAAAAATAACCGTCAGGCTGCTTTGCAGAAAACAGCCTGGTATTTGTAAACTCAGCAATCCATCATTGTTTGTGGCTTAACTGACCTGCATTATTTTACCTGTATGTTCTTCGACATGGTCAGTGTTTAAGCACGTTTAGCTATTGCTATTCGTGCTGACATTTGTGTTTTCAGTTGTATTTGTTTTAGTACATGTTTTTAAAGACTTTCAGATGAGACCTTGAACTCAAATAAAAAGAAATGGGTTGTTCAGCATAGAAAGGTAAAGATTTGCTTACAAATTTACAAATTAATATACAGAACCTGAAACATCCCCATTAAAGTATGAGAACCAACAGCCTGTATCAATTAAAATACTAAACTGAACAAAAATTTTGCCACTTTCCAGTTTCACTAAATATGTTAATTTCTTTTACCCACCTGGCTTTGTTGCTTCGGTAACTTATGCTCACTGCAATGCTGCAACTCTGCCCCATTGTTTTTCTCTCTAACCAAAAGTTCATGAAATTTTCTACTTAAATAATTCTAAAAAAGGTAGTTCATAAACCTTTTTTTTTCACTTATTAACTCTCCATCTGAGAGTGTAAAGGCACATTCAACAGAAAGCTAGAGAAAAACAAACCTCAATCCTTCCAAACTTATCATGTGGTTTTCCCCAGTGTGATCTTGATCATGTCAATTTATAGCAAAGGCTGCAATGAAATTGCCATACCAAGTAATCTAAAAATACAACACATTAGATTGCCAAGCGCCATGCATAAAATACTTTTGACAGATGCCATACTGCTCAGTCTTCCTGAAAAGAAAATCATGATTTCACGCTCAAGAAAGAAGGCTAGATTAAATCGCTTATATTGCCTTGGCGGGGCACCACTCCACACATGGGTATATCACACATAACACCCAAGACCAGTCCACTTGCAACAGAGGGGCTGGCTGCACTCTGTAGGCACTGAAAGCACTCGGAGATGTGGTACCAGTGGCATCTGTGAGCAGGTGAATTGCATCCTGTAATGTCTCTGAAACCTTTTGCTGGCTTTTGTGTACCTCAGGGGGAGACTGTGGGACGTGATGGTGGTGGGAGAAGCTGCAAGGGAGATGAAGAATTGGTCTGAGGCATCTACAGTGAGGCTTTGGGTTGGGGTAGAAGCTAAAAACCTTCAGAAAGATTATTGAGCCTGGTACCTCTGCATTTCAAGGCATGAGGATCTACAGCTTTAAGTAAAGTTGTTAACACTAAGAATGTGTATAGTCTGACCACTGGAAAGGAAACGAACTATGTACCCACAACTTTGCTCTATGACAATCTTTAAGGCAAGCTGACATAGGAGAGCAAGGAAGGCATCGCTTCCAAGAAATAAACAAAATGATAGCAGGCTAGACTTTCACAGCTGCATGCAGGAACAGAGTGCCACAGCCACCCTTGTTCAGGCCACGGCAAAAGCCATGAGGGGAAAAACAAGGAGTACTGATAGAAGGCAATTTGCAAGGCTACAAATTGCAGCAGACTAGTTAAGAGCACCTGAAGACATTCTCTAGGAAGTGACAGCAAGGGGAAAAGGATAAGAAGCCTAAGAAGTGGCAGGCAAAGCAACCATAGAAGAAACATTTTTGCCAAATGCAAATAAGCTAAGGAAAAAGAGTTGTTGAAGGCAGGTTGTCCTGGGGTATCTCTGCTTGCTGTATTATGAGCTTTTCTTCTTTGAAATTGCTCTCATTCTGGGCTGTAACAGCATACTTAAAGTAATTGCTGAAGACTATAGGAACACCGGTAACTTGCAGTATTATGCCACATCAAGGCTGCTGACAGCTGCACACTACGCACCTTCTTTTCAGCATCAGTCATTGGGCTAGAGACCATGGGGATAGAAATAAGATATTGTGGTAATTTTCTTGGCAAACCAGCAACCTGTCTGAAATTAACAGAAATGGAGAAAAAAATAGCATAGGAAATTTAGGAAAATAAATAGACTTTAGGTGGTTGTGATCCATACAAATAGTATTACCTTCTGTCCTGCCTCTTGGACTCCTGTAGTCATTTGTGGCAGGATCAGGGGGAGATAGCCAAGTATTTTAACGCTCCTTAGGTCTGAAGAGTTAAATAAACGGAATGAAACAGGATCTTCTTCAAGCTATTCAAAATCTTGTCTAGATCCTGCTTCTTCAGCAGAGCTTAGTCTGGCTTCTATAGCGTTGGTCCTGGGAATGCTTGCACACCTAGTGGGTAGGAATATGCACAGTCATCTCATTGATTTCCTTGGGATTATTCTTAGATGTGAAGGTACTCATGCAAATGTTTGCAGGCTTACAGTTTGGAGGACACTATAATGACTAATCAAGTTGATTATTTCACCTTCTTCTCCCCATATTTTAACACTTTTATAGGGTTGTGATATTGTATAGGGTACAAGCTGTATGCATCATGCATGTGTGTTAACGAAGGATTGATGTTCGCTATTTATACACAGCAATCCCATCTAACATATCTAATATATAGCAGAATATTACTGTTAAGGTGCTGTAAAGATGTTATTGATGTGGCTTCCATAAAGATTCCCAATCATCAACAGTTTTATAGGTCATTGAAATAAGCAGCAAAAAATCCTTATACTGTACCACACCATCCCTCTATGTGACAGTAACCGTTTTTAAATTGTACAGAATGTTGTTGCCAACCCTGAATTTATTCCTTGATATTTGATGTTTAAGCCCTGAACATGGCTCCAGAAATCCCCTTTAAACATGCAAACATCAGCCTAAAAAAGAAAAAGAGAACCTTCCAGTCATTAATTACATAAACTTAAGAAATGCGGCCAGACTACAGCATAATTTTTTAACTCAGAAAGCAAGCAAGAAAAGGCCTCTGGTATTTTTTGTATTGTTGGGGTTCCCATAGAACCAGCTCTTCAAAACCCATGGCTTCAGGATACCTCAGGTCCTATGACCAAGAGTGTTTTTTGGTGGGGATTTTTCAGTGTGAAGATAGAGGATTCCCTGTTTAGAAGAAGTAGTGAGCTCCCTTCCTAAGGCTTTGTTTGAATAGGAAGAGATATTTCTGGGATATTCCTGGGAAACATAGCACAGTGGAATATAGCTTGTCAAGAAGTGAAATGGCAAAAATTTGCTTTGGAGGTATGTTAGAAATTAAGCAAAGCACATTTGGCTATCACCTTCTCATATTACTTATTCTTTCAAAGTTTCCTGCTCTAAGAAAACTGATCTAATTCCTTTCATTTTATAATCCTAGATGTTTTGGCTCATTGCACTGCTTTGAGCTAGGATGCAATTTAATTTTTGACCTACTGAGCCTTTTGAGTTTTCACAATTCTCATTGCTTAAAGGTTTGATTTAAATGCATGTTTTGGGGAAGGTGTCTGAACCCTAGAGCCTTTTGTGTTTAATAAGATTCAAAGCACAGTAGACTGACATATGTCTCTCTTGCAAAGTGCTCTATGTAATTGGTTGTGATCATGGCCATCTGTCATCTAAAGCCCGCCAAGTACCAGCTGCAACTGTGGCTAGCCCTCAGTACACTACCTGCTGTGGACAGCTTTGCAGCTGTATTCGAGGTCAGAGTTAGGATTAGTGGTTGTGAAACACGGAAGGGATGAAATACAGAATCTTTCAGGAAGTTCTTTTTTGTCTGTGTCATCATTAGAGAGACAGCTGGAAGGTCCGTGTCATGGAGGGTCCAAATTTGAATTAAAAAGTCATGATTCTGAAGGTGAGGAGCTCTGTCCTGACAGTTGTTATGCATGTTCCAAGCATCAGTGCTGCATATGAGCTGTGTAGAAATTGTTCGGCTCCTTTCACAGACTGCTGACACAGTTCAGACGGCACCACCAACATTTACATTATCTAATAATAAAAAGAGATTGCTTCAACTTGTAAAATAGGCTGCAAAGAGTTTTATCACATAATATAACAAGGTATGCAGTTCTTGCGATAAGTTTTGGATGATTTTCTCACTCAAAACAAATGTCTGTGTATCCCAGAGAGCTCTCTCAGCTGGAGCTGGTAGGAATTTTTGACAGCTATTTTTCTTCTAGCAAATATTCATTTTTCCGTCAGGCCTTGGGTAAAAGGGGGCTAGGTGTGGAAAAAGGATACTCACAAAGGATAATCTCAACAGGCTCCCTTTATAATTAATAGAGAGCTGCTCTGCAGTGCTCTTTAACTTGGACCTCTCCTCCACGTGACCTTTCTCTCTCCATTGATTAAATACGATGGCCTCAAAAGTCTTTGCAAACACCTTGTTCGCCTTGGGAAGGCATTTGAGGTTCAGGGTGCAACTTTGAAAGGGCTGACCAGTCCACGCTCTTCAAGTTTCCAGCAACCTACAGGAATTTTTCTCAGATGCGGGAAACCTGGGTTCATGCCGTTGCTGGGTCATTCTCCTATTTCAGCTGTTGTTGCTCCAGGCCATGGGCTAAATGGGAATGTCTTCTCCATCTCTTGACTTCTTCCAGAAATCTTTGTAGGGTTCTGCTTTTCCTGAGCCGGAGTAGGGTGCCTTCTTGAACTGTCAGTTTCATAGGAAAATTATTCCTCACCTAGGTCCAGCTGCAGCCTTTCCAAGCTGTATATAATATTACATGGGATAGGTGGAACATATAGGCAAAAAATTAAATGTTAGCCCCCAGGAACAAATTTTGCACATATTTTTAGGATAGTTTGGGCTACAGTCTTCTGAGACGCAAGAATCCCAACAGAGTGTGTGACTGAGAGTTTGATTTACACTTTTAACAGTTCATCTCTTAAAAAGGTCTTTGCTGGTGCTTTGCTTAGCTGGTGTTAAGAAATCACCTCACACCTTCTTAACATCAGTAGTCTCAAGACCTAGTTTCCAGGTCATCTGGGAAAAAATCTCTGCTTTGCTGAAATTCCCTTTCCAAAATCTAGTCAGATGAGGAGAAGAGGTGGAGGTCATGACTTAACTAGAGTCTTTTGAAAGCAAATCCAGAATCCAGTAGGATCTGAGTGCCAGGTAGAAGATTATATTTTAGAAAAAAGAAATGATGAGGCAGCATTTAACGGAATAATTTCAAAACTATGGAATTTGTTTTTATGACTTTTGGTCCATTGCCAATTGTAAAGACAGCCGAGAATAACACTTAAGTCTGCAAGGCTTGCTGCAGTGCTTGAAATTCACTTAGTGTCTGAAGTTGTTTGAATAGTGACATTTTAAGTCACCGATCTGAAGTTTGATGCCAGTGACTCAGATGATACCTAATTGACCTAAATGGATACAAACTAATGCACCCACATTATTTGATCCTATGAGAATCTCGCCCTGTAACTTAATGAAGTGTTTAACTTTTGAGTTAAACACTTTTTTTCTGTTGGACCATAAACACTTAAGTGATCATAATCTGGTCTGTAGCAAACTGTTGACTCTGATCAGGGAAACTTAATATCTTCTTCTGAGAATAATGACTAGCTCCTATGCATGCTTTTTCAGGGCATCTCCCCCTATTTATTCCTATCACAGCTAAAAAGCAGCTTTTGTTTTATATGGCTAGTATCATTTAATACTCCAAAAAGAGCTATTTGTGTTTATATTTGTGTGAATTACAAATGCACAAAAACATATAAAGTACAGTAAGTTGAATTCAGACAAATTGCTATGGAAGTGCAGCATTCAGGTTAGATATAAATAGTCCTGTAGCATTATTAATAGATGTAGAGTTGTCTGGTTTTCAGTTTTCCAATTTGCATTTCTCTCAAATGCTGGTAAAATGCAGGTGAAGTGGCCCTTTTGAAAGAGTGAAGTCTTTAGTGAATGTTCTATAAAACTGGGCATTTCTTGGATAAAGGGCTCAGGAATAATGTATAGTAACCCTTCCTTAAGAGTCTAATTAAAAACCTGCTGAAATAAAGGTCTTCCATAGAGTTCTGTATTCTGTAATGAATTTGTGTATGCTGTTTAATCCCTTTATCACTCAAGACTGTGCGGTGCAAAGAGGTGAGGCAGGTAGAAATCATAGACTCTTCTTCCCATTTCCTCCATTTTTCCTTCAATTACTCTTTTATTTGTTGATCAGGTCCAACAAAGTTTGTCATGAGATAAAAACTAATGGATAATTCTGTCCACAAGATTGGAAGAAAAGTGATTAGTGATATGGTTGAAAAGAAAGACACTGCTACGGAAAGGATGAGCTCAGCTGTTGTTGACTGTGCTGGCCAGTCAGGGTGCCCATGCTGGCTGGTCGGTCAGCACGGCCTGGTTTGGAGCTGTGCAGACAGTAGTTGATAGATATGGATGGATAGAGGAGGGAAGATGAGAGAACAATAACTGGGATTGATGGCACAGAAGGAGGTAGGAATTTGGATATCTCATTATTGGACTCAGAGTTTGAGGTGGGTTACAATTAGCTCTTTAGTATTCTTATCTTCCAATCCACATGAAGAGAGAAGAACCAATACACTCGGTACCTATCCAGAGCTCTGGTTTATTCACAGACAGCTTGTTTCCACAACTATGTAGGACTGTGACCCATATTTGGAATGCTCTAGTTATTTTTTGGAAGGATCATCCAAATAAATGATCTACTTACTTTATTCTGGAGTGTAGGAAACTGGCCAGTATGAGTCTGCCATAAACTACTGTGACAGATACCAGGGCTCACTGTTCTTCTGAGCCTGCTTTCAAACTGTGTTAGTACCTGAAATCTTAAATGTGAAGCAGCTCACAGGAACACACATGGACAAATGCCAAGCTGGGAAAGTGGCAGGGGGTCTCAGCTGTCTCTGCCTCTGCATCCTGAGAAGATTTTTGCTTTTTTGTCTCTTGTAGTACACTAAAGCATATGTGAAAAATGAATGGATATATACCCTGTGGGAACTGATTTGTTTGAAATGTTCTGCTGTTCCTCTGACCCCTTTCAGACTCCCACTTTGGGGAAGCCTCTTCAGGTTTTGAATTGCAAAGAGTATACAGAAAAGCCATGGTTCAGTTCCTTATGGTTCACACAGGGCTACATTTCTACCCCAGCTAACACTGCTCTTCAAGAGATCCCATGTTTGTATTCATAGTGCTCAGAAATACATTCTCTGTCTTTCAGCATCCCACTGTTTTGTTATTATCTTTTTTGTTGTTGTTGTTACAAGATGCCCAGAGCTGAAGAATTGTTAACTAAGGATGCAGCTTCCTGTGACTTACAGCATTTCACTTAAAACCAGAAAGTTCTACAAGACAAAAGATTTACATTTCAAGTAATGTCTTCATCTAGCCATTGGTAAGGTGCTTTAAATATCTGCCTTTCTCTCCATTGAAGGACATGGGTCCTATGTATTTTAGAGTTTTATGAGATAGTTATTATGTCCTGTGACTAAATAAATTCCTCTATCTAGAATTGTTACAATATACTATGTCAAAAGTATCCTTGAGTGTCTATGAAATATATAGCGTCAAATACATTTTAATGTCTTAGCAATGTGGATTATCACAATGAATTAATCATAGTCAACATTCACTGAATCAGAACACTTGGATGCAAAGAGATGGACTGGATGATCTAATACGTCATCCTCATCTGTAAACTTTATCATAAAAGATACCCGCATAAGCACAGCTTTGAATGAAATGGAGTTGTTCAGATTAGAGGAGTGCAATGAAGAATATAGCTAGTGTATCACAGAAAGATTATTCCTAAACATTATGAGTCAATTGATTTTTGACTGATTTTTGAAGGTGAATGCAACCCTCATCGTTAATGAAATTTTCAATAAATGGAACCTTTTTTTTATATTCCCCAAAGCCAGTGCCTCCCCAGCTTGTCATCATATATTTTACTCCCTGTGCCAGAATGAATGTTGCCCCCATGGTGACTATAGGATGCCACTAATACATCTCATTAGGTTTTCCATAATAAGGAAAGATAAGTTGTTAGTGAAGATCTTAATTTATAATATGGTTGGAAACTTAGAGATGGAACTCAGCATTGTCAAACACAACAGAATCCTGGGCCATTGCCGGAGGTTTTGAGCTTCTTGGCTCTGCCCCTCCAAAATCACTCAGATAACTACCTCAAGCCTTGGAGATCCCAGGGTACCCACTTTCGAGAGAACTGGGGCAATCCTGCAGAATTCTTAGCAGCTGGAAATTCAGAAATTTAGTCTTCTCTAATCTCTGACCTTACAATGTTTAACTTTCATCAGATCAGGTATAAGATAAAACTCAAGGCTGTTTGCTTTCGATTTCCTTCCTCCTCCTCACCCAAACCACGTCCTAAAATGCTCTTCAGATAACAATGTATGTGGAAATGCTGATGCTTATTTTACATATATAGATTATTTACTTATTTTTAAATAAAGAGGATAATATGAAGATTTTAACTGGTCTGATCACTCCAAGGACAAAATGTGAATGAATGATTGCAATTTACTGTGAAAGAAAATGCTTCTGCATTTTTTAAGCCACTGTGACAGCAAGCTCCCATGATGACATATTGCATTGATAGCCAGATAATCAAGCAGTGAAACCATCTGATAATTGAACCTCTCTGAAACATGGTGCAAAGGCATATAGGCATCACGTGGCTTTCCTCAAAATCTTTTTTTTTTAAAAAAAAGAACTTGCCACTGCACTCTTATCACTTCGATATTTTAGACAGTTAAATATTTCCAATACAATGACTTTCAGAAAGAGTTTCAACCAACCTCTAAGCTGCTTGGAGGCACACTGCAAAAATTTGATATTCAAGCGTTTGCTTCCTATGGGTAAATGAAGATATTAATTGAAATGTAAATCTTTTGTCATGTAGGACTTGCCAGGTTTTAAGGCAAAAGGCTGTTCCATTATTCCAGGATAATAACCCTGAGGATAAGACCACAACAGTAATGTGTCTGAAAATTTTCTAGTTACTTAATGTTATAAAAGGTACCTGACACTTGAGACTGCAACTCTGTTTCTCAGGGCTAATTTTTCCTAATAAGAATAAATCTCTTTCTGTGAGCACTAGTAGAGTTCAGAGAACACTAACACATGGAGGGACTGTTTACAATTCCACACCTGTGGCACGGCTGCCTTTGTAATGCAGTAATGACATTCCCACTTAAAGTCTTACAGTTAAGAGGGGTCGTTGTGGTGTTTTTCCCCCAAATCCATGGGGGAGTTTTGGCTATCCACTTCTTGCTGATAATCAGTTCTGTGATCATCTGAGCAACTTTGAACTAAGCAATCAGATGCATAAACTGCCATTAAATCAAGCTTCTACATGGCTGACTTTGCTGGTGCTGGGTGGCCTCGGCTTGCGGAGGGTGGTGGGATGGAAGCACATGGGACAGCAGCACATTCTGCAGCAGTGCCCCTTCCCTCAGCATGGCCGGTGGGAATGCGAGAGAGGTGCCGAGCTCCACCATGCAAGTGTGTTGTCAGCACCTTGGTGTGGCAGCTCTCCGGCTGACGTTTCTGTGATACGCGCGTTGACCTGCTCACCAGCAGAAACAGTGATCTTTTGCAGGATGTTAATATTTACTAGGCAACCTGTAAAAAGGGTCTTTTTACAGGTTGGTAATGTAAGAGGTGTTTCCAAGTGTATGAGAACTGGCCTGAGGATTTGTGTACCACAAGTTCTGTCCAGTATGTACTGAACATTTACCCATGGTTTAAAGCAGTCCATATCAAATTAAAAGAAAGATAAAACTCACACAGTTATAAAAAGATATCCTTTACTGAACTTTCAGCTGGAAGAAAATGAAAAAAACCTTTTAGTTAAATTTTTGAAATACAGCTTCATATATATTCATATAGATGCCTTTAAATCATAAAGCTTTGTGATCTCTGTAATTTACATCCAAGCAAAAGGTATCTGTGAGTGCTGTGTCTGGTCATAGTGCAACTCATTCTATCTCGTTTCTCTTATTCACAGACTCTTCATGAACCTTCTCTGTAGTTACCCCACAAGAAACTTTTTGGGGAGGGAAACTTGTTTTGAAACCAGGGAAAGAAACTCCTATATCATTCCATTAGAATTTTAAAGGCAATTTATAAGAAAACATTAAAAATGTAATATTTCTAATTTAAAATTATTAGGTTATTTTCCCACAGATTGTTTCAGTTTTGAAAAAGAATTGCCCTAATTTTCCCAGATGTCTTAACTTACCATTTTCAGTTCAGTGTGTTTCATCCACTAACTTAGACATATTTTTCATATATCAGGCAGTTTTTCAGAGTTGGAGTTCTAGTGGAATGGAAGAAAAAAGAGAAAGACAAATAATACTGATGTTACTCTCCTGTCTCTTAGCATCCAGTAGCTCATATGGATCAACAACGTATGTGATCTCCCATAGAACATATGGAAGTTGGCTAAAAGACCTCAGTGTTACTGGGAATATAGAGAGATGAGAGTGGATTTTTTTTACAGTCCCTTTCTGTTTGAGAGAAAAAGACTGAAATTCTAGTGGACTGGAAGAGTCCTGGTAAGAGAACCAAGGGAAATATTTATTGTCTAGATCTGCAGAAGAGAGTGCAAGAGTTGGGAGCAAATGTGCAGATAATTCTGAGAAAGATGCAGCAATAAAATACCCTGAGTGGTGATCCAAATGCCTGGACCTTCTGCCAAGGCTCTGAAATCCACTACAGAGAAAAAAAAAAGTGTAATAAGCATTTGGGGGCAGCATGTAAAATTTCTTCCCCTGCCCTGGCCCCCATTGAGTCTATCAAAAGTATTTTAAAAAATAAAAAAATTTCTCTGAAAGGAAAGGGTATGCCCTACCCTTTTTAACAAGACCATCTTTCCTCCCCTTCTTTTTCTTCTTGAGTAGTATGAGTTTTGCTCCCCTGCTGCACTCTGAGCGTGGGGTATGGGCAGACTGTGAGAAACACAATGTTCTGAATTTAGCAGAAAATCCACACAGCAATTCTCAGCTTTAGTGCAAACTGCGTTGAAATAATAATCCCACAGTTTACTTACTGCAGCTTTAACAACAATAAATAGTAGAGTTTACCTCCTGAATGTTAGCTGTTCTTCTAGCAGACTGAGCTAGGACTATTCTTTCTAGGAATGCTCTTTTCCTTCCAGTAGGGGCACTTCCTTGTTGCTTTAAAAAATACTGCTGTGTTTATAAGACATGAAACCTGTTGAGCAAGATGGTGGTAAAATATCCTGCAGCCAGTATGGGCCTCCTTTAGAAAGCCAGCAGCCAGCCAGAGCAGCCCTTGAAGTGGGAGGGCAATGAGATCAGCTGGTTCACAGACCTCAGCTGCTTGTAAGAGGATGCCAAGAATGGGAGGCTGAAGATCTTCACTGATCTCCGCTGATGTGAATGTGCCCATGCCTCTGCCAGGATGCTGTCATTTTGCTGGTTCATGTCAGTTTAAACATACTCAGAAAAGCAGAACAATGTAGGTAGGGAGAAAGGGGAGAGCTATTGCTTCAATAACTGCCCTAGCTGTTGGTTTTCCAGGAAATAGTGGTTCTGCTGGGAATTAGCATAGATCTCCTCTGACAGATGGCCACCACAGCGCAGGTGCAGGGCTTGCTTCTGTTATGGCAACTGGGACCTGGTGGGACTTTGCTGCATACCCAGTCTGAATGGAGCCCTGAAGGAGGTGTTCTGGGCAGGCGGGGGTCCTCCAGTTACATGAATAAAATAATGATGATGTACTTGAATGTACACTTGATGGTGTATTAAAAAGGTAAGCAGCTACCATACAATTTTTAATCTGTTAAATGTTTAGTTTCCTGCTGCTGCTGTACAATTACTAATTTCCCAACAGTTCCAAACCAGCATGGCTGCCCTGTGGCTATAAGGGCTTCAAAATATGGAGAGAAATCTCTCTCAGACACGTGGTGCTTTTGAAAAGTAAATTCTACTGCCTGTAGTTATATCTGAACTTTTAGAGTTGATAGGTCACTTCTGGCATCCTCCTGACCTTAATGACTCCTATCTGTGTACCTCAAAGTTCACCCAAAGACAGGCACTTACGGGAAAAAAATCTTTTCTCCAATATTAAACATCTCCTGAAGTCTGTAAGTGAACAAAAAAAGTGTTTACAGACAGATTCTGTACTGAATAGTATAGCCTCCCGAAACAGCACCCAAAAAACTTTAGAGCGCATCATTTACCCAGCTAGAATATTTTGTACTTGTCCAAGAAATTGCACTGGTAGGTGAAGTAAAGCTGCTGCAGTAGTTCTGGGTTTGTTTGGCTAGGGTATGCACAAGATAAGGTCAGCCCTTCTTCATCTCACTATTAAGCCCTAACTTAGGCTTTTGAGAGATGATACATGCTGTCTAAACTAAGGTGGCCATAGAAATTATGGTAGTCTTGATGCTGCTCCAGTATACTCTATGATCTGGATTGGATCTCAGCTTGGAGAAAACTCCAGTGAAGAGGGATAGTGCATCAGGCTAACAGTTAGGAAGTATGGGTCTGGTTCCTTGTTCTGGCATGCTAAATGTTGGTAGGTAAATCAGTTCCTTCACTGTGTCTCTATTTCCTTATCTGTAAAATGTAAAAATCTGTAAAATGTGTTTTTCTTGTGGTGTGCTTTGAGACCTAGAGATGATGCAGAGTATTTAGACTGAGGTAACTATTATAATTCACTTTAATTATAACAGATTTGTATTCCTTGTATTCAGCCTATTATTTTGTATGTCTTCAAAAATTCTGATCTCTTCCTGCTATTGAATGCGTAATCGAGGTTGGGACCTAGCTGTCACCTAGTGCTTGTGATAATTTCCAACGTCTGTGTCTGACTTGTAAAATGTTGCTGAAAAATATATGGCAGTGGCTCCAATCAAAAGCTTCACTTACAACTTATGTTACTTCTGTATGAAACATATTCATTTCAAAGTCTTTAAATAATATTCATGCCATTAGGAATTGTAGAGGGAATGGACATCGGTATTGTTTAAATTGTTGTGTTTTCCTCTGCTGTGCCTCTGCGGGAATGTTGAGTGCCACACAAGAGCTATAACTGAGAAATCCCTTACTCTCTGTGACTCTGATTGCTGTTATAATTGGAATAATTTGCATTTTTATGAAGATACCATTCTGTCTTCAGGCATCCATGACAGTGCTTGATGTTTTGAACATCATTTTGAAACATACACAGAAATTATTTGCTTCTAATAAGATGGCCCTTACAAGCAAAAACAAATTATTTGGGGCCAAAGGAAGTAGAAAAGGATCAAAAGGATCTGCAAAAGGAGTTACTGGTAAACAATATCTCTGGAAATTGACTCCTTCTCAAATGCCTGGTTATACAAAGACACTTTACTAAAACCTGCTCTTGCAGGGGTACCACATTGTAATTGTTGTTCTCTATTCTCAAGAAAACTATTTTTTAAGATTACAGACCGGAAACATACAGCTGAGGCTCTGACACCCATTTCACCTCCACCAGGTTCACAGTGAGCAGTATTTTGTTTTGCAGTTAGACTCTATACTGAAATGGGTGTGACTAAACTTGGGGAAATTGCTATTGCCTGTGATTAAGTGCACTAATATGGTTCTCCATTATCCTGCTAAATGTAGTCATATGTACACATATAGAGGAAATGCATGTGAAAATGAAAATTACACACCTTTGACTGATGTTCAGCAGAACTTAATGGAAAGTTTTACTTATAGATTTTTTCAATTTCATAATGAAGGGAACTCTAACACCTTAGAAGCATTTTGTGAAATGCCAGAGTCCAAACATCCAATGTAGATCAGCTGGTACTTATCTAGCATTTTGCAGGCCAAGGTTGCAGACCCCAAAATGCCTCTCTTGCTACTGACCATACAGGCATTTTGGTGCTTGGGTCCAAGCTTAGCCTGCTGAAATCAGATGTTTATGTTGGAGACTGTTCATTCATTCTTGTATCTTACTTTTAAGCATCTGTTGTATTAGACCTACCCAAATAGCTTGCATAACTGTGAATCAGCAGTATTTATTACCTTTACCTTTTTCACAGAGGCACTCCAAATCATGGTTAGTCAGGATCCATGTATAGAATTAAGGTACAAGCATTTTCATCCTTAGAAGGTCCCAAGAGTACTAACTTCTGAACAGCTATAACCAAGCACGTTTGTTCATCTACAGTGTAGAAGTCTTCAAGCACGTACTAGACCAGATGAGACATGGATTTTTCTGCTAATTTTATTATAGTATTGTTCTTCATGCTGTGCATAATTAAATGTCTGTCATGATCTCCATTATGAACCTCTATTTTTGCTGGTGTATAACTTTGCCCATAATTTACTCTGAAGGGGAGGCTGCAATATGGGACCTTGTCACAATCATGGATTCTTCTTGCACTGACTAAAAGCCAAAGTTTTCGGAAGTGATTAATGAATTGCACCCTTCTGGTTTCGTCTGTTAAAAGGGTTTTGAATCTCTGAGGGTAGGTGGAAGTATTTGTCTTTTCAGAAGATCGAGCTTACTTCACTAGGCACCCATTTCAAAATGGTGTCTCTTGCCTAATAAAGTGTATTTTTGTCCCTTTTTTGAAACAAAGAAGGTCCCAGAGCTACTGTATTTGGTATCAGATGCTCAATGCAGTGTTCTGATAAAAAGGAGCCTTCACTTTTCAAGTGGAATTTGCCATCACTGGCCTCCTGTCTTCTGATATTTAAATGCAAGCAAAATGCTTGAGGGAGAAGACTATAATAGCACAGGGATAGCAAATAATTTTAATAAGAAATACTAGTATTTCCTAGTTATTCTGCACATATAAATACACAGATTAAAGACTTCCTAAATGAACACTGACACAAACTGCTAGAAATGTACTGAAGATGCAGTCCAGATATTTTATGATTGTTTCTTGCACAACCACTGATTTTGCCATGGCGTATTGTGGAGCCTCATAATGGTTTGATAGAATTTCTATTGGTCCTTCTAGGCCTGTGTTTTACATTCTTCTTTGGCAATGAAATCTGAAACTATTATGTAAAGGACACAATCTACTATATTTTATGATCATGACAAAGCTATAAAATGTCCATTCTTTTGTAGACCATGACATTTTAAAATGCTTCTGATTTTACCAGCTCTTTTCTGTTATCATGTTTATCCTCCCATATCTCAGCAGCACTATAAATGGTGCCATTGTTTTACATGACAGCTCCAAGCCGGAAAGTCATCACTTTTGTTATGGGAATTGAATTGAATCCAAGACGGTATTCATACTCTTTGGAGGAATTGTCAGGGTCAGTTCAACTTTACACCTCCCTGTAAACCCATTCAGTTGCTTTACTCTTCTTTGGCATCAAGTCAGAAGCTTTCCTAAAATATCTGTGCCATAGTGGATCACAAGTAATGACAACTATGGTCATAACTAGGGTGTGTGAAGGCAACAAAGAGAAATAGTATGGTGAGGAGGAGGAGGGGAACCCATATCATTCTATAGGCCTGCCTGCGTCAGAGTGGAGGAGGTGCCTCTCTCTGGGGGTGATGGCACTGCACTGCTTGGGTCTGGTATAAAGCTGCTCTGCGATGTAGTATGAAGTGTCGCAAGAGGAATAGACGTACCAGGCAAAGAACCAATTCAGGAGAGTCCTTAGAACAGGAGTTATGCTGTTAATTCAACAATGCACTTGAGGATGTGTCTGGGTCATGCAGTTCTGGGAACTGTGTATGTGCTTAACATTTGGCACATTTTCCAGAATACGTGGTTTTTTTTTCCAAGGGTCTTGGGCATTTATGGCTTAAGACCTACTTAAATGCTTTTCTGAGTTGATGCTGAAGTAACAGAGCAGTTGCAGAGAAACTGGGAATTAAAATACCTGCCCTGTTCAAAGGGAGTTCTTGAGCTGCCAGTCCCATGCCAGACTTGGATGTGCATCTGAATAAGGGGGACTTGAAAGCAGCAGGACACTGTGCACCAGTGGTAAGTGGGGTGGCTGGCTGAGAGAGACTGTATAGCACCTACAAGCAGTTTTATGTCAGGTACATTTGAGGTAAGCTGTTTCCTGCTTGTGACTGCTACTCCATATGGATCCTAAACATCACTGGCATTGATTTAAGCCTGTAAGTGTTTCAGACTGAAAAATCTCAGGCACATTTTAGGCAGAAACATGCTGACTATGTTCTTTCCTTCTTGATTGCTGCATATACTATGTGCTAATAGATGCTTCTCTTGAATTTCAGACGGGAAAAATAATTACCACTATTTCCCTTTTGCCTCTCCCCCTTCCCTCCTGATGGCTCCTGAATCTCTTTGACTGAAGGCTCAACTGCATAACCAGCCCTGCATAAGCTGCATCAGCCCTTATGTCTGTAGATGGAATAACAGCATGTGCAGATCTCTACCTAGGCACATTAGAGAGCATTAGGAACTAGGCACACTGATTCTGCTATCCCCTAGTGTGTTTCATCTAACTATTCCACTATATGCTTGGCACATTTGTGATTAATGTCTGTTTAATAAATGAACGTATTTTAACCATAGGGAAAGTAAGCAGCTATTAAAATTGGTTTTGATTGCATCTCTCATTTGTTAAAAAAACAAACAAACAAACAAACAAAAAAACAGAACAGCTTATATCAAGAATGCTATTAGCAAACTAGAAGTATTTCTAAGTATAATGTCTTACTAAATGAGGACTTTAAAGGATAAACAGGAAGTGCTTAGGTTTAGTAACTCCCTCTATAACAAGCTCAAAAGACAGAATGCCGGAGGGAAAGAATTCCATCTGGAACTTAAAACTCAGTTGTGGTGATCAAAGAAATGCCTTCAAATGTGTGTCTGTAAGATTTTCAGTTTTGGGGAGTTGAGGGAGCTCAGCATCTCAGATGATGTGCAGAAACTGTCAGGAGTAGCCCTCTGGCTCTAGATGAGTGACGGTATTTGCTTTTGTTGAAAGAAGATGATCTAGAATTGTGAAATTCTTTGAATTTCCTTTGTTACCGCTCCTACTTTGCACTGACAATACTAACATCAACTTCCTTGTCCATCTTTCTTTTAAGCTTTACAGCTTGAAAATTTGTCCTCAGATAATGAGCTGGCCTAAATTCTAGATCCTAACAATACTGCAGATAATGGTAAAATGAAACTTTCCTTTCACTGATCATCCTCCAATATTATCCTGATGTTATCAGCAGCATGCCTTTCTGGCAATAAAGACTAACTGTATATTGGCTCCATTTGTAAGAATGTAGCTAACAGGGTGAAGCAAGTGCTTATTCACCCCTATTCAACATCTGTGAGACCACATCTGATGTACAGTGTCCAGTTTCGGGATTCCCAGCAGAAGACATTGACCAACTGGAATGAGTCCACTCAGGGCCACTAAGGTGGTTAGGGGGTAGAGTACATAACATAGAAGGAAAGGCTGAGAAAGCTAGCTGGACAGAGAGAAGCATCTGACTTCAGCTACCTAGGGGGTGGTTATAGAGAAGATGGAGCCAGACTCTTCTCAGAGGAGCGCAGTGAAAGGGCAGGAAAACAATAGTCACAAGTTGCAACAAGGGAAATTCTGCTGGCAACGGTGAGATAGGCTGCCTAGAGATGCTGTGGAATCTCCATCCCTGGAGATTTTCAAATCTCAAAAGTTGAAGACCCTCAAGAGCCTTCCTTCATTTTAACTTGAATCAAACTTTGAAGCTATCCTTGTTTTGAGGGGGTTGGTTGGACCAGATGACCTCCAAAAGTCCTTTCCAACCTAAATTATTCTGTGATCTGCCTGTGCATTAAAGCCTTTGCTCTTCAAGTTATACTACCAGTGAGAAAAGAAAGTGACTGTTTTAATCTTGGAATATTGAAGCACAAAAAAGGTTGCATACTGTGGTCTTGTCTTTTTCCATTTATTTTTCTCTCTTTTTCCTCACCACCACCAAAGTCTGTCTACAAAGTGTCTGAAAACACAAGGAGAGCTGAACAAGTAAATATGTCCTAAGTACTGTGTTAATGGTAGAATAAGCTCATGTTTTTCAGGCCAAGAATTCTTGAGTATTTTAGTATTTCTAATTGAGTTACTAACGTTTGTATATAAGGTCATAGGACCTTTGTTTGTTTGTCTGCCAAATACTATCTGCTGACATTAAAGGAAAGTACTACAAAATGCTAAGTTACATCTCCATCAGTCCAATGTTTGCTGTCTCTTCAGCCTCATGGCCAATATTTTGTCACAAGTGCTGGCTATTAAATACTCTTCCAAAGGGCCTGCAAATCTTACTGATGTCTGGAAATCCCTTTTCTCACAAATGTGGTATCCAGGTACTCCAAGAAGTTATTGTTCACTGTGAAATATTAAAAACTGATAACGTTGCTTATCACTGTGATACCCCTGCATTTGAAGTGGTTAATCCTCAGCATAAAACTGCAACACAGATATAAAATGATAAAACTAAATCTTAAAGCTGACCAGTTGGAATTATGTGGGAGGAGACCATTTAAAAGCCCTCTTTCCCATTGTTTTAACAACTTAAAGGACTAAGGAAGATAGGTAAAGCCATAAGCAGATGTGGAACTATCAGAGAAAATAGCTGCATCATCCTCTGTTATGTTAATCCTGAAGAATTAGCAATGATGGCTCAGATTTTAATAATGATGCCCAGAGAGTTGCAGCAGAACAGTTTTGTGGGTGCTGTAGCTATGAAAAAATCCACAAAACATTATTAAGATTTGTTTAAACAGTATAGACTTTGCATAAGCATTATGCATATAGGCAGATTTACCTTCTGAGAAACCAGGATGTCAGCAGTGAATTCAAATAGCTACATTTAAAATTGTCTCTTCTTTCTGGCTTTTTTCTACAGATAAGGAAGTCCTAGGATTAAATAAAAACTTACCTTTTCCTCTGCATTTGAACTGAGAGTCAGAACAGCATCAGCATCAACAAAATCACAAGAATTCTGTTAGCAAGGAGACTGAGCAAAATTACCTGACTAAATAGACATATTTGTATCTTTTTAATATATTCAATTAACTGTTGCAGCTAAAAGATTATAAGCGCAGGCTTATCCCAAAATGTATTTTCAATTCTTATCCTCGTCTTCTCACAAATCGTAGTGTTTCCTTTTGTGTTGTCTCCTTCCTGCATTCTTGTGCACATAAACAAGAACTAGAAAATGCAGGCGCCCACATTTGAGCTGATTAGCTGTACTCTGCCAAGTGAAGGATGGTCTTTCTTCCTAAAGAAAAATCTATACAGTAGTTGAACTGACTGTAGTCTTTCTCCACCTTAGCTAATGAAGTACATGCACATGTGATTAATACGACCTTTGATAACGTGACTGTAAGGAAAAGGGGAGGAAAAAGTGGGATGCATCTACAGCCCCCCTCCCTGCAGCTTCTTTCATATTTTATTATTTTAGGAGAAATGTTTGGTCCTGCTATTACAATTAATTTATGAATGCCAGTCACTAAAATGCTTGTGCTCCTTTGAAGTTTGACTTGATTAACCTGACTGTAATTTGCTTCAAAGAAATGACTATTACTAGGAGTTAAAGTCTGTGAAGAAGGAAAGATCTAGAAGATGCTTTGGGATATCTTTCGTTGTTACCCTTTTAGTCCTTCTAAAAAGAAGCTTTTGGTTACCCCCACATTACAGACTTCAGAGAACAAAATTGCTAAATTTCTTGATAGCTAACCTCTTTCCTACACCTTCAAACAATAATAAGGCTTTTCTTGTAAATACTGAATTTCGTACGTACAGTAAGAGCAGAAAGAAAGCATCATGTGGCCTTGATGTGCCCATCTGGACTCTGCAGAGCACCCGATGTAGGCATCAATGTTTGCATGCCCTTTCTTACATAAAACCTTAACTTACAGATCCAGTGTAAATGATCAACTCTTAAAAAGCACTAAATAAAACTTTCAAATTATGCTCATTAACCTAACATGCTTGCTTATTATATTGTTTTGACAATATTGTTTTCTGTTTGAAGTGCATTGCAAGGCAGCACCTCATGGGGAGCAGGCGGGGTGTTCGTTGACTAAAGACTTTACAGCATAACATTACAATATGCTAATAGCTGAACTATCTCAGCAGCAGCACAGAAAATAAATTGTGACTCAGCCGCATCTCCTTCTCTGCTCCTCTTAGCTTGGGGAAGAATGTAAAGTGGCTCCTCGTACTGTCCTTCATGGAGCTGATATTTGCCTGGCTTTTGGGAAGCAGTCTGGGGTGGCAACGTTTATTGCTGCAATAAACAAGTGTTTCTCAGCTGACAAAACAACTTCCTTCACTGAAAGCAAAGTGAGGCTGTGTTTAATGTATGTTCCTATGAAAAGTAATTTTTTTAAAAGAGGTCTTATTTAATTTCCCCTGGCTGTGATATTAATAACACCATTTGATTTAGCAAAAAGAAACCTAAAATTTTTCAGCTAAACAGAAGAAATCTTCCTTCCGCAGCACGTGTTTAATAACTGCTCTACCCCCTTAAGATACCATTTAGTGTCATTTACAGTCTGCTGCTTGAGTCCCCTAAGAAATAGTAAAGCAGGGGTTAGATATTTACCTTTCACTGGTTTTAAATAAAGGCCTTGTACAATCCCTAAGTGAAAGCCTTGGCTGTCTCCACTGAGAAAAGGAGCTGATAATAACTGGGAATATAAAACTTCTGTGACACTGAAAAAAATCTGTGATCTTCACTAGCCTCCCTGCCCCTTTTCAATTTTTCTTGCTGTCCTAGAGCCTTTTATGTGTGTAGAAGATGCAGAAAAATATTTGCCAGTCAGTCAAACTGCTGCATGATTTGACTGTAGGTAGCGTAAAACAAAAGTCTTGCTGTTATTGCAGCTGAGTACCAAACATAACGACTTCCATGAACTAGCAGCTCCCCTGGCCTGTGTGCGTGTGGAGCTGAGTCTCCCGCCCCGGGAAGGGTAGGACTCAGCCAGTGGCCCACATCAATTAAACACATGCTTTATCTTCACGAGGTGCCGCAGTGTCTCTCCTTTCCCAGCATAACAGAGCAGTTGGCAATCTTTCCAGTGACATAAAGAGATCTTTTGAACCCATACGCCTACACAAGCTCTTATCATCTTTGACTTAAAAGAAGTATGATATAAAAGAAATTAGGGTACATACAGTCTCATAATTTTTTCCCTCTGATTCCTGTTAGTCCAGAACAATTCTGTTTAAAAATACATACTGGTAACTTTTATGTTTGCATGTTATCCCAAGCAAAGAAGAAATGGCAAGCAGAGAATGGTCTTTATAACCAAATCTAGCTAACGCACTGGGATTTGTTTGCTGGCATTTACATTCCTGATGCGGTGCTCCCTGGAACTGCAGTCAACACACTCCACTCTTTCCCCGCCTAAAGTTATCAAACTTTAATAGAGAGGCACATTTCCCAGGAACAATATTATGTCTGAATATCTAATTTAAATTAAAAATGAAAGAACTGGATTCAAAAATTCACGTTGAAGAAACCTCAGCATGATACGATAGTCAATAAGAAAAGTAATTTACTAAAATTAGCTAATACGCTGTGCGCATCCATGTTCAGTGGCTGATTTTACAACTGGCAAAGTGCTCATGAAAAGGGGACCTTAAGTACGATGCGAGATAAATATGTCCCATGGTGAATGAATAAAAGCAATAGGATTTGGGGGTTTGGACCAGAAACCATCATTCAGGAACAACTCCAGCTGACTTTAAAATGTTTCACTCCCAAGCAGCAAAAGCCATGCCTATATTTATTATATTATTTATTTTTGTATAGTTGCATCTTGGAGTGTTCTACAGAGTGGCTGTAAATAATAAATAGTCATACTTAAAAAATGAATATTAGAGGGAGAAAGAGAAATTAAGAGCTGTAGGCAAGGGAGAAAGGATACATTTAGAAATGGGTTAGAGAGTCAGTGAGATGGAAAGAGAAAAGGAGGCTACTTTCAGAAAGCACAACATGCCGAGAAGAAGCTCACACTATCAGCAGCAGAGAAGATGGTGCAGAAAATGTGGAGTAAATGGAAGGACACAGATGGAAACAGGCCATGGGAGAAGTAAGAGAAACACCTTAGAGGATTTTGGAAACAAAAGGGTAAAATTGAACAGGATCAGTATTTCTCTGAATCTTTCTCTAAAAGAACTGCTCCTAAGAAGCACTTTCTTTAAATAGACCAAGGCCACGTTTGATCTAATTTTTGCTTCTTCTCACAGGTAATTTCCACTGAAACTAATAGAATTCTATGCCTGCAAAATATTGAAAAATGATCTGAAATCTGTATGAAGTCATTAGAACAATATTGAATTTATAGTAATAAATTTGAGACTGTAATAATCTATTGGGCTGTTTGTTAAGAAAAAGCAAACAAAAAACCTAAAAATTTTATTGATACTCCAAAGGAAACAAGTACAAAAGCCCAAACTACAGCAAACTCTGTTAGGCATGCCTTTCACTGAATTGTGTTCAGTCCTGCATCATTTGTATTCTGTCCCTTCAGAATGATTTTTTGGAGGTATTTCTACATGCAGATAATGTTGAGTAGAAATCCCAGTGCCTGTGTTGCTAAACAAGTGATTCTGGGGCCAAGGCAAGGGTGAGCTTTTCCCAACCTCATCGTTCTGGTACTTGGTTGTGAACCCTTGGGTGGGAGGATGGAGCTGAGAGGTCTGGAGAAAGCCAGTCGTCTCAGGATGTGGTTCTTCTTCTGTCACCCTCACACACTTACCAGTGACCTGTCATGTCAGTTCAGGGTTGCAACAGTGTTCTTGCCGCACACACAAATAGGGGTCATGATAACCTGGTCAGTTCTTCTCATCAGTACAAATATGAGCTTTAAACCCACATATTAACAGTGTGACAACATGCTTTACAATTTTCTTCTAAGTATTGTAATTAACAAACACGCAGTACTTGTTAAATCTGACATAACTCATTCAGCAAAGTGCAACAATGTAGGCACATCTGTATATTTGCATACTAAAAAGGTCTAAAAATACTTGTATAAAAGATAAAATGTGGCTTTTGAATACATGACCCAGTCCCAGCTTCAATTATATGTTTTAGCATTTTGTATTATGATCTTGTTTTTAGCTGCATGTGTGTGACTACCTAATTACAAAGCAAAGCTTTTTAAACAAAGGGCCTGATTCTAACATTCACAATGGGGTAAATTAGGATTACCACTGTTAAACAGAATGGAACGGAGCTGGTGCAAAAGCTCCTTGCAGTAAGAGTTTTTCTCAAAGTTTGTCTTGTCTAATTCTGTGTTTTCTAGAAGAAAAATGTGTTAAAATCAAGGACTGGATAAACTGGGATTGGCAAAATCAGATTGGCTTTTAAGATTTACACCATTAAGCTGCTGATTAAAATAAGACTCTTGATTGCAAGGAACAAATGGTCATACCATAGTTAGGCCTTTCAGTCTGTTATATGAAATGAGACCCTCTAAGTCAATGTCTAAATTGTGTGTGTTTTGTATATCTAGTTTTTCTGAAATTAAGTTTGCTCTAAGAAGGGAGAAGAAACAAATTTTGCATTATAATTAACACACTACCTTTCTCAGGTGTCTGCTGCAGATAAAAACAACGTACAAATAAGCGCACTTTAAACCCATACGGGATTCATAGAATACAGGAGAGAGAACTTCTGAAGGATGAATAATAGCTTTACCAGCAGGATCTCATAAATTGGAATATACTGAAATTTGTTCATTCTTCTGTCGATTGATGGTGGCATTTAACACAACTGAAAGGGAAAGCTAGGCTCCTCAGTATCAGTAAGTTTACTTTGCTTTCAGTAAGTGCATAAAATTACTATCAGCAGAAATTAGGCACCCATGCATGAGAACAGAATTTAGCCCATACTGCACTTTCTGTCACCATTTTAGCATTGTTCAGAGGATACTCTTTCTGCTCTGCTCATCTTTGATTCAAAATTGTTACTTTCATAATGTAAAACTT